>NC_072484.1:85814467-86466610 GCF_027574615.1 Eptesicus fuscus
GCTTACAGAGAAGGAAGAGAAAAGCATCCCCATCGTAGGAAGCAGAAACTATATTTTGCTCTTAAAATTTGCAAGTCCCATCAGCATAGAAAATGTTCTAAGGGGTCTTATGGTAGTAAAACGTCTTTAACTTTGTCCTAATCCTATCTAATAAAAGGGTGATATGCAAATTGACCATCACTTCAACACACAAGATGGCCACCCCCATGTGGACACAAGATGGCCGTCACAAGTTGGCCAACAGGGGAGGGCAGTTAGGGGTGACCTGGCCTGCAAGGAAGGGCAGTTGGGAGCAATCAGGTCTGCAGGAGAGGGCAGTTAGGGGTGACCAAGCTGGCAGAGGAGGGCAGTTGGGGGTGACTAAGCCTGCAGTGGAGGGCAGTTGGGAGAGACCAGGCCTACAAGGGAGGGCAGTTGGAGGCCATCAGGCCTGCAGGGGAGGGCAGTTAGAGGTGACTGGGCCAGCAGAGGAGAACAGTTGGGGGTGACCAAACCTGCAGGGGAGGGCAGTTGGGGGGGACCAGGCCTGCAGGGGAGGGCAGTTAGGGGGGACCAGGACTGCAGGGGAGGGCAGTTGGGAGGGACTGGGCTGGCAGGGGAGGGCAGTTTGGGGCAACCAGGCCTGCAGGGGAGGGCAGTTTGGGGCAACCAGGCCTGCAGGGGAGGGCAGTTGGGGGGGACCAGGCCTGCAGAGAAGAGCAGTTAGGGGCAATCGGGCCATCAGGAGGGTAGTTAGATGTCAATCAGGCTGGCAGGGGAGTGGTTAGGGGGTGATCAGGCTGACAGGCAAGAAGCAGTTACGGGCAATCAGGCAGGCAGGCAGGTGAGCATTTGGGAGCCAGTAGTCCTGGATTGTGAGAGGAATGTTCGACTGCCCATTTAGGTCCAATCCTGGGGGCCTAAATGGGCAGTCGGGCATCCCTCGAGGGGTCCCAGATTGGAGACAGTGCAGGCTGAGTTGAGGGACACCCGCCCCCCCCCCCCCCCCCCGCACAAATTTCTTGCACCGGGCCTCTAGTATTTTATAAACTTCTTTCACTGGCAAACACTTTTACACAGAATGTTGTAAAGTGATATTAAAAAAAAAAAAAAAAAGAACACTTCCTAGTGGTACCTACTAGCAATCCCCATAGTATGTCTATGGCTTAGATGTAACTGTAAAGTTTGACCCTCTCCTATTGGCTCATAGATGGAATGTACAACACCTCCAATTCTCTTCTAAATTTGGAAACGCTGGTATCTGTCTTTCAGTTCAGCAGAAGTAAGACCTGCTCCTCAGAACTTGGCTCATTATAAAGTAGTTGTCAGATGACTTTACCTTTACCTCAATGATTCTCATCATTTTTCACTGAATAGAACGAGGACAACAATATCAGCATGAACAGAGCAATATGCCGTAAAGTCAAGTAATGTGATAGGAGTTTCTTTCATATCCTGAAAAAGAAGTGATAGCTACTTTCAAAGAAGATTCTTGAGAACTACTGGGTAATATTTAGAGTGGTACATTTTCCTGTTCTGCATCTCACACTGCCTAACACTGGTCACTCCATTCAGAGTAGCCAGTGTTGGGATCTTGCATTTTGAAATGATTACTTCCAGGTGCATCTGCCTTCTTGTTAATGAGGAATGGGCAGTACTGTCTGTTTCAGATTTGTCAAGTTGAGTGGACATCACTCAAACACAGTTACTCTATGGATAGCAGATTTCCAAAGTGTAATGCTTAATAACATCCAAACCTGGCCTAGACTCGTTGCATCGGAAGATGATTCATTTAGATTATAACCACAGAGATAATTATTTTGCAGGCACAAGAACATCAGCATTCGGAGGTTCCCCTCTGAGAGTACCATATTGCAAACACTTTACAGGTAGCTGAGAGGGACCATTGTACCTGTATTTTCTTTCCACTTGAACACAGGCAATGAAAATGAATTGGTAGAAGGTCTCTTGAGGTAAATTTAGTCAAAAACAAGGTTAATATCAAGTGTTATCCCTGGCTTTCTTTCAAAGGTTTGGGGGGGGGGGGTTCTCAGTGGAGTGGGGGGGTCATTTATTCTGTACCCTGAAGCATCCTGATTTTTACAGATTTGTCAAAAAAAAAAGATTTTAGCAATTCAAATTAGAATTAACATGATTTGCACATATAAATAGAACATGTGAGACATATGTTGAGTTTAAAGTAGCCTCAAATTAATATTGGGGGGAAGGGAAACGTACTTCCACATGAATAAAATTAAAATCAAAAGAATTATCTCTTTATTAAGCACACGGGATTAAAATTAAGAACTCTCTTTCCCTTTCTCCCAGGAAAACGTTCTTACATATTCAATAAGCTCCTCTCAAGAGTGTATCTAATCAGGACTTGCCAGCCTTCGAGTTCCTCATTTGCAATGCCACCCTCACGCTCCCTTTCTTCCTCCCCTTTGTTACGTGGCCTTAAAAAATGACAAGATTCATATCCTGTCTAACTGCTGAACCCCAGTGCTTTCAAACAGCCGTGTTTTTATGAGGGGTCACGGCGCTGTCACGCTGCTGGCAGGAGGCCTCGTTTCCATTCTGTGCTCCCTGTCTTTAGATGACACCTTGAACAGGAGGAGGGGGGCAGAGATGGCCGCTGTCAGCCAAGAGCAGAGCATGGGGCCAGGGGCTGTGTGGGATGAGGATGGATGAGCGCAGGGGGAACAGGTCTGCAAAGACCGCCTTTGGGATAGGGGGCAGCTGGGTCTCCAGGTCCCTGACCTTAGAGCTGTGTTTTCAGAGGGAAGAATATTGTCCATTAGTGGACAAATGGCTTCAATAGCAAAGGCGTCTCAGGGGCAAGTTTTAGTCCTGTTTAGGGTTCACAGCAAAAATGCCAGATCTCTTATTATTCTGATAGAAGTGTGCGTGTGTGTGCATTTCTATGTATGTGCACTTGACTCCTGCCTGTGGGATTAATGATTTAACTTGCTGGATCAGTGTGATGAAAGAATTACTGTGGTGTCCATTTGTTTGTTACAAAATGATTTTAATCACAAGGGAAGTTTTTATCTTCTCGGTTGCACTTTAATAATACACACGTGTTCATCATTCTTGCCTTTGCCAAACCAACAGAGGTTTCCTTTGCATGTCCTAAATTTAGCAGCAATATTCTATTTTACACCAAAATCTAGTCATAATCCTTGGGCACTGAGTTCCATCCAATGTAATGGTTTTAATTATGCTCTCCCCTCTCCACCATATCTACCCACATCCCACTTGAAAAGACAGATGAGAAAACGATTCTCTTGTGTGCAAGAAATAGGAAGAGTGAAAGGCGTAGAATATTACCAATAGTAGTAGTGAGCATACTAATGCAGTAACATTAATCATGAATGTCCCTCAAGTACCTGCTCTGTGCCAGGCACGATGCTAAGTAGTCTGTGCCTATTATACTCCTGGTTCACAAAATAGTTTCACATAGTCGGTACTATTTTAAAGGTGGTGAAACTGAAGCAGAGAAATATTTAAAAACAGCCCAAAGGCACATCTGGCTGCAAATCTAGAAATCATATGTGGCTAACTTGACTCTGGAGTGCATCCTTCATATGAAATGAGTGCTTTTAGAGATGGGCATCTTTGATTTGGGCCAGGAGAAGGAATGGTGTTGGATAGATTGAGGGTTGGAATGATGAAAGGGAAGGAGGCTCTTAGGAGCAAAGAATACAGCGCCCCCCCCCCCCAGCATTATGGAGGTATGATTGGCACATAACAAGAATATCATGCTGCCAAGCCAGTGTGTGCAGTGGTGACAGCACCAGCCTGTGCCCCAAAGGGTGGTGGATGTGACACCTGGTCAAGGATGCATACCTGGGTTTTCGGTTCGGTTTGATCTCCCAGTCAGGGTGTGTTCAGGAGGCAACCGATGGAAGTGTCTCTCTCACATCCATGTTTCTCTCTCTCTCCACCCCTCTCCACTCTCTCTAAAAATCCATTGAAAAAATGTCCTCAGGTGAGGATTAACAAACAAACAAAAAAGAATTACATTCTTTAAAGCATGGGTATAGAATGACTGTGGTGTATTCATGAGAAAATGACAAATCCAAGCTGAAAAAGCAGGCCGTTCATGCTAGGCAGGGACAAGTAGCATTTCAGTTTGTCATAGCGCAGCTCATTCCAGCCAGGCAGAAGAGCAAGAGGGATGGGCTCAGAATTCCCCATGTTCTTTTGCCCTCCAGTATCTAGCGTTCACCCACTTATCCCCAAAGAGGACTACCCGCAAGCTCGGGGCTCCGAGATACCTTTGTTCAAACGTGGTAAAGGGATTTGAGCCATCTTTTGAAGCTCTTGCAAATAGCTTCTTGAAAGTATTGGTCTCAATATTTTACCTAAAATAAAGACTGCCCATTTGGAGATTTTGTGATTCTTTGCTTTTTAATTTGGGAAAGGGGCAAAGTGCTGAAGGTTTTTACTTTTTAAAAATTTTTTGGTTAATCCTCACTGAAGGATATTTTTCCATTGTTTTTTAGGGGGAGTGGAAGGGAGAAGGACAGACGGAGAGAAACACTGATGTGAGAGAGACACATTGATTGGTTGCCGCTGCCAGGGCTGGGGAACCTGCAACTGAGGTACCTATGTGTCCTTGAAGGAAGTCAAACCCGGGACCTTCAGTCCGTGGTCGACACTCTATTATTTACTGAGCCAAACCAGCTAGAGCTGAAGATTTTTTTTTAATAAGACGAGCTGGATATTAAAAATCACTTTAAATGCCTAATGAAATGTGATTAGTTACATGGTCTCCATCCTGGGATTTAGCAAACCTTATGATCGAAATGGCTGTTTTGAAGACTTGTTTGGAGACATGAATGCCAACCTGCTTCCTGGGATCCACATCCCAGGAAACTTGACCCTAAAATGATTAAAAGGAAGAAATTTGAAACAAAAGACTACTCATTAAAGTTTAACTTTATGTCTCATGATGCAAAAAAATTTTTTTTAATTAACTCCAAAATACCATATTGTACATTAATGCCAATTATTAGCCTTTAAGTACTTTTTTATTACCCTAACCCCTGCATATTTGACCTCTGAACATTTATTCAGTTTTTTCTCTTATAATGAACCTACTTCTAAGGCTTTATTCTTAATAATTTCCACTGATTTTTTTGCCCTGACTGGTTTGGCTCAGTGGATAGAGCGTCTGCCTGCAGACTAAAAGGTCCCGGGTTTGATTCCAGTCAGGGGCATGTACCTTGGTTGCGGGCACATCCCCAGTAGGATGTGTGCAGGAGGCAGCTGATCGATGTTTCTCTCTCATCGATGTTTCTAACTCTCTATCCCTCTCCCTTCCTCTCTGTAAAAAAATCAATAAAATATATTTAAAAAAAATTTCCACTGATTTTTAAGACAAACTCTTCAGGATTTCTTTTCCAGAATAAGCTGGTGATACCTATATAGTGCTCCCTTAGTGCCAGGTGTTATGAGTACCTTAAATATGAATACATTAAATTTGTTTCATTTGTTTAATTCTCATAGTACTCTGGGAGGTGGGCACTGTTATCCATTTTACTGCTGATGGAACTGAGGCAAAGTATTTTAATAACTAGCACAATGGAGGACACTTACCATATATCAGAGCTCGATGTTGAATCCAGGCCTTTTGGCCCTAGAGATCATGCTGCTCACCACTCAGTTACCCTCTAAGGATAGATTAAACCTGTGTGTGTGTGTCAGTCCAGATAAAACACTGGAGTATTTTGCTTAGTACTTATGAGTACTTATGAGTACTTGCTTTCTTCAGCCTGGAAAGTCACTATGGAATGCAGATTTCCTCAACAGTCTGCCACCACAGCTTCAGTTGAATATATAGCTGAAGGTGATTTTTTAATCTTCACTTGAGGATATGTTTTTAATTGATTTTTTAGACATACACAAAGAGAGAGAGAGAAAGACATCGACGTGAGAAACATCAATTGGTTGCCTCTCGTACGTGCCCCAGCCAGTGACCAAACCGCTATCTAGGTATGTGCCCTACTATGAACTCACAGACTTTTGGTGTATGAGATGATGCTCCAACCATCTAAGCTACCCAGCCAGGGCTGAAGGTGATTTCTTATTCTATCACTGCTGAGGGAGTGAAGGAAGCAATGTGTGACAGTTATCTATTGCTGCATAGCAAGTTACCCCAAAATGTATTGGCTTAAAGCAACAGATGTATTATCTCCCAGGTTCTGTGAACCAGGCATCCAGGCACAGCTTTGCTGAGTGCCTCTGGCTGAGGGTCTCTCACTGGCTGCCTTCAAGGTATGGACTGGAGCTGTGGTCTCATCGCCAAGCTTGACAGGGGAGGGTCTGCCTGGAAGCTCACATGCAGGGCAGTTGGCTGGCCATTGGTCGGAGGCATCAGTGCTTCACTACATGAACCTCTCCTTAGGGAAGCTGAGGACATGGCAGCTGCCTTCTCTCAGAGCAAACCCCAAAGAGGGTGACTCAAGGTAGAAGCCGCGGTATTTTTAAAATATTTTATTGATTTCAGAGAGGAGGGGAGAAGGAGAGAGAGATAGAAACATCAATGATGAGAGAATCACTGATCGGCTGCCTCCTGCATAGCCCCTACTGGGGATTGAGCCCGCAACCCAGGGTTGATTGGGAATCTAACTGAGCCACACCAGCTGGGCCCAGTCTTTTTGTAACATCACTTTTTCTGTGTTCCTTCACTGGAAACAAGTCAGTAGGTCCAGCCCGTCCTCTAGGGGAAGAGATCTCAAAGGATGCAAATACCAAGAGGTGGAAGTCGCTGGGCTCCATTTTTGAGGTTGTCAGACTCAATTAAGTAAGAATTGCTATGGGTTAATAGAAGGCCAGGGAATCTGTTGTCTCCTTGTCTCTTTTCATAGTGAATGGACACAGCAACTTACTGTCTACTTAAAGCTTCTTTTTAGGAAAAGAACATCTGTGTACCCTCCATTAACTTCACACCAATTCTGCCCAGTTTGCTGTGTTGTGATAAGATGTTTTAATTAAATGTTCTCTGCCTCAGAGTGACTACTCCCTCATTACAGAGATAGGAGACTTGGCATTTTGGCAGAATTGACTGGTTAATTTCTTTAAGCAAGTAGTTAACCCAGGCAAGAAACTGATTGGACTGACCTGAATCCACTCAGTACACGCCTCTTTAGCTGAGTTAATCAGATGGCATGTTCATTTAGCATTAGATCGAACAAGTCTGAGAAGTAGAGCAGATGTTCCCCAGCCCACTTTTCAGATCCCCAAATAAGGAGAAATATAGGCTTCATTGATTAAATATTTCAGGAATACAACAGATTATAGATGGAATTTTTCTAGGTAAGATCATGCTTTGTGAATGATAATTTCCATCAGAGAATGAGATCAGGTTTGAGTTTTAAAACACATCCCTTCTCAAGGAACTATCAGTTGTTATTCTTTGCCAAAATGGCTATTCGAAGATATATGCATTTTTCTCCTACTTATCATTACAAATGACCCTGACGGTATCATAAATTTGTAATGGATCTATTTGTGTCACATTTGTTTATATCTCAGATCATTTTTATTTCCTCATGGAATTAATTCATTTATCCATTTATTAATTGCTTATCTAGTGCCTACTCTGGGCCAAACTCAGTTCTAAACACTGCAATGTAACTCTACTTTTGTGTATGTTTCAAGATATCTTTGTATGTATAAGAGTATTTAGTACCTTGTTCTGGATTGAGGTAAAATTTATTTCTAAATATTTTCATTAGAAAACAAGTTTTTTAAATAATTGTAATATTTTGGTTGTTTCAGAAAAGCTGTCCTCTTAAAGAGTATTTAAATATCAACAAAATTGATATATGATTCTCTAAGAATGAAGCTACATGCACAGATAAGTAGAACACTCAACACAGATACAGGAATGTAAATTAATCTAGTGAGAAAAGAACACAGCACAATTATTGATTGGGTTTGAACCTTGATTATGAGTCAGTAGCAAATAGTGAAAGGGGGATTAATGATCCATTGCTAAATGGAAATAATTTAGCTTGATTATTCCTGAATTTTCAAGAGCCAGCAAGATCAGCCACATGCAGATAAGTGGTACAGGGCTGTAAGTTAAATGTAGTGATGCTGTGATTACATTTAAGTTACCATAATCTCACTTGGTCCCACAGAGCCAGAGTATGCGCTCTTATGAATAATAATCACCTTATGGTTTCTTTTTACAATAAGAAATTATACATGAACCTCTGAATTCTGTTAAGCTTGGTGAAAGTTGCCCTTTTTGTGCTCTTAGCATTGGTAATTGGTATAGTCCCCAGTACAGGTGCACTGTTCAACCTGCACCATGATCTAATATAGTATTAACCATAACTAAATGGCAATGTTGAAGTATTTTAGCCAAATGAAACTTGACGGGTAGGATTAGCAAATTATAACTGGTTAAAATTTAAAGAACACACTTCACTAAAATATATTTTTTTAAATCAAAATATTGCCCTAGCCGTTTTGGCTCAGCGGATAGAGCGTTGGCCTGCAGACTGAAGGGTCCCGGGTTTGATTCCAATCAAGGGCACGTATCTCGATTGCAGGCTCAATCCTTGGCCCTGGTCAGGGCACGTGTGTGAGGCAACCAATTGATGTGTTTCTCTCACATCAATGTTTCTCTCTCTGTGTCTTTCCCCTGCCTTCCACTCTCTCTAAAAATCAATGGAAAAATGTTAATCCTCACGTGATGATTAACAACAACAAAAAAAACTCAAAATATTCAATTAATACTTTGTTCTGTCAAGAAAATCATTTGATATTGAATTCCACTCTAGAAATTAAATATTAAATTTCATAAGTGTTGCCTGAGAGCTGATTACTTGCACACAAATTCTAGATTTGATTTACTGGGCTTTCATGCCATGGGAAATATTGTCCTTCTACACATTACAACTTTTTTACTTATAATTTATCTCCTTGGGTCACATCTATTTCTGCTACTCTTTTTTTTTTAACACCATTACTTCAATATGAATCTTCTTTTGAACTCAGCGGCACTTTAGGGGCTCACTCCTGTTGTCCAAATGAGTTATGTCACTTGAGTCCACATATCACACATGTGGCCCTGGCACATCTGTGAGGCACCAGCACATACGCTCCATGGTCATGCAGACGTGGCTGCTTTCCACTGATAATATTGTGTAAGAGAGAGAGGATCAATAGGGCCCCAGGCAGGCCTGAGGAGGAGCGTTCATTAGGGATGTGGATAAGAGAAGCATCATTGACAAGCTGCAAGATAAGTTTAAAAGGAGCTTTTCCAAATGTATTTAAAATGTTAAAGGGGGTAGAGGATGAGGCAAAAGAAGAGAGAACTATGCTCTCACTTTCAAACACACTCTCATGTATTTCCTTATGTTTAAGCTAAATTAAACACATAAAAATTTATACTAGGGAGTCAAAAATCCCCACATATTATGCTAAGCAAAATAAGCCAGCCAGGGAAAGACAAGTTTGACGTGATCTCACTTATATGTGGAATGGAGTGAAAAAAATAAACTGATGGATGCAAAAGATCCAGAGACATTGAAACCTGGAACAGACTGATGTTCAGAGGGAAGGAACGGCAGGAAGAGATTAACCAAAGAACTTATATGCAAATATGCATAACCTATGGACAGACAGTAGTACCGGGAAGACCTGAGGAGGGGGTGGAAACAGGATGGAGGAGGTCAATGGGGGCCAGGGGGAGAGAAGGGGACATCTGTAATACTTTCAACAATAAGGATAAATTTAAAAATAATAAAAACTAAAAACCCCCATATAATTTGGTGAGAACAGTATTTGAGAGGCTGCTGTTGGTTCTACAGAAGAATCTTAACCTTACATCACTAATGGATTGTGTATTGGGGCTAAATTATTCCTAGGTCATATAGAGTCTCCCAATCAAGTTACAATTCTATCTCTTAAAGTTCACCTTTCATACCCTTTGTAACAGATTGCTATGGCAGTCAATGTTTTTGTTTGTTTGTTTGGTGTTTTGGGGGGGTTTCTTAAAGATTGTTTATTGTAGAAAGTATTACATATGTCCATATGTCTCCTTTTCCCCCATTGTCCTCTCCCAGCTTACCCCTGCCTTCCAGCCCCTGCCTTCATTCCCACCCCCCTCCCGCCCCATTGTCTGTGTCCATTGGTTATGCTTATATGCATATAACTTCTTTGATCTCATACCCCCTCCCCTGCCACAGACATAGAGTCATGGAATAGACCTTTAAACCTCAGAGGGTAGTCAATGTTATATGCTGTCATTACATTTGATTTCTAGGTAGGAAGTAAGTGTGTGGGACACTGAGGATGTCACAGAATTTGCATCTCTGTTCTTTACCACGTGTCTCATGCTTCCAGTGGGACTGGGGATTAATCGTGGTGCCAGCAGAAGTTCATGTTCCAAAGGTGTTGCTGATGCTGCATAGCCTCATTGAAGGAGACCAAGACTCTGAGTTGTGTCTGTAGCTGTAGAGGAAAATCTATACACCCTTACCCACTGTTTTTCTTTCCGTGATTTCAGTTACCCATGGGCAACCATGGCCTGACAGTATTAAATGGGAAATTCCAGAAATAAACAATTCACAAGTTTTAAATTGTGTGCCAAAGTGATGAGTAGTAAGGAACTACAGCCAAGATTAACCTATCCAGCAAAGCTCTCATTTAGAATTGAGGGTCAGGTAAAGAGCTTCACAAACAAGAAAAAGCTAAAGGAGTACATCACCACCATACCAGTATTATATGAAATGCTTAAGGGTATTATTTAAGAAGAAGAGATAAAAAAAATATGAACAACAAAATGGCAACAAATACATACCTAACAACAAACGATTCTAAAAATAAAAAAAATAAGAAGTCTAATGAACAAAATAAACTGGTGAATAAAACAGAATCAGAGGCAAGGAAACATGGAACAAACTGATGAATCTCAGAGGGAAGGGGGGACGGGGTGTGGGAAGAGAGTAACCAAAGATCTCACCTACGGACACAAACAGTAGGGTGGTGAAGGCCTGGGGTGGGGTGGGAATTGGGAGGAAGGAGGCAGTTGGGGGAGGGGGGGAAGGAAGGCCATCTGTAATACTCTCAACAAGAAAGATTTAAAAATTTTTTAAAAAGAGGATGAAAATATAAGAAAATGGGCCCAGCTGGTGTGGCTAAATGGTTGAGCATCAACCTATGAACCAGGAGGTCACAGTTTGATTCCTGGTCAGGGCACATGCCCAGGTTGTAGGCTTGATCCCCAGTTTGGGGCATGCAGGAGGCAGCCAATCAATGATCTCTCTCATCATTGATGTTTCTATCTCTTTCCCCCTCTCCCTTACTCCCTGAAATCAATAAAAATTTATTTTAAAAAATAAAATATTAAATAAAATGGAACAATTATAACAACGTGCTGCTGTAAAAGTTATGTGAATGGGGCTTCTCTCTCTCAAAACATCTTATCGTGCTGTACTCACCTTTTCCCTTAAAAGAAGCACTTTACAGCATATCTGAATTACCAACATCATTACTCTTGCACTTTGGGACCATTATTACACAAAATAAGGGTTACCTGAACACGGGCATTGCAATAATGCCATAGTCAATCTGATAACTGAGAAGGTTACTAAGTGATACAGGGTGGATATGCCGAACAAAGGGATGATTCACATCCAGTACCAGACAAAGAGAGCTGGCAAAGATTTCATCATATCGTGTTTCCAGAGCTCGTGCCATATTAGATACTGGAGGGTAATCACTGGTATGTCTGTGAGCAAATTTTACTGACTGCAATATTATTTTCAAAACCAAGCTATAATACTTTTTATACCTTTACATCAGGAATGCAAATGAAGGTAGTCTTTGTGAGCTAATGTAAGTTTTCTTAAGAATCCGTTATTTTTAAGCCATTGATAAAGCATAACTTTGAAAATATTAAAATACGACTCCCATATAAATACAAAATGAACATATCAAACATTTTATTCATCTCATTAATTAGTGACAGACTTAGGAAGATGGCAAGCCTGGTATTTATGAGCAATTTAATAAAGGAATGTTAGAATAAAATTGCTAGGAGGCTTTTTAAATTGGTTAATGTCCATTGGGGTAATAAACCATAAACTGACATTTTCTTCCCCACTGGACAGAAATTATTCACATTTCTACTAGACAGAAATCTACAGGTTAGCCTATAACTTTACTAAGCTAAGATCCCTTAATCAATACTCAGCAGTAAATTTAATAAAGTATGTTCCCATAGATAAGTCAGTGACCCTTATATACATCTGTTAAAGCCCCAGAGGGAAAAAATGACATCTACCCTTATTTCTTATTTCCATGTTTTAAATATTTTTGAATATCACTATTTGAATTTAAACGCATCATACCTGAATTCTAATTTACCCTCTATTGCCCTTCCTTTATTTGGATTGGAGTCAATAAACAATAATTTGTTTCCTGAATTCCTTAGAAAATAACAGCAATGCCAAATTACTCTAAATGTTCTCTTTTCCTCGGTGATCTTTCCATGTTAGGACATGCCTAATGCCTTGAGACCTCATAAAATTTTGGAACAGCTAGAGTTTAGTGATGTGGCTCAAGCGAGAGATGATTGGACCTAAACCTGGCGACAATTGTGCAGGGGGAAAGGAAGGATGGGGCTAAGATATACCTACAAAATTAAATCAACAGGACCTCACACCTGCTTGAGTGCAGAGAAGTCTGAGAAAGAAAAGCAATGGTGGAATTACCCTGGGAATAAATATGACCTTTGACGGTTTGGATTTAAGGTACTAATGAGATGCTGAGGTTAAGATGTTGATAAGGCAGTTCAAATTTTTATTCTGGGACTTGGATCAGTATTGGAACCAAGACTATACCTTTGCTAGGTACCCATTGATTGTGAGAATTGAAGCCATGGAAACTGATTTAAAAACCGTCAACTAGAGAGAATACATAGAGTGATTAGAGCACAGGACCTCAGACCAAACTCCACTTAATCAGTGCGAGGTACGAGGAAAAGAAGGGGCCATGAAGAAAGAGCAGTCAGGCGAGAAGAGAAATAGGATGTGACAATCCAAGTGCATGCAAACTACTTTGAAAGTATAATCATAGAAATACAGCACTTTCAACACAGATACCGAGATTAATTTTAATCTCTACCTATTAATATTTCATTATCCTTTCTAAATTACTAAAGACATTTTTTTAGGTTCTGTATTTTACCATCTTTAGTAGGTCCATGAGGTTGGTGGAGTGGAAATGAGGTTGGCAGATCTGAGCTTTTTCTTTAAGAAATGAGCCAAATAAGTTATCTGTCTGAGAGATTTAGGAAACAACAGCAAAAAAGACACTTGAGGGATACAGGTGGCCATTGATTCAACCTCCATTCGGTCTTTTGGGGATTTGGGCTGCCTCTGTATTCGATGCACTTAGACTGGGTTTGGTTAGCTGTGCACACTCTCTGAGTTGGCTAGTGGGGGCCAGAAAACTAGACAGATCATCATTTGACTGGGAACGTTTCATTGCAGACAACAGCCTGAGCCACTGAAAAATGTGAATGTGACCAGGAATGGAATTGTAAGCCGCTTTTGCCACTGGCCTGCAGGATACACATTGGCCTGCATCGCCTGCAGAGTGGGGTTCCCCGCCCGTCACCTCACTGGGCGATCTCATAGGGTTGCATTTACTTTGCCTTTGGGTTGAGTGAGGAGGATGCTCTGATGCTTGTTATTCTGCTCATTCCCCACGTTTGCTTGCCAAATGAGAACACGACCTGAGTATTCATCTAGCACAGCAGTGTTGCTACTGCCTCAACATTCCAATAGTGGACTTGACAGCAGAGGAATTTTGACAAAATTAGAAAATATCGTGGAATGGTTTTGTCTCCTTCAGTTTCCGACAGGGGATGTTAAAGAATCGTTTCCCTGCCCCCAGCTCTCTTCCCCTCTGCAAGCTTGATGATACAGTTGTGCAGTGAAAATCAGTGAGCTGGTCTCCCAGGGAAATCTTCCCTCTTCCCATGGACTGTACCCAGGTGATCCTTGGACCATCTGGAGACATATAGCCCTCTCTCTACAGAAAACCCCAGCCGCTCAGGCCTCCAGAGCAGGGCTGACCCGCAGCCGCGCTGGCACAGTGGTGGCTGGTGGCGCTCCAGGTTGTTCTACACATTTGTAAAGACACCAGCTGCGATGACAGCCCATGTGACAGCAGTTTTCTGCTGAGAGGTTCCCAGGCAAGTCTGCAGAGAGGAAGAGAAAGGCCTATTATAACCAGGATATTGGCTGTAATATTTTTGCTTTTTTGAGAAATAATATTAATGATGGTTTTTGTTTCATAGTTAAATTATTCTGTACTTACTTAAATAATTGGAACTGTGGCAGGCAACTTGTTTTTTCTTTTTCCTTAAAAGGAGAACAGAGATAATAGGGATTTCTCTTAAGTGAATTGATATTAACAAATAACAAAAATCTACAACTCCACTCAGCTGTATGATGGGATAAGTGGCCTACAGGGTGGGGCAAAAGTAATATGGAAACTTGTGAATATGCAAAACACGGAGTTTCCTCTTTTGTTATTTATTATATTATTTCCTATATGAACAACTGTAAATCTACCTTTGCCCCATCATATGGCACTGAAATCTGAATGAAAATACAAACATGCAGCTGTTTTGCATTATATATAATAAAACACCTGCATAATTAACCTCATGGCTCTCTCATTCACATACTTGGGACTTTTATGGGCCTAGGATATCTTCATTTGTAAAATACCTATTATAAAGGAAATCGAATAGAAAAATAGTTATTTAATATCTTTGGAATTTATTATACTAACGTGGAACATTCAAATTTAATTATTTCTGCGTGTCAGCATCTCTCTACACCCTTTCTACCATCCTCCGCTTTCAGACCGATTTTCAAAATATTCAGACCCTTTGAAGTAAGAAACAACAAAGTAAAGTAGGAGCTCTATTTTCATTTCCAATTTAAGATATAAGATACACAGACGATAGTATTTAGCCTCATCTTATTGACTATGTTCAGGGAGCCACAAAGACTTCTAATGATCCAAATGCCACTGGGTACAAAATGTAAAGGCCTGCACTGACTGACCCCCATCATGCATCCTGAAACAGGAAAAGCAATGTGGGTAGCATGTTGGCTGGTGGCTTCTGGTCACTTGCCTTTCCCGGTGATGACCAGTGGCTGTATCACATGATCTTCCCAGAACTCGCTGATGAACAGGGGAGTAAAAGGACACACCAACGAAGGAATCAGAAAGTCAACTCTGACCTAATTATTGCAAAGTGAACGTTTTTACAAGTGACCTGCAGGCAGCTCAGGAGTGAGGAAACATTCCTCTTCAAGCACTTCAATATTTCACATGGATCATAAAACTTAGAGCCAAAACAATTACGGGTAATTCAGCCAGAATTCAAGAATAAGATCAACCTTGAGTTTCAGGAGCAGCGATGTTTACCAGTAGGTTGTCTGCAACATGATAAACAAAGGGTGCCATCTGCTTGGCGGCCGACAAGTGCCTTCTGATTCATTCCAGGGAAGAGTTAAGTGTCTTTCTTTTGTGTAAGCTTCAGACTCTGTGTCTTCAATTAAGACAGTGGTTTAGGAAGAAAGTGTTTCCTGATGAGATCCAGATGTTTTCATAATATTTCAGGCTAATTTTGAAGGCAAAAACAATAGATAGTAAGTGCAGATAAAAAATTAAAAGTAGGATATGAAGATAACTGGAAGGTCATGTTTCCTCCATCATTCTCCTAGACTATTTCCTTCACACCAAAAGAAATTGAAAAGAAAAATGAGATCACGAGCCAATTGTATGTAATCAGTGTCTGTGAGAAATATATATTTTTCCAATCTGTGGTTTTACAACTCCCCAAAAAAGAAAATTGTACCTTGATTATTACTTGGTTGGCATTTACTTAAATTTATTACTCATTAACTTTAGTATAAGTTTTGCCAAAGTTCTTTATAGGCCCACTTTGCTTCCTAAGCATCCAGCTTGAGAACATTAGAACCATGTGACCTGCTTACTATAGCCAACCCTCCTCCTGAGACTGTGTTCACGTGTTTCTTTCAACACTGTCCTTCCCAACACATCCCCGTTCTTACTCCAGGGAGCTCAGGACATCACCCAGTGGAAGTTATAGAGAACCATAGTTCAAATAGGGTTTTGGTTTCTTTCACTACAGTTTTCTTTATTTAATTTTAGGTGCTCGTTCTCTTTCTCACAAGTACACTCTCACTTTTTAGCATGCTTCTTGTTTCTCCTTCAAACTTTTGTTCGGTTCCTCAAGAGCTATCACCCTCCTGTCATTTCTTTCTCTCATCACTGATGTGTGAGGCAAAATCAGGTTCCTGTAATGCCTTCTAAGCATGACGATAATGCTATTTATATGTTGGTAACCAGGAGAAAAGAAAGTACCATGATTTAAAGTAGAATTTTATTAAATCAAGAACCATTCCCATTAAAATGCTTATCCATTAATTCGTTCACCAACTATTTATTGAGTATATTCTAAATGTTAGACGTTGTTGACACTAGGAATCCTGTGGCAAGAAAGAGGAAAAGAAAGTTTATGATCTTAAGTCCTAGGGAGCTAACAGCACCTTAATCAAATAATCAAACAAATAAATGGAAACTTAGAACTGTGGTAAGCATTATCAAGAAGAGCGCAGAGCCCATGAAAATATTACATTGATTTCCATTTCATTTTCTTGAGCTTAAGCAAATAGATAAGCATATAAAAGAGTTTTCTGAGTCCTTTTCTAAATTTCATACCTAGTTTAATCATTCATTTATATGCAATAGTTCGCCAGCCTCCACCCTGTGTACCCCTGCCCCCCCCTCTAAAAAAGTACACCCAGTGTAGTCTGGAACCACGTTTGCCATCTAGTTCTGTTCTATAGGATTCATTTTTAAGCAGGAGTTGGAGTGGACTTTCCCTGGACTTTATTAGAGGTCTTAAACAGCTGAGCCCTTTGCAGATGTTTTAGCCCCTGACCGTCGGTTACTCTCTACATGTCCTCAAAGGTAGCACCTGAAGCAGTGCAGTGGGACCCAGCTGCTCCAGGCACTGCCGCCTTCTGGAGGCCATATTTAGCCCCGTCTGCCACCATTGCCATCTGCAAACATTTGTAATTACCATGTGTACAGGGCATCATGCCCGTGATGTAGCATAAAAAGGATTATACTCACATCTCTCTGGAATGTACTTCCTCCACACTTACCTCAAGACCCACAGATACTGCATGTTTATCCACTTTATAAACATATATAAGCTTTTCTTAAATAAAATCTCAGTTGAGAGGGTTTAGTAGATACATATAATAAGAACTAAAATGAACTGAGAATTTGAAGTCAAGTGATGAAAATATTGGGTTCATTATACAATTCTAATTTTTTGGTAGTACAATTATTTTTGTAACATCTTTATTTAAATAGAACCCACACACCATATAATTCACCCACTTAAAGTTATACAACCATCATCACAATTAATTTTATAACATTTAATCAACCTTGAAAGAAGTCCTATGCCCTTTAGCAGTCACCCTTCAATTTCCTCCTGCATCAGCCATAGGCAATCTCTGATCCACTTTCTGTCTCTATGATTTGCCTATTCTGCACATTTCATATAAATACAATGCTATACTATACTGAGTGGCCAGATTATTATGATCTCTGAGCACATAATAATCTGGCCACTCAGTAGTATATATATTAGAGGCCCAGTGCATGAATTCATGTATGGGTGGGGTCTGGCCAGCCTGGCCAGGGGGAGGGGACATGGGCAGTTGGCCGGCCTGCCTGCTGGTCGAACTCCTGGTCAAGGGGACAAGTTGCATATTATCCTTTTATTATATAGGATATACACTGAGTGGCCAGGTTATTATGTGTTCAGAGATCATAATAATCTGGCCACTCAGTGTATTTCGTCTTTTGTGAGAGGCTTCTTTAAAGTAGTATATTTCCAAAGTTCATCCATGTTGTAGCATGTACTAATACTTCATCCCTTCTTATGGTGAAATAATATTCCATTATGTGGATATGCCACATTTTGCTTATCCATTCATTAGGTGGTGAGCATTTGGCCTGCTTCCACTTTTTTTCTGCTATTATGGATAATGCTGCTATGAACATGTGTACATAAGGTATTCTAGTTAAAAACTGACTTAAAACTTTTATATGTGAAATAATTATTTATGTTCTTATTGGGCCTTAAAAGAATATCCAATATCTCTTTTGAAAATGACTAGTGATTGGACTGTGATCCTATCTAATAAAAGAGTAATATGCAAATTGACCGTCACTCCAAGATACAAGATGGGCTGCCCCCATGTGGTCAAAGATGGCTGCCCCCATGTGGTCACAAGAGGGCCACCACAAGATGGCCTACAGGGGAGGGCAGTTAGGGGTGACCAGGCTGGCCGAGGATGGCAGTTGGGGCAGACCAGGCCAGCAAGGGAGGGCAGTTGCAGGGGACCCAGGTCTACAGGGGAGGGCAGTTGTGGGGGACCAGGCCTGCAGGGGAGGGCAGTTGTGGGGGACCAGGACTGCAGGGGAGGGCAGTTAGGGGTGACTGAGCCAGCAGAGGAGGGCAGTTGGGGGAGACCATGCCAACAGGGAGGGAGGTTAGGGGTGACCAGGCCAGCAGGGGAGGGCAGTTAAGGGTGACTGGGCCAGCAGGGGAGGGCAGTTGGGGGCACCAGGCCTGCAGGGGAGGACAGTTAGGGGTGACCAGACTGGCAGGGGAGGGCAGTTAGGGGTGACCAGGCCAGCAGGGAGGGCAGTTAGGGGCAATCGGGCTGGCCGGGGAGCAGTTAGGCGTCAATCAGGCTAGTAGGGGAGTGGTTAAGGGGTGATCAGGCTAGTAGGCAGAAGCGGTTAGGGGCAATCAGGCAGAGGCAGGTGAGTGGTTTGGAGCCAATAGTCCTGGATTGTAAGAGGGATGTCCAACCACCCATTTAGGATGTCCAACTGCCCAGTGAGATTGGGCCTAAACGGGCAGTTGGACATCCCTCAAGGGGTCCCAGATTGGAGAGGGTGCAGGCTGGGCTAAGGGACACCCCCCCCCCCATGCATGAATTTCATGTACCGGGCCTCTAGTATTTATGATAATAAATCAACTAACTTTTAAATTTCTAAAACATGAAATTTAATAAAGCAAATTAGAAATGGGACTCTATTGTCATCTATGCCTACCTGGGAACTTAATTCTCATTCTCATGTTCTGATGGGCTCAGGCTTATTCTGAACTCCTGCCCCATCTTCTAGGAAAACTGATGAGTTACATTAAAATAATCGTTGATCTGCTTCTCTCCACATTGTACAATTTAGGGAAAAATTCACTTACATTACTTAAAATGAAAACCTTTAAACACATTTTATTGAATTGGTTCCCATCTGAATTTTAATAGACTAATTATTCTGGAGTTTTTAAAATTTCCCTTCATAATCCAGTAGTGCTCATGTAGATGTCCTTTTAAGTAAATCAGCCATAATGTAATCAGTAATTAAAATTATAGCCAACTACAGGTGCTGCTAGTAGTTAATCAATTAGAGTCATCATGATCGCATCACTAATTGAAATACTGATTGACGTATTGATAGTTACCTACATTTATTTTTTCAAAAGCAAACCGCCTCTTACTGTCTTGAAATCGGGATGCGGTGCTGAGAACATGTTGCCAAGTACTGTCTGAGTAGCTTTTCTGGACTTCAGTGGGAAATGGACCTCCTCTTTCTGCAGGTGTAAATAACATTGGTAAAGTTGATCAGAATTGACCTGACGGATGGTCAATGGATGAATGAATCTGTGAATTTTAATTGGCTTATTTGCATATTAACAGACAACATTCTGCAGATGGCTCTGTGGGCCCTGAGTATCTGGCAAATTCGGGGCCTATTATATAGGAATGAAACAGTCATTAAACACTGAGAGAATCCCTGTTTTGCCAGGAGGCTGCTGTCCCCATCACTGTCAACCTGCTGATCAGTCTATACAGGAATTAATTAGTTCACATATTTATAGCAATTTGGTGGCTAGAATATCACCTGACAAAGAAAGATTTGACGTTTATTCCTTTGGAAAAAGGATTGTTGAAATTCGTAAGACAGGCTAAAGCTTAGAAAAGAATATTTTGCCTATGTCATCGTAATTAAAAATTATTTCATATGTTCTAATCACTGAATCACATCAATGGGAGGCAGCCTAGCAAGAATAAGCAGAGGGCAATATTATTTGCATTTCATGATTCATCAAATATTGACCATCCTTGATTGAAAGGCATAATCTCTGAATATAAAGCCGGAATTTATTCTCCCTAAAGGAGACCATCATATGGGATGTCTACTTAGCTGAACAGATTTTAGTAAGGCCAGTCTACCGACAGCATCCCAGAATCCCTCACTGGAAAGCACCAAACTGTGCAAGGCCAGTGTGTTAGGTGAGTATGCCTGTCTTCTTGCACCATGCCAGAAACAGAGCAGCAAGCATTTCGGAAGTTTAATGAATAAATTAATAAAGCATGGCATGTAAATAATAGCAAGATTTGCTTTGGGCATTCATCCAAAGAGAAGGGATCATTAACAATCCAGAAATTTTTTAAATTATAATTTTAAGAATTAGCAATGTAATTATGAGACCACTGAGCTGACCTGATTATTCAGATGTCAGTGGTGTTTTAGATGTAAGAAGCATGAAAACCTCTTCGGCTGGGCTGCCATAATTCACCTGTTAGACTAAGTCAGAATTTTCAAGAATAGACGAATATAAGAGGAAGACATTTTGGGGGCAATAACACATGTTGAAAATTTCACTCGAAGACTCATCTTTCGTAGAAAATCAGAGTGGGTTTAGGCTGTGTATTCTAGAATTGGGGCTCTGAAAATTTGAGCAGATACCATTTTTATATAAAGTAGCAGGAATGGAAAACAAAAAGACTGCTATTTTATTCTGCCTAGTTTGTATGGGATATCAACTATTGTAAGTGACATTATTTTTAATCCATTGACACCTGGACATTTATGGTTTGGATATGAAGTGTAATTAGTAAATTCTATTATTGGGCTATCTTCTGGCATTACCTGAAGATTGAAACTGAGAGCAATTTCTCTTCATCCTTGAAAAATTATTCCTCAAACCTTCATTTCCTACAAGAAAGTACCACAAAACCCTTGTGAGTCATGAAGCAGCCAGCTGTTAATATGAGTTATGTGAATCTGACCTATAATCTCACCTGACATTTGGAACTCAAATATTTTCCCTTATTTCTCCAGCACAATTAAAATATTTAGTCTCACTTCATTTTATGAGACATAAATAGCTATGTAAGTAGTC
This sequence comes from Eptesicus fuscus, assembly GCF_027574615.1. Taxonomy (NCBI): domain Eukaryota; kingdom Metazoa; phylum Chordata; class Mammalia; order Chiroptera; family Vespertilionidae; genus Eptesicus; species Eptesicus fuscus. Next base: position 85,835,805 of record NC_072484.1, read on the forward strand.
TGTAATTATGGTACATTGTAACAAATGACCTCATAAATACATTGTAATGTCCCATGTAATTACATGGTAAGTCGTGTCTTTGAGATGGCTGCTCTGAGATTGAAAGCCTGCTGGCTTCAGAGATTAATTATTTAGAACCTAATTTGACAGTTCACTTGAAGACAGGCATCTGTTAAATAGCAGCTTCTGCATTTAAAAAAAAAAAAAAGCTTTATAATAAGATTTTATTTCCTTATATCATATAGACTCAGTTGTGTGTGTTTATTCCTGAATATTGGACACGTCTAAATTTCAATATATATATAAAAGCAAAAAACATGGAATTGTTCTGTACAGGATGAGACGCATTTACAATTATATTTCTTCCATCAAATATTAGATAGAGGTTGTTTTTGTGACAATAATTTTAAAGGTCCTAGTTTTATTGGTCTATAGAGATTTTTCAAGTATAAGGTATTGTAAAACTTACATTTTTATTCTCTTATTGAGCATTGCACAACTTTTAAACTAATGTTTCATTTTTTACCTACCAAGTTGGGATGTTGTGATCATTTTGAATGAGTGCATCATTGCAGTACCCTGGGATCTTGTTATTCTGGATAAATGCCTTTTACCCCATATGAGAAAGAATTTTCATAGGGCACAAACCAGTATTTAAAATCATCTCTTTGCCTTAGGTTCTTATATATGGTGAAATCAATTATTTTGAAGTTATGCCGTTCACCTACTGCTCAAATAGTATGCTGGTTTTTATTTCACAACAAAAAAGAAATGGGAAATAAGTGGACACTGTATTTTCTGCCTTAAATTATACACACGTCTATTTTCTTGTGCCTTTTGAGGGTGTAATTTTACATATAACTCTCCTGATGTGTTTGTGTGCTGGCTTTAACTCAGTTCCTGCATCAAGGCTTTTAGCAGTTTTGTTTAGTAGAAATGAACAGCCTGAGAAAGGACCTAGTGATCTGAAAGAGTTAATGATCCTCCCTAAACATCTAGCTTACATTCAGGGAATGACTTAGGCACTGGAGAATAAAGTCTATTGATACTGACAAATTCTGAAATGTATTACTCCTAAGATCGCTTTATCATGAACTCTAGGGAACAACCAAATTGCTTTATTGTAATGGAATTTTGTCAAAATGTGAATACCCTCTTGAAATTGCATTTTCAGTTTGTAGGACCTAGAAGTAAACAGGCCTGACTACCAGGCTATGCATAGCAAATTATCACATGAAAAAATGCAATTTTAAATCCAGGAATTTGCAAAAACAAATGCTAGGTACAGACCAGTTTTACATCTTTCTTTTGTTTCCTTTATTTTGCTTTAGGATGAGCTATACTCTGTTTGAAGGTGATTTTCTTGGTTAGTTTAAGAGTATTTGGTTAATTTTTCCTAGTTGACCAAGAAAGCCTGGCTAGCTGGTAAGATTAATTGATTTTTCTTAAAGTAATAAAGACCGTCCATAATTACATATATGAGTATCAACTGCAATAGAGTTGTGGTAACCAATGGAGAAAGCACTATTTCTAAGGGCCACCCATCAAAAGATGGTGAAATCTGCCTTAAAGAACCCACTTCTGTTCAGTGAAGGATTTCTGAGTGGCAAAGAAAGTTGTTTTCCAGGGAAGTGTAATCTAGTTGTGATCATATAAAGTACTCATGAAGTTAGTCTCAATGAGAATCATTCATTCATTTATTTATTTCTATGTCTTCAATATCGAATTCCATAAGGCCAAAATGACCTCATGACTCAATTTCTTGAAAAATTGCTTCAGATTTAAGCATCCTTTTGTGTACTTCAAAACAGATGTGCATTCTACTACTACTAATAATAATAATTACAAAATAACAGTAGAACTTTATCTTTTGCAGTGTTTTGAAGTTTCTAAGCTTTTTCTCATTGATCATTTCTCAACAACTAGGGATGATGGTGCAGTGTACCATTGATGCCCTTAGACAAACAATTCCTAACATCACTTAGCAAGTTAATGAAAAGCTGAGAATGGAAGAGTATGCTTCCTGCAGTCCATCTTATTATACTTATGGAATATCTTCTATTTGCAGATCATTGTTCTCGCTCTAAACAACAGATCAAAGCTGCATGCTAGATGGAACATCTAATAAGATTTTCTAAGCACAAAGCTGTAAGAATTAAGGAGATCCTAGTGTATTTCCATGCACCTGAGCCTAGGATTTGAGCTTTATTTAATGTTTGGAGTTCATTCTTAAATGACAACTAGTGTGTATTGTGTAGAGTGGACATATAAGTTTGGGACCAGAGTTGAATCAGTCACATCTCTAGAGAAGATTCTACAGGCCATTCAGTTATTTTTTATGTTTCTCCTAATAGAACTCTGAGCCTCATCTTTAAATAACCCAAGAATACTTGTAAAATGTTACATTGAATGTATGCAAAACACTAGCCTAGTAGAGTGCCAAATTGTCAGTGTACCGACCGTACTCTTGGCCTCCAAGGACAGTGATAGATTGAGGACCTCACAGTGATGGTTGGGAAACATATTTGACCTTCATTTACTGGTTCAAGGCCCCTGAGCAGCTAAAATGAAGTGGGTTATGTTATGTTATTTGCTTCCCTTTTTTTACTTGGAATTGTCAAGGTTGAGCTCTCAGAATTTCATTAAAGGAGCACAGAAATTTCCCAGCATCAATTTAAATTTAGCCCCGTTTAAGTTAGCTAACAAATAAAATAAAATAAAAGGAACATATAAGAAATAGAGCATATTCCAGAAGACATCTCTCACTGTGTGTAATTTTTTCTAATCTGATATGTTCCTCTTGTAAATACCTGAAAATGATAGATCTATGGAGGTGAATGAGTATGGCATTCAAAGCCAGTGCCAGGAGGATCGTGCCCCAAGTCCAGGAGTAAGTAAGGTAATTAGGGATGTTCCTTTAGGAAGACTGGTCACAGTCTACAGAGAAACAGAGTGATAGGTAGTGTGCTTGGTGAGAGGTGCCATAAAGAGCTCCCAGTGGTGACTCAGAAGGCCAGTAGGTTTGGGCAGTTCAGAGTGTGAAAGCAGATAATATGCTAGGTTCAGGGAGGCAAGTAAGTATTGTGAGAGTAGTCAGCCAGCCTGAGACTGAGAAGACTCTAGCTTCTGGGGGGATCAGGCCTGCATGTCTTAGATGTCTTTAATGGACAGGCAGATTAGCATGGCAAAAGCAGAGAAACCCAGCTACTAAAACTGGGGCCCAAGTCACAGTAGAGCTGCAGTATATGACTTGAAGTCGAGCAACCTGAGAAATTGCCCCAGTGTGGCTTAGGCTATTATATAACCAAAGCAGGATTTTTCCAGAGTAGGTCAAGTCAGGCTCAAGTTCTGGAAAGGAATCCCACTGGTACTAGCTCTCAGGAGGCTACCAGGGCAGAGGCAAAGGGAAGCCTATTTTTAAACTAAACAAACCTATTGATTAAGAAATGTTTGTGTTATCTCAAAAACATTAAATGATATCTCAACAGGTCAGTTTCATTTTATTTTAATAAAACAAAGCAGAGTTCCTTGCCTGAATTTAAGACTGGTTTGTAAAATTTTATTTAAAATCAAGTATTACTCAATCTATATTATAAAAACCCAGTGGCCCTAATGCCGTAATGACCAAAGACCGGCGCGGGTGGGTGGGGCTGCGCAATTTTGTGCACTGAGCTTCTAGTTTATATATAACCATAATTTTATTATTACACAAATGTTTTACTCAGAATTTACATATCACTAGCAGACTTCAGTCTGGAACTCAGTCAGAATATTTGCTAGCATAGCTTTATGTCATTTTGAGTAACAGTTCCTACATTAACTCAAGAATGCCAATTTCAGCATGCTCCCCAAATTTCTAACTTCACTGATCATAGAGATTGCATATTTATGATAGTGAGGCAAAAATATGTCAAGTCTGCAAGAATAGTATAAAACTGCAGAAAAAATATAGCGAGACCTTTATAATATCTTACTGACATTTTATCAAATCCATTCCTGGTTAGTATCATACAGTACATGGATTTATAAAAAGGCAAGACAGTTTTTGGAAATAGTTCACATAGTTTATAAACATAATAGAGTTTAAAGTACTGTTTTATTAGTAAACTAGAGGCCCAGTGCATGATTGAATCATGCACGTGTAGGGTCCCCTACACGCTTTCGCTTTCGATCACGGGGAGCTGGGTGCCTGTCCGCTGGTGCACCAGGCGCCGGAGGCTTCTGAAAGGCCTGCTGCCTGAGTGGACAGGCATCCAGCTCCCCCACTTTCCTTTCGATCGCTGGTGCACCAGGCCTTTCAGAAGCATCCGGCCTGGCGGAGGCTTCTGAAAGGCCTGCTGCCTGAGCGGACAGGCACCCAGCTCCCACACTTTTGCTTTCTATTGCGGGGGAGCTGAGTGCCTGTCCACTCAGGCAGCAGGCACTCAGCTCCCACGCTTTTGATGGTCCGCGCGGTGGGACGTCAGCTCGCTGCCCCAGAGGCCCCTTCTGTGCTGCAGCACAGCCATGGCACAGACGCTGAGCTCATGCCGCTGCTGGCGACGCAGCTCAGCATCCCGCCAGCCCAATCAGCTACCCCGGCCCCCCCCTGAGTCGGGCGCCCCCCCCCCCCGCACCTCCTGGCCAATCATGGGCATAGCAAAGGTACGGTCAATTTGCATATTTGTCTATTATTAGGTAGGATTATTCAATTAGATTTCAGATGATTAATAGAAATATTTACCAAGTATTTAAATAAATGTCAAAGGTTAAATATTATTAATTGTTGTTACTATATAATTTTGAAATTAAGATATTATTTATTCTAAGTTATAAAATTAAAAATGCCCTTCCCCAGTAACTCAAATATTATCCATATGGGTAGCCTTGTTTCTGCATCCTCTGTGAATTGTCATTTATTGATGCCAGCAGCAGGTCCAGTGAACTTTTTTTGAAAGTGGATTATTTTCAGACAGTCTGGTCCCAGGAAATGCATTATCATATATTGAGTTGCTCATGCCTGAAACCTTAAGACTCATTCTTAATGATTGTTCCTCCTTTACACTTGACATTTGATAAATCACCAAGTCCTGTCAAGTCTACCTCCAAAAATATATATTAGATCTCTTCACTTTTTTGCATTTTTCTTATCTTCACCCAATCCTAGGGCTTCTTTTTTTTTCTTGATTTAAATCCTTGCCTGTAGATGTGCTCCTGATTTTTGAGAGGGGATGGCCAGAGAGAGAGAGAGAGAGAGAGAGAGAATCGATTGTTTCTGTACACGCCATTATAGGGAATTAAACCCAAATCCCAGGTATGTGCCCTGACCAGGAATGGAATTGCAGCCTTTCAGTGTATGAAACAACACTCCAACCAACTGAGCCACCTGGCTTTTTTTTTTTTTTTTCTTTTTTTTTTTTTTTTACCTCCCAGGTCTGAACTTTCTATTGGCTACAATAAGAAATGTGAATAGTACTCTGTAGAATAAATTGGTCCATACATAATTATGGGAGAAAGGGAGTGAAGGAATAAATTCATGGGGTCCATGAAAAGGATAATACTATAACTGACTAACCAAGGGGTCCAGGCTGCCTGTCACCACTTGAACCAATTAAGCAAAGACAGGGCTGAATCATATGAGCCTTGATCCCAGTACTGCCGGCAGTGTGGGAGAGCAGGAGGTCATCCACAAAAATCTGCTCCGCCCCTCCCCATAAACAGCTTATACTGGGTAGAAAGACCAAGATTTTGTGGGAAAGTAGGAGTTACAGGCATGGGAAAGCAGGCACGGTATAATGGTTACAGGTAACCAGCAATGCAGGCTGGGGTGGGGGGCTGCAGAGGGTGGGTGCCTCCAGGACTATATTGTTTCAGCCACGAGGTTGTGACTCTTTCCATAATGATGGGCAGCTCTCGGAAAAGGAGGATGGGCTGCATTGTGATGTGAGCCCCCATGTCCCAGGGCATACAACTCTCAGCCAGGTTAGAATGTGCTGTTTCTAGTCAGAGCAGAACAAGCACAGTTAATAGAGCATGGTTAATATTTCTTATAATAATAGTTAGTCCCCAATATTCCATTTCTGCCCCTAACAACACTGCAACTCCAAATTGGATGGAACTATCTCAAACAGGAATAAAGGCCAATGAGACATTTCCTTTTAAATCAATTATCCTGACTGCTCTCCACAATGCTACTTGTAAGCAAATTCATTTTTTATACTAACCAAAGAGGGGATGGAGGAATTTGGAGAAACTCAGTTTTATAGTTTTTTCTGTTTTCCAAAATTAAAAAAAAAAAAAGAAAAGAAATTAAACCTTGACTCACTGCAACAGTGAAAAGGATTAATTTCTCCCTCTCAAGTAATGAAAGGACTAAAAGTCAAGTCACAGCTACTGGAATTGATATTTCAAAAGTCAAAGGTCATGTGTTAAGTACTTTTAATAAAAATCATTACCAGACTGGCCCATGAAGACAAGGTCATGTTATAAGAATGTCCCCATAACAGTGACAGCTTTAGGTGGCTTGGTGAGGGAAGGGCAATGAGTGTGAGCTACTGAGCCCTGGCAGAAGAGATGTCATACAGAAAAGAAATACATTAGACCCTTCAATAAGAAAGAATAGCTGAACACTTTCATTTAACTTCCCCAAGCAACATGCCTTGGGTCCTCTAGCTATATCATGTGCAGAAGAATTTGCACAGAAAGAATTTGAGCACCAAAGGTTGTGCAATCTGCTGGTGTTTGCTTGAAATCAGTAAAAAAGCATAATAAAAGATGTTAATAAATTTAGCTGCTACCCACATGTGAGGATGAATAATATAATTACTTCCAAAGATAAATAATAAACATTGAGAGAAGTTACCCATTGGTATGTAGAGTGTATAACTGATCCTATTAATTAATTGCTGTAGGCATTGATATTAAGGTATCAGCTATATGTGCATAATTTATACAATCACTGGAAATGCCCAAATGTGATAAAGAAAAATTATGTCAAAAACTATTTCTCATGTAATCATTAGTATAATTAAGATCTTCAGGCTTATCAAGTGATTTACAAGTACTTGGTAGACATACTAAGCACAATTATTCTCCCTTTTTCAATATATGCATTGAAATTAAGGTCATTTATGAAATTAAAGAGAGGTAACTCAGCAAAACCATAGCAAAGCATTAACTAGTAATCATAAAGTTTTACTTCTGTATCTAAGGTTTAATCTCTTCTTGTATATTTTCATTTCTTATTTGAAATTAATTTTGACTTTTTAAAAAATAAGCTTGTAATCTTTGGAAAATAATGCTTATTGATTTACTAAGGGCTACTTATGGGAAGGCCTATTGGATATCTTGAAATCTAATTATTTCAATTCAGTTTTATTCCTTTCAATAATATTTTGTAGAATTTAGATGATTAGAATTGCCAAGAGACACTCTATGATTATTTATTTCAGTATGAAATAATAAAAATATGTTAGACTCAACAGTTGGATAATCTTCCAGTGGTGGTACAAGGTGACTTCTGGCCATTCATTCATTTTACTCTGTACCTCAATTTCATTTTTTGTAAAATTGTTAAATAATGATAATATCTGCTATTACTACCTTGGAGCACTGACAAATAAAAATAGAAGGTATACTTCATCAAATCTGGTTTTCTTTTTTCAAACACTTGAGAGCAAAGAACATGTCCACACATATGAATGTGGAGGGGGTAATAAGGGATGGACGACTCTGTATATATTTATGGCTATGAGTTCTTTGGGAGCCACGGACAATATGTCATTATTTTTTATTCATTAGTTTATCTCCCAAAGAATGTAGTCAATCAAATGAAGTGCATTTTTGTCAAAATTAGACAAATAGGAATACTGCCAAATTGTAAGAATGCATTGAATTTGGTTCTAAGGGGCAACGCCCAGCACTTCTTGCCTCTCTGCTTTATACTTAGGTGCGGGTCATTTCTTTGACCCTGCTCTGTTGTCCATCCTTTCTCTGTTTGAATTTGCATCTGTTCTTTTACAGAGTATCAAAGTGAGCTGGCTGCCTCCTCCATCCGGAACACAAAATGGATTTATTACCGGCTATAAAATTCGACACAGGAAGACAACCCGCAGGGGTGAGATGGAAACATTGGAGCCAAACAACCTCTGGTACCTGTTCACAGGTCAGTGTTCGCACGGTGTGGTCTTACAAGTTTTTGATGAATTAAATGCTTTGGGAATAAAATATATTCTCACTTCAAGGGAACATTTTTTTTTTTCCTGGCAGGTGACATTTGTTAGTCTGAACAAGAATAACCTCTGTATTTTGAACTTGATATTTTCTATGATGTTTTCACTATGTATTTTATTTCTGAATCATCATCTTAATAAGTGCATCATATATTTTTAAATCTATATTAGTTTCTCAGCATTGCTGATTCAATCTAGCACCTGTTGCCAAATAACTTCTAAATTTTTAGCTAATAACTAAATGGTTCCAAGTTTAAGCCACGTTGGTCTCGCTTCCCTCAATCTCCTGGGTGGTGATGGTGTTGGAAAATGGAAAGAAGGGTAGCTTGGGGAATAAACAGATAGATTATCCTACATTTCATAGATATCAAGGTAAATTCACTTTTATAGCAATATTGGTAGAACTCTTGATAGGTCAAACTTCTCTATGAAAACTGGACCCAATTTTCATGTAGTAGTTAGAGGATTTTTAAAATAAAATTAATAATTATATATTTACTTTAACTATTATAATACAATGCCAGTCTAGTTTCTTTCCTAGAACACAGAGTCTGAGGCAGGCTTTCAAAAATAAGTCCTTTGGGGGTGCCAGCCCAGGAAAACAAAAGCGAAGGGACAAGGGAGGGGAGCCAGGGGAGAAGGGAAATCAGATCATGGAGGCATAGTATTGAGCTGGCCACAAGTTTAGGACAAATACAGAGCTTGCTTGGCCTCATATGGTGTCTCTTGTGAGACTCTGAGTCTCACAGTCAATGCCTGGGTAGCAAGTGTGAGCAGTTTTTCTCTTTCCTCTCATCAAAATCCACTGACAGATTGGATTTTGGACCTGCACACAGCTCCCTGGGATGCCAGAGCTCCAGGGAGTGTGCAAACATGGAATTCTCCTTGTCAATCAGCACCTATGTGAGGGTGGATTGGTCTAGTGTAGCAGCAATACTCAGGGCCTGATAACCCTAAGAAGAGCATAAATTTTGGCTAGTGGCTTGAGAAGCAAAGCAAATCATGGTGGCTCATGGCAAGGATTGGTGAGTGAAGTTGAGCCAATCTGAGATGGCACAGAAACTGTGTCTAGGACAATATACACACTAAAACCCATAACTTACAGGTAATGCATATGTAAACTATTACTGCAGATGAGAAGAAAGTAACCCTTTATTTATTCCTTTTTCTGTGATAAGTAATCAATAAATTTCCACTTGCAATCATAGTACAGGTACACAACCCACATGAGCGCGCATACACACACACACACACACACACATACACATACACACAAGATCGTATTCAGCCTACAGTCTGAAACTTGATAGAAATCTGTTTTCCCCCTCAGTAGGTTTGGCTTTCATGCCTATAACATTTTAGCATAATAATGAGAGCTTCCAAGGTAGATTGCCAAAAAGTGTATTGTTTGTCTTATATCTGGACGAAGTCTCCCAGGCAGGTATTGTTGGTTCTAAGTGGAAGTCATGGCACTCTATTGTACCTTTAAAAAGCCTAGGGAAAGCCAAGATCCTATGCCTTTTCTCTGATGAAATGATCAGGGAAGGTAAAAAGAATTGAAGTTGAAGTGAGGTAGATGTGTTCTTTATTATGTTTAAAGAACGTTTAGTATCCTCTGGAAGAAATCACCAACATTTTAAAATCTTGCTGTAAATTTTTTAGTATAATTCCTAAGATTTATGTTAGTCCAGAAGACTAACATAAATGGAAGCCTTATATTTTAATAGATATGGGAACTTGAAGCCCTGACACTTTTTTTAACCAATGCTTTTCTTTCTCAAATGAAAAAGATTGAATACAAAAAAATAAACTTCTTTTTATAAAGTAATTAATTAAATTATGAGCATTCCAATAGAAAAACTAAGGATTGGATATTCAATTTACAGAACTACAAATGCTGAATAAGCATGATGAAATGTTCAATCTTATTAGTAGAGAAATATAAATTAAAACAAAAACGAGTTAGCATTTTTCTTTGATTAAAAACATAAAGGTAAAAATGAATGATGATATCCTTTTCTGGAAAGCATATGAGAGAAATATGAACTTTCATATACTGCTTGTGGGACATAAAATTTCTAGAATAATTCTGGAAGCAATGTGCATATGTTATATACAGATGTATATATGTACATGTGTGTGTGTGTGTGTGTGTGTGTGTGTGTGTTTAAGAATAAATTTTAGGTTTCCAACTTCTAACAGTTTGTTCCAATTCAACAACCATATTTTTGGCAAAGTTTTTTACTCTAAGAATGATTAACTCTTTGCACTGTTACTTTAATAACAAATAATAAAAAAGATCCTAAATATCCAATTGTAGACAGTTAGCTAGAAATTTCAGACATAATCATATCATGGAGTATTGTACATCTATTGAAAATGAAGTAATACAAAAATACTAAATTATATATTAAGTATTTAAAACATATTATATCACTAACTTTTTTTTTCAATCAGGATTAGTATATAAGCCCATATTTATAAACAAAAAAAAAAGAAATCATTGGAAAATATTTAGAATAATGTATACCAAATATTAATAGTGATTGCTGCTAACTTTTATAACAATAAAATATGTATTTTTAATTGCATATGTAAAGTGTAAAAAAAAAATCAAGACTCTAGTGTCATATTGCAACTTTGGGTTACAAAAATTGAAGATTTCCTCCCACTACAGCTAACTGTAGTCCCACTGCACAGCTAAGAAGTGAGTGGACCCAGAAAGTAAGTGTGGAACAGTAGCCACGTGGCCAAATGAACTTGCTGCTGTGACGTTTTAGTATTTGTGCAATGTTTTTGGCAAATGGAAAGTATCACATTAAACCCAGTAATATTAAATCAAGATTCTGACTCCCTAAATAGACAAACTTATAGGATTTTCTTTCTGCAGAAGGTATAATCATTTTTTATTTGTTATTCTTTTTTTTCGTTATTGATTAAGGTATTACATATGTGTTCTTATCCTCCCATTGCCCCCACTCATGCCCTCAACCCCCCTGGTGTCTGTGTCCATTGGCTAGGCTTATATGCATTCATACAAGTCCTTTGGTTGATCTCTCCCCCTTAACCCTGCCCTCCCCTACCTTCCCTTTGAGGTTTGATGGTCTGATCGATGCGTTTCTGTCTCTGGATCTGTTTTTGTTCATCAGTTTATGTTGTTCATTATACTCCTCAAATGAGTGAGATCATGTGATATTTATCTTTCGCTGACTAGCTTATTTTGTTTAGCATAATGCTCTCCAGTTCCATCCATGCTGTTGCAAATAGTAAGAATTCCTCCTTTTTTACTGCAGCGTAGTATTCCATTATGTAGATGTACCAGTTTTTTAATCCACTCATCTGCTGATGGGCACTTAGACTTAAACATAAGACGGGAAACCATAAAAATATTAGAGGAATACACAGGCAGCAAAATCTCAGACATACGCCAAAGCAATATCTTCACCAATACAGCTCCTAGGACAATGGAAGCTAAAGAGAAAATAAACAAATGGGACTACATAAAAATAAAAAGCTTCTGCACAGCAAAAGAAACCATCAACAAAACTACAAGAAAGCCTACTGCATGGGAGAACATATTTGCCAATGTTATCACTGATAAAGGTTTAATCTCCAAAATTTATAGGGAACTCATACAACTTAACAAAGGAAAGATAAACAACCCAATCAAAAAATGGGAAACGGACCTAAATAGATAATTTTTGAAAGAGGACATAAGGAAGGCCAAGAGACATATGAAAAGATGCTCAAAGTCACTAATCATCCGAGAGATGCAAATGCAAATCAAAATGACAATGCAGTACCATCTCACACCTGTCAGAATGGCAATCATCAACAAATCAACAAAGGACAAGTGCTGGAGAGGATGCGGAGAAAAAGGAACCCTCTTGCACTGCTGGTGGGAATGCAGACTGGTGCAGCCACTGTGGAGAACAGTATGGAGTTTCCCCAGGAAACTAAAAATGGAACTCCCATTTGACCCAGTGATCCCACTTCTAGGACTATATCCCAAGAAACTAGAAACACCAATCAGAAAGGATATATGCACCCCGATGTTCATAGCAGTACAATTCACCATAGCCAATCATTTTTTAAAATGTCAGTGAGAAGTTAAAAATCAATGCCTCAGCAGGGTCGGTTCTCTTGGAGGCTATGAGAGAGCACCCATCCCACGTTTCTCTCCTAACCTCCAGTGGTTGCTGGCCATCCTTGCCATTCTTTGGCTCATAGATGCATTGCTCAGATATTTGCCTCCATGTCTGCAGACCTTCCTCTGTGTGTCTCCATGCCCTCTCCTCTCATAAGGACACCAGTCACGGTGTATACTCCACCATAAATCCAGGATGATTTCATCTTGAAATATTTTAGATATTTTTATTGATTTCTAGAGAGAGAGGAAGGAAGAGGGAGAGAGATACATTTATGAGTTGCCTCCTCTCTACCCCCGACCGAGATCAAACCTGCAACCTGCATATGTGCCCTGACCAGGAATTGAACCAGGGACCTTTAGATGTCTGGGATGACACTCAACCAACTGGGCCTCACCAGCCAGGGCTTTTTAAAAATATATATGTTGTTATTAATTTTTAGAGAGAGAAAGGGAGAGGGACAGAGAGAGAGTCATCTTGAAATCTTGAACTTATTATCTCTGCAGGGGCCCTATGTTCAAGGAAGGTCACATTCTTATGTTCAGGGGGACACTATTCTACTCTCCGGAGACACCTCCTATTATTTTTCTCTCAAGGACAATTATTTTGAATTGTACCCTCTCATAAACTTGGTTTATTCAAAAATAAATAATTTACTCCCACATTTTTTATTCATCTAAAATGTGTGTGGCAATCAGAGCTTCAAATCAACATGACATAACCCATCACCACGCTGGTTTAATATCATTCCAGCTTATCACGAAGAAATCGCTCAACTTGTTGTTGGACTGGCTCACAAGTGCTTGCTCTCACCTGCATAGCTTTGTAGGACTCTCGACTCCAAATCTGAAGGCTTCATTCATACTGTTCTTTCTTCATGTCGACACCCATAAAACGCAAACATCACCTGAGCAGTTATATTTAAAACTGTAACTGATGTTTATTGCACAAAAGCCGCACAAGTGCCAGTATTAATTTGAAGCAAAGAAATAAAAGAGAGCCAGAAAATAGCCTTCTGCCCTAAAAACAGGAAAAACAAGTTTTACAAAACATCGGCCTTCCCTTCCTCTGCTATGTGGAGTGGCTTCCCACACAGATGTTGTGGGAATTTCTAGATGTTGTGGACGTATCTTCGATGCTGCAAAGCGTGGAGAAGTCAGCGCGGAACTGACCCTGGGAGATTGGCTGTGGTTTTCCCCTTTCCCCAGGATACATTTAGTAACTTATGCACTTTCTAGTAAGCACAGTAATTGATTTTCTATGGAGATCTATAACACTTTAAAATGTACAGGATTTGACCCCATGTTTTCAATACCTGTAAGACACATGGATATATTGAATTGGCTGTTAGAAAATTGGAAATGCCAGAATGTTTCATTGGACGATATAAATATATATTCAGGTATAGACACGCAAACACTTTTTTTGTACAATCCTCTATGTGTTATACAGGTGTGTGTTGTTGTTGTTGTTGTGTGTGTTTTGCTAGGATAATAGACATCTGCAATAACAAAGTAATTCTGAGTTATAACAAGGATTTTAAACCACAATGATCAGTTTATTGTGGAAGCTCTGTCAACTATATTTTAAAGTGCTCTTTTGAATTTTTGAGAGCTCTTCAGCAAAGCTTGTTTGGGATTGAGTTCAGGAGTTTTCTTGTGTTTCATGGCCGAGATAGAATAAACAATGATAAACACACATTGATATTTCAAGGGCTGAAAAACTAAAACAATAGCATAGACATTTTATAACAAGGTTAACATTAGGAGAATAAAGGGGGATCATATTGTTTGAATAATATACCGTCTCTTGCCATAAGCTCTAAGAAATGAGAAATAGAACAAAAGAATTACAAAGCTTGAAGGCACTTAGTATTGTTGGAGATAGAAATAGGCAGAAGGCAATCAGCTTTCAACAGTGAAATTTTGTTACAGCTAAGAAAAGAATTGCTACCTGCACCATACATTTTTTTTAAGAATTAAATTATAGTTAGAAGCAGCTGAGTAACACACATGCAGGTGCGCACGCACACACATACACACACATTGAGATTGGAGACTGAACTAACCAAAGCAGGAACTATACCATTCATCTCACCTATACCCCTTGTTTTACTGAAAAGGTAGCAGAGGCCCAAAGCCTGACATTGCTAACATCTGTTTACTAGCTAAACTGATGATCCCAACTAAATCACAGGTGTCCTGGCTCCTGGTTATCTGCAGCCTGCACTATACCATGTTCTTGTCTTGAGTTCCCTTAGTGACTGGCTGTTATATGAATCTGTAAAGTATTATTTATATTAAAATATTTTAAACATTAACTTTGAAAGCAAAAACTATGCTGAAAACAGTAGAAAGTTTCCTCAAAATATTAAAAATAGAACTGCCGATTAAAAGTAGAACTGCCAATGACCCAGCAACCCCACATCTGGGAATACATCCAAAGGAACTGAAATGGGTATCTGGAAAGGATACTTGCACGTCCAGGTTCACTGCAGCATTATTCACAATAGCCGAGATGAAGAAATAACCCAAATGTCCACTGACAAACAAAGGAGTGTTTTAGTGTGGTATTTGCGACAACATGGAAGACATGCTAAGTGAAACCAGTCAGTCACAGAAGGACAAATACTGCACGATTCTACTTACAGGAGGTATAAAGTGTCAAACACATAGAAGCAGAGTATAGAATGCCAGGGACAAGGGAGAGAGTACATGAGAAGTTGTTCAGTGGGTATAAAGTGACAATTATGCAAGCTGTGTCAGTTGTAGAGATCTGTGTTACACCATACTGCCTAGAGTCAACAATACTATATTGTGCACTTAAATCTCATTAAGAAGGTATCAAATATTAACAAATAGCAGATAACCAAAGGACAAAACATGGTGAACAATGAGCCTACTTGAGGCATGACAAAGATCTTAAGTTAAAAGTATGTGTTTGCCACCTTCCTGATGATGTTGGATAGTGTATTTTAGCATTATACTAGTGGCCCGGTGCACGAAATTTGTGCACATTAAAAGGGAATTAGAGGAAATATTTTAATATTGCTATTTGCCCTTTCTCTATAATAGAAGTGTCAGAGATGAAAGAAAATTAGTAAAATGTATATGAAAACCTTCCTCCTGTCAGAGTCTGGGGCATGCTGCATGACCCAGAATCAAGTCCCCGCCCACCTGCGCATGCCTCAAAATCACGCTAGACCAAGACCCAGCCCCATCCCATTGTGTGAGACCCAGACTCAGCCGGCCCTATCCCCGTCAAGCCCCAGCAGGCGGGGGGCACAGCCTCAGGTCCTGCTGGGGGGTGGGGGCGGGGCCTCAGGTCCCCCGTCAAGCCCTGCCAGGCGGGAACACAGCGTCAGTCAGCATCAGTCACATCCCCAGCCGGCGCCGGGCAGGGATGCAGCCTCTTGCTCACCAGTCGTTACGCATGAGGGCATGATGACCATTTGCATATTAGCCTTTTATTATAATAGATTTTCTTCGTGTGTTAGTGGATCTTTCAATAGTTGTTTTATGTGTGTGCCTTTCATGTGTCAGGCACTGTGGTGGGCTCTGTGGACATACAGTTAAAATACTAATAATAACAAAAACAACAACAGTACCAACACCATTCTCAGGCCATGTCTTCATGGAGCTTCAGTCTATTTTATAAAATCAGAAGTCCTTAATAGGATATTTTGTGTTATAGATTCCTTTGTGTGGGTGAGTTAATCAAGTTGTCTTCTCTAATGGTACTATTTATTGATGGTAACTGTCCCTTGACATTCAGAAGTCCATTCTATCCATCTCTTAAAACACTATCTCCTCTGAGTAGTAAGTTATAATTCCCCTTAATACTAACATTTGTTCATTCTCCAATGCAAAAATCTGCAAATGCATAATGTTGTACATAATATAAGCCTCATTTCCACAGTAGTTTATTTTCTTTATTAATTTTCCTGGGCACTAAATGTGTGTGCCATTTTTGATTAATGAAAAAAAAAGCAAAGAGGGATTACATTTTTACCTTTATCAGGGTTGTTCAACACCTTGAGATTTAAGGACTTGTCAATTTCAACTGAGTCCTCAACATCTCAAAAATGTCACATGTTCCTTTGACAGGTGTCATCTGTTTTACAGTAATTTGTTGTGTTAATGAGCTACTAGCGATTCAGCTAAAAGGAAAATTATTTACATAAAAAATTAACACATATCACACTAATGATCCACAGGCTCTCTCATCTACCTGTACTCTAAAATTAGCCTGCAGTATACAATATTATATGTACAAATTATCATAGAGATAGACTTGTGTCATGCTCTGTTATGGAAGCAATGCAAAACAAAGTATGCCTTGTGATGGTTTTGGGAGAAGAAAGCCCTAATATTTTTTGCTGAAGTGCAGTAGCTTTGGATTCTTTTTGCTTTGCCCAAATAAAACATAATCACTGACCTTGAATGGATGATGAAGACATAAATTTTTAGATTGATGGTTTTTGATTTATAGGCAGGCCTCTTCTGGACTGTGAGGAAAAATGATCCTTGCTATTTCTGATTATTTCTTCATCGTTCATATTTTATATTCTGCATCTACCCTCAGGCTATTTTCAGGGATACATTTTTATAAACTGGACCAAAATAAATAAGAATATATGAAAAATAATTTGAGTTCTTGCTATAATATGTCTGACCTTTTGGCCAAAATAACAATAATTACCTCAACCATCACAAACAACATAAAGCATGTCTACAGTTGTTAAAATTTAACTAAAAGTTTTGAAACTCAGCTAGAAATAGTTACTCAGTATTTTTTTTTCTTTGTGGAAAACTCTTTCCTAGGACTGGAGAAAGGAAGTCAGTACAGTTTTCAAGTGTCAGCCATGACAGTCAATGGCACGGGACCAGCTTCCAACTGGTACACAGTGGAGACCCCAGAGAATGATCTAGATGGTAAGACCTTTCCTCAGTCATTATCACTCTGACTTCTATCTTCCTTCTACTTCAGCTTCAAAGACTCTCTTTTAAAAAGTTAATGAACTCCATCATGGGGGATATTTATTTTTTCTATATCTTTAGATGCAAAATCAAAAACCTTTAATGAGTATAGTCTTCAACAATGCCATGTAAATATAAATTAATTATGCATTAAGTATATCCTCATAATATGTTACTTTTTTAAAGATAATTTGAAGTTACCTTTTTTATATTTATTTTGAATAGTTGACCTTAAACATTTTTGTCACAGGAACTGCTACAATTTCTGATAATTATCATGAAATATAATTACTTTGCATAGTTTTTTTGCTGTTTTATGATGCTTATGCAAAACAGAAATTTATATTTTTTGTTTATGTTATGGTTATTAATATTTGACACTTAATTTTTATATAAAGGACAATCTACTTTACTTTCTTGATTTGATAGTTATTGTGATTCATATAAAAATCAAACACTAAATTAAATATAAGCAAATTTTTCAAAATTAGAAGATGAGAAATATTTTATGAAATAAAAATATCATCCTATCTAATAATAGAGTAATATGCAAATTAGGCATCACTCCGCAACAAAAATGGCGGCCCCCATACCCACAAGATGGTGGCGCCCAGTCCCCTCAGCCCCGCTGCTGGAGTGTCTGGCCTGTCCCACCAGCAAACAGAGCACTGAGAGCAGGGCATGGTTGCTTCCTTAGTGCTGCGGCAGGCCCCACTCCTCCGCCGTGTGCGCGGGGCCTAGCGTCTTCCCGTTGGTCGCCACGGTGATCAGGAAGCCGCCAAGCCCCGCGCACACGGACCCCACGGAGGAGTGGGGCCTGGTGTCTTCCCATTGGTCGCAGAGGCTATTGGGAAGACTCCAGTGCCAGGAGAGCAGGGCATGGTGGCTTCCTGATCTCGGCAGCCGGGAAGCCGCCAGGCCCTGCAAAGCCGGGCATGGCAGCTTCCTAAGTGGGGCAGTGGCAGGGAAGTCCCCAGACATGGCAGACAGAGCCCAGACAGCAGTGCTTGGGGGCTTCCTTAGTGGGCAGTGGCAGTGGAAACACCCCCAGGCCCGGCAGACAGAGCCCGGACAACAGGGCATGGGGCTTCCTTAGTGTGTCTGTGTCTGGGAAGCCCCCAGGCCCAGCAGACAGAGCACACTGCAGGGCATTGGGGCTTCCTTCACATGGCACATGGCGGCAGCAGGCAGAGAGCGACAGCAGGGCATGGGGGCTTCATCTCCATGGTTGCAGGGAAACCTCCAGGCCCTGCAGAAAGCAGAGAACCATGGGGAGTGGGCCTAAGCCGTCAGTAGGATATCCTCTGAGAGCTCCTGGATTGTAGAGGGTGCAGGTTGGGCTGAGGGAATTTTGTGCACCGGGCCTCTAGTATAGCTAAATAAGAAAATAAAAATCAAGAGAAAGGAATGAAAACAACAGAAAAAAACATCTAAATAATAAAACAAAAATATACTATAGAGATTACAACTTACAAGTGAAAGAGGTAGAAATTCATGCAAATGAGTGATACTTGAAAAAAGAAATTGTGATCTGTAAACTTGAAGCTAGGTGATCAAAACTGGGACCAAGAAAAAATGGCTAAAAGAATGAATACATGTGGTCCTAGCCTATTGGCTCAGTTGGTTGGAACATCACCCCTTAGACCAAAAGGTTGAGAGTTCGATTCCCAGTGGGGGCACATATGGATGTTTCTCTCTCACATTGATGTTTCTCTCTTTCTCAATTCCTCTCTCTCTCTCAAATTAATAAAAACATATCCTCAGACAAGGATTAAAAAAAATAAGAAGAAATACATGTGTACTGAAAATATGATGACACAAGACAACTTTCTAAATAACTGACAGTGAAATTACTATTAGGCCTATTAGTTCTATATTCTTTCCCTTTTCTGTCCTCTTTCTCTCTTCCTCCTTCCCTTCTCATTTTTACTCTTGTTCTGGTTCTTCCATCACCCTTTCTCAAGTCTATCCTCCCTTTCTTTCTCAAACTCTTCCTTCTCATTTTTCTCCTCATTGACCTTTCCCTTTTTCTCTTTCTAAAGAATCTACCCTCATTCATGATTTTAATATAGTCACTGATTAGATTTTACAAAGTAATTATGACAGCACTAAAATAATAAACAAATGCTGTTTCCACAATAATGGTAATCACTGACACGGGACAGCACATTCATTCAAAGACTATTGAAAGAAAATGTACTAAGCTTTAGGCACTGTGTTTAGCTCTGAGGATAGAATAATAAATAAGGAAGACATGATCTTTTGCTTGTGGATCTTAGAGTATGACAAAGAAAGACAAACATTCGTGGTGAAGTAATAGGAAATTGCCACTTTTTAGTTCAAAGCCAGTTGAATATTGGCTGTGTCCCTCTTATTAACATAGGATGGATGGAGAGATAGATTAATAGGCAAATAGACAAACATAATCAAGATTGGCACTTAAACTGAGACTTGAATGAACAGGAATTAGCTGCGCCAAAGCGCGCATTAGAAATTGAGGGAGGAAGAAGAGAGGGCAAGGTAAATGCAGGTATAAAGTCAAGACAGACAATGGAACTGCTGGGGGCCTGGGGAAAAAAGCCATCAAGACTAAAACACACAGATGACAGATGATGAGGTTTGTAAGATACTCGGGTTCTAAATCTGACAAGAGTAAATTAAGGAGTTTGAACTCTGTCCTAGGAATATCATTAAAGCAATAATATACTTTAGCCTAAGCAAGTCATTAATGGGCTTTTTAAAATAGTGACTTAATTATATGTGCATTTTGAGATCACTCTGGCAGAAACAAACAAAGACAATGTATTAGAAGTAGGCAAACTTGGGCCAACCTAGTTGGGACAACCTTAGAGGAAATATTATACTTTGTGGAAAAATAACTTGAATCCTAGAAGATGTTATCTAAGCTATACCTTATACCTTATTTTTCTGCTTTACTTGAGACATAGCTTTTACCGTTTATAGACTTATTCTTTAACTAGACGTAGGTAATATAAATTGAAAAGTTGTGGAGCTATACAGTGGCAATTCACAAAGCTCATATCCTTCACTAGTAGGTTTGCGAACATTAGTTTATGTATTTATTTATTTAACAGGTGTTTCTTCTTGAAGGCCTATATATAAACAGGCATTATTTTAGGTATAGGGGTGTGAAGCAATAAGTAAGGTCCCTACTCTCAATGTTTATACATTGTATTGAGATAGAAATAGTGATAAATGCTCTAAAGAAAAACAAAGCATGGTAGAGTGAATAGCAAATGGTTAGGAACTACTGTTTGACCGTAGGGGATTGAGAAGATCTCTTTGATTAGGTAAAATATATGCACAGACCTTAAGGCAGTGAGGGAGGCAGCCTTATGTTTAGGTCAGACAAGAGCCCTTCAGGCAGAAGGACCAGAAAGAAACCACATCCTGATACTGGAGCCCAGTTAGTGGTAGAAGTATGGCAAGGAGGCCAAGGTAGCTGGGCCTGAAGTCATGAGGATGTGATCGGTTTTCTCTAAAGAATAAAAAGACAGGATATGCTATACGGATACCTTATTTTTCTATTTAACTTTTAAAGTTTATAAGTAACTGGGGAGCTAAGACTCCAGACCCGGTTTGTGAGTGAATGTCCAGTGCAGATTATCAGAGCAGAGCCTCCACGAATGCTCTGGAACTGACCCTGGGACAATGGGAGACAGTGATTCAAGGCAAAGTATTCTAAGAAATGAGGTCATATCATTTACCCAAACCCAGAGACTGTATCTCTTACCAGAAGAAGTGGAGATAAATGGGCAGAGGTGCCGAAGGTCCCATAAAACACCCAGGATGGATGGGGCTCTCCACTTGACTCATGTGCTCCTTCCCCTCACTCGAATGACTCACAACCTACATGAAACTAAAATGTAGTGTCACCGCTCCCAGGATGGCACAAAACTTTTATTTCCCTGCATGCTTTTCATGTCCATGCAATCTTGCCATAATCCAATTCACATATCTATTTTGATGAAGAATCTCTATGCTGGGCCCATGAGCAGAGTCCTAATCAATGCTGCTTAATTGGATTTGCTGGAACATTTCCAAGCCTGTGGCTTCATAACATCCTCTTATGAATGCAGCATACCTCCTTACCTTTTCTTCATTTTATTGGTGATGCAGTTATTATTAAATATAATTAAGAACCTCAAGTGTGCCAACTGGGGGAGGGGGGTACAGACATGAAAGAGATGGGAGCAGCTCTCTTGAGGGATAAACAGGTAATGGCTGCACTGGTTGCAAAGACTTCATGAAGACAAATAACACTGGAGCTAGAAACTTCAGGGAAAGGGGTTGACTAGGTATGCAGGGAAGGTGTGTGAGGCAGCATGGGAGATATTCTTCTAAAAGAATGCCTTTAGGAACATTATTTCTGCCAATATTGGTTCAAAATGCATCCTCATTCTTTCCAATGGTACTCATTTACCAGTCAATAAGCTTAACACATTTTGAATATAGTCTCTTTTCTCATTCTTCCACTTTGCTCTATGGATGATAATTGCTTAGGCCAGTGGTCCGCAAACTCATTAGTCAACAGAGCCAAATATCAACAGCACAACAATTGAAATTTCTTTTGAGAGCTGAAAACCGACTTCTGCGCATGGGCCACGAAGTTTTAATCGCACTGTACGTGCACACCCGCACATGGTATTTTGTGGAAGAGCCACACTCAAGGGGTCAAAGAGCTGCATGTGGCTCATGAGCCGCAGTTTGCCAACCACTGGATTAGGCAATCCTGACCTTACCCACAAGGTACCATCACAAAAAGGTAAATAAAAATTAATAGAAGATAGTGAGTAGGATTGATACTTCTTGTACATAGTACTGTTATAAATTATGATTTGAGATTGTTCACCTTCAAAACAAAATGGAAACTAATAGCCATTTCAGGGCAGCTAACCATATGATTGTGGGAGAGAGGTGTTTCTTTTTTTTTTTTAATATATTTTTTTATTGATTTCAGAGAGGAAGGGAAGGGGAGAGAGAGATAGAAACATCAATCATGAGAGAGAATCATTGATTGGCTGCCTCCTGCACGCCCCCTACTGGGGAGGGGGGATCGAGCCCACAACCCGGGCATGTGCCCTTGGCCGGAATCAAACCTGGAACCCTTTAGTCCGCAGGCCGATGCTCTATCCACTGAGCCAAACCAGCTAGGGTTTGTAAAGCAATGATTTGCTTGCTATAAGAAATTAAGAGGACCAGACATATTGGTCCTAAGGCCTTCTCAATTTATTGACTCGTGGCCTCTTTGCACTGAGATACTCCCCTAAAATGATTTAAATTTCTCATCCTCCATCCTATTTTTCTCTTTTATATCTGTATTATTCAAATATTAAAAAGTATGAATCTTGATGGGAATTAATATATCTGGACAAGTGTACAACTTCAGAGTTGGTCACTAGTAGCTCCAAAGGAAAACTCAGCCTGATGGCTTACAAAATATATATGAACTAGAGGTCCGATGCATGAAATTCGTGCAAGAGTAGGCCTTCCTTCCCTTGGCTGCCAGCACCGGCTTCCCTCTGGCACCTGGGACCCGGGCTTCCCTTGCAGAGGGAGGCCCAACCCACCCTCTGCAGCTCACTGGTGAGTGGCCTGGGCCTCCCTCTGCGACGCAATCATGGGGCGATGGCCAAGCCTCCAACCAATCGCATTGCACCCACCTTGGCTGGCCTGGTGCCAGTGAGTGTCATAGCGTGGTCCCAGATGGTCGTCCGGATGGTCGTTCAGATGGTCATTCCGCTGTTTGGCCGTTCAGTCAATTTGCATATTATGCTTTTATTATATAGGATATTAAGGAGATTTTTAAAAAATATTCACCTCTTCCCATCTAAACTTATTCATGTATATGTTTAAACCATAAAATAAGATATAAATGAGTTCTACCAAATCTTTCATGCCTAATGTTAGAAAACTTTGAATTCTAAACATTCTAAAGTCAGAAATTTTGATATTAAAATTGCTGGATTTTTTTATAAATTGTGGATATGGAGAAGGGATTGAAAACCAACAGAAATGGAAGACATTGCTGTAGCCAAAAAAATCTGCATTGGAAGGGAACTGCAGTGTTAGCCCTCTCTAGATGCCTTGGGCTGCATTACTTTCCCCACGGCTTTGGAGTCTCTTGGTGAACCCCAATGGGGTGATCTCCTCCTTAGGTGGTAACTCTGAGCCCTGCAATCAGCTGCACAGACACAGTGGTTGGGGCAGAGAGCAGAAAGCAGTTCTGTCTCCTGTGGCTTCCGGACTTCCTCCTGCATTCTCCGCTTGGCTTAACTGGTTGACGATCAACAGTAACTTAAAGAAATACCCCTATTCCTCATGGATCGCCCTTTAATTAGGATGTTTTGTTAAAGTGATTATAGAACAAACCTCACTGTTGGTTCAGGTTTGCCTGAAACCATGTTTGCAATAACTAACAGCTGGGAAGTTGTAAAATATTTAATTTGTGCCTCAAAACTTCA
Source organism: Eptesicus fuscus (assembly GCF_027574615.1). NCBI lineage: Eukaryota > Metazoa > Chordata > Mammalia > Chiroptera > Vespertilionidae > Eptesicus > Eptesicus fuscus. The sequence goes on from NC_072484.1 coordinate 85,859,627, forward strand.
GCTTAAAAAAGGCAACATTGTTAGAATTCCCCAAAGTTCTTATGTAAATGTCTTGCATAACGAACGGTCTGAGAGGATTTGTGATGAAGTTGAACCAAGTGCCCTCTAGGACAGCGATTTCTCACCAGTGTGCAGCGAGACCTTCCAACATGCAATACCTGACTACTTAGTCAGGACCACTGACTCCTTTTCCCTTAGGTTGTCAAATAAATAAGTGACAACAGCCAATACAACAATAGATGTCCAGTGTGAATTCATCAAAATTATACCTACTTTTTGGCATGTTGGCAAAAAATATATTTTTTGGTGTGCCACAGAATTTAATAACTAGTTTATGTGTGCCATGAGATGAAAAAGGTTCAAAATCACTGTTCTAGGAAATTAAGCTGGGGGAAACCTCTGTGTTGACCCCCCTTTCTAATTTTGAAATGAGCAGATAGAAACTGCTATGCACATCTGTCATAAAGTAGTTTAAAAATTAAACTTCTACCCTGAAATGGAGGAGATTGGCTAGCAAGAATTTGCATTGCAGAGACTCCTGAAAACACAAATGGGATGTAGCAAAAATGGTGAACCTAGGAGCAGTCTCTAATTTCCAGCCCTACTAGCCTGATCAGGTAATTGTTGAGTGAAATGGGATTGTCACAAATTCATTCGTTTTAAAACGCGAGAAGAAATGCATAAAGCTATTTCCACAGTACTGATAAAATAGAAGATGATGAGACCACCCAGAAAGAAGGAACACTACATAATAAAACTGTCAAACTCATTCAAAAAGTGGGCTCTGAAAAATGGAATATCTCTTGGCAGAAGAATGAGAAATGAGAAAAATAAGCTTTGACTACTTGGGGAAAAAATTGAAGAATAGAAAGAAAAAAGGAAAGAAGGGAGGGAGGGAAAGAGGGAGAGACAGAGGGAGGGAAAGAGGGAGAGAGGAAGGAAAAGGGGAAGAGAAAGAAGGGAGGTAGGAAAGGAGAGGAGAGGAGAGGAGAGGAGAGGAGAGGAGAGGAGAGGAGAGGAGAGGAGAGGAGAGGAGAGGAGAGGAGAGGAGAGGAGAGGAGAGGGGAGGGGAGGAGAGGAGAGGAGAGGAGAGGAGAGGAGGGGAGAGGAGAGGAGAGGAGAGGAGAGGAGAGGAGAGGAGAGGAGAGGAGAGAAGAGGAGAGGAGAGGAGAGGAGAGGAGAGGAGAGGAGAGGAGAGGAGAGGAGAGAAGGAAGGGAAGGGGAAGGAAGGGAAGGGGAAGGAAAGGAAAATATTGTGAGTCGTGGTAGGCTGAATAATGGCTTCCAAAATGCGCATGTCCTTTAAAATATTCCTTCACATGACAATAGAGATTTGGCAGATGTGATTAAGCTAAGGATCTTGGGGATTATCCTGTGTTGTCCAGGTGGGCCCGATAAACTCACAAGGGTCCTTATAAGAGGGAGGAGGGAGATCAGAGTGACAGAGATGTGACAAGAGAAGCAGAGCTTGGAAATGTGGAGCCAGGAGCCAAGGAAGGTGGGCAATCTCTAGAAAAAGCTGAAAGAGCCAAGAAAGCATCATCTCTAAAGCCTCAAGAAGGAGCATGGCCTGCTGACACCTTGAGTTAGCTCACTGAGTGAGATTGATCCTGGAGTTATGGCTTCCAGGAATGCAACATCACAAATGTGCGGTGTTTTATTTATTTTGTTTTATTATTTCCATCACCATTTATCCCCTCTATGCCCTCTTCTTCCACCTGCACTCACCCCTTCCCCCCCCCAGGCCCCCCGCTATCTCCACACTGTTGTCCATATCCATGAGTTCTCTCTTTGTTTAAACCACAAGGTATGGCAGCAATGGGAAATTAATACAGTTGCCAGAAGAAATTTTTTGGTTGTAGTTAGAATCATTGACAAAGAGAAGTACGCTTGTACCAAAATAAAAGTTTGCATAAAATAAGATAAACCAGTTGGTTTGTGTTGTGGTTTTATATTAGCATCATTTTGAGGCCCAAAGGTATGAAAACAATGAGCACTAAGCTTGAAATAAAAAATGTCAGTCTACATGGAATTTTACATTCTGAACACTTAAAAAGATCATATGGTAATGCTATTTTTCATTTTTTGAAGAGCTGCCTTTATATTTTTCATAGTAATTGCACCATTTCACATTCCCATTGGGTGACCCCCTTTTTATCTTCTTCATTTTCCTTCTTACCCTCTATCACGCTCTTTGCTTTCTTGTTTTTCATTTTTCTTTTTCTTTTTTTATTTATTTCAAAGAGGAAGGGAGAAAGAGAGAGAGAGAGAGGAAGAGAGAGAGAGAGAGAGAGAGAGAGAGAGAGAGAGAGAGAGAGAGAAACATCAATGATGAGAGAGAATTATTGATCAGCTTTTCCTGCACGTTCCACATCAGGGATTGAGCCCAAAACCCCGGGCATGTGCCCTGACATGGAATCAAACCGTAACCTCCTGGTTAGTAGGTTAACCCTCAACCACTGAACCATGCCAGCGGGCTTGTTTTGTTTTTCATACCAATCTCACTCTTGTTATAGGATTTCTCCAGCAGTTTTCTCTCTGCCTATAAAGCTTTCCACCCTGTTGTTTGCTTGACTGGCTCTTTCTGGTCATTCACCTTAGACTCTACCAGTGATGCCTTCATTGGTGAGTCAATTACTATGCCACCAGCCTGGCACTTACCAAGATCTCGTGACTTCCTTGTTTATTCTTTCATTTTTTGTTTTGTGGTATTACCTTCTCGAAATTATATCCCCCTACCTAGTCCTATAATACTATGACTGGCACATAGGCAATCCACAGTAATTGTTGAAAATTCACAGGGATTAATCTGATAAATTTCCTAATGTGTTATATGTGAACATTACTCATTAGTGGAAATCTGTAATCACCACTGAAAGAATAATAACTGTTCTTCAGAAACAAATTAAACTAAGGATCCATAATTTCATCGTATCATCAAGAATGGCAGTTGACCTACTTATCTTAATAATTCAGACTCCCGTAGAAATTTTGGGCCTCATTAATTTGCATATTTCAGGCCAAATGTGTTCTTTGGTTTCAAGTGATTTCAGTAATTGCCTTAATACTTATCTATGCCTTATATGTGCACTCATTGTCCTAGAGGTATTTGCAAAATCTTTCATGTACTTCTGAGTAGCGAATTTCAGTTTCAACCCCCAAAGAGTATTCGTGTCACCCACCTTCCGCAGCAGATTTTCTGAGTCAATGTTTTATAGTTCATTCTTGTAGTAACTGTTTTCGTGCTTTTTAACATCATCTGCACTGGAGAAAACTCACTCACATAGTAGTGTAAGGAAAATTTTCATTTCTGTTGTTTATATTAAGAAGTGAATAGCAGAACACAAATGGGCTACTCTGAATTATGAACCAACGTATCCATGCCTCTGTTTCTGTTTTGTTCGTCAATATATTTTGTTCACTAGAGTCCACATATAAGTGAATATGGTATTTGTCTTTCTCTGACTGGCTAATTTAAATATTAAACCATCCCTTTCATTTCTTTTATTATTTTCTTTAAGGTTTATAGTGGAAAATCCTTCACAGACATTGTGTTTCGCTGTAAAAGGTTTATATCCATGTTTTGAGATTTTTTTATGATGCCTTTGCATATTACATCACAGGCTTCTTCAGGACAAAGAATATTGTGTCTCTTTTTTGTTCACAAATGGGAATCTTTGAAGAAAAAGGCATCTTTAGAAAATGCTGTTGATGTATCTTTAGAATGTAGCATCTTTTGAGAAGCTCTTAGTACAGTATCTATTTTTAAAACTTGAATAGAAGACACACTTTCATATAACACTTAAGCTAGAAGTATGTGTGTTGATGGTAGATAATATTGGAAGAGATCACATCTCCTTTTGCTATTACAACAAGAAGAAAATATACTGTACTATTTCTTTTCATCATCAAATTCTCTTGCATAATTTGACAAATGTTACCATTAGACATTTTCAGGTAGGAAAGAAATAATGAACACAAATAGTTTGAATAAGGTTCAAATCACTAATATTTTTGAGTACCTACTAATTGCTAGAAACTGTGCCAAAACACTTAATGGGCTATTAAGTTTAGATGGGCACATTTTTAAATTTCTTCCCAGAATATTTACCTGATCAAAGAATGGATTGCATATGCCAGTATTAAACCTACCCAAATATTTATAATAGTATTTTACAACTGCCTTTTTACTTGTCTGCAATTCCCATTAAATCATAAACTCCTGCCCGGCTGGCGTGGCTCAGTGGTTGAGTGTCGACCTTGGAACCAGGAGGTCAAGGTTCAATTCCTGGTCAGGGCACATGCCTGGGTTGCAGGCTCGATTGCCAATAGGAGTGTGCAGGAGGCAGCCGATCAATGGTTCTCTCTTATCATTGATGTTTCTATCTTTCTCTCTCTCTCCTTTCCTCTCTGAAATCAATACAAATATATTTTAAAAAAAACAACCCCAGAGAAAAGCTATTATAATAAAGAAGAATGGACAGTATTCAGTAGCCTCTTGGGCTTAAGAAATTCTGTGCAAGTCAAATCAAACATGGAAAATGTCTCACATTCTGGAACATGGAGGGACTTGGGCCATAAGTAACACACCATCTGAGCATCTATGGAATATGACGCTAAGTCTTGTTTGAGTGGGAATTGTACCATGCTGTGCGTTCTACTAGGAGACAGGCTGATGATGCCTCTCTCTGAATTCTAGAGTCTCAAGTCCCTGACCAGCCAAGCTCTCTTCATGTGAGGCCCCAGACCAACTGCATCATCATGAGCTGGACTCCTCCCTTGAACCCAAACATCGTGGTGCGTGGTTACATTATTGGTTATGGCGTCGGAAGCCCTTATGCCGAGACAGTGCGTGTGGATAGTAAACAACGGTATTATTCCATTGAGAGGTTAGGTGAGTACCTGTGGTTTTTATTCTGTTAAGGAAAATAAATAATTTACTTCAATTATTTTCTTTCTTGAAAAAAATGGTTTTTTGAATGTTATTTCAGCTTGCAGCATATATTCTTAAAACAATTCTCTTTTTCTGTCTTCTACCCATCCACAACACACACACACACACACACACACACACACACACACACACACACTTTTCCTCTCTGGATTTTCAATTGGATCATTTTATCTAGGACTATTCACAGGAGTGGGTACCCTTGTGTGTACCCTTGCCTATGTGTCATAAAGATATGAAACGTATATTAGGTCATTTTTCTTTTTCTACTGATAAATGGAAACTTGTAATCTTAAAAATTCTTATAAAATGAAAGTCAACATACTTTTCATCTTTTTCTTACTAGGAAGATAGTCTGTCGATTTTCTTTAACCTTGAATTATCTAGTCACATTACCTCCTTTACCTTTTGCATTTATATATAAAGCTTTATGGCTATGTCATTATGACTGTAAAACAACAAAATGAAAAAACAAATTTTCAAGTCAAGCCAGTAGCTTAGTTATCAAGCTCCTCTCTACATATATTTCTGATCCCTCTCCAATCCAAGTTCTCTTCAAATTGTACTCAGCCTTCGTTTACTTACACAACTGAGTATAGTATTTGAGTTGTGATATTTAGGAACTTTTTTTAAACTATCACATATCATAAGGAGACTTAATTAAAATATGTCACCAACACTGATGTGGATTCGCAGAGATATACAGTAAACTAATGTTCTTAGAATTTGATGTTACCCCATGGAAGAAAACATGCATAATTAAAACTTTTACAGTTTTAATGGTCAACTATCACTTCTTTTGAAGTGTTTTAACCCCCTTACAGAGAGCTATTTTTAGTTATTTCCTGAATATTTAATTATTATTTGTTTTCATTTTTATTCTCTTTTCAATAATGTTTAGTAGAGGGCATGGTTGCAAAGGACACATATTTTAAAAATATAATCTAAGCATACTGAAAGGTAAATAAAGGTGGAACTGGATGGCACTTCAAACCTGGGTTTAGATCCATGTTTTTCTCTCTGCCATAATGGTTAATCTTGGGAAAGTGATTTATTCAGTGAAAATGTGGGAAAAGAATACCTTTTATCCTTTATTTGATGGTGTTAGGGAGTTAACAGATATTAAAAAGAGTTAATAGAGGAGGAGAGGTTAGTCTTTGTAAGACATATAAGTATGAACATTTGCATTGTTGTCATTGCAAAACCAGTAAAGTTTTGCCTTAATTAAAATACTTATTTTATAAGGTAAATGTATTACCTCCTACTTCTAAAGGTTAATGGGGGGGGGGCGGAGGAAGAGGACCTATGTAATCCTTTTAATAATAAAGATTAAAAGAAAATATCTTTTTTTATAATACTAATTGGAAATATTTTTATTTTAGACTGTTTAGTAAAAAAAAGATTTAAAAAGTGGGTGTTCCATTTATGATTAAATTTGTCCAGAATCCATTGGTATCAAATGAGGGTTTGAATTCTGTCTCTAACAATGGATCACTGTCATAGGTGGCACCGTGGCTGTGGGACTCTATGAGCTTCGTTTTCTCATGTGTAAAGTGGAATAGTATGCTGCTGCCTCACAATATTTGTATGAGATAATAAAAGTCAAGTTATTTGCAATTTTTTAAAGGTAAAACATACATGTAAATAAGGCATTGTTCTTTTTTATCATTTTGTACATCATCAGTTTAGCAAATATATATACTATAGTTACATGGGCTTTGAATTGTGTTTTTATAAACTATGACATTTATAGTATTCAAGTATGTTATCGTCTTTACCTAAAAGTGGACTAGAACCAACACAGTTAAAAATAGTGGACTATGTCAAACAGTTTTAAAAAATAGTTGAAGTTTCTAGGTTTCTAAACTCAGAAAACTCAACAAATGCATGGAATTATATAAAATATTTATTTACTAAAATTAATTAACTTGAATCAAAAATATAAACAACGCAGTGACATTCTATTCGTTGTGAAAGGCAAAAATGTAAATGGTTTCGGGCTGTAATAGAATGCTGAGAAAATCCTGAGTGGGAGAGTTAGAGGCATTGAACATGAGCATTGGTCGCCAGGGAGGAGCGAGGGGTAGGGGAAAGGTCATTCCCTAAGATCATTACTCAGAACAGATCAGGAGGAATGGTTTTATCTTCTATGATTTTTTTTAGGTTAGTTCTTTTCAACCTACAGGCATTTTCTAGCCGTCTTTAAGGACAGCCTCAGGGGGATTCATTAATAATACATAACCTTCTATTTGTAACTCTTTTCTCATTTTCTACTCCCCGAGGTCCAAAGCACATGCACTGTCTTACACCTGGTGAATTTTCTAAGGCCATTTGGAAGAATCTTTTAGGAAAGATTAATAATATTATTGAACTAGAGGAGAAAAGACCTCATTGGAGTAAATATATATGTGTCTTTCATTAAAACCTAAAAATCTCCCCTCTTTATTCCCCTTTTTTTATAACCCTTTCACATTGCATCTTGAGTTTTATAACCTGAGTTATCACTTGTAAAATCAAATTGATGACTAAAGGATCATGTGATCATTCATTCTACCAACACTAAATCCAAGCATTCAATCAAAAATGATTCCTCCATCTTCTGTATTTTAAAAAATACTGTATTTGGGTCAGAATAATCCAAATCTCTTCTTAATTACCCATGTCATTTAATGTTCATGGACAGCTGCTCGGTGCATTTCTTCCATGTACTTTACAAATACCAGTTTATTCTTTCAAACTCTACATTTTGTTAGTGTCAGGTATCATCTCAATTTTACTAATGAGAGAAGACAGCAAGAGAATTAAAGTAAACAAGAAAAGTCAAAGCTAATTTTTAATGAGAGAGTTAAATGTTACATTAAAACACTCAGATAAATATTGCCAGAAACAGCAAAGACCTGGCTCTTCGGGATGGAGAAAGGAAGCTGGGGTCGAATCTGAGCCTGACTTGAAGCTAGCACACACTACTGCAGAGAAGTTACACTTCTTACATGAAAAAAACAGGGTCTTCTGGAAAATCATATCTTTAATGCAACAACAGAATATAATAACCAAGTGAGATAGGACACAGTCCTAAAATTTCCGATCAAACATAACTATAGCTTCAGGCATGAATCATGGAGCTTTTGAGAATTGTTATCCTGTGAGCTAAGGTTAGAACTGATTTTGAGGGGGAAAAACAACAACAGAAAAAGAGATGTCTGAGCTTTTGCTTTATTAAGCAATTATACTTGTGAATATTTTTCTTTCCTATTAGTTCTACCAGTTCTGCCCCCTTGTAATTTGAGACTCTGTTATAAGGTGCATAATTATTTAGGGTTGTTATGTCCTCTAGATGAATTAACCAGTTTATCATTTATAAGCTATTTTTCTGTATCAATGCTGATATTCTTTGCTCTGTAATCTGCATTGCGTCTGATATTAATGACAACTCCAGCCTAATTTTTGTTTGTAGGTTAGCATGATACTTATTTTTCCATTATTTTACTTTCAAACTGTTTGTGTATTTATATTTAAGTGGACTTTTGTAGGCAGCGTGTAGTTGGGTCTAGCTTCTTCATCCAATCTAAGAGTCTCTGAATTGTAATTGAGGTGTTTAGGCCATTTACATTTAATGTTAATATAGATATGATTGGGTTTATATCTACCACCCTACTATTTGTGTGTGGGGTTTTTTGTTGTTATTGTTCTGTTGTCCCATATATTCTTTATGCCCCTTTTACTTCTCTTTCTGAATTTTGGGGAGGTTACTTATTTTTAATCATTTATGTTCCATTTTTAAAATTTTTTTTATTGTTTAAAGTTTTACATATTTCCCATTTTTCCCCAATTGATCCCCCCATCCATTCCCACCCAGGGCAAGCCCCAAAAGCCCCAGTGTCTGTGTCTATTGGTTATGCTAATATGCATGCATACAAGTCCTTTATATGTTCCATTCTTGTGGGCTCATTAACTATAACTCTTTTGCTTCTTTAGTGCTTGCTAATAATTTATAGTATGTATATTTGACTTATCACTATTGACTTCACAAAAATATTATTGAAGTTTATAATGCATTGCTATTATTTTTTCATTAAATAATCAAATATTTTAAAGGATAAAAATAAGCAAAAGATGTATTATAGATATAACTATGTAGTTAAGCATTTTTTTTGCTCTTGATTCCTTTATGCTAATCCAGATTTTGGACAGAAATCATTTTCCTTTATTCTTGAACTAGTGACCTAGTGCACGAAATTTATGCACATTAAAAGGGAATTAATTAGAGGAAATATTTTAATATTGCTATTTGCCCTTTCTCTATAATAGAAGTGTCAGAGATGAAAGAAAATTACTAAAATGTATATGAAAATCTTCCTCCTGTCAGAGTCTGGGGCATGCCACGGGAACCAGAGTCAAGTCCCCACACACCCATGTACACCTCAAAATCGCATGAGACCAGACCCGGCCAGCCCCACCCCCATCAAGAACTGCCAGGTGGTGGGCATGGCCTCAGGTCGCCTGGCCCAGCGCTGGGCTGGGGGGGGCGGGGGGCATGGCCTGAGGTCCCCCGGTCTAGGCTGTGGGGTGCACCTTGAGGTCCCCTGGCCTGGGCCAGGGGGCGCGGCCTGAGGTCCCCCATCAAGCCCCACCAGGAGGGGGGCACAGCCTCAGGTCCCCGACCTCGGCCCAGTGTCACGCAGCCTCAGGTCCCTTCTGATTGCTCATTAAGGCTCGTTATGGGAAGTCGGCCTTCCCTGTGGGTACAGCCATCTTGTGTTACGGGATCCCTGCCTCTGCTGTGGGCGCAGCCATTTGTTACAGCATGACGGTCAATTTGCATATTCTCTTTATTAGATAGGATGACTTCCTTGTAATGGAGTTAGGTTGGTGATTAATTTTTTTTAATTTTTGTACAACTAAAAAAGTTTTCATTTTACCATTTGCAGTGGAGATGGAATTCTAGGTCAATACATTTTATTTATTTTGCTCTTTTTATGATATTACTCTATTTTAATATCTCTTGTGTTGTCTTGTTTCTGAGAAAACTGCTGTAATCATTATTATCTTTGTGCATCTATACATAATGTGTCTTTTGTCTGTGGTTGCTTTGAAGTTTTATTCTTTGCTGCTGCTTTTACACAACTTTATTATGATATCTCAGTGTAGTATTCTTTATGTTTCTTCTGCTTGAAGTTCAGTGAGATTCTTGGATTTCTGGGTTTTTAGGTTTTATAAAGTTTGGGAAATTTTGGCTATTAGTTTTTAAGTAGGTTTTTCCCCCCCCACTCTTACTCCTCTCAGTTGGGGACTTTATTTACACATATGCATGGAGCTTCTGGTTGCAAACAGTTCACTGATTCTTTGTTCATTATTTTCTGTCGTTTTTGTCTGTGTTTCATTTTTTATGGTTATTATGTCTTTAAAGCAACTTATTTTTCCCTGTAGTGGCTATTCTGATCTTAATCCCATCTGGTATGTTTTTCATATTACACACGACAGTTTTTATCTCTAGAAGTTTGGTTTGGGTCTTTCCTATATAGTCCACATTCTAGTCAATGTACTCAAATTTTCCTCTGCCTTCTTGAACATAAGGAATGCTCTCATCTACAGATTTTTTCATCTATGTCGTTTTGAGTCCATATCTATTTTATTAAATTTTCTCCTTGCTTTGGATTGAATTTTTCTGATTTTTTTCAGATGTAGATGAATGCAATGTAACATACTGCATATTATCTACATTTTGCATGTGTGTTTTTTAGACATTGTATTTTTTAATTTTGTGATGCTGAAGAGTTCTGCGATTTTTAAAAATGATTCTCAAGTTTTGTTCTAGAATGCAGTTAAGTTACTTGGAAAATTTTTGACCCTTTTGAGGTTTGCTTTTAAGCTATTACATGGTATTAGAGCACTGGTACCATCTAATAGCTTAAGGCTAATTTGCCCTTCTATTAAGCCCATTCCTTCTGAGTACTCTGCCTAAATTCCCATAAATTATGTGACTTCTTTAAAAACTGGCTTTTAGGAACCCACTTACTGGCCATTATTGAGCAGCAAATATTTTTTCTTGCTAACATCTGGTGGTTCTTTCCCCAGGCTTGGAAAATTCCCCCATAATTTGCACCGATAAACACTCAGATGAATCGTTCAAGAGGGACCCCTGTCGACCTCCAGAACTCTCCTTTTGTGCATTTCTCTGCTCTCTGGTTTTCTTCCTCTCCAACTCCAAGTGCTTTGCTTCTCTCAGACTTCCAACTCTATATGCTCACTGAGCTCCCCTTGGGTTCCCTCTTCTCTTTTGCAGCCTGAAAACTTCCCCAGGTAATAAGCTCGGGAAATCAGTGGGTTCACTTTGTTTCTCTTCTCCCAGAGACCACTCACCTGATCTGTCTGATGTCCACTATCGGAAAAATGTTTTGTCTGTTTTGTTTTTGTAAGTTGATCCAGGAAGGAGGTAAATCCATTCCCTATTCATCTATATTGATCAGAAGTGGAAGCCCTTTAATGAACAATTAAGCAGTCATTTTATTATTTCAGTATGCCAAAACTTTTAGCTCGTCAAGAGTCCCAAAGATGTCAAACGGCCTTCTATTTCCTGATGTCTGTCACCAATCTCGTCAAGAATGGATCCTGTCAGATTGTATTTTTGGAGATAAATTTAGCTTGAGTGCTCTTAGAAACAGGTTTCCTAGCTTGTGGAGAAATGAACCTTTATAACTCCCAGAGTGCATTCTGAGTTCAGTGAATACAATGTAAATTACAATGTTAACCTCAGCATCACCCCTCCCATCAAAATAATTCCATCATGCATGGGAAATAGAAGTTTTGAGTTTATGACATGCGAACACTTTAAATCAGAAATATCAATGCACTTCAGCAGCCTCTAGAATAGCTGACATTCATGAATAAAAAATGAATAAGCACCATGTAGAGAACATTTTATTACTTTTAAATGAAGTACATTATAGGTGTTGGTTAACAAATTCTGCTTTGTAGTTTTTGAAGCAGGATGTAAGGAGAATTATGAAAAAATAAATTTTGAACTGAAGTTTGAAAAACCTGATCATAAAACCCTATAGAAATAAGTCATTTAATGGTAAAGAACATAAAAAAGGGAGGATACACTTACCCCTTATTTATTCACAAATATCTTATTCAGAGTATTTATCTATAGTGAGGCGGTAGTGAACGCGAACTCCAGCTGAATTTCTGGAGGACATAACGGATCATTGGAAAACCATCTATTGTATGCTTGTTGAAGCACTTCTAGAAGAAAGTCAACTTACCTTGTTTTCATCATTATTTTGCAATTTTGTTATTTTCACAGGGAATCTCTGCTTGTTCTTAAGATAATATCAGTAATTTTACAATACAACTTTATTCTACAGTTTTAATGTGGGGATTCCAAACGGAATTTCTATATGAACATGTGTATGTCTGTTGTTTTATCTCAGAGTTGATTGAATATGCCTCTTACCTTTGCTGCATATGTAAATATTATTTGCCCAATGTCTATTATATTCTAAATATTGTGGATGGAATAAGAATTCTAAGGAATCCAAAGAACAATATATGTTCTCCTTGTTTTCTTAGCATTTCATAATCACTTTGAAATTCACCTTAGTAGGTTTCGATGCTTTTTCTGTTACAGGTGTGGATGGATTCAATACAACCTAATGCATATTATCTGAGTCATAATTTCTTTTTCAAATATTCTTGGCCATCGAGTTGACATAGTCAAAACACCAAATGGGTGAATTTTCCATAGTGCAAACAGTTAATACAAAACAAAACAAAAATATCTTGTATTAAAAGACCAAATGGTATATTATGTCTTTTCAATTTCTTACTTATATTGTATATACCTACATATTGAGATACTATGGTGAGAATCGGGAGGGATACGAAGAAATGCAAGGCATATTCTCTGACATAATCTAGGCTCCCAAAGTCCTATGTGATAAATCTAAAAATATTTCTTGAGAAGGATAAGTAAGGTAAAATGTTTATATAAGAATAGTATTTGCTTTGGTAGGTAGCTTACATTTGAGGTTGGTAGAAATATTGGCATGAGAATTTTGACTTTAAGGATGGGTATGATTTATTCTTATGGGAAAAGACATGATGTGGAATGTATAAGACTACAAAGTCAATGAAAAGCAAGGCAGGCATGAGGTCTAGTTAAAAAAAAAAAAACAATACTTGCCAGTGAAAATTCATATAAGGTAGTTGCAGGAATAATGAATAGTGATAACTTGACTGTAAGTTTGGGATGGAATAAAATTGAAACTCTGAGCATTCTTGAATTCATCCATTTCCAAATAATTCTAAGGGTTCATGTTGTGTATTATGGTTATTTTGTTGAGTTACTAATAGATTCCCAAATGCTGAGAACATGTGTGTAATTATGTAGCTAATCAGTAAGTGTTACCCACCACCTAGCCTTTCTTCCCATTGTCAAATATCCATTATTATGAGAAAATCATGTTTCGTATCTGAAAAAGTTCTGGGAAAACCAGGATCCAGGGTTAAAGCAGGAAGCTAAAACTACATTGTGGTAGTCTTTGAGGTTCATACTAGGCCTCTGTAATGTGCAGTTTAATAATGGGAGATAGTCCCTACTTGACTATGCAAAATAGTTATTGGTAAGTGTTCCTTTTCTTCTTACCACAGTCTGTTCTAAAAACCAAGCCATGAAAAAGAAAAGTGATTAACGAATCATTATTTAATTAATTCAAGCTAGTCCTGGGGTATTATGCCTTATACCTTGGTACTTCTCTTTAAATGCTTTGTTGCATATTTAGAATTTCTCAAGGTGAAGCTCCTGATCTATATATATAAAAGCCTAAGTGACCAAACGACAGGTCGACCAGTCACTATTATGCGCACTGACCACCAGGGGCCAGACGCTCAATGCACGAGCTTCCCCCTAGTGGTCAGTGTGCTCCCACAGTTAGCCTCCCTCAGTCCCTCCCCCTGGCCAGCTGGTCCCATCAGCCCCAATCGGGACTGGGCAAGATGGCCCCGATTGGCCCCAGTCGCTGGCCAGGCCAAGGGATCCTACCCATGCATAAATTCATGCACCAGGCCTCTAGTAGTCTTATAAAGACACTTGAAGTATATCTTCTGATACCCTGATTACTTTGGAGAGTCACATTAGAGTGATTCCTGACTTATTCCCCATCTAGTCTTTGCACCCAGTCTTTCTCCCTGTATTCGTGTGTCTTGTGAAGATAAGAATTTTGTTCTCCTTCTTAGGATTATGCCCAGGCATTTAATTGTTTTGAAGGTGGTGGTACAGGGAGAGCAAACTGTGGGACAGATAGTTAAGGTTTAGATAATTAAAATGTATGTAGTTAAGAATTTGAAGAAGTCCACCTTTAAAAATGCCAAGTTACTTCATTAGATAGTGCATCTAAAAATGTTGCTGTTTTTCAGGTTCTCTGCATGTGTGGGTGTGGGTGTGAGGGGCAGGGGATGTTTTAACAATCAATATCCCATCGCAAAAAGGGACATACGTTAGTCATAAGACTAGTACAGATTAATTAGAAAATTAAGGACAGCAATTGAATAGTATCTATTATTTCTAGCAATGTCTACCCTGAAACATATTAATCAGTTAAGTTATCATGTAGAATATCCAATGTGTAACTTAATTATTACACACTTTATTTCACACCATCATTTGAGAGGGGCCCAGGGTTATACACAGCCCAAAACTTAGAACATTTTAACCATACTGGAAATTTGTTATCTCAAATTCTACTTGCTCAATAGGAATGACCTTTCCCTAAACTAAGCATTTTACTGCCTCACAAGAATAATAATAAAAAAGGTCATGTAGTTTGGAACTAGCTGATTATGTTACAAATAATTAAAAGAACACATAGCAAGTTGGGTTGTATTTTTGCTGCTTCTTTGTATGTTAATTTATGTAAGAACTAAAAGCAGAACTATAATAAAACGGGCTTTTACCCCTTAAACAGCATGAGTAAACTACTTCTTTAATTAGTAGAGATTAAATATTTGTGTTGGCAGCCTAGAGTATTTCTGAGAAGTCATAGTGTTATAAGCTAAAGGATCATTTTTTTCTAAAAGCATTTAAGAGAATGTCAACATAGCCTTCTTAATAATTAGCAGAGAAGTGACATTTTAGAAACTATCAATTGCTTAGCTATGTCTCTTTGTAAGATGTAGTGGTTTGAATGGAGGCCCTGAAAAGATATGTCCACCTCCTAAGGCCCAGAACCTGTGAATGGAACCTTGTTTGGAACAAGAGTTTTTGCAGGTAGAATTAAGTATTTCTCGATAAGATTATCCCAGATTACTAGGTAGGCCCTAAACTCAAGGGATGTGTCCTTATAAGAGACACACAGAGGAGAGACAGAGAGAGAAGAGGAGGAAGTCCTGTGAAGATAGAGGCAGCCATTGGGGTGCGGCAGCTAGGAAGTCTGCGGACAGCCACCCGAAGCCAGGAATGTCACAGCAGGCTTCTCCCTTAGATCCTCCAGGGCAGTGTGGCCCCCCGCCACCTTGGTTTCAGGTTTCTGGCCTTCATAATTTAGAGAGAATAGATTTCTAAATTTAAGTCAGCAAGTTTGTATAGACTGCTACAGCAACCCTAAAAAGACAATAGAAAAAGGTGACTCGATCTTCATTGTTTTTTCTCAATCTCTTTCTGAATTTAAAAAGAAAAAAAAAATTCTGGAGCCGGTGCCACCTACTTTCTAAAGCATCGTGACCAATATTAAAAACTGAAAAAGAACTCAACGCAAAAGCGATGTTATGGGTGAAAGAAACCGATACAGTGACAGGGAATGGCCACGTGAAAAGATTCTCGGGAGTGAAAGTAGGTGAATAAGATGGTTCTAACTTCGGAATCAGCAGCAATGTTACCTCAGTTAGCCGAAGGCTTTGTGTTCTTCTGGCTGCTCAGCCACACCTCTTATGTCCATGTCCAGAAGAAAATTAGGAACTGCACACAAATTGTGCGTTCATCTGTCTACCTTTTCTGCAATGTGGCCAGGCCTCTGTTTTCCAGCAAGAGACAGAAATGAAACTTGGATGGAGTACAATGAATTTGCACAGAGGCCTTTTTCTCCTAAGAGCAAAGCACATTTACAGCAATGAAACCAAATTCTTTTTTTAAAAAATATACAGAGCCAGGAATTATGCCCACAAGAATAAAAGCAAGTGATTTAACTTTATGGTAATCTAATTCACAAGGTTTACACACCAATTAGTCATTTCTGAGCAGAAATCAGAGAACATTATACAAATACTGAGCAAAACTATACTTATGGAGAGGTTATAGGATTGGGGCAGAAACTTGATGATTTTATTTTTATCTTTGACCCTATTCCTAGCATAGTCCTTTCCTACCATGTAACCTCGTGATCATGAGTAATCATTCAGTTCTCCAACATTTTATTGTTTTTCAAGTCCCTTGAATGATGACCACACCATCTTTTTTTATTTGAACTTGCAGTGAAACATTAGAGCTGTTTATTTTGACAATTGAGGGTGTGTGTTTAATGACATATGGAAACCAAAAGCATGGACACATATATTGTCAAATGGAATATGTTTAAAAAAGTTTTGATGAGTAGTAAGAGTTTCCATCGCTTGGCAATGGAGGGTGAAATTGTATATTGTCTCTCTTGTGGCTCTATTTGTCTGAATGGAGGGGGAGCGACTTTGAAGTTCCAAACACAGTGCACACATCACAGCGATTTCTCTGTTGTCTGTCAGGTTACTTTGATGTTGTGTCAGGGTTTCCTCACTCTGTCACATGAGCATAATGAGCACTCCTGGTCTTGGGAAGAGCAAGTGTGGGTGGGGGGAGGTGGGGAGCGGGGGGAAGAGATCCCATCAGTGTAGTGGAGGAAGAAGTTATTTTTGAAACAAGTATCATGTAAGTTCAGGAAACAAAATCTGGAAAAGGGTATTACTATAAATTTTAACCCTTTGCACTCGCTTGCTTTCGAGTCACACTTGACATCCGACATCCGAGTGCAAAAGGTTAAATCTTTTTTTAATGTGAACACTATACTTTTATTCTCTGTGAACTATATTTTATGTTAGACTTTAGGAGAAAGCAAAAAGGATAATTGATAGTAATAATGTTCAATAAAATAAGAATCCTATATAATAAAAGCCTAATATGCTAAGTGTCCAGTTGGCCAGTCGACTGTTCAACCAATCAAAGCATAATATGCTAATGATATGCTAAGGCTGCTCAACTGCTCACTATGATGTGCACTGACCACCAGGGGGCAGGCGCTCCAATGGGTAGGTTAGCTTGCTGCTGGGGTCCAGCTGATCAGGACTGAACAAGATGGGCCAGACATGCCCTGGAGCCCTCCTGCAGTCCCTACCTGGCTGGCCAACCTCCATGTCTCTGCCAGCCCCAATCGTGTACTGGTGGGGTCCCTTGGCCTGGCCTGTGCCCTCTTGTAATCCGGGACCCCTTGAGGGATGTCAGAGAGCCAGTTTTGCCCTGATCCCACAGGCCAGGCCAAGGGACCCCACTGGTGCACAAATTTATGCACTAGGCCTCTAGTATTATTGAAAAATATATTTATATTGATTTCAGAGAGGAAGAATCACTGATTAGTTGCCTCCTGCACACCCCACACTAGAGATCAAGCCTGAAACCCGGGCATGTGCCCTGACTGGAATCAAACTGTGACCTTCCTGGTTCATAGGTCCACGCTCAACCACTGAGCCATGCCGGCTAGGCAAAACAAGAAGATATCAATGCTTATGCTGAATGTGGTAAACACTTAGGAAACTTACTTAATATGTGCATTATAAGTAATTAAAGGCTTCAACAGCCCATAAGAATGGTAATAAGTGACTTATTTTTGCACTTACTATGTGTGAAGCTCTATGTATTTTATATGAATCATCTCATTTGATCCTCAAATTATCCTAAGAGGAGATACGTGATTATTGCATGTCATGGATGAATTAACAAACTATCTAAAGTTAAAGTGAGGCTAAGAAGTTAAATGACTTGCCCTAGCTGGTTTGGCTCAGTGGATAGAGCATCGGCCTGAAGACTGAAGGGCACCAGATTTTATTCTGGTTGGGGGCACATGCCCGGGTTGTGGGCTCTATCCCCAGTGGGGGTCGTGCAGGAGGAAGCCAATCCATGATTCTCTCTCATCATTGATGTTTCTGTCTCTCCCTCTCCCTACCTCTCTGAGATCAATTAAAAATATATTTTTTAAAAAGTTAAATGACTTGCACCAAAGCTCTTTGCAAGTGATAGACCTGGACTCAAACTTCCTGACTCACAAGCATTTCTTGACCTCTGTACAAAATTACAGTAGGTTAAGTACCATGACCAAGCTATCTTTGAACATTATCTAGCAAATGGAGCCAACCCCTTTGAAACTAATTTTCTGAAGTCTAAGTTATTTCCCCACAGCCATCTAGTACTTGAAGAATTCTTCAGGAGTTTCTTGTTTGTTTTTCACTAAAACTGCAGAAGTTTGAAAGTTTACTTTTCTGACCTTACCTTTCTTTGTGTATATGTCTCTCTGTGAGTTTCTCTCTCACACATACACACATGCATACACACACACACACTCACACGCACCTTAGGTCTCTTTATGCCTCTTTTTCCAGTATCTAATATGAATTTTTCTTACTTTTCAGTTAAAGTTCCCCACCTCAGTCATGCAGAGTTGCCTATAATATAGAGAAAATGTATATAATTCATATTCAATTTAAATTATATTTTGAATTCAATAATGATGGCTCTTATAATAACTTCTAAGTAGAACATTTTATTTTCTCTATAAACGAGTGACTCCTACATCTGAGTGTAGCCGCCAATGCTTTGCCTGGTTTCCCTGAAAGTCAATGAGCAGACTAGGTGTAGTTATTATTATCAAAGAGATACCTAGTAGAGGTACAAATATAATAAACAATTTTTCAAGATCATTAACATTATAATAATAGCCAAATAGGATTATGTGGATAAGTCTATTTGGCTAATGAGACCGAGTTATTGGAGCATTAGTGTGTTTGGGGTTTAACAATGTAAATCAACAACTCAATCAACATATATCCAGTGCCAAGAGAGAAACAATATTGCTAATTATGGCTGAATAGAAAGAATACTGGTCTTGGAATCATAGACTTAACTTTGAATCTATTATTATCCCTTCTTTTTATTATCTTGGAGACTATTGAAAAATAATAGTCTCTCCAAGCCTCAATTTCTACATCGCCAAATTAGAGATAGACTGACATATTTTTTTAGGTTATTAGGGAAAATATATAAAATCACTTAACAAATATTTTTCCAAATTGTTACTTCGTATTTCATATTTAATGAAAAATCATCCCTGTTTTCTCATGGACACATAGCTGCAAGCTTGGCTGGAAATGTAATCTTTATTTGACCAAGACATTGGAGAATCAGATTTTCATGGATTTTCTTATTGAGGAAGAAGTGGAGAATGGACAGAGGGAGAACTCTATATTAGACAGAGAATTCCAGAGAAACAGAACCAATAGGAGATATCTGCAAGCTTGAGACCTGGGAAAGCCAGCAAGGTAATTCAGTCCATGTTCATGAGCCTGAGAATCAGGGAGCTGATGGTGTACATCCCAGTCCAAGGGCAGGAGAAGATGAGGTGAGGTGCCCCAGCTCATGCAGTGAGGCAGGAAAAAAGGGTGAATTCCTCCTTCCTCCACCTTTTGTTCCATTCAGGCCTTCAGTCGAGTGATGATGCTCACCACACTGGCGAGGGCATTGTGCTTCAGCCCACCACTTCCAGCTCATGTCATCCAAAAATGCCCTCCCAGACACACCTAGAAATTACTGTGGAAACCCTGTGGCCAGTCCAGTGGGTCCATACAGCTAACCATCACAAACACTAGGGGTTTGCCCTACTGTATCCACCATATTACAAAATGCAACGTGACGTGGAGAATTCAAAATTCCCAACTGTTCTGAAAGATTGCCACATAAATAAAGTAAAAGTAAATACAGGTGGTGATTTGGGGGGAAATATTTCTATTATTATCGTTAGTTGTTTCCTACCCCCTATTTTTACATATATGTGCAAATAATGTTATAACATCTCAATTTTCCAGATTTACCATCTTGATTTCCCACACACATTATTTTATAAATTAAAAATATATGTGTTAGACATAGTTTTGAAGTCTCACACAGCTTCCCCCACATGCACATAAACACACACTCACTATGATATCCCTAATGTTGGTGGAGATTTGTCCTATGTTAGTCAGCAAACGCTCTGAATTCTACCCTCAAGGATAAAGAAAATACAGTAAACGTGTCATTTCCTGAGTGAGCATCAACACTCAAACCCCGGGATGAGGGCCCAGCTCGTCCATTACCAGATCTAATGGTTTTTGAAGGAATCGGTTCAGAAATCGTTCCAGCTGACGGGTAAAGGATGAGACCAGGAATGTGTGAGTGTTCTAGTATTGAGTATTGGTTAAAACATTCATGAATCAGGTGTTGTCCTTCCTATTTGTAATCATAAGCAAAAAGTGCAGCCCGTCGGGGGGAGCCTCGTGAGAATTATTCATTGGAGAATCAGTCAGCCACAGAGTCCCCTGACATCGCAAAGGCTGCGAGAACAGTGGGCGATCGCTCGGGGAATTTATGAGGCCAGCATGAGCATCTTTCACGTCCCACAAAAGAAATACAAGGAACAGAATGACAAAGCTGGAGTCATTACCGATTTTATGTCCCCGCTTATGGAGGAGGAGCTGCTCTCCAGCAGATGACTTGGCGTTATCACAGGAACTTTCTTGCAGAAGAATCACTTAGGAGGAAACTTCAAATAGATATGGGTGGGATCCAGATGCTACCAGCCAGAAGCGGTTTGACCTTGACAAAGATATTTAATCTTCTTGAATGTCAATTTTTCATCTCTCATTCCCTTCACTTAGCCAGTCCTTTTTATTCATTCAGCAAAAACATCTTGAAAGGTTTTTATTTGCTACATGCCAGAAATGATGGCAAGGCCCTGGGAGTATAAAATAATAAAAGTAAAAAACGGCACGTGCCTTCAGTGTGAATAAGGATGCTCCTGTCCCGTGGACAGTGGATGCTTTAAAGGAGCGAGCACAGTTCGGAAACCTCCTGAGCGTCATCTCATTCTCCTTTGGAAAACCTTCCCATGGATTGTCTCTTGTGGTTCCCCCCAACGACAGTGGTTTTGATAACAGACTCATTTACCTGATTTCAGCAAGACACACGGCCTCCGGGCGACTGGCGTGTTTCAGGCGTGGCCTTCTTTACATCCTGGATGGCTGTGTGACTAAGATCTGCCAGTGCACTTCAGTACATGTGGCAGTGCCATCCTTGGGCTTTGCATGAGCACATGTGAACACCCCAAGCCGTTCCCCTGCTCCCTGGCTGGGAGAGGACATGGAGTTAGACGCAGAGAAGGAGTCACAGATTGGCAGGGCCAGATGACCCACGCTGGACTGGTCACTTTTAAACTATCACCTTTATTTTACTTAAACTGCTGTATTTGGGTTTCTTTATGATACGCAGCTTGGCCTGTATCATAATGAATACATTGTATTTGTGACCGACACAGTTCCTACCCTATCTGTTCTCTTGAATCCAGGAAAGAACATCACTTGTTCACAGTCATCACTGAAAAATATTCCTTATTCATCTTTTAAGCTAGCACTGGATTATTGAACGATCTCTCTAATTACACTTACTACTTTATTAGTTTTACTTTGAGTTCTATTATAATAATTACAGTGCAGGAAAAATTGCTTAGGTTCACAAAGGGAAAAAAAATCTCAGACTTTGTTCATAGCCCTCCTACTTCAAGTAATGCCCAATAAAATAAAATTGTTGAACAACAAAATAATTAGAGTATTGTTTGGGATTCTTGCCCCCTCACAAATGGATAAACTGCTATTATTTACTTCTCTTTGCTTGCAACCTTTCAGCAGAATTTTCCAAAATGGCAGCTGTATTACTATCCAGATCACTTTAAAGCAATCATGTACAAAGTTGTCCGTTAAAACAGAAATATATATGAGGAATGTTATAATTCCATAAACCATTTTGCTGGGACTAATAAACCTATTTTGCTTCTTATTTCACTGACTTTCTGATATTTATAGCTTTTTTTTTTTTTTACTTTTCTCATACATCCACTGACTATTAATGTTAATGCTGACATTTGTTTGGCTCTTGGCTCAGCTCGTTTAAGTCCATTTGATTTTGTTTAATTTTTTTTCCTCTCCCTTTCCTCCCTACTCATCCCAAGGCATCCTGAGTTGGTAACTAAAATACTAGTTGATTTTCTTGATAACTTAGGTCAGAGGCTATATTTGTTTATGAGCTAGTGGCCTAATGCTATAATCCTTGTACCATTTTTCACTGGTAGTTATTTTCACTGTTTCTTTATTCTTACCCAATTATTCCAACTTCATTTCTTCATGTTTAATTAAAGCGTGGATTATAAATGACTTCACAGCCACCTTTGAATTATCATTAATTTAATCTTTTTCCATTATTAACAAAGTTATTTTCCATCTAGACCTCTTTTCTTGAATTGAGTATTAAATAAGAAATCCAAAATTTAGAGCACAGAATTAAAAACCATGAGTACTTCAAGTCTTATCTGTTGACGCAATCATATTGCCATGAGGGTAGAAATGAATATGTGTATAAGAAATTGAATCAGATATAAGGCTAATGCTTTATTTTTAACTTCAAGTGAAATATATGTATTCAACTTATTAAATTATGCTTCGGCCCAGGCTATCGAGTCATAGTAGATATTATAGTGCGTTGTTTCACATTTGAAGAGAACAATAGCAACAGGAACCCTCATATTGAATCTACTCCATCTGCCACTGGCATTGTCCACAAGACTTTAGTAACTATGGCAACACCATGGGAGAAAAAGGTAACCAGAACTTCTATATAGGTATGCTGTCCTACATGGGAGCCACTATCCACATGTGGCAACTTAAGCTGAAATATATTAAAATTAAATAAAATGAAAGAAGTCAGTTCACGATTCATGCTACTCACATTTCATTCTGCTCAAGAGCCAAATGTGGCTACTGACTGTCATCATGGATAGCATAGAAATGGAACATTTATATCATCCCAGAAAGTGCCAGGGGACAACAGTTTTATGATATTTAGTTGGTTACCTTAGATGGGAATTAGTCCGAAGATAATGAAGAAAGCAGAAACAACAGTACATAGAGAGATGACAGCTATGATTCCAAGTACACACATGTATGTGTGCAGGCTGCATGTCACCTGAATGTTTGACTGTCATCTACTTCATATATTGGGTAATTAAAGGTCAGTATGCAGATAACAAGAGACATTGCCCAGATGAAGGCAGGAACTTGAGTGACAGATTGATCCAGTGACTTTGATATATACACAGGTGGACACACGCACACAAAGTCTCAGACACTGGAGTGAAAGGTAAAATCAAAGTGTAAAATAATAGTTACCATGACATATGTTAGTATACCATGATGTAAGGAGAAAATTAAGTGGTATCTATGTGATGTTGATACACATTACTAAGAAGTGAAAAATTCCCTTCTGGCTCTGCTTAAAGTGAGGCATGGTGAAGAACCGAAATTATTTGTGTCTTGGGGGGCTGCGGAGCAGATTTTTGTGGATGACCTGCTGCTCTCCCATCCTGCCAGCAGTATTGGAATAAATGCTCATATATGATTCCAAAAAAATTATTTCTGTCTTGTGCCATATTTCTACTTGGCCACTTAAAGAACTTATAAAGCATCTGGGCCTTTGCCCACACTGTCTTCCTCGGTCTTTACTCCACAGTGACCCATGGGTGGGCTTGCAAATAGGACAGCCTGGCTCTGATTGGAGCACTGCTACTTACTGAGCTCCATGACCATCACCACGCCTGCGTTTTCTGGTCTGTGGAGTAGAAATCATTGAGCCCACTTCGTAGGGCTCCTGTGAAGGTAGGCATGGCAGCGTTGGTATCTGGTGCAGCCAGGCCCCTAAACAAGGACTCCAGTGATTGTATGGTCTTCTGCTCTCTTTCCTCAGCACCTCTGTATCTATGTATATTCACATCATTCTTTCTCTTCATGTCTTGTTTTCTACTTCCTCACTCCCTCCCTCCCTCCCAGAAACTCAAGGAAGTGAGTGGAGAGGAAGGGAATAGACCCAGGAACTAAAAGAAAAGGAAAAGGAAGCGGACAAAAGGAAGGGATGCAATCCTTTGTAAAAGGGAAGGATATGCTTCCCCTTTGAGTTCTTAACCAAAGCAGTTCATTTATTTACGGTTCATTTTATGTTATCTATTTATGCTAAGGAGTCAGTTTGATTGGCTTTTTAAACCAAAGCAATGGTCTCTTTACTTGAATTAACTAAATGAACAGCATCTGTGTTTCTTATTCATTGTGCCCTTAGGCGGTCATATAATATTTCCACCTTTTCTTTGATTTAATTCAATTTTTTTCTTCGAGAAAGGTGAACAAGATGGGGGAAAGCTGTATGTTTGGTTATACTGTGTCCGTTACTTTCCTGATGTGAGGCTTTGCTGAGAAATCCTCTCACTGAGGCTCCACCTGCAAGCTGCTTGCAGGGATCCCTAATCGAAGCATTTGCCCAGTCATTTCTCTGTCTCTGAGGGCTCTCTGCCAAAGCACCTCACCACAGAAGCAGGAGGGATGAATCTTCTCTTCTAATGGGTGACCAAGGCTGCTCTGCAGAAGGGTCCAGAGGAAACCCCAAATCGTCTAGTCCTGGCACTAAGGAGGGCGGGGCAAACCTGAGCACACGGAAGGCCCTCGACTCTTCCTGTGTCTTCTGAGGCTGAGATCACACCTGGATCAGCACCTTCACTTCTAAAACGGACATGATCATTCTTGTCCTAACTTCTTTATAGCATCACTGAAATCATGGAGGAAAAGTCTCACGATCAAACTGAAAATCTAGGAGTCATCCTTGATATTGTCCTCTCCCCATTGTCCTTCCAAAGAGAGTGATGGAGTGTGCTCTTCATACCTGTCCTTCGCTCTTCGTTTGCCCTACACACCTCAGGCCAGGCCCTTGTGATCTTTGCCTCGGCAATTACAGTAGTCTCTGTCTGTGGCATACCCACACTCAACATCTTTTTCCATCTTCCCTGGGCTACGGAGCTCTGAGGAATTAATTTCCCTGAAAGTGCAATCTGAAACTTGTTCAAAATGTTCTTCAACTCACCAGCTCTTACTCAGTAAAAGGCAAGTAGTACAGAGGGTGAGGCAGAACTTTGGGAATTAGAATTCTCCCTCTTACCTTTAAGAGGGCAATCATCATTCATTCATTCATCAAATATACACTGAGTACTTACTGTATGCCAGATACTGGATTAAGGTAAGACTTAAGTAAAATAGGGGAAGTGAGGTCGTTAACCAAGAACCTAATTAAGCATCCAACAAATGTTACTATTACTTCTAAGAGATGGAGAAGGAGGAGGGGGAGGAGAAACAGGAACTGTCATGGTCTCCAAGTTCTGATCCTAACCAGCCTCTCTGAGCTGTTCACTTGTATCTGCTTATTCCCTTCTTTCTCCTCAACCTTTCTTCATCAAAAGAGTCAGAAAAATGTCCATCTTCTCCATAAAGCCTCTCTGGTTTCAGAATACTTTGCTCTAATATATATTTTTTTAAATCTAATACAGCTTCTACATTAAAACATTCATCAAGACAAGTAAAGCTTTTTTAAAAAATTCTTACGTACCCTAGAAAATTTATAACCATGTCTTACATACAGAATATCTTCAATGAAAATGGATGAGTGAATAAGCAAATGAATGAATGAAGAATACTTGAATCTGACTACGCAAGTGGGAGCAGGGAATGTGACACAATCTCTTTGGACTCATTTTTAAATGACCCTACAGATATCAGAATGGGCAGTATGGAGTCAACAAATCTGACTAGGTTCAGCTTGACTGGGGGCTTGTTATTTAACACTTACTAAGTAATTTATCCTTTCTGGTCGAATGCATTCATCAAACAACAAATATTTGTTAAGCATCTTCTATCTGCCAAACACTGAAATATTTCTTGTAAAGTTTATTTTTACCTGATTTCCTCCTTGGTAGATTAAGTAAAAATTTGCCTTGGTTATTTTTTTGCACTCAAATACTTCCTCACACAGACTAGCTGAGTATCTAGTACCTGCAAGATAGATCAATGAACAAGTCATGTTATAAATCTGACCATTATTTGGACAGTGTTCCTATTTTAAAAAGGGGTACTAGTTAGATTAGCTACTAATTAAATTTGCAAAAGAGTATATATAATGAGTTAAAATTGAATATTGTATGTGTTACATAAATTGCATCTTTTTAAAAAATATTTACTGTTGAAAGTATTATATATACCCACCTTTTCCCCTCATCAACCCCCTCCAGGTTACCCCTGCCCCCTACCTCAGGCCCTCACCATCCCACTGACTGAGTCCCTGGGTTATGCATATATGCATACAAGGTCTTTAGTTGATTACCTCCCACCCAATCCTCCCTCCCCCACCTTCCCTCTGAGATTCCACACTCTGTTCCATGCTTCCAATTTGCATCTTTCTTGAATATGAATTGTAATTGCTCATTCTTTAAAGAGATCAGTGCAATCAACTGTATTTGCTATCCACCCACTGCACTTAATTAAACGATTTGGATCCAGTGAGGTCAAAGGTTTCCAGTAGCATTTACCATCTGACAGCGATCCGATGTCCTGTGCTCTGTGCATGTGGTAGCTCAGGTTCATTGCAGTGAGCAGGCATCTGCATTAGGAAAGCAGCTACCACTCTAATTTTCTCTAATTGACGTGTTGGCGATGCTAGCAGAGAGGGCAAGAGATGCAGGGACATGGAGACGAGGCCCTGACAAGCACTTGGCATGGACAGGGCCACTGAGCTAAGTACATACATAATCTGTAATGAATAAAGGACGATGGGCTGTCAATCTGGCATGTGCCAGTGGCATTTAACTCACATAAAATATTAATTAAAAATAATGATGTTCTCACTGGATTTGTTACCCAGTACAGCATCTTGGTCTAGCCCTGGAGGAGCTATCTGCAGGTCTCTTGATTCATTCCTCTGTCCCAAAAAACCTCATTCATCTCACTATCTTTAGGCAAGTCTCAACACACGTCCTTAGAATAATGGACCTTTCACCTACCAGATCTCTGGGGAAGGAGAACCAAAAATTCTCCCTATTAGTGATTGCTTGTCTTTACAGCCCCTATAATCAATAAATGTATATTTATTCCCCCCTCTCTTCCCAGCTACAAAGAAGATACTAGCCAGGAACCATCTATTTTGGATGCTCAAAGAATTAAGTATCTCTTTAGCTTCCTTTATCCCAAGCCAATGTATTATGTAAGAAAGACTATGATGAAAATCTGGTCAATGATTTGAAATCTGTTGAATTACTCAGAATATCCATAATTAAAAATAATTCCCATGGACATCTACAAAAACAAAACACAAGTTATTTCAGTATGATTCTTCACAGTACATTAAAATAATAAAATGTTGCTGCATTTTATTTTTCAGAGGCAAGTGATACATTTTTAAGCCTACATATCTACAACATTTTAGCAAATCCAAAAAATAAATTTACTGTCATAATTGTCACTAAGTGTAATTCTGAACAATGGGCTCTGACCATAATTAATGATTAATTCATTTGGAATTCATTATGGTAATAGTAAGTGTGCTTAGCTCATTTGATGCTTCTATAGAGGGAGCAATTTTAGGCAATTCTTTTGTGATTTACTGGTTTTGAAGTTGAAGAGCTCTGAGCATGTGCAGGAAAGTAGCTCCACATTGCTCTCTAGTGGTGCGCTGGTAAATGACACCCTTCTTTTGTATGGGGAGAAAACCCTCATTCTCCTTTGCTCCCCATTCACTTTCACAGCATTTTTCCCCTCAGTACAGACTCAAAGCATTTTCTCCCTCAATACACACTCAAGTGCGACTCTATGACAATATAAAAGGGGATCAAGCAATATAGTCCTCCATCCACCATTAACCAATAACTGACTAATGTATTTATTGCTGTCATTCAGGCTGATTCAGTATTGGATCAAGCTTTATTGCAGCATGAAAAGATCCTTTTGCTTTCTCAGTAGATCAAATGCAGTTTGACAAAAGCACAATACTGAGGCCAGAGAGAGCAAAAAGCAGGTAGAATATGAAGGGCATAAATAAAAGCACCTTGAAAAAGCTACAACAAAGGGTTATGGAGTTGTCCCAGTCCTTTTATTTCCTACTAGAGGCCCGGTGCACGAAATTGTGCATGGGGGGGGGAACCCCTCGGGGGATGTCCTACCGGCAGTTGGATATCCCTCTCACAATCCAGGACTGCTGGCTCCTTACCACTCACCTGCCTGCCTGCCTGCCTGCCTGACTGCCCCAACCACTCTGCCTGACTTCCTGATGCCCCTAACTGCTCTCCCCTGCTGGCCTGATCCCCCTAACTGCTCTCCCCTGCTGGCCTGATCACCCTAATTGCTCTCCCCTGCTGTTTGATTGCCCTAACTGCTCTCCCCTGCCAACCTGATCCCCCTAACTGCTCTCCCCTGCCAGCCTGATCCCCCTAACCGCCTCTGCCTCAGCCCCACCACTGTGGCTTTGTCCAGAAGGACATCCTGAAGGTCGTCTGGAAGATGTCTGGTTAATTAGCATATTACCCTTTTATTAGTATAGATGTCACTCTCTGTTACTTTAGAAAGAAATGAACTCACCTGAACCTCAAATTACATACTGATGGCAGGAAAATACTGGACCAAAAGGTGTCCAAGACCCCTAGTCAATGTGGTATTCTTTTACCAGTTACAACTCCATTGCACATCTGTTTACCTTTCCTGAGGCTAAGCCATTACCACTTTTTATTTAAATTTAAAATTGGTCTCCCCGAACTTATTCGTTATTATAACTCATTAACTCAACAGCAAGTAAATGATAAAACTCACAGTCTTTGCCAGGGTCCCCTGTCCCATGGCTTGACCTCAATGGAAGAAGCTGCCATTACTCAGACAATGAGAGACTGGACAGGCTTCAGTCTTAGCAAGAGTCAGTATTGAAAGGGCCAGCGCCTCACATTTGCTGTGGAGAGAGATGAAGAAATGGTGGCTGCCGCTCAGGAGCCGGACAGCAGATAGATGAGGTGCACTGGCTGGAATTCAAACCAGGAAAATGAGAATCAACCAGTTAAGGTACTTTTCCTTTTCTTTTAACTGAGAAATAATATCCGGAAGATCTAAAAGCCAATAGTGCAGAAATGCTAGAGAGGCCTTGACAGAGTCCGTGGTCTAAGGAGGTGTACCAGATAAACGGGGCAGCTGGGAGGTGGGGCAGAGAGGGTGAAGGCATCAATGCAGTGTCTCATGGACCATGCTGACCACCTCATTCTTCAGCTGTTAACTGAATAGGAAGTTCAGAGTTTCTGATCAAGTTGGTCTTTCTTCATTCTGGATTCCAATCTGCACAGGAGATGTCCACAGAAAGCAATCTAATCAGTTTGATTAATGAGATCTGCTTTATTTTCTATTTACCCTCCTTATCACATTGTAGTTTCTAATTTGTTGCTGTTGATCCTATGGTTAAAGAAGTTTAGGCCTTTTTTTTCCTATTTTATGCATGAATATGTGTAGGTAGGGATCTGAGGTCATAGACTAGTGGCCATGCGTTTAGATTCAATACAGAAATATATACTTACTTTGCCAGTTCAAGTTTGTTTTGTTTATTTAAATTGTTTGCCAACATTTGAAAAATTTGGTGATTTCACATAAAAATCTGGATTTCCAGAAAATCTGTCAACACTGGGACCTCCTTCCTTCCACATGCTAAGGAATAGAGGTGGCTCTGTTCCTTGGGTGAATTACTGCTGAGCATCCTCTCTGCCCTATTACCTCATACACTGTGGCCAAATTCTCATTCTCTCTCTCTCTCTCTCTCTCTCTCTCTCTCTCTCTCTCTCTCTCTCTCTCTCTCTCTCCATCCCTCTCTTACACTTAAAAACAAAATAAAACAATTAAAGCCCTAACTCCTAAGCAGAGTTTTTAATTTCTTAACTGTCTCTCTCACTCCCTTGAGAAACAAAAATATAGATAAATGCACATATTTAGTATATGTATAATAGGTAAAACCAAATGCAGTTTGAAACACAAAAAGGCAATTTATTTGACTTGAACCTAATGTCAATGTTTTGCATTGTAGTTGTCTAGATAAAGCCTATGTGTCAAAGCAAACTTAAGTCTTTATTCCAATCACTATAAAGGATATGTTTCCTAGTAGAAAAGTACCTTGTTGACCTCCCTACTTGTATTTTCAACATTTCCTGAAATGTTTACCATTTTTTTACCTCTAAATCCTACTCATGCCTCAAGCCCTAGTTCCAAGACCATATCTTTGATGACCCAATTCCTCACTAATTTTTAGACCTCTGAACTCATGTAGTATTCATAAATTGTAGCACTCTCTTTACTGCTCAATTTTATGTAGTCTTTTCTTGTTTTCTCTGTCCAGAATTATTATTGTAACCTGACACAGATGTCCATCTTTTATCAAATATTCTTGAATCTCCAAGAGCATTTAACACTTGCTGACTGATTACTCTCTTATAAATAAACTACTTGGACAACAAAAAATAATAAATGAATATCCCTTATACATGAAGTAGTTCACTGAATAGATCCCCTTTAGTTACATAATATGTAATTTTATTTTATTGTTTGCTATATTATAGCTCTTGTGTTATTGTGCTTTGAAATACCAATAACTTTAACTCTAATATTTAGGTCATAAAATTTTATGAAGAAAAATTTCATCAACTTTCAAAGAACACTGTCAAGAGATAAATTCACTCATTTTAAAAGCTTTGTTATTGTAAAATAAAACTCAGATACAGAAAACCACAGACAACAAATGTGTAGCTCAATAAATTGTTTTAAGTTGGAGTTAAACCTTTTTTTTCTCTCTTTCCTACAGACTGGCATTTGGATCTAGAGGTTTAATCAGACTAAATCGTTTTTATCTTTTTGGCAAGACTCTAGAGCAAGCATGTCAAACTCATTTATTTGGCTCATGTTAGCCTTTAACTTTGACATGCTTGCTCTACTGGGTCTTGTGCTTTTTGATTGGTAGGAACATGATATCTAGATGTTTCTACTTTGCTCATTGGGGCTGAAAACTAGCAGTATTTGAATTCTATTACTGGTCTTATAAATTGGAATAATTTATAAGGAGATGCTTTCCCTCTTATGCAGTTGTTTGCACAGAGTTTATTTAAGAAAGACACATTAAATATTTGATTTTTTTACCCAGTTTTCAAGATAATAATTTGGTCGTCTGTCAACCTCACAATGGACCAACTCTTATTATTTTAAAAAATGTCTTTATGGAATCGCTGGTTTGTAAGCCAGTTCCATGGTATTTATATTTTATTTTTAAAATATATTTTTATTGATTTCAGAGAGGAAGGGAGAGAGAGAGAGAAACATCGATGATGAGAGAGAACCACTGATTGGCTGCCTCCTGCACACTCCCCCACTGGGCATCATGCCCACAACCCGGGCATGTGCCCTAAACAGGAATCAAACTGTGACCTCCTGGATCATAGGTTGATGCTCAATCACTGAGCCACACCAGCCGGGTTCACTGTGGTTTTAATTTGCATTTCTCTGAGGACTAGTGACAAAGGGATTAAGCAAAACAATCACAACAAAAACCCTCATAGACACAGACAACAGTATGGTGATTACAAGAGGGAAATGGGGTGGGGAGAGGTAGAAGAGGGTAAAGGGGATAAATGGTGACAGAAAGAGAAACTTAACTTTGGATGGTGAATACATAATACAGTATACAGATGATGTATTACAGAATTGTATACTTGAAACCTACATAATTTTATTAACCAATGTCATCCCAATACATTGAATAAGAATTACACACACAGAGATATATATCTTAATGAACTTAACCATTTACATGTATTTGTTGGGTTTTAATCCATTGCAACTTTTTTCTTTACGGAAGCTCAGATTGTCCCCGTCTTTGTTCTGAGGAAGCCCCTTCAGGTTGATTTGTGAAGCCATTTGACGTGAGCCTATTGGTCTTTGGTTGTTTCCTTTCTATCTGATATTCCAGGATGTTTCAGGCTCAACTGGTCTGAGCCTGAGTCATCTCAGACCAGAATCAACCTGCTCTCCAATAAACACTTGCTTCTTGCAGAGGGAAATATGTTTTCAAAATCCAGGTCTTGGTGTGGAGATGCTTTTTGTTATTAAGTCTGTTTCTAGACTTTTCGGTGGACAGAAATAAAACAGAGATAAAATACCTTTGGGGTTTAAACTGGTTTTTCTAAATAAATTTTTGGAACACAGTACTTTATATAACCTTCCCTGTTTTAAATCTGTATGTTGTTCCATCCATCTCAAGAACCCGGTTCTCA
This sequence comes from Eptesicus fuscus, assembly GCF_027574615.1. Classification (NCBI taxonomy): domain Eukaryota; kingdom Metazoa; phylum Chordata; class Mammalia; order Chiroptera; family Vespertilionidae; genus Eptesicus; species Eptesicus fuscus. The sequence continues at coordinate 85,892,039 of NC_072484.1, forward strand.
AGGACACAGGGGATGATAGTTAGAATTTGTTATGATTACACATTTGCCTTATCCCATTTTATGTTAGTCTCAGAATAACAACAATAATAGTACCACCATAAATAATAATTATTGAAACATTTTTGCATATGCCATCCCTATTGTCCCTTAATTTTGTCTATGGTTGTAATATATCTTCAAAAGCAGAAAATGTAGCCCTGCAAGATAAAATATCTCCCTCTTAACCCTCACTTAGTCTTAGTTCATTAAATTTATTGTTTACCAGTTAGCTCAATATCTCCCCTGGTCATTTCAAATGGCTAAAACTCATTTCCTAGTAGTTTTCAGGATCAAGGGAACAATATCCTGATTACTTGTAAGTTGGTAACTTAGTTTTCATTTTGTGTTGTGTTCTTCTTGTTTTATTTTTTTGTTCCTCTTGATACCCTCCACTTCTAAAATTATTTTTTTCACTTATATATAATTCTTGAGTTATGCCAATTTGTTTCTGAGCTTTTTCTAATTCTATGTTGATCTTGCATTTTTGGCGTTTTATTTTCTTAATGTTTGTTAGCTCATTTTGAAATAGTAACTTGCAGATTTGATCATTTTTTGTGTATTTTTTTATCCTGAGTGTGTGTGTGTGTGTGTGTGTGTGTGTGTGTGTGTGTACTTGTCTACAGGAATGATATTCTCCTGGTTTTATTTTGTATGATATTTATCCTCGACAGATTTTTGTGTTTCTTTTTCCTGTGCTCCCAGAAGTTCATTTGCTTTTCTCAACACACAGAGCTCCTCTCCAGTTGTTTTCATTAGACCAGGGCTCATGTCTCAGCACAGCAGAGCCTGTGGGTCAAGCCTGGCCCAAGTCCTGTGCTTGTTTGGGTCCCACTGAACTAAGAATGGTTTTCATAGATTTGAAGTTTGAAGTACTGTGTAAACAAACAATACAAACACAAATATCTGACAGAGGCAGAGTGCTCTACAAAGCTAAAATATTTCTTCTCTTCGCCCTTTATAGAAAAGTTGGCCAACCCCTGATAAGCACTAAAAAGTATGCACCTCTTTCCTAAGTTTTGTGATGATTCCTCTTTCCTACTTGTATCTGTATTTTCTCTTTCCTTCATTCCTATTGCTTCAAATTTTAAATCTATTTCCAGTTGTTTGTCCTCAGTGTGAGCCTCGGCCTGAAAAGGAGACTGTGGGTTCATTTCGGGATTTATATTTACTGTCCTCCAACTGCTCTGCTGCACTTGCTAGCATTGCCTGCTGGTGACTTTAAATGCCCAGGTCCTGAGCTGGATGTTGCCCTCGGATTTCTCTCCCGCAGAGGCTGATACCTCGCAGGCCTGAGGTGGCTGTTGGTTCCTCTGTACCCACTGTGTTTGAGGATGTGAGAGTACACCTCAGCACCTGGTTTTGTTGAAAATGATCAAATGCCTGTGCTTTTCTATCCAGCTGCTCGATTTCTTTTAATATGAAGATACAGGAAGCTCAGAGAAGCACATTGTCACCACTGCCACCTTCTTCCCAGAATCACACCTACTTGTTTTTAATCCACAATTTACTTATTAGATTATATTGGATTTGATTTACCCTGCGTATTTCAGTACATTAAATAAATCAACGTGTTCATATTCTTTCTGATGTGTTTTTTTCCAGAGTCAAGTTCCCATTATGTAATCTCCCTAAAAGCTTTCAATAACGCGGGAGAAGGCGTTCCTCTGTATGAAAGTGCCACCACCAGGTCTATGACAGGTAAGCCACCACAGCTAATCCCGCTCTGACACACAGTCAGTGTTTGAGTGATGGCAAAATAAAACACAGGAAATGTATATAGTCATGGTCCGAGCCCTACGTGTGTGTACACGCATACACAAACTTGATTATCTTTTTGGTTTTCAAATTGAAGGAAGAGAAATTTAGCCTATAAGTTATACATGGACTTAGGGAAAGGGAGCTCTCATTCTCTCTCTTCTCCGAGTGGCTTCCTATTTGGGCGCCCTGACACCACTCTCCATTCCCCCGAGGAGCGTGCCTCCCAGCGATGCCCTTTGGCAAGAGGGTCTCGGCACAAAGGCTGCCAAATGCCGGGAGGGACCCTTGCTTCTCTGTAGGTCCTTCAGGCTCATTGACAAGGATGACCTGCCCCTCCTGGGGGTGCATGGGGCTGGGCCGAGTCCCCCAGTGCCTTCTTCCTGAGTTGGACCTTCAGGTCACTCAACAGTGTCCAGGGCCTCTGGGCAGTAAAAGGATTGGCTGCTCCCAGGGCGTGTCACCTCTGGGAATTCCCAGGTGAGCTGGACTGTAAAGGCCCCCCACAAGAGAAAATGGGCTCAACGAACTGAGGGAAGGATGGGTAAGAAAGTGAGGTCCACGCTGTTTATGAAGACTATTTGAGAGCAAGGCTGGGCTTTTTAAAACACAGAATAAGTGACACCTCTGTGGCCTGTCTGTGCAGGGACAGTGGAGAGTCACATGACTGCCGCAGTGGTCTTATGTCTGAAATCTGAAAATAAAACCCAAGATGTTCATCTCTTTGGTGAATACTTTGACCCCCAACCTCTTTCAAAATCCACAACCCTCAGACCTCAGATAACCTGTCACCTCTGTTTACGTGATGAGAAGAAAGGATCTAAGGGCAGGGTTTGATAGCGAGCACCAGAGGACATGCAAAACCACTGAGTGCCTGGGAGCGAAGCCCTGGCAGGTAGGACTAAAGGAACACAACAGAAATAGTGGGACCCTGGGACTGCTGCTGCCACCTAAATGTACGTGAACTTTAAACAGTTTGTTTCCCACACTCAGGAGCTCCACTCATCGACTCTGTGGAGAACACACAGTTACTGTGTGGATTCACAGCAGTTACATGATTGTCTCCAGGGCATAGCATCACTTGATTGATTTCAGATTCAGTAAGGCAAAGTTGTTATTCCAGAGTCTCCTTGACCTTTTGGCCATTGGTTTCAAGGTCTATATTCTGCCTAAAGTGATGTGTGCAATTTGTGTATATGTCAATCTATGCCGTTATCTGTGGAGACACTATATATTTTTCATTGTGTTACCAAAGAGGCTCATGACTCCACAAAAGGGTCAATAAGAAGCATTTTTTTTTTTAGTTATATAAGTTCAGAGATAAATACCAACAAACAGCATTACTTAAAATTTGAGGGATGCATTCTGGAACTGAGATTCCAAAACATTCAATGTCATGAAAAATACACTATTCTAAAATTCAGAAATAGCAGGATTGAGTTATTAGCATTTCTTGAAGTAGAATTACTACTTTTCAAAGCATTGCTATTAAACACATTATCCCTAAATACAGGGGGATGAGGCAATGGAGGTCCAGAGTGTAAAATTCAAGATAACCTCATGGGCGGGACCTGGGGTTTCCACTTCCCCTTACTCCTGCTGGGCCAGCAGCCAGGTTCTTGGAGAGGCAGCAGCTGGCGTTGGCTGCACCTGAGCTTCCCACAATGTTCCTGCAGGAAGTCTCTCTTCCTGCCTGTGAGGAAGGACACTGACCCACTGCTTGTTCAAGGGGCGACTGAGCCTGTGATCAGGCCACGCACAGTTATACTGCGGCCAGTCTTTTAAAACGCTTATTATTTTTTTTTTTACTGACACTAAAGCCCACGAAAAGGGGCCACTTAGGCGACCAAAAAGTAAATAACATTTTGAGCAGCAATGGTAGTAATAGAGATAGTAGAGTTCAAATACACTGAAGCGAAGTTGCTCAGAAGGAACCGTTCTGGTATAATTCACTTCCCCTTAGTGTAGGTTGTCAGTCTTCAATTCTCAGCATATGGCATTCCCCGAGTGGTTTCTAAAACACCAGCGATCCCTAAGTTTTTTTTTTTACCTGATCTGACTAATCCCCATGGATCTGAGAAATGAAATGCTACCCAAAGTTGGATATGGTGTGAGGGATTTTCTTACTGAAGACAAGTCAGGAAGGGGCTGAAGAGGGATGAATAAAACCAGCCCTTTCTGAGAGAAGGTCGTGGTCATGGCAGATCCGCTGTGTTTCTGTGCATCGTGGAGAATAAAGGATGAGTAAACAGAAAAAGGTGAAGGTTCTGAGAGAAACTCTACCAATAAATGTGTCCTAGTGCCTCACAGCATACATGCTGTGTGTCTGAGCTTCTGCGGAGTATTCCCATGAGCAGTCTGTGAAGAGGCCAGGATAAAGGAAGTAAAAACCTGCAGGCAATAAATGCTTCAGGCCAGAGTAAGTACCAGGCTCTGGTGCTTCCCACACGCGTGTGCGCACGGATGCCGGCCCTCTCTGGAGCCCATCCCATCCTGACCGTATCAGAACGAGAGCGAGGGAAGTGTCACCAGGTCAAATGGGTGGGTAGGGCTTCATATTTGCTATAAAGACTTTTCTTTCTTATTGTCATGAGGACAAGATACGTTGAGCCCAGAGAAGGGAAGAGGGCCGGGGAATAAGGAGATGTGTTGTTTGAATTTGTTTATTCTCAACTGTATTACTAATGTCTAAATGAAGTACAATCCAGGTATAAAGCTGTGTTATTTATTTTAAAAGCTCTTTCAGAATATAAATATATTGACTGAAAAATTCATGGGCTCTGACCAAAACATCTATTAGGAATTGAGTATGTCTCTCCTTTTAGCAGAAAGTTTGAGGCTATAGTTTGTCTTTTGTAATTTTTTTTTTAACTTTTGAACATAATCATTGACAATCAATGGCATAAGGCACCCAAGAGTATAACAAAACTGAAAGGAAGTTGTTTAACAACACAAATATGTTTTTAATGCAACTATTCAGTTTCTACCTGAGAGAAAAAGGATAATTTGCAATATATTTAGCATATGTGAATCTAGAGCAGTGTTTGCTACCAGCTAGAATATTCTGCTTTGCTGGAAATGCTCTACATCTGTACTGTCCAATATGGAAGGCACCAGGCTCATGTGACCCGTAAGCACTTGCAATTGGCTAGTGCAACAGAAGTGAATTTTTAAAGTTTATTTCCTTTTAATTAATTTAAATTTAAATGATTTCTGTAGCTAACATCTATTATTAATCAAGGCAGCTGTAAAAGAGGTGGCAAGTAGAATGACAAACCATGCTTAAAAATAATTCCCTATAAGGGTCAAGACACATGTGCCCAAGGGTAGAAATTTGTGAATTATAGAACCCCATAGATAAATGCCATCAAACAGCATTACGAATTTAAGGGATGCATTCTGGAACTGAGGCTTCAAGAATCTCAATAACAAGTCATGAGGCAGATGGAAAGAGAGATAGAAACATCAATGATGAGAGAATCATTGATCAGCTGCCTCCTGCACGCCCCACAATGGGTATCGAGCCCACAACTCAGGCATATTCCCTGACCGCCAATGGAACCCTGACCTCCTGGTTCATAGGTCAACATTCCATCACTGAGCCATGCCGGCTGGGCTCACCATTTCTTGAAGTAGAATCACTACTTTTCAAAACCTCACATAAGGTACCTGCAAAAGGCTACAAAAATAGATTTGTATTCAAAGTGAATATAGATTTCCCAACAAAATTAGATTAGGCAAAGAAACAGCACATGGGGTAAGTCATTAATAAGCTTGGTCAAAAGGGGGTTTGCCCTTTAGAGTAGGCCCCCGTGTGCATAACATTCTCCTCGGAAAGTCAGCTGAGAATAGAAGCAGGTGCAGGGGGGCAGCACCCATGGTGGTCTGTGCTCCAGCCTGCTGACTATTGGGGACCCTCCGGAGGCCGCAGTGTCTCCCCTCCCCCTTCCTTGTCTCATAAATCCATTTGGCTTTAAAGGAGCCCTGCATAAAAAGGACACATGAAAGGAAATACCAAAAGCCCGGGCTCTGGCATTAAATTTTAAACACACATTTTCCTTTCTCCCTTTCTCTATTTGTTTCTTTCCTTTTGTTGTTTTTGTTTTGGGGGTTTTATATTTTGCTCCAAAGACCACAGCCCAATAAACTGCTAAATAATTCATTGGAACACAGAGGGATGAGTAGGGGCTACGCATGTGAAATGCAGTGGACAAAGTGATCGTCAGAACCAGCCAGTCGCCACTGCTCTTGGAACTGGGCTCTTTAAAAACTTAAATTCTGTGTGTGCACAGCTTCTGATTCTCTACCTTCTAGAGCAGCGGTTCTCAACCTGTGGATCGCAACCCCTTTGGGGGTCGAACAACCCTTTCACAGGGGTCGCCTAAGACCATCGGAAAACACAGATATTTACATCACGATTCATTAACAGTAGCAAAATGACAGTTATGAAGTAGCAACGAAAATAAGTTTATGGTTGGGGGTCACCACAACATGAGGAACTGTATTAAAGGGTCGCGGCATTAGGAAGGTTGAGAACCACTGCTCTAGAAGGTCTCATCTCCCCAAATGGTGTCACATGCCCAGCCTGAGAGCTCATCTTGTTTTTCGTTAGTAAGAATACACGTTACATGATGTAAAGGTAAAATATTACAAATTTAAATGTCTTAGGTATAAAATAAAAGGGTCAACATTGGGCTCTTACTAATTCTACAAAATAAGCTAGACAGATTTTTTTAACAGGAGGAAATAAGCCAGACACTCCTTTCTATCATGTTATTTTAAGTTATCTAAATAGTTATAAATTTCATGCCTTCTATAGCAGATCGTTGGAGAAGTCATGGGCAAAATTTCAAGAAGAAATGGACTTTTTAAATATATAACTAGAAATGGCAGCCAAATTGATAAAACCACTCCAAGGAGATGAGCCCATTATAGAAAATAGTTATTTTTGTAATATAGCAACACTGTTTCTGACGAGTTTTCCGATTGAATTAATTGTATTTTTTTCTGTTCTTCTCATGTTCCCTTTCATCATTATTGCCATGCATTTAACTCATTGTGATGTGTTACCACTGGTATTTATTTTTTAACTCTTTTATTCATGTATTTATTTGTTTGTTTCATTTGGCGGGTTTGTGAACCCAGATCCCACTGACCCAGTTGATTATTATCCTTTGCTTGATGATTTCCCCACCTCGGTCCCAGATGTCTCCACCCCCATGCTCCCACCAGTAGGTGTCCAGGCTGTGGCTCTGACCCACGATGCCGTGAGGGTCAGCTGGGCAGACAACTCTGTCCCCAAGAACCAAAAAGCGTCCGAAGTACGACTTTACACTGTCCGGTGGAGGACCAGCTTCTCTGCAAATACCAAATACAAGGTGAAGTTCGCGTTGAGAGTATGGAATTTTAAATGAACTGTCGTTTGTTGAATACATTGTTCTATGTGCTTCCTGCCTGTCCTGAGTCCTTTGGCTGCAGTGACGCTAAGTGGAAAAACAAAGCATTTTAACAACTCAGTAGCTAAAAGTAGCACAGGAATGATTATGTCTTGGGAAACAATTCTAAGGCGAGGTAGAAAAAATATCAAGAGATGCACAATGGTATCTGAATTCCGCTAGATGCTGAGTTTATAGAAAAAAATGATAAATAATACAGTATAAAGGAATGACATTTTCCTTTGAAAATAGCAGGGATCCACATTAATTGTCTAGATGGTTTTTATCTTTCTTTTCATTTGGAATCTGGATTGATACCAAAGGCCACCGTATTATTGTTGCAGAGGATCTCTCTGACAATGATTCTGACTAGGAATTCATGGCTGGAAGATTTTTATAACATCCTTGGAAAACACTCCCAGCCATTAGCATCTACTTCCTCTATTTAACCTTGAAACACCCTTATGTAACGAAGGAAACTCACAATATGCACCCCCTTTAACTAATCTGAATTAGACAAGGCCCCTTATCCCTGCCTTATCACTCAGTCATCTCACAGCACCCTAAGAACTCCTTTGAGATACACAGTTGAGGCATTGTCCTTAATAATTTTCTATCTCTTAGCAGCCGGCCACAAGAATTACAACAACTCTTTGTAAACCAGGACAATCTCGTTACCACCTAAGCCGGCCACTGTGTTGGGATAGACCAACCATACACAAATGTAGACAAAAGTGAGATCCCCAGGGGATTGCCCAGCACCTCCTTTGTCCCTAGAACTGTGCAGTTAAACATGGGTTAGTCATTGTTACTTAATATATTATTTGTAATTTCAGAATGAGTAATACACTCAGCTCCATAGATAGACTCTAAACAATTCATAAACGATTCCAGTGAGATAACATATTTAAAATACAAGGCCCATGGGCTGGTGATGTGGGATAAATAAGGTGTCAAAACCAGAGAATAAGTTCCCCAACAACCAGGTAAATAATAACTCAACTCTGGCGCTCCAGCTTCTTACCCCCTGTCTTTACTACTCTCAGAATTTGGACCACGTGATACCTTATCCAACGTTCATTCCATCAAACTGCCATCTTGCTTAATCCAGCCTCCATCCAGTGGTGATCAGGGGGATGAAAATATCCTTTGGGAACTTTTGATTGTAAAATCCTGGAGATAAAGCAAAATCCGACCAAGAGTTTTATGTCAGCCTTTCTTCATGCAGCCATGCTCAATTTGCTTCTAGTATTTCTTAACGTTTAAGTAGCATAAAATTCACATGTCATCATAAATCAGTTTTTAGTTGAAACCATTTCTTTTAAGAAAGGGCTCTTTTGTATTGCCTCCCTGCTAGGGCAGGTATTTGGAAAACTCTCCAGGCAAGTCCTTAGTGTCACTGACATAAGAAATTGTTTTAAGTATTCTGTCCACATCCTTATAGTATTAGATTTAATACTCAACCGAGCTATAAATAGAGATAACATTATCAGATAAGACAACCAATGAAACATGAGAGCATTCAAAATAATATTTTTATATACAGGTTGCCCAATTCTAAGTTTACTTTAAAATGGCTACTTTAAAAAATTTATGAGCATAATTGCTACACTTTGTTACATTCATTTCACAAAAAGACCATGGGTACTTTGCCAGTCTGTGAAATGTTCTGAAAGACAATGGTTGTTCTCTACACAACAGCTTGAGTTCCAAAATTTCTTGAGTGAGGCAAATTATTTCAGATGAATAGGCTAATACAGCAGAAATCCTGAGTTTCACGAAGAATGCCTGAAAAGCGAGACCCCACCCCAAAACTATTCTCTCATGGGTTGGAGTTTGGAAATAAAAAAATAAAAACATTTAAACTGTTTTTCTCCACATTATCTTCCCTGACCCAAGTCTTTTAATTACTAATATTCAAGCCCCCTTATCACACATGCACAGTGTACCCCAAGAAGAAGGGTTAGAAGGAATAGTAGGGTAAGTTGGATAGTAGGGATAACTGTAGAACATACTGATCCACTGGAAAGAACATACAATAAATTTAAATCTTATAAATAGTGGTAATAGAATGCTCCGGTTTTGCATTTTGAACTTTTTGAACCACTGTCATGATATTATTTCATCTCATTCACCAGCTTTATAAGGTGGGCAGGGCACACACAGATAGAGGGGAATCAACACATACATGGAATCACATGACCCAGGCTCAGGAGTTGGCCTCACTCTGTCCTCTTGTGTCACTTAACTTAATCTGATGGTTCTCATCTATATGATTGGGATATTCGCACCCACTATAGAAAGAACAAGTAAACTTCTTCATAGTTAAACATGTATATAGTTGTGTTCATGAAGACTTGGGTAGGTTATATGACTTGGCAAAAATTCCCCATTAAATGAGAGCTGGAACTCAGGATGACCAGATGCCGTATCCAGGGCTCTCCTCACAGGAGCACCTTTCTACTTCATTTAGTCCCAAATCAAGCATTATCCAGACTTTCCTATTGTCATTGTCCAAAACTCCAAATTTCTTTATCAAATGGAGAAAGAGTCTAGAATTTCTTTTCTACTGAAGTGATTAATCAGTAGATGCCTTATACAAATTTTCATTCCAAATACATTTCTAGAGCACCAGCTAGCATTTACCAGACATAGCATGGGTATTACAGAAGATACAAAGTTGTGTAAGATTGTCTCTGCCCTCAAGATGCTGAAAACTCAAAACAGAATTGAACACATGCCTAAAATTAGACAGCACATTAAGCAATGCATGAAATATTGTAGCCAACATTTATTTCATCCTTACTGTGGGCCAGACAATGTTTCACTTGACTTATTACTCACTTTAAATAATGCCGTGAGGTCAGTGCTATGGTTATCTCTGTTTGATAAATGCGGAAACTGATACTCAGACAAGCAGTACCTGGGTATTCTATGCTCACAGAAATAACTGGCCATGATTTCTCAATAGCTTCTAGGCTGACGCTTTATGCCGAGCAGCAACTCTCTGTGAGGTTCCTGAGAAAAATCAGTGACTTCGTAGTGTTTATAGAATGCAAATGTGTCATTCTAAACCACAAATGAAGACACTATTGCTTAGTGGCCTCCAAGATGCCACTGTGTCTATGCTCTAAGAGACCAGTTTTATGATACGTGATCCTTCCTCACTGAAACATTTCTCATGGTCCCAGCTCTCCCCTTACTTCCATCTCTAAGACTTACAGACATTCATGATGGAAGGGAAGGAGGGCAAGATTGGAAGTTATATATCAGCATGTCAGACACTAGCTGCCCATTTTGTGTTTTATTTGATGGATTCCATTTTCCCGAGTCTACAAACCATTTTTCATTTATTTAGGGCACATGTGTTTACAGCTATTTTGAAGAAGAGCTTCTGATAGATGTTTATGAGGTCATCGCTTTAATAGGGTGAATGGTCACATCATGACAATGTTATTTTTACTGTTAAATATTTATTTGGCTTTATAATAAAATGAAGGATTTTCATAGCTATAATGTAAGAAGGGTTCATTGTAGAGAAAAAAAGATGTCCCACACTGAAGCAGTAAGGGAGGAGATCGGTGTGACATCGGTGGGGAAAGAGAACTTCCCTAGACATAGATATATAACAAATATAACAAATATAAACATCAAAGTAAATATTTAACTTTGGAAGAAGATAAAGATCTAAATACCAAACATAAATTGATATTTATAAGAGGCATAAATTTGCCTGATCATATGGAAAATATGGATTGACCTGTTTTTTTCTGCATTACCATTTTGATCTTTTGAGTAAGGAATAAAGACAGATAATTTACTTTCTACTAAAATATCTTTAACCTGTTGTTTAAAAGACCAAAAAAAATAACATATTCAGAAGACAAACAATATTAACATAAATGGAATGTTTTCATACTTATCCAATTTGTTGTTCCCTTCCGGAACAGTTGCTTCGGCGACCAAATTTAAATGTGTGTTCAATGTGAAGTATGCACACAAAGAAGAAATCACATGACACAACATTGCTTTGGTCCATTTTCTTTATAACAGTCGGGTTCTTGAATCACTAAAAGTTTGTACCATAGAGCCTCTTTGCAAGAGCCATAAGCAGAACTCTAAAAAATTAGTTTTATTACCAGTGGAAATAAAAATAGTCTTATTATCATGATGGTCTATGTGAAATGCGTAACGTTCAAAACTAAAAATAATTGTTTATTATTATAAAGAAGTTGAAGTTAAAGTCTGTACAGATAACCTTAAGGAGGGAAGTGACAGGAAGAAACAGAGTTGGTCTTGTTGCCATGGTTATTGCCTCACTTGGGGGTATTTATCAGCTTGCGGCCCCTTTAAGCAACCTAACACCTGATTTTGTGGATCACGTTTTGGATGTCCAATCAGGCAGTGTACACCAGCTGACAGAAAGGAAGTAAAGTCAGTGCTGTGTCCTAGCTCCCTGGACCCCTTTTTTTGTTGGCTTATTTTATATAGTCTTTTCACATGTCTTAATTTACCAAGTTGATAGAGTTCATTTTTCCCCCTCTTTGCTTCTTTCCCACTTGTATAGTCAGAAGACACAACATCCCTGAGTTACACAGCAACAGGCCTCAAACCAAACACAATGTACGAGTTCTCGGTAATGGTAACAAAAAACAGAAGGTCAAGCACATGGAGCATGACGGCACATGCCACTACATATGAAGCAGGTATGTGAAGAAAGGCTGGCTTCAGAATTTCTACTTTCGACATTTTGTAAAGGTGTTTCCCAGGTTCTGTGGAAGGTGGAACATAGTGCATTTTCGGGTCTAAAATTATACTTTATTTTATATAAAATATCTTAAGCTTTAGAGTTCATAGCACTTTTATATTTAATATTATCCTCCCCATTTTAGGAAAAAAGAAAATGAATTCCTAATGGATTAAGCAATCTGGTTTTAATTGGGGATCTAAATAGAAATCTTCTTTTTCATGCATTTACATAAAGGCAGACAGCTATGCATTGAACTCTCTGTCCAAAGCATTTGTGTCATTGATCAACAGTCACGGTAGGGATTTACCTTTTTGGAAAGAAATTAGGTACAAAATAAAGTGTTGCGTTATAACTGCGGTCTCCTGGATTCTTATCCTGAATAACCTCAGCTAGATGTGGGAAGCAGTTTGGGGTGGTCATGTTCATTCTTTAGAAATAAGAGAACAAAATGGAAAACCTTCATGCAATTTGAAGTAGTTCAAACCTGGGGTAAAAGCAATTCACTATAAATTTTACCAGTCACATTTACTATGGGTCATAAAAGTTGAGTTTATTACCTTAAAAGGCCTGCAGTGCACTTGACATTCATTGTTCACAGGGATCCAACATTTGAAGAATACAAGGTTTAACATGCTTTTTAAAATCCTCACCCCAGGATATGTTTTTATTGATTTTTTTTTAGAGAGAGAGAGGAAGCGGGGGAGGAAAAGAGAAACATTGATGTGAGAGAGAAACATCGATCAGTTGTCTCCCAAACATGCCCTGTCCTGGGATAAACCTGCAACCTAGGTCTGTGCCCTGACCGGAATCAAACCCACAACTTTTTGATGTATGGGATGGTGCTCCAACCAACTGAGCCATACCGGCCAGGGATTACCCTGCCTTTTGATTGGTTTTGTGATATTATATCATAGGAATTTTTAAAATATGATAATAAAACTCTTCTCTGGAGAAGTTGAATTTCTCTTTCTATTAGAATTTGCCCCATGGTATTGCAGTTCTAATTTTTATCTTTGGCTACCATGTTAACTCACAGAGTTCACTGCATTTTTACATTTTTATGGGTACTTTTTTTCTATAAAAAGTTTTCTAGTTTGTTTGATTTAATTGTGACATGTATACATTTTACATGTATACATATATTAACTCCTTCTAGAATTCTTCCCTGAATGCCAATGTTCACATCTTCCTTTGAAGACTAAGACAGCTTAATGGGTTATGTACTATGGGAAATAATAACGGTTCTGCTCTTTCTTTTTACCTAAAATGAGATGGAGTGAGATATAAACCACTAAGACATTTGGTCTTCCCTGAGTGAAAGAGAAGGAGTGTAATTTCCTCTTAAAGCAAAAAATTCAATCATTTTTTCCCTTTCATAAACATAAAATGCACACCAGCATCTGACTTGATAAATGTACCCTATTGATTTCTCATCAACCGCCTAACCTTGTAGGTACTCCAATGGTGAGACAAAAAGATATTAACTTTTAGAAATGTGGTTAGCAGGAAGGGTGATTGTCAAAACAGATAATGATCTGGACAAAGGTGTAAATAGCGTGCGGATGAGATCTCTGGGTGATGATGAGAAGCAAGAAGTAATTCACAAGTGTCTGCAGGTTTTATGACTGAGAGAAGGAAATGAAGTGAATGAAATGACTCTAGGGTTTACTTCCAATTCTCCAATAACATAAAGACTATAGGGGCTGCATCGCTAGGCACTTGTGCTGAAATCGCTCATGATAAAGACAAAGGTGGCAGGAGGATTCTTGAAATAAAACATTTCATTCTGCCCAGGTGATGAATACTTAACTTTACTCTAGTTAGCTTTAGTAAAATAACTGCGAGTACACCTGAAATAATGGGTCTTGGGAAGGGACAGGAACCAGAGGTACTCCCAAGTCTTTCGAGGGGAAGAACACTATCGGACTGTTATTCAAGGTGTTGCCATCACAATGGTTTGGCTCGATCTGTTTATCTTCCTTACTAACATTCTGTTTCCCAGAAGAGAGGATCCCACTGCTAAGGCAAGAGTGGGGGGAAGGCCATGAAATTCACATGACAGAGAAGAGCTTGTTCCCAAAGAAAAGAGCCAAGTGCTTCTCTTAATGGAGGAGGAAGGGATGGGGTGTTGGACAGTCCAAATAACAAATGTCCAGTACAATCCCCATGGCTGGAAATCTTCTAAATCTTGAGTGTTACCTCCCATTCGTGCACTTAAAGTCATCCAAGCATGGGAAAAGGAGAACCAGACAAACCAGAGGGCAGTACTTGTCCAGTCAACTGAGACATTAATTATGAGTTTCCAGTTATGCCCATTTGTAAATGTCAGGTTCTGAGACAGGGACTTGGTATAAAAATCAAAGACTGTATAGCCTCTATCTTTGAGAAAATTATAATCTAGGAGAGAAGAAAAATATTTTTTTAACCTGAAGTAACATGGGAAATGTTGGTGAATCACCAACATTCACAGCTTTCCAGGTGTTCCTTTCAGAGTCATGGTCTCTACTGGGTAGGGAACCTTGATCAGTGCGGCTGGTCCTGAGGTCAACCATGAAGTCACTTTGTCTGGTTTTGCTGCTTTTCTGGGCTTGGAGCTGAAACCCAACTGAGGCCTAGACGTTATCTCTAAGTTGACCGGAACTCTGTCTCTGTGGTCAACAGACCAGAGGCTTTGTTCCTAAGATCATTTGATGCTGATCAGAACCTCATCGTCCTGAGGGCTTATGATTAAGGGAGAAGCCGTGCAAGGGAGAAGGAGGCAGGTGAGTCTGGTGCTGGATGAAGCCAGTTTGAATCGGAAGGAAATAAAGGGGAAAAAGTCATATTAAAGAAATGAAGTTTCTATGCTGTTACATCAGCCTAAAATAATACTTACACCAAAGAGGCATATTTTGGGGGTGACACATTCTGCTCCCTTTCAACAACATGTGGGAAAGGCTCTAAGAAAGGCAGGGTTTCATACCATCTAATTTCGCACCATAGATTCCTCGCCTGCTCTATTTTCAAATATTTCTTTGCCTTCTTGTTAGGAGATAACTGGTATGCTACCTAAGCAAGTTGTTTGGACCTGTGTTTAAATATATTCTTTTCTTGAGAAGGGGCTTCTAGGGAAATATAGAATTAGATGACGTTTGTTCCCATTATAAATCCTACAGTCATGACGGAATTCTGTCCCTTGGAGACATGTAGCCGTCAATCTCACAAAGGTGTGCACATTAGTTTGCTCTCTTATGCTTCTCACATTGTCAGTGTGGCACTCACTTGAAAGCACGTTATACTCTCTCCTCCATAGTCACACATGTTCTCTTCTCCTTTGGAAGTCATTAAACTTCATCGAAGAAAAACACACACATTAATTTCAGTATTTGTGTTTGTTTGCTTCTTTAATCCAAATACTTGAGAGGAATTGTAAATGGTAAAATCAGCATGATATACTGCATGATAGATGCTGAGTGTCAACATCGTGATTAGAAGTCCCATAAATGTCTGTTTTCTCTCACATCCGATGACAAGGCCTTGTCTCTGTTCCCCCGGCAGCCCCGACCTCTGCTCCCAAGGATCTGACAGTCATTACTCGGGAAGGGAAGCCCCGTGCTGTCATTGTGAGCTGGCAGCCTCCCTTGGAAGCCAATGGGAAAATCACGGGTAAGCATCTCAGCTTCATTGTGAGCGTTGCTCTGCTGGGCCCGTGAGGGCTCACCTCGAGTGCGCTGCTCATGCCTTTTGTGTATTAGTTTTCTGTCTAGCATCTTGGTTGACTTCCTGTCCCTTTCTGATGGTCTCTTCTTGCCCTCGCTGAGGGCACTGACCGTGGAATTCTTTGGTGCATACAAATAGGTATACACACACACACACACACACACACACACACACACACATGTGTGTGATTGGAGTTGCTTCCTGAAAGATGTGTACTTCAATTAGTATAGGCCTTTTGTTTAGTCTGTGCAGCATAAGGACAACCTTCTAATGGAAAGTCTCTGAGCATGAGTGACTAAGAAGAAGCCGGTTGTTTGGCAATTATAAAACACAAAAGACACCTAATGACCATGTATTTTTTTGTGACACGTAGGAAAAAGGAGGTTTGTCTGGGCGGGTTTTCATGTATTTAGCTTGAAAACCCACTTTTAGCTTTTAGCTTCTTGCTTAAATCCTAAGGTTCAGAAAACACTTAATGTTGACTGACAGAAATTGTACTTAATGAATATTTCACAGTGACAGATTTTATTTTACCAAATATTGCTGATAACATCAATGCCTAATTAAAGCACCCATTAGAAGCCTGTAATGTTAATTTAGTATGAAAAATATAATGGAGTTCTATCAGGGGTTTTGCATTTAAATGATCACTCTAGTCTTTTAATAGATGTCTCCATAGCATATAATTATTATGAAAAAAATATTGTATAACTAAAAATGGGCACATTATAGTCTAATTAACTTGAACCATTGGGATGGGCACATGTAAGAGTCACTCCTTTTTTCTTTGCATACGAGAAGTGGATAGCACTCTTATAAATTAGCAAAGTAATTCAGACATTCTGTGATGCAGAAGATAAGCATGGGGATTATAGTTCAGACGACATGTACTTTAAGTAAGTTACCTTCTGAAATTTACAAAATGCAAAGGTAATATGTGAAAATTCCATACGCGATGCAAATATAAGTTGAAGACTTGTTTTCTCTAGGAAATTGCTCTTAGTGTAATAGCTAATAGAATTTTCATTTGAGCCGACAAATATGGAAAAAGAAGAGGAACATAACATCTTCCCTAAATCTTATATGCTCAGTTGTCACTCTGCCAGGTTTTTTAAAATGAAAGTTGGCTCATTCTAATTTCTTCTTATTTTCCCCTCAATTTTATGATCTGTTTTCATTGGTTCCATTTCAGTACTTTTGTAGATTTTGATTGGTTTACATGATGACTATTTCATTATGTGACAAACTGATTTATAAGCATATGGTAAATCAACAGATAATAAGTTTAAGAAAAAAACAAAATAGAACTTTTCCAAATTAAAACAAATTCTGGTGGAAAGAATTTTTTTTCTTAAAGGATAAAGTAAGTCATATACTACCCAATTCTCCAATCTTATTTAAGTAAATCTCATCAAATTGTTGATGTAAACAATAGAATGTGTTTTCAACTTTGAAAGGCAGCTTTATTTTGCCTCTCAAGATTAAAAAATGAGGGGAAATGCAATTAATCTAAGCAAATAATTTAGTGTGCCAAAATCACAGTGTCTGTGTAAGAGACCTTGTCCACATATTTTATGTAGAGTTGTATAATAGTTTCCACAACTAAGACATCATTCTCTAATAATGGTATGCATTTATGAAGGCCTAGTTGTGATTTTTAGCTTGAGATATTTTGACTCAATTCAACAGAGAGCAAACACACAGAGCCCGTAAGACAACTTCTATTCTATACATATTTTGATTCTTTCAACCAAATTCATTTTAGAAAATAGGATGATAAAATATTCAGAATAGAAGACCATTAGGCAGAAGGCCCAGGTTTGCGCTTTGTTTCCATGAAATTGCAAGGGAAAATGTGAGCTCTTTCCCAGTGTGCCAGGCACCTGTGAGCCTCCCTGGAAGAGTGTGCTCCCTTCTTACATTTCTATTTCCTTGTTTTCCTAAGTTCTTGCATCTGCACAGCAGTAAGACAGGGTGGTTAAGAATTGAAAACCTGAGCTGCTGAGAGAGATGCCCAGGCAAGTTATTTAACCTCCCAGAGTCTCACTTTCTCATCTATAAATTAAGGGGAGAGATAGAACCTCTTTTGTAGAATCATTATATTAAAGTGCCTAGATAAGTCCCTGATGCCCAGTACATACTGAAACAAATGAGCTATTATTATTCCAACTTGAAATCCACTCTAGGAAGAGGCTTTACTAATGGGCTTTGCATGGAACCCAGTTCATCAATTTGTAAATATGTAAACTTCAAAAAAGATTAAACAAAGGAAAAAGGATGAGGGAGAAGACCTAGATAATTTCGGTGCTTAAATTCCTTGATCATCAACTGGCAGCTTAAGGATCTGAACTGACATTTTCAGAAGAAAGTGGTTCAAATTGAATTAAGCATTTGTTACATGCTTGGCATTCTGTTAAGCACTTTGCTATTATAAGTGTTCATATATTCCAATTATTCTACTTTGAAATGAAGAGACGAGGGACTTCTCTGGGGTAACTGACTTTCCTAAAGTCAAATAACCACAAAGTAGCAGAGCTAGCCAGTATACAGTGAAAAGGCCGTGTTTACAAAGCCGCCCCCAAATACCAAAGGAACAAGAGGCAAAAGAATGAGTCAGACAAGTCTAGCTTGTTGGTTAATGAGTTGAATAGGAAATTTACTTACTTACATACAGAAACCCAGGTCCTGGCTGCAGGATGGTCAGATTTCCACATCTTTCACCCACTAGACCAACCTCTTTTTAGAGATGGAACTATGTGCTAGGCAAGGAATGTGTGTGGAGGTGGGGGGCAAGGAGGGGAAGATCAAGAGGCCTGATAGCAGGAGTCCCTGGCACCCGGGTGAGCCAAGAGATAGATCAAATCAAGGGTGCCTTGCCCCAGAGGAAGGATTAATGAAAGTTTCATGATTGGACAGCTGTCTCTGTACACATTCCAGAGTCCACTAAAGGGAATAGGTAGGGGGTGGGGGATGTCAAAAATCTGGCCGGGTTCATTCATTCAGAAGTTAAGCTGGTTATTATTAGCAAGATAGAATCAAGCTAGGATTTAAAACTCAGGTTCCTACTCTTAATTATTATACTATACTGTACTTCAACTTCTTAGTATTCAACCGGTCCAAATCAGTGATTTTCAATTGATTTATGATTTAATTTTTCTGAAGAAGGATTGGGCATGGTATTTTCCAAGTGATTTTAATACAGCTAGTTGTGAAACATTGATCTAAATACATGCAGCATCCAACATTATTTTAAGATCAGAGATCAAGGTAGATATCGGGAAGAGTTAGGTCTTCAGAGATTGTTTTCTTATTATTGCTAGCTAATGGTGAAAGTTGTACTTGCTTTTTCTGTGTCTCCAATTCCTGTTGCTTCAAATTCTCTTCTTTACTTTTGTAAAATTCACCTAACCATTTTTCTTCTCACTTCTAGGCTATAGCTTAGTCTTGCTAGCAGATATTTCTTCCATCTGTTCCTTAAGTGTTGCTTCCAGAATTCAGATCTTTTTATTCTCTTTGTTACTTTCTCTGCAAAAGTGTCTTATGATACCCAGGGCTTCAGTGAACACAAATGTCTCTTAAATTTCATATTAAAACCTCATATTTTATATTTCCATTTGCCTGTCTTATTGTATTCTATTCCCCAACCCCTTTTTCTCCCCTTCTTTCTTTCTCTCTCTCTCTCTGTTTTCGTCTCTCAACCACCATAACCAGCTAAATAATGCACTGTTATATTCAGTAACAGGTTTTAAGACCATCCAGGAATGTGGACCCAGCTGGGCACTCTCACTGAAATCATAATTTTCTGCATTCTTTATTACGATCATTTCCAAAGCCTCCACAGTTCACCTGGTTGCATAAGTTGGAAATTTAGTAATATTGACTCCTTCTTTTTCATCTCCTCAACATGTAATCATGAAGTAAAATCAAATGCTTATAGTACACAGCTGGAATTTTTATAAGAACAGGTTTCAGATTTTGTCCAATGCCTTCTCCCTAGTAACAATATTCTTAACACATAGTAGGTAATGAATAAATATTTATTGGATAGAATAATCATTGAATTGTTATTAAATATATTGATTTACTTGAAACCAACAGTTCAGCTCTTCCAAATATGACACCTTCCTTAAGATGTATTAATATTAAGAAAGAGATAGAGAGAAAAGAAGGAAGGAAGAATAGCTGGAGCATTTACTAAGTAGTTAGTATGTAGAAGGTAATTTAATAGAAATACCCCCACATATTAGGTTCTTAAAATACATTATCTCATAGCAACTTTTTCTCAGATGATAAAATTGAGACATACTTAGATTAAGCAAGTTGTTCAAGGTTACAAAGCTAGTCAGTGTTAGAGCTGTGACTTGAGGTCAGGTATCCCTGAATCCATTGCCTGTTGTTTTCGACTAAAAAGGAGGAAGAAATGGGTCCTTCCTTCCTTATGTATCTATTTAAATACAAGATTAGCAGAATCATTTTTTTAAGCAGAAAAGCTCGGACTGGGTTGATTTTCTTGTTGGTAGGGGTCATCTTATTCTTCCTTGTGATTCACAGTCTACCTGAGTCTTGGAGGGAAATCAGTAATGAGTGACAAGAAGTATGGAAGAGGACAGAAGGGAGGAGAGAGGTGGCATTGAACACTTCTACCCTTTGCTTCTGAAATTACAACTACCTATTTGTATAAATAGGGTCAAAATGACAGATATATGATGTTAAATTTTATATGTATCTAGACAAATGTTATTCCAATGTGGGAGTGCTCAGATGGGTTAGAAATCCCAGCTCTTAAACCCATGACTGGATATGAAACTTCATTATATAGCCAGTGTGGTGGGTAAGAGACAAAAATGAAGTAGAAAAAAGTAAGAGAAAACAATGAAGAAAAACAGATACTTGGACACAGAGAAATGAATATAGATATACAGAAAGGTATTGAGAAACCAATGAATTTGTTCCAACTTATGTGGTTATATGGAAATCTATAAGGTAAGACTTTCAATACTGGATTTAATATCCTCTGATCATACCAAACTCACGTATTTAAATGAAATTATTTGCTTTCTCTACAGCCAATTTTTACTTTTGAGTAAAGTAATGTGTTTCTATTCCCCATCTCAGTTCTCAAATTTACAAAAATAAAATTAAAAAATAGGGCTGCCCACCAGTATCAGGAAATTGCTCAAATACAGTATGAAATGATCAAAACCTGACCATTTCATACTGTATTTGAAACCTTATTTGATTCTAGAATTGTCATTCTAAATGCTAACTTAAATACTTCTTACATTAAAAAAAAAAACATTGTGAAGGCATATATTTTAATCTCATTTGATAAATGAAGAAAATTCAGGAAAAGTGTAGCTGACTGAGATGGGAACACAATTCTTCAAACTTTCAGGTGTGTTGTGCATTTAAAACAGCCCATGAAAACTTTAACAATTTTATTAAATGTCATGAGTGTAAAACTTATATGCTTTCTGACTAATGGATTTCATTCAATAAGTGAATTTCAACACCTAGTATGTAAAGATATTTTATTAGTTTTTTTAAATAATAAAATGTAATATAAGATATGGCTCCTGAACTAAAGAAATGTTTTTATTCTCTTGAAGATATGACATGCACATAATAAAAACTAAAAAATACTATTACAAATATCAAGGTCTTATATTCAATACTAGTAGATATAATTCTTTGGGGACAAGAATGGAAGATTTTCTCGCTCAAAGAATATCAGATTTTATTGATGTTGTTATGGGAGCTGAGTTATAAATGAATGGATGCCCATGAGTCAGAAACAACTGTTTTATCCAATGATACTTCATCATCCCTTTTGAATTATAATCTTCCAATTTTAATATTAACCAGAGAGAGGAGCCACACAACCTTTATAAGTTTTGCAGAATTCTTAACCTTGGTCCTTTACCTTCCCCTGAACTCTCTGCATCTTCAGACATTCATATCTGCAGTGTCAACATCTCAACAAATGCCATACATATACTGATATACAGATCCCACATATCAACAAAAGAAGTGATTCCTCACCTTGCTTAAACACAGAGATCATCTGGGGTGCTGATTACTGGGGTTACATTTAACCTATTGTATTATCGATTACAATATCACCCCAAACTTAGCACCTTAAAGCAACACACATTCATCATCTCATATTTTTTGGTGGTCAGGAATCCAAGCACAGCTTAGCCGTGTACTCTGCTTCAGGGGCTCTCACAAGGCAGAAATCAAGGTTTTAGACTAGACAGATGTCTTATCTGAGGCTTGACTTGGGAAAGATTTGCTTCTAATTCATGTGGTTGTTGGCAGGATTCAGTTTCTTATTGGCTCTTGATCAGAGCCAATCCTCAATTCCTTGCCATGTGGTCCTCTCCATCTGGCAGCTTGTTCCATCAACGCCAACATAGGAGAGAGTCGAGAGAGTTTGCTAGCAAGACGGAAGTTATAATCTCATGTAACATCATCATGGTATTGATAGTTCGTCATATTTACTGTGTTTTATTGGTTATGCTTAGACAGAGAGGCTTACATAAAAGTGTGACTACCCAGGAGACAGGAGTCTTTGGGGGAGCTAGGACTCTCTGCCACACCTATTACATCAAAATGCCCTTTCTTGGGACCTGTGTTTTGTAACTTGTACCCAGTCACCAGGTAATTCTTATAATTAGGCAGATTTGGGAAACAATAAACTTGGTGAAAAATGAAAGCTAAAGCAAAAGAAATGTAGGTTTTTATCACTGATCTGAACTGAAGAGAAATGGACTTCTGGATCTTGGAATTTGCAGCAATTCTTAATCCTGCAGAATCACAAAGAAAAAAAGATCCAGTTCATTGTCTAGAATGCATCCTCCAAACCCAAGCATAATTGAGGTTAAATATGGCATTAAGTGACAAATGATTAAAAATTATATAAATGTTCTTTTACTTTACTGAAGTATATTGCAAAGTCTACAAAAGAAATTCTCACTATAGAGGAAGGTTTTATATGTTAGATGTAGCTTGAACTGGACGGTGGTGGATGGGTAGAATTTGGATGGAAAGAGAGAAGAATAAGTGGTAGGTGGGAACAAACAGAGTAGGGAGACCTCGTTGCAGTCCACCTGGAGTAAATGTGTGTGTTTTCATGTAGGTAGTGCGCATGGTTATTGGGGAAGGAAAGTGAACCTGAATGGAAGAACCTTGTGACATAACCACAAATGATTTATGTGTGAGGGTCCCCAATCCAAACAAGATAAGCAGGGCTCAAAAGGAAGGAACAGGTCAATCAAAGACTGCTGTTTTCAAAAATATGCTTTATAAAGAATATACTCAGTGTATAAGAATAGAACAAGGGACATTTGTGGCCTAGCTGATGTAGCCATCTGTGCAGAATTTTAACAGAAATGGAGGCTGGCACTATATCCATAGACCAAAGACACCTATGATGAGCTATTTTACAGTTTCATCTGATAGTCTAGTACAAAATTATGAATTAATGTGTTTAAATAAAATCTAATTTACATATTGGCTAAATACAATGTTAGAATATTAATATGTTACAGGGTTTACTTGGGTGCGTGTTAGACTATCACCACTGAGTACCCTACTAGTATTCAAGTAACATCCCCTAACACAGAGGGCAAATGATACTATCCAATGATATATTATTAACATTTGAGATAGTAACTAAATAACCTACAATTATCCAGAAATACATTGTCTTTTTTTTTTCCTAGGTGGGAATGGACTAGGGGAAGTAGTGTTGGATTTTCAGCATAACAGTAGAGGATATTATCGTAGCTTTTTTACCCCTAGCTTGGGTCATCTTCAGCTTTATCATCTGCGAAAGCAGGCAACATTGCTTCAGCCAGCCTCACGGAGTTATTACAATACACATATCTGATCATTTCTTTTATAACACTTTAAACAAGCACGGCATTTTATACTTTTCAGTGTATTTTTATTATTTAAGCATAAGCCAAAATAAATGCTCCTTGTTTTCATTATTGAAATATGGCAAAAATTATACAGAGCTGTTATCTGTGTTTTACATTTTTGTCATGCTTATATATTAGAATAAACCAATAATTAGAGTTTATAGGCATCAGAATCCTCACACTTTTAAATGACAAGTATTTTTTTTTTATTTCTATCATGCCATTTTCAGGTTCTGCACACTGAAGCAATTATTTATTTAATCCTTGCAATATGAAAAAGAAATTATTATTACTTGCCAAACCCAAAACTGTAGTTTATAGATTGTGGATATATAGTAATCATTGCAAATTACACTTGGGAAGCGTGGATGTTTGGAAGCAGTCGTAGAGCAGGCTACTAACAAAGTTTGCATTCATCTACTTATGCAGCTTACATCTTGTTTTATACCTTGGACAAGAACATACCAATTGATGACTGGGTTATGGAAACCATCAGTGGTGACCGTCTTACTCACCAGATCATGGACCTCAACCTTGACACTATGTATTACTTTCGAATTCAAGCACGAAATGTGAAAGGAGTGGGGCCCCTCTCTGATCCCATCCTCTTCAGGACTCTGAAAGGTTTGAATCATTTTTTGCCACTGCCTCTCTTTTCCTGTGGGATTGTCATGAATTCCCTTCTGCCATCTCTGTTGGCAGCATGACTACATGGGCATTCAAAGTAAACTAAAATGCAAATTAAAACTACAGTGAGTTATTACCTCGCGCCTATTATCCTAATGGCCATCATCAAAAACACAAGAGATAACAAATGCTGGCCATGATTTGAAGAGAAAGGGAATCCTGTACATTGTTGGTGGGATTGTAAATTGGTGCAGCCACTAGGGAAAGCAGTATGGAGGTTTCTCAGAAAATGGAAAATAAAACCATTATGTGATCCATCCAGTAGTTCCACTTCTGGGAATATATTCAAAGGAAATGAAAACACTATCTGGATATGCTATCTACACCCCCATGTTCGTAAGAGCATTATTTAAAATAGCCAAGACATGGAAACAAACTAAATGTCCATCAGTGGTTGAATGGATTAAGGAATTGTGGTATACAGACACAATGGAATATTATTCAGCCATAAAAAATGGGAATTCCTACAACTTGTGACAAAATGGATAGATCTCAGAGACGTCATGCTAAGTGAAATAAGTCAGACAGGTAAAAACAGACACTTTATCATTTCACTTCCATGTGGAATCTAAAAACAGACAAGCAAACAAACAAACACACATCCAACTCATAGGAAAGAGATCAAATGTTTTTGTTCTGAGAGTCAAGGGATAAGGAGAGAATGAATGAGAGGAAGGCAGTCAAAAGGTGCAAACTTCCAGTTATAATATAAATAAGTGCTAAGGATGTAATGTACAACATAAGGGCTACAGTTAATGTTGCTGTATAATATATAGGAATTTTGTTGAGAGTCGATCCTAAGAGTTCGCATCACAAGAATTTTTTTTCATTTTTTATTTTATGTATATGAAATGATTTATGTTAACTAAACCTTTTTTAACATTTTTATTGTTGACACTATTGCCTCCCCTTTGCTTACCTCCACCCAGTCCCTACTCACCCCCATAGCCTTCACCACACTGTTGTCTGTGTCCATGGGCTATGCATATAGGTTCACTAAACCTCTTATGGTAATTATTTTACCATATATGTAGATAAGACCCTCATGCCACACACCTTACACTTATACAGTGTTAAATGTCAATTATTTCTCAATATAACTAGAAAACAATACGAAAAATAAATAAATAATTGAAGTGTATCTTTTGCTTCTTAAGCCAGCATGGCTTAGGAGGATCTATTGTATTTGCTGCGTTTTCTGCCTTCCGCAGAAGGCAGGCATTTCAACTTGACTTTTTTCACTGATAATCCTTGGAATTTTGTATTGATTTCATGTATGTTGGTTCCATTCGAAATACAATGAAACACTTTAGCCATTTTATGTGAGGGAACAGAAACTAAAAAGTATTGAATTATGTGAATGGCATACTCTTGCCAAATTTAAATACCTTCTTTCAGGACCTACTTTCAGGATATACATTAAAGGATATTTTGATTTGGCAAGGTAGAAAACCTCAAACAAAATGAATGTGCTTATTTTAAGGAGAGAG
Organism: Eptesicus fuscus; assembly: GCF_027574615.1. Taxonomy (NCBI): domain Eukaryota; kingdom Metazoa; phylum Chordata; class Mammalia; order Chiroptera; family Vespertilionidae; genus Eptesicus; species Eptesicus fuscus. Next base: position 85,917,822 of record NC_072484.1, read on the forward strand.
GTCAGCAACAACAACAATTTGCAGAATGATTGGAAGAAAATGAGCATGCTTGAAAGAATAAAAATGAGCACTCAATTTAAGGAGAGTTATATGTTCAGCACTCGGTTTAAGGATAGAAAAATACTCAGGCCCAGGAATAGTAATTACATCAAAATAATCTTCATACACATATTTTTTTAAAGCAGAGTATTGTTTTTCTGGAGGACAGATGATTTCAAGGGCCTCTATCATTCATTAATTGAAAATAATTTCAGTGTTGTATAGCTGATATTTAAAGATCGATATTTAAGGAGTGATGTGTCTTGTTCCAAGGAAGGATTCTTGGCTCTTGGATCTGACCACATTATGCCTCTACATCTGGCTGAAAACTTGATATTACATGATGGCAAACAACTGAAAAATTAGAAACACGTGTCTCACATTTTCACTCAGTCGTTTGACATACTAAAGAAGACTTTTAGAAAAATTGTATAGTCTATTTCTCAATTCTCCTAGGGACGGTAGCCTAATAAACAGTGGCCTTTTGAATTCTGTGAGTGAGCTATTCAAAAGCTGGATTTGGTAATAGCACATCTGAAAGTTTGCCAGGAACACACAAGCAAGCATTCAGCCTGAGCCTGTGACAGTTCTTAACGACAGAGTAGAAGTTGGGAGGGAGACAGGAGGAAATGAGCTAATCTTTGTCTATCCAGGTTTTTAGGACTTCATGTCTAAATCAGGTTTCATTCCAAATGAGCAATTGACAGGAAACTGGTTATTCATTTTGTGGGAGCATGAAATGTAACTCGATAATGTTTCACAAACGCTTCATCTTTATCTACAGACAAGTGCCAAATTAATTTCATGCTCACAACGTGTGCCAACTGGAGATCTCAGAGAGGGTTTAAAAACGACTTAAGGCATCCAAATGTGTTAAGCAGCAGAATGATGAGTTATCACAGGATTTACAGGCCCACATGGATAATCATCCTGTGGATTGTGTAATGAACTCCCTGTCTCATTTGGTACTGTTTACCCTCAGTGTCCTACACTCATCTATTAAATGATCTTCAGCATTAAGAAGGAATTCAGGAATTTGCTCTAAGTCATAGTAGTCCATAAGAATCATTTCTAATATCCCAATTGGAATATTTAATATTGTCTACCCTAGGTATGTCATGCTCCATTAAATAACCAACTAAAAGTTTTTTAAACAGATCCTGCTCATATGTAGTATACTGAGTTTTAGATGTCTTGAGTGCACTTGAAATTATATAGAAACCAGAGGCCCGGTGCATGAAATTCGTGCACAGGGGGGGTGTCCCTCAGCCCAGCCTGCACCCTCTCCAATCTGGGACCTACCTGGATTGGGCCTAAACAGGCAGTCAGACATCCCTCTCACAATCCAGGACTGCTGGCTCCCAACTGCTCACCTGCCTGCCTTCCTGATTGCCCCTAACTGCTTCTGCCTGCCAGCCTGATCACCCCCTAACCACTCCCATGCCAGCCTGATTGATGCCTATCTGCTCCCCTACCAGCCTGATTGCCCCTAACTGCCTTTCCCTACAGGCCTGGTCACCCCTAACTGCCCTCCCCTGCAGGCTTGATCGCCCCCAACTGCCCTCCCTTGCAAGCCTAGTCCCTCCCAACTGCCCTCTCCTGCTGGCCTGATCGCCCCCAACTGCCCTACCTTGCAGACCTGGTGCCTCCCAACTGCCCTCCCCTGCTGGCCATCTTGTGGTGGCCATCTTGTGTCCACATGAGGGTAGTCATCTTTGACCACATGGGGGCAGCCATCTTGTGTGTTGGAGTGATATTCAATTTGCATATTATTCTTTTATTAGATAGGATATTTATATCTCCCATCTTTTAAAATAATCACCCCCTAACCACTCCCCTGCCAGCCTGATTGATGCCTAACTGCAGTTAGGGGTGACCAGGCCTGCAGGGGAAGGCAGTTAGGGCCAATCAGGCTGGCAGGGGAGCAGTTAGGCATCAATCAGGCTGGCAGGGGAGTGGTTTGGGGATGATTATTTTAAAAGATGGGAGATATAAAATATAAAAATGGATTAAGTTATTATACCCTTTATGTACATGGAACATGCATGCATCTTATGTGTCACTTAGGACAGTGGTCAGCAAACTGCGACTCGCGAGCCACATGCAGCTCGCGAGCCGCCATTTGCCGCTCTGTTGACTAATGAGTTTGCAGACCACTGACTTAGGAGACAAATGTTCTAAGGTTAATAAATTACTCATCGTAAGAGATTTGAAGCCACAATGAACCAAATTTACACTAAAGACATAAAATCACACTATTGCTCTCTGATTTAAGATTTTCATTCTCCAAAGCTGCTTCAAAACATAAGGCCACTGTTCATCAGAGTGTAACTGACAAATAGAAAGGTTTGCCTATTCTGAAGCTGAGGAAGCTCAAGGTAGTCTACAGGGTAGCAGGCAAGTGCATTGTTGTAATCATGCCCCAAAGGCAGGAGCCCTCAGGCTTATATTCAGTCTTTGTAAGATAGACACATTTTCTACTTGAGACTAGAGTTTTATCCCTTTTTGGTTTTAGGCACCAGCCAGAGAGGTACAGGAAACTCAATCAGTAATCACTGGTTAATTAAAGAGACATTTATAATTAAAAATGGATTAAGTTATTATACCCTTTATGTACATGGTATAGGTGATGTATCTGACTCTTTCTTTGAAATGTTAATTAAAAGACTCTGAAACTTGATTCTTGACCCCACAGGATTCTGCAAATAGCCACCTCCCTTCCCCAGACCCTCCCCATTACAATACCTATACACTGTTGAACCCTTGGAAGATGAATAAGAGTCATGTTTATCTCTACCTATCACATGGTTGTTTCTCCCAGTAAAGTAAACTTCTTCCTGTTGGCCTGTCAAGTAATAAGGAGGATGGATGGAGTAGACCAGTGGTCGGCAAACTCATTAGTCAACAGAGCCAAATATCAACAGTACAACGATTGAAATTTCTTTGGAGAGCCAAATTTTTAAAACTTAAACTTCTTCTAATGCCACTTCTTCAAAATAGACTCGCCCAGGCCGTGGTATTTTGTGGAAGAGCCACACTCAAGGGGCCAAAGAGCCGCATGTGGTTCGCGAGCCATAGTTTGCCGACCACGGGAGTAGACCAATGAGGATTTCTGTGGAGGGACAGAGTCATCTCAGCAGTAGAATATGGTGTATTCTCGGGGGATCCTTAATCATCATTCTGAAATGTGCACTTCTTCCATCCAAAATATAGAACTGAAAGCTCTGTATCAGAATACAAAAAAAGCTTTAGTCTTCAAAGAATTTTGTGACAAAATCCATTATTTTCTTGACAAATGACAGAAGCCATTAAAAAGTCAAGGTACAAATTACAATATTTTTAAGCCATTATTTGCCTTTAATAAAAAATATTAGAATATATTTGGTCATTGTTGGGAAATACTCTTGAGTAAATAACCTTCCTTGAGTCATTCAAAGTTTCCCAAGTAATATTCAGCCCAGATTTGCTAACCATAAAGCAAATCCAGAAGATAAGAATGGAGATCAGATTGTCCACAATAACATTTACTTGTCACTTGCTAAAAATTGCTTCAACTACAGACAATGCATGTATATAAGTAAAGACAAAGGGAGAGATAAGTAAAAACGAGATGAAATTTTTGTTTGTTTGTTTTATATCATTGCAAACAGTTCTCCCCTAAATATGCGATACTGTGTATGGTAGTTTCTCAAGCGTGTCTATTCTGGCTACCAGACATTTACCCTTCCTGGATTGTGTGGTCACATATATCATTCCCCATTCTTACTGGAAAACCAGCATGGCATTTCCTACAACATGATGTCAATCCTTCAAAGCTACAGTAGGGTTCTAGCCCTGTCTATAAAGTACAGTTAATTCAGTTGCCTATCAAAAGCACTTTTCATCAAAAACACCTTAATACTATAATAAAATGTATTTTGAGGTGCCTTTAGTCTTCAATAAGAAATGGGAGAGAAGGTCAAGACAAAAATTAAGTTGTAATGGTTTGATTAGCAATTATTAGATTAGATAGCCTGGTGAATTAAAGAATGTTAATCTTGAGAAGATACAAAGACATTTATCAAATTTATATAAAGTTTTTGCAATTTTACATTAATAAACACTTGTGTATAGTGTTTTTCAAAGACTCATTCAGAATTCAAAGTCTACTTTTTATTAAGATACCTTTCCTAGTTTACCCTTTTCATACGTCTACATATTAACATAAAAGAAAGGGACCTGGGGAGTATTATGCTTAGCAAAATCACATGCATTTTTATGGTTATTGTATTTTTAATTAGACCTGTATGATGATCATTCTGAGTTTATGGTTAGAGGAATGTGACAAATAACATATTTTTAAGAACACGTTTATACAACAAAAACATTTTCATTTTTCCTTCTAATTATTTAATAGAAATAATTACATTAACCTTGATTCCTTATTAATTTTATTTCCATAGGGCATTGGCCTTGATATAAGAACTTGCTAATAAAAACTGTCGACTTAAAATGTCAGCTTTCTTGCCGGGAACTGTCAAAATCTAATAATATTTCTTTTCCCCCCACAGTGGAACACCCTGACAAAATGGCCAACGACCAAGGTATGGTGTGGCGCAACCTGTCACGTTTTCCCTCCGTGAGTCAGTCCTGTCTGTTAGAGCTGTCAGTCACTATTTTGTATTCCCCTTTTCACCTGGGCCATACACCTGACGAAGCCCACTCTGGGGTGATAATTAATCTTGTTAATGAAGTTCTGCTTGGATGGGGCTGAGGCTCTGATAGGGAAGATGTAAATTTTCTTGAGAGGAAATTGTTTTGTCTCTATTCTGAAGGACCAATTAAAACGTCAAGCTTCTTTGTAGGAAATAAATTTTTAGTCTCTGTGTGCACTTCTGAATAATTCACATTAAGTATAATTAAGCTCAGCATAATTTCCAAGCTGCTCTCGCACCCTTTCCTGCGCTCCGGATTAAAGTTCTGCAGTTCCGCAGAGAAGCACCATAAATCATGTGTGCTTGTCCTCCGCCATGGGCTTCTTGCAATTAATAAAAACAAAGTGAGGGCAGCTCTTTTAGGGCATCACTGTTGTTCATTTCAAGCCAGAGAGCTTTCATTCCTTGAATCAGATGCTGGGTGGACTTGGAGTATTTTATCCTCTTCCCACTCTTTTGCTAACAGCTTGACTTATGTAGAGAAACAGGGATGGTTGTACACAAAGGAAAAATGGGGATAAATGAGAGTTATCCATCAACTCACAGGGAGATGTGAATTTGCTAATATCATGATTCATAGAGTGAAAAATTAAGATTCCATTATTTTTTCACTATGAGTGACTAGTGGGATGTTAGAGGAGAAAAAATAATATTTATGAGTTTTATTTTGGGGGGGGGTGTTACATTCTTTAAAGAAGGGAGAATTTGGAAATACCACTGGTTATATAGTCTGTGTTCGTTATTGGTTGGTTCAGAGCCTATAACGTGTCTTCTGCTTTGGATATCGACTGTCAGCACAACCTACTTGCATCAGGTCTCATAAAGTCCTGTCTTGTAGATTGGGGGAAACATCCTTTGCAACAAGAATATTTTTTAAATTTTAAGCATCTGTGGTTGGTAAGGCTCACTAACCACAGAAGGTTGCCTGCATGAGTGGTATTTTAGTTAATGATCCTATATTCAGGTTTAGCTCTGGTCCTTATGCCATGCCCCTGCTATGGGGACGTGGTGAGGGTCTCACACAGGGAGAAATAGCAGTGATGCCATGCACAGAAATGCCAACCCAGGGGAAGTTAGCATTCCCATTCATCACCTCGCTGCACCTGCTTGCTTCCACTTAAAATACTTTCCTAAGACTAATATCTACTAAATAGTAATTTTTATAAAACTACAAATGATGAGTAATTAGCAGTTAGCATATATTTGCTTAGGTAAAGTAAATATTAGTGCTGGCCAAATCCAATGCTGGAATAATTTATTAACAGAAGTGGGGATTTTTATTTGTGATAAAATAACTAAAACAACCTCTCATAGCTTTTTAAACTTAAATGAATTTGGAACTTCCACAGGCATATAGCTCCTAATTTTTGAAATTATATTTAGAGAAAGAGAAATGTTTAAAGTTACCGAACCAGATGAAATGCTACATTCATAGCTACTTGAGTGGAGTGCTCAAGCTTCTCCATAAATGGATTTCCAGTTGTCTCTCGGTTCCATTTCATTGTCTCTCAATTCCTTTCAATTGTTTTTGCTGTGTGGTGTGGTTGTTTTTTTTTCAATTAACTCTTTTTTAATATTATTTTAAGCTAACAAGACATATTTTGAAAGTGATTTTTTTTTTTTTGTAAAAGAAAGGAGAATAAATTATTTCCCACATGCCCTATGTATTTTACTCAGATTTTCAAATTGACAGTGAAATCGGGTCAATTATCAGGAACAAAGGAATTCCCCAGGATGGTTGCCAGTGACTGAGTCTGTTAATATAGCCCAGCAGTTGTTCTTTTTCTTCATCTAACATTACTTAGGAAGATTCTGTCACTTACCATATACTAGGTGGTACCTTATTCAATCAAAGCTGGTATACAGTTGGTCAAATTGATAGGGTCTAAATTTTAAGTCAAACTCAAACACTTGTAATTTGATGTTATTGGACTGATGTTATATAATTTAGTGGTGATAAGAAATATCTTTACATTCTTACGAAGAAGGCATATAAAACAGCATATAAAGAGCTATTTCTAAACAAAATTAGTAGTCTGGGTTGATGACCAAGTGCGTGAAAAATAGCCCAGAGTAAAGATCCCTCTAAGATTGAAGAAAACAGTAGGAAGGAAACTGGCTCAGCACCTGGCAAATCAGTCAATATGCTTTACTGTGCTCTCTGGTAGACCAATTTGCCACTTCCCACAGCCAAATGGTCCCATTTTGTGTTACATTTATGACAGGTGCTGAATTTCTGTGGAGAGAAAATTCCCTCTGAGAAAAAAATTTAGCCCTGGGTCAAAGTTAACTCAGTCAGGATGAACCCTAAATATACTTGATCTTATATGAGAAAAAAAATGAGAATTGTTTGAATGGTTTTAAAATAGTAGGCTCTTGTCACAGTAACTTTTTCTTGTATTCAAAAATCTGCCTGCAGAACATTACTGTGAAAAGGAAAAGTCAGTTATATTCTAATCATTTGTGGATTGGAGGGAGAGCGTTTCTTCTGAGTGATAGTAACAACAGTATTAAAATGATAGACTTCACATGGAACTCTTTTTCCCTTTCTGTAATTGTAAATTGGTGTTATCTAGCATTTATTTGCTAAACAAACCCTCTAATCTCAAGCTACTCTATATTTTCTCCTTTTTGTAGCCCTTATCTCTTTTTCCATGTCTTAATTATTTTTTTTCTGGTGTCTTCCAGGCATCTGTGGCCAAAGTAATTATGAGATTTGAGAGATTAAGCTTTTTAATTTTTCAGAGGGTCAGGTAGGGCAGGGAAATTGTATGACCTATGTGAAATAGAGGCAAAGGGTATAGAAATGTTCCACTTTAGGTTATTTTTTCCCATATTTTGGTAAAACCCCTGTCAATTTGTTTGGGTCTATATGTGCATATATAATATTAAAATGAACCCTTTTCAAGCTATTTTTATCACTCACTGTTCTAAGAGCATAACATCTATTGGCTCAAATCCTCATATTAATACTGTTAGATCCTATTCCTGCCTCCTCTCTGTTTCAGCAATGAAGAAGCTGAAACTCTGAGAGTTTAAGTGACTCACCTATAAACACACAGCTAACAGGCAGCGTGACCATGATTCACACTGGGACAATCATGTTCCAAAAACCCTGTTTTTAACCACCGAGTATACTCGTCACATATATGTTACATGTATACATGGACACACACATGCTTTTAACATATATCTGTAAAGTTTGGATATTTCCCCAATATTGGCCTTCCTTTTCCCAACTCTGTGAATCATCTCAAACAAAGCCAAAGAGCGTTCAATCTGGGTCAAAGCTGGCGTCACGTTGCTCGTGGGAAGTCTCAGCACTGAGTATATATGGTCCCGACAGGAAACCCAGGAACAGCTCTAATTCCACTGTCTCTTCAGCTTGAGAGGCCAATGCAAAATACCGAGCACTGGGTGGGTTAAACCACAGAAGTGGATTTTCTCCCAGGGCTGGAGGCAGGAAACCTTACATGAAGGTCTGGAGGGAGGCTCTCCTCCTGGATTGGAGACACCGCCCTCAACGTGTCCTCAAGTGGCAGACAGAGGACAAGCGCTCTCAAATCTTCCCCCTTTTTTTAAAAAAAAATCTTTATTGTTGAAAGTATTACATATTATGCCCCCCTTTCCCGTTGTCCTCATTGTCCTCTCCCATCCTGTCCCCGGCCCTCAGCCCTGGCCTTCACCACCCACCCCACCCCCATTGTCTGTGTCCATTGGTTATGCTTATATGCATACAAGTTCTTTGGTTGATCTCTTTCCCCCTCACCAAACCCCCCCCCCCCCCCCCCCCCCCGCAACCCACCCTCCTCAGATCTCCTCTTATAAGGACCCTGATCCTGTTGGATCAGAGCTCCATCCTTATGACCTCATTTAACCTTAATTATTTCCATAAAGGTCCATATCTCCAAACATGTGAATGTGGGGCTTTGGGGAGACCCAATTCAGTTCCTAGCAGCTACCTTCAAAAGGAAAGCTGATTGTCTTCGCAGACTTTCAGATGAGAAAGCAGGTTATGTTTCCCCCAAGTCACATGAATATACTGTGGACAGAGTTGGAACCCAAACATGTTTCTCTCTTACTCCCAGAGTTTATAGTCTTTCCATTGCAGACTTCTAAAAAATCTGGCTTTTTGTTTTTCTACAATTAGCTTGAGCCTTTTTAGAGCTTCTCACAAATGTTTTTTAAAAATCCTTTTGTTTGGAGGTTGCAGTGAAGATAGTCATAAAACTTAACAAATTCTCAAAAATGATTATTAGATCAAACTTTTAATCTTAAAAGAGTGTTTTTATGTCCTTATATTTTATTTACTCGCCAATATCGGACTCCTGTTTGAAGTGTGCATGAGTGAAAGTTGGTAATTCTTAGCATGAGCATAAACATTTATAAGTCATGTATGTTTCCATGCCTGCCATGACATGGTACCTTAAAGAGGCAGGAATTTTCATGACACGATCTGTAGCATTGCTGAGATGAATTAGGAAGAAAATGCTTGCTTCGAGCACTCTCAAGTTTCTTTAATTCTCCATAGCTTGAGTGGTTGATCTAAAACGCCAGGCCTGGAAAAGAGGCATAAGGTCCTAGACCAGTAGATCCAGAAGAAGGCGGCCTGCTGAGAACTGCCCTCCCACTGCGAAGAGAGAATTACTCTCCTATAGACCCATAATGCTCTGCTTTCCCATCAGCAATCTCGGTGTGTGGTCCAGGGCAGCTGGATGGGATCAGGAGGTTCCATCCTGCATTGGGACCTCCTGTGTGACTTTGGGCGCATACTGATCTTCTCTCAGCATCCTCACCTCTAAAATGATGACTTCAGCCCAAGTTACTTTTTGTTTCTTTCAGGATTTAAGATGATCAAGTTTTAGGATTAATATTAGAATTAAGGGGGAGAAAAGCATAGCATCTTTGCATAGTGTAGCACCTCGTGTTTTTACCATTCCTGCGATATGTCACTCTTCGGCGCACTGCACATGTTCTACCATATTTAATTCTCATAACATCCCTACAGACATAGAAAATGAAATGCAGGATAAAACTTGCCCAGACTCTCACCATATGTATAAGGTTAGACCGAGATGCATTCCCAGGCTAACTAACCTGAGAATTTCTTCTCTGAACCACTGTATAATTTCTGGAAATTCAGTGACTTCATTGGTTCCTACTTTGTTATCAAGAAGTGAAACCTAAATGGCCTCAAGTAAGCACATCGGTTTAAAGGCCTTGTCTTTCCTCAATAGGGTATTCAGGCAACTAAACACTACCCCTGCCATTTTACACCACCACCCCCCCCCATGGTTTTAATCTCATGAGTAAACAGAATGCTAATTGTTTCCAAGGCAGCCTAGTCAAGCTTGCAAGACACTGGGGGGTGAGGGCATGTATGGGAGTGGGGTGGGGTGGGGGGACAATGGGGAGATATGGACACATGTAATACCTTAATCAAAAAAAGAAAGCTTGCAATTTAGTGAATATAACCCAAACTTTGCAGGGTTTGGATCACAGCACCCAGGCTGCTGTTTGAAGAATTGAAACCTCTATCACCTTTTGGTGGGAGATGCTTAATTGAAAGTGAAAACCTCTTTTTGCCCTGTTATTGTGTGTTGTTTTGATTCACTTTATTATTCAAATGCTTGCTCCACCCCTTTTAAAAAGCTATTCTCACCTGTGCTTTCCTATGGTCGAAAATTTTGCAACTTTAGAAATTACAACTGGTGGAGAAGTAGGGGCAAAACAAATGAATAATGTGCTTTCAATAAAGCATTTGGGGTGCTTAACCGTGTTCCCAGCAAGCAGGCAAGTAGCTGCTTCAGTCAATGCTTCAGGGGCTTTTATGTTCTAATGGGTAACTTTGAAAGAAAACAACATACTCGGTACTCATAAGAACTGATACAATTCATGGTATAATTTTAACTTTCTAAGACTTGAAAGGTAGACATTTTTGTTAACAAATCCTCCAAAAGATTATTGAAATTAGTTCCTTTTGTAAGACTCATTGTGTTGCTGAATGCCCTTCTTTAGCTAAATACTGTGTTCCTAGCTTTATTCCCTGCCCACTTCTATCAGTCCTGGACTCTACCTCCTGAATTGTCATTCCAAAATGATGCTTCACTGTTGCTTACAGAATGGAGTCAGTTCTCTGACATCAAGACCCTGACTGTTTGACCCCAACTTCCCTCTTCTAGCCTCCTGACCAATATATCCATACACGGCAGTCTTTTATTCTTCTATATGCCCTTAACATCTGACTTATTCATTGCTATGTGGTCCTTTTCTTATGCTTTGCTATTTATATCCTCAAACCCTAGGCCAGGTTGTAAATTCCTTGATGGCAGATGACTGGTCTGATTCACATGGTCATTTCCTTCCTCCCTGAATGTCCAGATTCTAGATGGGAATGGATTCTATTTATTGGTGCCAGATAAGTGTTTTTATTGAATTATGATGACACACATCTTTTGGGAAACAATCGTGGAATAATCTAGAAAGATAGACTTTGTCATCTAATCAAAAGAATAGTTCAGAGGAGTAGTGCTCATGGCTGTGGGTACTGTACATGTTACTGATCTTGGCGGATATGAAAAAGATGGGAAAATATTTTTCCAGTAGTGAAGAAGTATCATATCTTCAATATTCATCTGTTAAATTAAAGTTCAACAGAAAAACAAGTTCTGTGTGATCCAGGCAATGGTAGATGATTCTGACCTCCTGTGCTCTTTTCTTGACCTCCACTACCCTTCCTGTCATTTCTTGTTAGCAGAAAATTACAGACTTGCATTTCACAGCTGCTTGTAATTCTGAGTACAGAAAGGAGAAAATCAAAGCCAGCGGGCGCTGATGAGTTTTTGAAATGTCAAATGTGCAGTATGAAAGGAATTGGACTCACTTTTGCCAACTTGCTGGTACCTCTGCCTAGCCCTGTGCTGCTTGTGAGGGAGCTTAAGAAAGGAGCAGAGTTCCACCGGGCCATTGGAAAGAAGCACGCAACATAGTTAGGAGGAATATACAAACACTCCAAGCGCAACATGCTAAGCCAGCGGGTACCATCAATAATGTGTAGTGTATTACAGGGTTTGAGATGGGCAATTACTGTGTGTAAGTAGTATAGAAGACTCTTAAAACCCACGGCTGGACTCTAAATATATGAGTAGAATTTGAATCCACACCAATGACCACAAAGGGAAAGATAACTGGAACCTTTACTTAGAGAAATCCCAAAATGGAGAAATCGAGAAGCCAAAAAGCTGCTCAGAGGAGGAGATCTGCAGGATGTGTTCAGTAGACAATGAGGGTCCCCCTGGGCACAGTAGGGCTCTGTGACGAGGACACATTGGTAATGGGCTTTGGCTGTTTTTCTCTGCTCCATCACAGTAGTTCTTTACCACTTTTTCAACACCTCAAGTACCCACTGTCTACACTGGCCACCGAAGACCAGCATGCTCGCCTGGAGCCAGAGTCCTGCAAAGCCCATTCCCTATTTACTGGTGATGGGAGAGGGTGGGCAGGGGCAGGGAAAGGAGGGTCTGGATAGGGCCTCAGTGTGTCATTTTCAGAGTTTTCCTCGCCTTATTAGTCTACTTCCCCTATGCCTTTTGTCAAGGGTCACCTTCACTTGTCCCAGTGCTCTCTATGGTTACAGACTGAACCGTTTCCATTCTCTTCCAAAGTCTGTTTTGCTCTTTGTGCCCTATTGAGAATAGACCTACCACCTCCAGTCACACCCATTCGCCTAAACCCTCACATTTACACGCCAGGATCAACTCTAAGTAGTGCTCTAATTTATGTCCAACACTCTTCCCATTCCTCCTCTTATTTATCAATTCGCCCAATAACGATAAGATAATCACAGAGTCAGGCAGCTTCAGCCACTTGATAAAATGAGTAAATTAGTGTTTCTGAACCGCAGTTTACTCATCTATATAATGGAGCTAATAATGTCTGCCTCATGGATTTGTAATTAATATTAGTCTCACCCTATTTATTATAACCGCCTCTTCTAATTAATTTGCTCTTCACAACTCAGCCAGAATAATCTTACTAACATACATATTTAATTGAGTCACTTTTCTGCTTAGTATACTTCGGTGAATCTCTGTCCCCTACAAGATAAATTCTCTTTGGTAGAGCATATAGGGAGTTTTCTTATTTCATCCTTGCCCGGCTTTCTAAGCTTACCCACCTTACTCTTCTTTTTTAATCAACAAACTTTCCTTCATGTTAACTTGAAAACAATGTGTTGAACCTTAGGAAAAGGTAGGAAGAGCTTATTAGTTATTTTTATTAATATATGTTTGAAATATCCTAGGTGTGGGTTGCGATTTTGCTGCCTGGTTTATAGACATCCTGCTGACTTGACTTTGTTCAAAGTCAGCAGTGTTACCAACTATATGATAAATTGATCTCTTAGATTTTCCTGCCTCTGAAAAACCATCTGCTTTAAATATATCTCGCTATGATCTGTGTATTGGACAGTGAAACTGTATTCAAGTGGCATTAATGGATTATCTTTATCCACTGGTGTACAAGATATTAAATCAATGCAGTTTCCTTCATTATCTCCCAAATTATTTTCCAAGAGTAATTCTAAGATCACGAAGCTCTCTCAGTACTCTGCATCCTTGAGGAGATGTATATTGATCATTTGTTAGGTGACAAATCTGTCCATTTCACTTAGATTATGGGTCATATGTTTTTCTCTTGGGATTGATTGTGTGGATGCCATTGTGGGGCACCGTCTGTTATCCCCATTCAGAAATATGTATTAAAGAATACATTAGAAATACCACATTCTCTTTTGCCAATGTCCTCCACATATTAATTTTCCATTTATTCCTCCCTGAACTTATAAACATCCACTCAGAAAAAAATAAGACTGTAGAAATGAAATCTCAGTGGAATTAATCTTCGGCAGGTAATAAAAAATTTTTGTCATGGGAAATATTCTCCATCTGCCCACGTGTGCTAGAAGTAGGGATTTAATGTAAACATTAATGTTTCATTTTACATGCACAGCACTCACCACAATAAAAATATAGTAATAAATGAATTAACTTATTCTTAAATCTTCAAAGTCAGAGTAAATGAAAAGCCTCTGCATTGAGCTAATATTAATCATGAGTAGGCCTGAATAGGACCGTGAGCCAGCTCTAACTGTCATGGCTGGATTCATACCCAATTGATCGTTGTATACTATCCCTTCCCTGAGGACCTAGGACTGTGCCTTGCATACAGTAGGCACTTAATAAATTTTGAATGGATTTTTATCAGTTCTATGCTCCATTAACAAAATTAAGACCTCTGGGATCTTTTATATATCTTTTCAGTAACTGATTTACCATGTACTAGAGTCTAATTAGCCCTCAGTTTGCCTAAATCAGTGCTTATGAAATTAACCACGTGAACTAAATGCATCCAATAGTCAATCCACAGCCAAAGCCCTTAACAATGCTTTGAACTGCCACGCAATAACAGCATCCTCTTTAGTCTCCAGTGTCTCCTCATTTACACTTTCTGATTCTTGCCTTAAAGGAGGAGGAGAATCACTTTTTAAAACTTTTCTTATCCATAAAGGATGCCTTCCTGGATTTAAAAGACATTTTAGAGAACAGAAACATCACACACAAAATTAATATTTGATTCTCACACCTTTAGACAAAGAGGATCTCAGACTCATCAGTATACAAGAGGCGAATTTTGTGTTTCCTTACCCAAATGGTGCAAGAACTCTAAATTACCATAAATCCAATCTAGCTAGTTGATGATATCAAGTTTCTTTAAAGCACTTTCTATTGGGCATGTTAAGAGTTACTTAATTTTCTTTCATGGTATTAATCTAGTTATAAAAAGTTCACCAATGTCAATACGCTAGATTTTGTGAGTAGAAAGTTCAAGTTTTAAGCTGCCTCCTCTTATTTAGGAAGCATTTCGAGAGTCCGTTTATCTTCCTCAAAGCTTGAACCACATGACATCTGATTTTCTTCTACATATTGAAATTCACAATGTAATTAATAGCCTCACTAAATCTAAGGGGTGCTCTACCCATAGAGCTTTCTGCCTAAGTAATATATGGATGTGCTTATGGGCTTGTTTTTGCATCTTCCCACAACCTAGCTGGGAGAATGAGAAACTTCATTAAAAAGACATTTGTGGGATGCTAGAGGGAAAGGAAAATCCTCCACAGGCTCTATACCCAATTTCCAGCCAATACAGGATTACTCCCCACAGGAATCATTTATTGCTTTACTGGCCTAAGTGATGGGGCTGTTAGCATCTCTTTTGCCTGACTGCTTTGCAATCTAGTTGCTTTCAGATATGAGAAAAGCCATCTTACTGTTTATACAGAACTTCTGTCTCACTTCATTTCTTCCAACATTGATCTTACAATGTCCAGTGGGCAAGGCTTATCCTCTGCTCATTGAAAACTGCAAATGTGTCTGAGTCACACGAGCAAGTGTTTGAGAAAAGGGTTAGACTTGTCCAAATTTTAGCCAACTCACCGAAATGTACATAATTGGTTCTTATTTCAGTTGCTTCTCTCACCACTCCCTAACCCCACCACCTCCTCACAAATAGGAGCCTTCATCTTAATTTCCACTTCTTTATAAACCCACAGTCATTGGCCAGCAGATTTTAAATGTACCAGGTTATGCTGAAAACAGAATATGAAGTGATTGCATTAATTTATGCATTGCTTGTTGGAAGCTTGCCATCCTAACTTCAGCGCCGACTTGATATCAAAAGAATTTTTTAAAATGTGAATGTATAGTCTGTTAACAAAATTAAAGTCAGCCCTTCACCACTATTTTGTAAATAAAATGAGATCTTGGGAAGCTTTTGTAAGAAGAGTGTTGGGTCTGCGAATTAAGTAGGACTTGAAGAAAAGTAAAATCTATGCCTGTGAGGAAACCACCGTTACTGTAGCTGGCTCCCCAGTTGACTTCCTCTGCAGCATCCACTGATTAAAACCACTTTCAGAAATAACTCCCTGAAGCAAATAAAACAGAGAATTAATTCTATTCTTGTATGTGTTTGCGTATACATTCAACTTCCAAATGTCTTTCCATAAATGATGTACCTAATAGAAATCTAGAACACAAAATCTAATCAAATAATTATAGTTCTACAAATGTACGAAAAGATGAAGGTATTAGAATAATTCTATCTGGTTAATTGCTGGCTCAGTTCTGTTAAAGACTAATTTTACAACTGTTGAACACCTAATGGAAGGCGCTGTTTCCAGTCATGTAATGCTTCTTCCTTTCCTCATGTGTTTGGCAGAAATATTCAGACCGTGTGTGTTGCTTTTCTCCATTTATAATAGCTCTTTTCAGGCACCTCGTTGACATTCACACAAAGACTACCAAAGCGCAGTTGTAAGATGAAATGTGTTGTCCCTTGTAAAGTAATAATGGTAGCTTGTCCAAGTCATGTCATGGCCAACAGTGCAGACAGGACCTGCTGCAGCAAACAGCGCTTGGCTTTGCCTCCCTGGGAGCCATGAGCAGCGAGCACCTTTCTGTCCCGAGATGTTCAGGGACGCAACATTTAGACTAGCACCGCTGTTGTACCTTCGGTGACTTTTTAACAAGAATATTGGGGTGGGGGGGCCAGCTTTTCAAACAGGAATTGAATTTAGCTTGTTTAAGAATCCATTTTCATGAGTTTGCTTGTTTTGTGTGTTTTTTTCTTACACAGAAAATAACCTTCTCACAAGGTATATTGGTATTAAAAACTTCGGACTTTCTTCGAGGTGGCCAATATAATCATGTCCCATTGTTGGTGTATTTTGAAATATTTATTATTTC
The DNA here is from genome assembly GCF_027574615.1 of Eptesicus fuscus. Lineage (NCBI taxonomy): Eukaryota > Metazoa > Chordata > Mammalia > Chiroptera > Vespertilionidae > Eptesicus > Eptesicus fuscus. The sequence goes on from NC_072484.1 coordinate 85,934,356, forward strand.
TGTCTGTCTGCTTTGTTTCCTTTGTGCTTTCATGTTGTATATCCACTGACATTCTGATATGTTTTCCCAATACATAGGTCGTCATGGAGATGGAGGCTATTGGCCAGTTGATACTAATTTGATTGATAGAAGCACTCTCAATGGTAAGTATATAAATTAGTTTATATTGGATTGGTTATATTAATTAAATGGTTAATTCCAGAGCTCTGCGGCACGTTCCAAAATTCCCAGACTTGGGGTTTTAGTGGGAATAATAGAAACATGATGTCATTAACAAACCTGTAGCATATTCTCTCAGAAGAGAGCTGACAAGTACACAAAACAGAGTCAGAAAAGCCCATGCATAATTTTATAAATGACAGAGGGCTGTTAAATGTATAGATTTTAAAGTGTTATATGTATTTAAAATGTTTCCAAGTGTAATTTTATTAGAGAGAGGTGATAGCTATGATAGATTGAATTGAAACGCATCAGTTTCATAAATTGACATTACCAGTACGTTTGCCTAAAGTACATTTACTCTTCAAAATCTTCTAGCACTTAGAGCCAATTTCCCATCACATGGTCAAGATTAGACATTTAGTTCTGCTCATGCTAATGAGCATTCACATACTCTTCGTTTTGAGGATCACCAGATGGAGGCCATCTGAGAACTGCCTGGAAGAAGCAGGATGGTTTTGGAGTTGTTTTCTGGATCTTGTCCTGAGTTTTGCTGAAGCAGGAATTATAGGAAGTTGGATAAATACTAGCCAAACTCCCAGGCATTGATGTATAGATGATAACTTTCCTCTAGAGGTTCTTAAAAATTTGTTGCTATTGTTGATTGGCTTGGTTTACTAAAAACATATATTTCGTATATTCAAAATACAAATACCAACACATGTACTCATCACCTAAGTTAAGTTATAAAATAGTCAATAATGCAATCGAAATCTCGTGTATGTCTCTGCCTTATCACATGCTTCTCTCACATTCCTTCCATTTCTCACTGTGTTGTAACCACTCTCCCAAGTATGATATTTACCATATGTGTATATGTTCCACTAAATATTGTGGTAATATCATACATGTTTAAAACTTTAGGAAATGATATCATACTATATCTATCCTGCTACATCTTGCACGTATATTTAAGTTTGTGTTTTGTTTTTCTTAGACCTTTATTGTTGAAAATATTACATATTTTCCCCATTGACCCCTTCTAGCTTGCCCCTCTCCCCTTGAACCACGCCTTCACCCCCCTATTGTTGATGTCCATGGGTTACGCATATATGCATACAAGTTCTTTGGTTACTCTCTCCCTCCCACCCACTCCCCTCTTCCCTCTGAGATTCCACAGTCTGTTCCATGCTTCTATGTCTCTGGATCTATTTTGTTGAACAGTTTATTTTGTTCATTAGATTCCACATTTGAGTGAGATCATTTAATTTGCTTTTAAGATTTATTCATGTATTTGCAAATAGCTCTCCTTCATTTATCTTTGCTGCTATATAGTACTATATTTTATGAAAATAACACCATGATTTACTTAACAATTTTAGCAGGTTTTCATGAGAAATGTGATTAATGAATAGCTAAATATCCATTTGGATGTCCTTCTGTTAAAAAACCCATGTAAGAAGCCAAAAGTGCAATCTAAAAGTTTTTTGCTGACCATGACATTAGAATAAAGGGGTGAATTATGTGATTATTTCCTATCATAGGCTATGGCAATCTAATGCATCCCTGTCCCCAAAGAGGATATGTATAATCTGGGGAGTAGACCAGATGCTCCCACGAAAGGCTCAGTGTCCCCTCTCCCCTGGCCAGTGGTGGACTCAGGTACACATTGTTACCTGTTGACTCTTCTAGTTGCCAGGCATAGCCTGTCTGTCACTAATGCATTACTTAACCAGACCAGTACAATTTTTCATATTTAAATTTTCTAAATATATTCCACTCAAGCTTTTCTAAGATTATGTCTAGGATATTCTATCCAGGTTGCTATCGCCCTCACCACTTCTGTTGTGTCTTACACAGATACTCTTCCCTCACTTTAGTAACATTACTGTCTTTTGTAGGTATTAGAGTTTTAGAGGCCTGTTATAGCTAGTCCCTGGCTCTGATAGTTCCCAAGTTCCAATAGACACAGACACACTTTGGATATTTCACAGAAGAAACATGAGAGGAGGGACTGAAAACAGACCATTAGCATGACACATATATTGGTTTAGATATAACTCCCTCCCCCAAACTTTGCAAGTTTCATTCTCTTCCTTCAACTTTTATCCCGAAATCTCAACAATATACCGAGCACCCTGCATGCATTTGAGTAGTCAGTAAGAAATGCTATAAAGCCCTCACTGCATGCAGGGTACTTGCTGTGAGATATGGGACATATTGGAAAATGACCACTGCAAGAGCAATAGACAAAGAGGGAGAATTACCCAGGTGGACACAGCTGAAAAGTGCACCAGGGAAGATGAAAGAGAGTGTGAAACATCCCAGAAATGTGAGGAAAGGAAAAGAAGGTTGTCGCTGAAATTGTGTGGAAACCTAATTATAGTATTTGTTACCCTGAGAGGGACAGATCTAGCTTTGGAGTATTTGAGGGGAATTAACTTTTCCCCTTTAGAATCATCCTGCAGAACAGATTCTGAGCTGTTGTGTCTATGGGAGGTTCAAGTTGGAATTCATTCCCAGATAAAGGCATGCCTATAGGATAATTTTTTTTTTAAGAGACAGAGTTCCAGGAAGTTAAAGAAAGAATTGTTATAGATAATTGGGAAAGAACCATTATCTTCTAGCAGTTTCCATCCACTACTGAGCAGTGTTACTTGTGTGAAAGGTAGATCAAATGTTAGCCACAGATACAGAACTCTGTAGTATCTTAAATTGAGTCCTAAAGAACTTTAATCTTGCATAGAATTGCCAAACTTAGTACCTAAACATACAGGAAGCCCAGTAAAACTTGAATCCTTTCTAATTGCCTCTTAATATGAGATAAAGAAAAATATTGCAAGGGATATCCATTGTAATGTTTTTTCAATATACATATACACAGGGAGCTAGAAATAATTCAGATAACTGTACCTTTATTTTTAATTATTAAATGTGGCAATTCTAATTTGGGATCAAGTTTAAACCTTGGTATTGACTATTTGAACTTTCCCTTCCAAATAAAACAAATTCTCTGGTTGAAAAGAAACCCTAGGACAAATTTGATGTTGGGGTTAGTCAACAAGAACTTTTCATGGGAGTCAGACCTCACATAAAGGGAATGACAGTAATTGAGAGAAATGTCTTTCATTGTGTTTTTTACATTTTATTTAATATTCCTAGTGAAAATATAATTGTAAATGTAATTATGATTAATTTAATCTGTATACATTATCTCACCCGAGAAAGTCGTGAAGATAAAATAGATGAATGGTATTAGTTACTTTAAACCAGTTTAGATTATTGGCATTATTCCTTCTTAATTTTCTGCATCACTTCATGGCGTTTTAGATATTCTTAAATAGATGGGATGATCAAAGCACCTGAAATATTTCTAGAATCCCTACTGGAATAACAAATTATGACAGGCTGCTTGACTAAGGTGAATTGATAACCTCAGAGAGACAGGGATGGTGACAGGCAGACTTAATCTACTTCCTTTTCTGTTTAGCTAGCAGATAAATGATAGCAAATTTGTAATTTGATTTTAGTTTGGGCTATTGCAAGCAAATCAGCAAAGGCCTCTAAAAACCAGAGCTTTTGATTAAAATCCTACTAATGCCTGAAGTCTGAAGAGGAGATATATTTTCCAATTAGATGGACAAATGATACCCTGACCAGTAAAACTCTAACCCCACCCCATCTTTAAAAGGTAGGCTATATCAATGAGAACATTTTCAAATTTGAGTTTTTGAACCTTATATATAATACAAATTTCTTACATCTCCGCTTTAGAGTGACAGGATTATGGAGGTTTTCTCTTTCCCTGCCTTGCTGGATTCATCCTTCAATGCCTTGTAAGAGAACAATGGCTTATTGTCAGGATACTCAAGCCAGGTGCAAACAAATTTAGACCTAGCCAATCATTTACTTTCTCCTAAGCATGTCACCCTTTTAAAATGGAATTCAAAAGAAGAAAAACAAAGATATAATTCATGTTTACTGTTGTAGTTGGAAGACCTTAATTAAATTGAGGATACTGAAGAGGTCTCCAAATTATTTTATGATGACAAGTAGACTCAAAGCCAATATGTGGTGATTTGGTAGTATTTTATTTTTATGAGGCATTCAGTTTTGAATTATAGTCCCCATTTTTAAAGCAGAAACATCTTCAACTTCTGTAAAATGTGACTTTGTAGTTTATGTTTGTATGAATGACAAGAATAGTGAAAATTACTTCAATTACATCATGTTTTTCTTAGTGAGGATGATAAATCACCAGTTTATTTTTGTGGGTTGCTCTCCCAATAATTTAAAAATTAGTAACTTTGGTTAAGAAATCTATGAACCCTACAAAAAAATGTTGTTATATTGACCTCAACCTTTAAAAACTAAATTAAAACTATGTTGAAAACTATGGTGATACTTTGGTGAAATGTTATTTAAAAATCAATGTTATTAATTAGTTTTTGAATATTCAGAAGCATATTATATATTCTGCAAAGCATGCCTTGTACTCTGTGTTTAGGAGAAAATACCATGATTTGTCCTCTAGTTTTAGAAAACTTGGTTTTATTCTTTTCAGAACTCAATACCATTTAAACTAATCTAAATAAAATATGCACAAAAACTCTTTTCATGTTTGCATGAAATGATCAACATAGGTTGGTAAGCTGTTTATAAAACATTCAACAGACTGCCAAAGGAAAGGTCCAAAGATAAAATTTTGTTTTTTTGTGGAAAGATCATTGAAGTGGTCCAGGGTCTCAGGTTCTAGTCTATAAAAGGATCTTCCCACCAATATCTATCCCATTTGATTTTAAGGATCCCAGACAAATCCCAAAACCAGGTTCTAGAACTGACTTCACCAGGGATTATGTCACTTAAATTCTCTGGGTTTCAGTTTTTCATCTGAACATAGGACCTATTAAGCTAGTCAGGATTTCTCAACCTCAAAACTATTGCCACTGGGGCCTGGATAATCTTTTGTTCTGAGACCTGTCCTGTACATTTGCATTGTAGGATGTTTAGCAGCATCCCTAGCCTTCATCCATTAGATGCCAGTCATATTTCCCCCTTCCATGTAACGATCAAAAATGCCTCTGGACATTGCCAAATTTCCCCTTAGGGGAGAAGGGGGGGCACAATCTCCCCAGATAAAAATCACTGATCTAGATGACTATTCCCCAAAAGTTGTTCCAGTGTAGCCACGTCCCATGAGAAGCTCTGAGGAAAAAAAAGAAGTGCTTCGTTAACGAAACTTTGGAGAACGTGTTCCGCCTTTCACGTCTCTTTGGCCAGGTCCTCTCCTTCTGCTTCAACACTAGATCTGAGTCTTGAGAGAGCTTCTCTGCTCATGTTGTACTCTTGATTCTGGTGATCTCATCCACTCCCAGGGCTTCACAGTCCATCTGTGTGCCAGCTGCCGAATTCTAGCTGCCTCTTGGTAATGTACCAAAGATCTCCACCTGACATATTCAAGACGGAACGTTTGTCTGCCCTCCCTGAGCCTGCCCGAACTTCCTCTCCCTCATCTCATGCATAAGGTCTAGAGAAGGTCCTCGGGTTACATGGGAGATCCGTTCCTATGGCAACGTAACGCGATTTTCGCCATCAGTCGGAACCCACCTACATAAGTACCTACGTCACTCACATGGAGCACAGACACAGCAGCAATGAAGTGACACAGTAAAAACAATTTAAAAGAAAGATAATTCCTGACCTTTACTTGTGGTAAATACAGTAAATAATAAACAACATAAAGCACATATGTACATATGTTGAAATGACGGAACTTTTTTTATATAAATAAATGGGAGATGGCGACTTAACTACGAAACAACGTATATGGAGTCCCCCGTAACCCGAGGACTGCCTGTATTACTTAAACCTGAACCTGACACTTCCTTCCTTAACTCCCCCACATGCAATCGACTTTGTTCATTTACTTTCAAACTATATTGGGTAACTGTCCACTCTGTCGGATTGTAATGGCCACCATCTCAGTTCAAGCTAGCATCTTCTCTCACCTGGAGAAATTCAATATTCTCTCTGCTGGCGGCTCTGCTTTCTCCACGCAGCAGGGAGAGATGTCTTCTTAATACAGATCAAGTCTGTTCCTTCCTGAAAACCTCTGAATGCTCTGTGATTCCACTTCGGGTAATTGACGGTGATCTACAAAGCTCTATGAACTGGGTCCTATTTCTCGTTCTACCCTCCTTTTGTGTCATTTCCCTTTTGCTCCCAATGTTCCAGACACATGACCTGCTCCCACTTCCCTTGTAGAGGAATAGGAACTAACTCCTAGCAATGCCCTGTGTTCAGCCTAAATGCTACTTCTGTGGTGAGGCCTTTTATCTCCTCCCTTCTCCTCCAATGACCATTTCCTCCTCATAGTCCATCTTTCTATGTAAACTTCACTCTTATGTTAAACACCAATTGCAGTTGTAATTTTATGTTTATTTGCTTCATGATTTGTTCACTATGTCTTTTCCAGTAAGTAGTAAACTCCGTGGGGTAAAAAAAAATCATGCCTCTGGGTTTTTTGTGGTTTTGTTTATTTGTTTTGTTTTGTTTTGTTTTTGGGGGGAGGTAGGTGGAGAATAATAACAATATTCTCCTTTGAAAATTGTTCTCAGACCACACAATATACAAAAAGACAGTGGTATGCAAATTATTGTGAAACAATGGGTGTGAACCTATAAATACTTACTAATGGTTCCACAGCCTGGCTGTTGTTCCCTCTCCACTCTACCAGAAAAATAGCTCCGAGACAGAGTTTTCAGAACTAACAGCTCCACTTTCAGCCCAGGTGAAAAGTAACCTGATTTGCTATTCATGTCACGGTGACCCAGACAGGGCACATGTTTTAGGAGAGGAAAAGACAGGTCATTTAATATAGAATATTTTTTTTCTTTCACTGGTCCAACTAGTTAGGCAGGCCTATGGCTACATCAAAACTACATGCTTTTTATCTCAAATAGTTTATTTTTGCATGCTTGAATACTTTTATGCCCCCCTGCAAGGCTTATTGAGATATAATTGGCATATAACAGAGTGTAAATTGAAGGTATACAATGTGTTGATTTGATATACTTAGATATTGCAAAATGTTGACCACTATAGCTTAGCTAACACCTCCCTTATTACATAAAATAATTACCATTTTATGTAATAAGAACATTAAAGTCTCTTAGCAACTTTTTTCTTTATTTTTGCAACTTCAAGTATATAATGCAATATATCCATATAATCACCATGCTGTACATTGTGTCTGCAGAATGTATTCATCTTATAACTAGAAGTTTGTACTTTTTGACCATTTCCCCAAGCCCCTAGCCCCTGGTAACTATCATTCTAGTCTCTATTTCAATGAGTTCGGCTTTTTAAAATTCTACATATGAGTGATTCATACATCATTTGTCTTTCTCTGCCCGACTTACGTCACTTAGCATAATGCCCTCTAAGGTCCCTTCATGTTTTGATCACAACATCATATCCACAGCACCTAACTGGATCTTCCATTCATGTTTATGGAATAACCAGATACATTCTCTAACATCCCTGCCCAATCTCTCCTGGCAATGCACAATTCAGATAAGCATGTTCAAAATTCTGAGATTTGAGGAAAGAGATACGTTTTCTAACTTAATTGATGAAGGAACTTTTCCCCCATAATGCTGATTAATAGTTTATTGTAGGGAACATTGAGCTAATGTGAGATCTCTTCCAGCTAATGACTATATGGCAACTTATTTCAGGGGAAAATGCTTGGAAAAATTCAATGCCATGTGAATTTCAGTTCAAATTCAAAGACTTATAAAATGTTTAAGACATATTTTGAGTTCAAAGTGTTCTACTAACAAAACTGTTACCAGGGAAGCCTGAAGCTTTAGGAGAGAAGTTCAGTCCTGAACTAGAAACTCTTTGGATGTCTCTCCTCAGAACTGGGCAGGTGAACCTAATGTTCACATTGTTTACCTGCCTGTTAACATTGCATAGCTATTAGGGCCCAGCCATTGTGGCAATGGGACCAGGTCCTCAAAAATAAGAGCCAGGACTCCTGGATTCAATACTTGGTTTTGTTTTCTATAAGAGAATCAAGCACTGAGAGTATTGGTCTACCAATAAGCTTCTGGCAGAGTTTTTGAGGGCAAATCTGATAAGAAACATAAAATATTTTTGAAAGCTTACACAGTATTATAAAAGTGAATGAATTTTCCTAATCATTAACAAAACTTTATACCCATCAGATTATAAAATATCTATGTTTGCTTTTATTTAATAGAAAAAGTGTGAAATCATTCATGGTGATCAAACATCATGAAAGTAAAAAATGAATGGAATGCTCATGTGATGTAAAATAAAATTGATTCCTTTCTCACTGTTATCAGTGAGACAGTCAGATCTGGCTTACTCGGACCCTGGATACCCACATTTTATGCTAACATCAGACACAGATGCATAGTATACTATCTTTTTCTTTAATTTGGAAAACTTACACAGAATGAAATAACTGAGCCACATCATCGTGGTGTGTGTTGAGTGCCAATTCTGTGCAGGGCCTGAGGTCAGTGTGTTGCATCCATTATCTCTCGAAGTAATCACAGTGTCCTGGAGGACATTTGCAAGCCTTTGAGTTACACCAGGCAGCTTCCCCTCTGAGCCTGGGAGGTGGTAACTGTCATCTCCCCCTTCTGAGTCAGGCTGTCTCCCAGAACTCTGAACTGCACTCATCTAGATTTGTGAACTCCAAAAATCTTCCTAATTTGGAGCAGCCCTTTGATGTATTTAAATATATAGTTAATCATCATTATTCACAGATTCTGTATTTGTGAATTCATCTTCTTGCTAAAATGCATTTTTAACCTCCCTCCCCTTCCCCCCATTCAATGCTTACAATGCTTCATGGTCATTTGTGAACATGTCGAATACTTGAGAAGCCCCAATGCTCACAAACCCAGCTGAGATGGGACAAGGAGACACAGCCTTATTTCAGCGCTCAGACCGTAAATGAGGGTCCTTTCCGTGATATATGTACTTCGTGCCAATTTTGTTCATCTTTGTATTTTTTGTTGGTGGTTTTACTGTATTAAGTGACCCCTAAATGTGTTGCTGAATGATGCGCATGCTCTTAATGCTCAAAACGCTGTGATGTGCATTTTGGGGGAAATATGTGTTGATTAAACTCCACTAGGCATGAGTTATATAGTGCTGTTGGCTGTGAGTTCGAGTAAATGAATCAGCATTACTATTAAATAAGGTGTCTTTAAATAGAAACACACACAAAACAAGGTTTTATATTAATTGGTTGATAAAAATTTTGTATCCAGAGGGAATACAGGAACCTAACCCTGTATTTCCTCTAGAAGCAATACATAGTATTCTCTAATTCAGTGTTTGTGGCAACTTCATAGAATACAACTCCCTCAAATAATGAGGATCAGCTACATCCAGAGACACCATCGAACTTGACTTTCTTAACTGATGGTTTGATGTCTGATCATCTGATTACTCAGCTTTTGAATTAAGATTGGGAAATTAATACAAGACCTCAAATGCCAACTTTTAAACTGATGGAACTTTTATGAAGAAGCCATAAAGGACTGAAATGAAAGATTTATATGAAAGTTCTCATGAACCCTAACTCTCTGAGGAAAATGATCTCAGTATAATCTCTCTAATGCTCAGCAGTCCTATTTTTTTACTTGAAACATGATGTCTTCTGAGTAGAGAGAAAGCAAGTAGAAATACGAAAGATTTTAGTTTACAAGGTTTTTAGAAATGTTCGAAGGCATACTGCTGTATACAACTCAAACCAACTTTAGAAATGGTGAACCCTTTACATTTAAGTCATGCTAACAAAAATCCATGAACTCCCCAGCTGTCTCCATTCTCAGCTCTCACGTAAAAGGTGAATTCATGCCAGTCAATTAGTTTATTAAGCACAGAAAGGGCATATTGAGACACTACTGTAAAGTGACTTTTTAAGTTGTAAGTAAAACTATGATACAGAAAGTTCTGACCTGTCATTACTAGCCCCATTTCTTTGTAGTAAATGTAAAATTATTTCAAGGAAATTCTATGTCTTTCATTTATAATCAGAATCTTTTAACAGATAGTGCTATTAAAAACTTTTGGGGAGCCCTCTACCCCCCTGATATTCAATTTATATCAGAAGCACTAATTATTTTTCCAATAATGATGAATCAGCAATAATTATTTAAGTATAGGTGAAAGTCTTTTCAAAAAAGCAATGATTCTTAGATAACTTGTCGATAGTGTTTTGATTTTGAGGCAAGTATTGGGTTGGTGGTTATATTCATTTTTTAGTTCATTTATCTTTCACATTGAGGATTATTTATAAAAATTTTGTAATTTAAAAATCCACAAATGGTATAGGATGTTATTAATTAGGCAACATTTTATTTAATACTGGTGCCCTGGTGCACGGATCCGTGCACATTGAAAGGTAATTAATTAGAAGGTGGCCAGTGGGGCAGGACTGGGCAAGTTGGTTGGACATGCCCTGGAGCCAACCTCCCTCGGTCCCTCCCCATCTGGCCACACCTGGGGCAGCTCCACAGCTCGAAGGGTGTCTGTGAAGTGAGCGGGGTCTCTGGCAGGTGGGGTCCCTCAGACATCCCCTGAGGGGTCCCAGATTGCGAGAGGGTGGTTCTCAGGTGATGCACCCTGGAACCAGAGAGGAGGGAGCCCGATTCTGGGGTGTGACACCCAAGAACCACCACTGCCAAGTCACCACAGCTCGGCAGCTCCTGCGTTGAGCGTCTGCCCCCTGGTGGTCAGTTTGCCTCATAGCTACCAGTCTATATATAGATTTCAGTAGTACAGTCTATACTAATAATCTATACTAATAAAAGGGTAATATGCTAATTAGACTGGACATCCTTCCAGACAAAGCCACGGTGGCAGGGGCCAAGGCAGAGGCAGTTAGGGGCAATCAGGCTGGCAGGGGAAGGCATTTAGGGGCGATCAGGCTGGCAGGGGAGGGCAGTTAGGGGTGACCAGGCCAGCAGGGAAGGGCAGTTAGGAGCAACCAGGCAGGTAGGGGAGGGCAGTTAGGGGCATCAGGCAGGCAGGCAGAGTGGTTAGGGGCAATCAGGCAGGCAGGCAGGTGAACGGTTAGGAGCCAGCAGTCCCCAATCCCTGGGGCCTAAACCAGCAGTCAGACATCCCCTAAGGGGTCCTGGATTGGAGAGGGTGCAAGCTAGGCTGAGGGACCCCCTCCCCAACCCATGCACAAATTTCGTGTACTGGGCCTCTAGTGATATTATAAGCATTTACTCTGGGTCAGGCACTGCTTGGTATGTTGTATATATTTTCTTTAATCCTGACAGTAACTGTACCCAATAATTATTATTTTTATTTTACAGAAAAAAAAAAAAAACCTTGAGGTGCAAAAGGCCTAAACATTTTGCTCAAGGAGTATAGAAGGCTAATATAGGTTATTAGAGAAATACTTTCAAACTAGGGTCTGGGAAAATATCCAAAGTCATTGCTTTCTGCAACTTTCTAAATTAATTTATAAATAAAGTTATAGTCTAATATTTATCCTACCTAATAAAATGGTAATATGTAAATTACCATCACTCCGCTACGCCCATGATTGGGCCAGTAGGAGGCGCAGGGGGCGGGACTCGGGGTGGCCGGGGTATCCGATTGGGCCAGCGGGAAGCTGAGCTTGCGTCGCCAGTGATGGCGCGAGCTCAGCGTCTGCGCCATGTCTGTGCTGTAGAACAGAAGGGGCCTCTGGGGCAGCGAGCTCACGTCCCCCCGCGGACCATCAAAAACGGGGGAGCTGGGTGCCTGTCTGCTCCGGCACCAGGACTTTTGGAAGGCTCCGCCGAGCCGGAGGCTTCTGAAAGGCCTGGTGCACCAACGGACAGGCACCCAGCTCCCCCACGATCGAAAGCTGAAGCCTGTAGGGACCCTACACATGCATGATTCAATCATGCACTGGGCCTCTAGTTTTTTATAAATGTGTAACTTGAAATGACAGACATGACACAGAACATGGTATTTCTTTTTTTAATCTTTATTGAATGTATTACATTATGTCCCCTTTTTTCTCCCATTGACCCCTTATAGCCCGCCCCTACCCCCCACCCCAGGCCTTCACCCCCCTATTGCTTGTGTCCATGGGCTATGCATATATGCATACAAGTTCACTGGTTGGTCTCTTCCCACCCACCCACCCCACCCTGCCTTTCCTCTGAGATTCCACAGTCTGTTCCATGCTTCCATGTCTCTGGATCAATTTTGTTCGTTAGATTGATTGATCACTGACTTGGGTTTAAAGAAAATAATTTAGAAGGTCAATTAGCTATTCTTATTTTCATAAGCAAATTATCAAAACTATCTTATTAGTCTGTTATTTTTTGCCTAAATATTGTCTACCATGTGGTACTGCTGCGACAGGACAACATTCATATCAGGACTCTATGACACTCTTTCAAACCCTCTTTGGCTGCTTTTAAATGGGATTCACACTCTCAACAGGTTGAAAATTAAATATGCTTTATAGATAGCTTCTTAAAGGGAATGGAGGTAAATTGTGAGTGATAGGTGCCAAACAGTTCATCTTTCATAGCATCAAATAAATCGCATTTTCTATAAAGCACAGCCTTCTCTGGTTCCTGTCCCACTGGAATTCTTATAGTACTAAGCAGCATTCCTCCTTCCCTCCCTCTTTCTAGTCAATATGGTAGCATAATGCTTTTTTTAAATTCAGATAAAATTCAGATAACTTAAATTCTCCCTTTTAAAATGCACAGTTCAGTGCTTTTTCATTATATTCACAGGTTGTACCGCCATCACCATGTAATTCCAGGACATTTTCATTGCCCCAAAGGGAAAGCTGTACCTATTTCCAGTATTTCCCTGTTCACTTCTCCCCCTACCGGCTGCCAAACTCTAATCTGCTTTCCTCTCTGTAGATTGGCCTATCTAGCTATTTTCTATAAGTGGAATTATACAACATGTGGCCTTTTGTATCTGGCTTCTCTCACTTAGCATGACATTTTCAAGGTACATGCATGTTGTACCATGTATCAGTACTTCCTTCCTTTTTTATGGCTGGATAGTGTTCCGTTGTGTGGATAGACCACACCTGTTTATCCATTCACCAGTTGATGGGCACGTGGGTTTCCACTTTTGGCTGTTTTGGATAATGTCGCTCTGAAAGCTATTGTATAAGCTTTTGTGTGGGCGTAGCTTTCATTTATCTTGGGTAGATCATTTAGGTCTTTCTTCTCAGTTTTCATTGCTTTGTTCTCGCCATACCCAGAGCAACAGGAACTCTTCACATCCTTAACAGAGCTTGATAAACACTGGGCTGCCATGTCTCCCTCAACCTGATCTCCATTTGCCTGTCTTTTCCCAGAACCACCCATTGGCCAGATGCACCCCCCTCATGGCAGCGTCACTCCTCAGAAGAACAGCAGCCTGCTTGTGATCATTGTGGTCACCGTTGGCATCATCACGGTGCTGGTGGTGGCGATCGCGGCCGTGATTTGCACCCGACGCTCTTCAGCCCAGCAGAGAAAGTAGGTAACAGCTGGTTCCCAAAGGGAGAGGAGTCCGTGCTTGACCCAACTGCCATCCTTTTGAGTTATATTTTTGAAGGCTCTCTTCCTTGCTCTTTCATAATTCATGCATGTTCCTTATCTCCTGGCCTGGGCAAAACCTTGCCTTTTTGTCCAGTCCAGGCCCATTAACTGAATTGAGCGAGGGCTAGACTTGCAGACTGAATAGTAGAATCCTACAAATCCACTTTGCATTTCTGTTTTATTTCACTTCTTGAGGCCAGATTCTTTCATTCAAGTGACAGCAGGTGTTCCCGAAGTAGCACTTAGAGAATGGACTTCACCATGTCTCTACTTATGGCCCTCTCTGCAATTATCTATAAAAGGTTGAAGATGTGTGTTCCTCTAAAAGTGTTTATCACTTTTGGCAAGGAGGCCGGTCGGCATTGAATCAATGCTTGTTGCATGAATAACTATCTGCAGAATACCAAACACACTCTAGTTGCAATACTAGAGAGTGTTTAGTTTGGAGGCAGAAGTTAGGAAGGAGGAGAGAGTCGGGAATTCGAAATGGTTCATATTTCCTGGCTATGCTGATTCCAGAAAATTGTAATAATTGAGGGGTTTTAAAATATTTTCATATTATGCAGCTCTAGGTTCTAGCACAAACAGAGTTTGAGAAATCAAAGTACACAATTTAGAGTGGAAAGGTTGTTTTAATTCCGCTTTTCTCCTTCTAGCAATACCCCCTAACCAGCATATTAACCTTGTGCCATCCAGTTCGTTGTGGGAGTCAGCAGTAACCTCCTGGTTGTTCTCTGCATCCTTGCCAATTTAGTACTTTTTCAAGTCCATCCTGACTATCTTACTGGATTGGCTATCATAGGCTCTTCCCTTGTTGTTGTTGTTTTGTTGTTGTTGTTGTTGTTGTTGTGTGTGTGTGTGTGTGTGTGTGTGTGTGTGTGTGTGTGTGTGTTGTTGTGGTTTTTATTTTTTCTGGCATGGCATTTTTCAGTACTGAGGAACAAACATTTAAACTCCTAAATGAAGTCTACTCCACTTTAACTACTATAGATCCCTGTACTGATTTTCAAAGTTTTAAGAGAGATTCTCTAGCAAATAATTTTCCCTCTTTCCTTGCTAATACCTCAACCTTTCTCTTTTGAAAAATTCCTGTGACTGTACTTGTTGATCTGTAGTGAATCTTCCAGCATCTTGAAGTGAGGTGATTAGAAACAGAATAAGGGATATGTACATATTGAAGAATGTTACATAGGGGGATAGAGATGCAGTCTTTGTATTTAATTTATATCTATGCAGGGAAAATTTGGTATCTAGCTGCATCCATGTGATTGACTATCTTGAAGCTGGTGTGCTGGTGCATTGTGTCCAAACAAGAAATCAGAAAATTGAGCTTAATAAGACCAGTCTTATACATGAGCATTCTGGGAATTGATGGTCACCCACAGAGTTTCCGGAGTGTTGGGCACTTAGTAAGGCTCTAGGGGTGTGGGGGGTGAACATACTTGAATAAAGCATTAAACAATCTCTTGGTCCAGCATTCCCGAGAAAGGGGTTGTGCACGTGTAGATTGGTGGAACATCATGGCATTGGGCGTCTGAAGCAGAGCTGAGGAAGAGTCACAAAAGTGGAAATCGGGAGGATACCATACCCAACTTAGCCTGTTTCATGATAGTTATAAAAACATCTGTGAATTCACAAAATTAAATTTGCTAGCTCAACCATCTGTAGCACAGTATTTTGTTTTCCATTTTTATCATTGCAAGAAGGATATTTGAGGGTGATATTGACCTAATGAACTGGAATACTGGACATATTTTTTCACCCACAGAGAAAATGCCAGTCTTCTCAATGTGCAAAAGTGGGATTTGATACTATTTATAGAAACTCTCAAATTATCTTAAATTCCACACTAAGCACCTTGGTAAGAACTTAAAGATTTTATTTAGAATGAATAGAGGCTGAGCTCTGTATATGACTTGGTTTTAAGAACAAAAGAACAAACCATTCCATTAATAACTGAAAACCCAAAGAAAGTGGATTGTGAGTTTCTGTACTTACTGCCTCCTTTCTCTCCCAGTCTCTCACTATTTATTTGGCACATTTTCCCCATGTTTATGCAGATACCTTTATTCGGTCACAGACCATTGCCATGCATTTTTGTCTCTTTGTACATGTTAACAGAAAAGGGAGAAAAAGAAGTGTCTCCTTCTAGATACTTCTGAGTTTTAATTTAGTTTTTCTTGATTTCATTGAGGACTCCCATCCCAATGCCATTGAGCCTTTTAGGATAAATTAAGTAATGCAGATGAAAGCAAAATCGATTCCAATTTGAAACAGAAATATTGCCCCTTATAGGGCTCTCAGGGAAAAAAAATGGGAGTTTAATGTAATTAATAAGGTGAAATAGGGAATCAATTCATGGACTTCTTCATTATCTCTCTATCTGGAAGTGCTGAGAATATAAGTTTTCTTTGTGTTTTATTGGGGGACGTGAATTGCATTCAAATTGACTTGAAACATATGTGTGTATACTATCAGTAGTATCTCATTCAAGTCAGTGTCTGTGCATTTTATTCTATGGTTAGTCATATTCATATAGTTTATCATATAGACCTCATACATAATAATGAGGTTGGTTATCTGATTGACCTACATTCTAGTTGGTAAGATTTTATTTGTTATGATGTAAAATAACTACCAGAAGTTAGAACCCAAGATCTAGTTCTGATTCTACCACTCATGTAATTAAATCAATGGTATTTAATTAAACCTAAGGGAAGAGCTAATTCCTCTTAGTTTCCTCAAATGAGAAATAGGACTAAATACTTTTTATCATCCCCTCTACCTTATATACACTGAAATTCCCCATGGAATACTACTAAGTTATGGAACATATAGCAGCATTTAGCTTCAAACTAATATGAAATAAAAATAATTTTTATTTCTTTTTAATTATTGATTTAAAATATTGTACTACTTTGAAGAGATATTATACTACTTACACATTTAGAATTAGTGAGATTATAAAATGTCATAATATAGAAAAAGTATTTTATGAAAGCTTTATTTGATATGGGGTGTTCTGTGTTTTTAATAAAGCCATAACATTTTTCTGGCCAAAATATACAACATGGTTTGATAAGTCATAATGTAGCCATAGGTACTAAAGACAATATATTTGACATTGAGAATATCTTGGGAATCTAAGACACATAGTTATCACATGTATAGATGATCAACAATTTGTCTGAATACATTAAATTTGAATATGTAAATAAAATTTAAGGCCTCCTATCTGATTTGATAGGCACAGCAAGTTTTACATATTAGCATGCATTCAAATCCTGACTAAAATACTTTCACTACTCAGGATCAAATGTTTAAACTCTTAAAGGAAATCTACTCTACCTTAATTACTCTAGGTCACTTGCACTGATTTTCACAGTTTTAACATTTTTATCATTTTTCGGTATCTACCACACAGAGATTTTAACTCTCAACCACTTAACACCCCGAAATATCTTAATTCCATCTCAGAAAATACAGGTTCATTTGAGAATCTAAGACACATTTTCCCTGGGTTTCTAATACATTTTTTTGGTTTTTAATAGCAGTTAGTAGAATAAAAATAATCACTATGGAGAATTAGAAACCTTTGGGAAGGATTTGGATGGAGGATTCAGGGCAGTTGTTTATACTTCCCAACATATTTTTCCTAGTTAAATTATAATCATTTTACACCTCAGTTCAGGTCTTCTTTCTGCCTGCAGCCCTCCCTAAATTCCCAGGGAGCAGTGTTCCCACCTCAGTCTCCCTTCAGATCTTGGACACATGTCTGTGGGACCAAGAAAATTAGTACAGAGCTCTATGACTGCCTCTTGTGAACAATTTGAACAAAGGATTGCTAAGCACAGAATGAGAACTTGAACTTACTAATTCATTATAATGTGACAAAAGGACCTCTGAAATGATACTAGTCATATAGGACTTGGAAGGGCACATTCAAATAAAATGTATACTCAATCAGTGTTGGTTCTTACCCATTCACGTCCCCAGCATACCAATTAAAAGTGAAAAGAAAAGAAACTCCTTTTATAATAATCGGTTATATGCAGGGTAAGCCAATAAAGAATCAAAGAAGAATCTAGCAAAAAATATTTTTAAGCCCTGACCCATGTGGCTTAGTTGTTTGGATGTTGTTCCTTGCACCCAAGGGTGGCCAATTCAATTCCCAGTCAGGCCACGTGCCCCAATTGCTGACTCGATCCCCAGTGGATATTTCACTCTCATGTTGATATTTCTCTCTATCTCCTTTCCTCTCTCTCTAAAAATTAATTTGTTTAAATCTTAAGAAATACATTTGTCAATAATAAAAATTCTTACTATTTAATCCAAGTAATTACTGTGTGCTGAGTATGTGATCTGCATCATACAAAGTAGCATCTGATTAATGTTGAGTCCTGAGCTATAACGCTTTCTGCAGTTCCCCACAGACTTACTATTATTATTACAAACGTTTCTATTGGAGGCACAGCCTCCTGTGATTTGGCCCCCTCTGCTTTTTCAGCTTTCCTACCTCCCATGTCCCAGTGCAGGCTCCTTAGTCCACGAACGCAGAAATTCCCAGGAGCCATGCCATTCTTTGTACATTTATTAAGCCCCCAATGTCTCACCTACCTTTGCATTTCCAGTACTTAGCAGAGTTCTTGACACGTAGTCAAGAAGGGACAATTGTCTAGAGTCGGCATGACCTTGCTGCCAGGAAATCAGCAAAATGCAGGTACTTTGTGGGGAAATATTAGAGCAGGAAACACTGCCTTGTTTTTCCCATAAACTACTAGGTAGATATTAAGTCTGGGGTTCTTTGTGTTTTATACTCATCAGCATGCTTCAAGAAAGACAAAGGAAAGACTATTAAGGAAAATGTAACAAATCACACCATTAAACATGTATTAATTACCTAATATGGGCAAGCATCTTATTCAGTAGTTGGGAAAACAGAGCCACTTTCCGTGGCCTTGCAAGGTTACAAAGAGTTTTCCCTGAGTAGTTTGTTTGAACCATTTTGCGATGATAAAAAATAGTTATTTCTTGCAAAGCACTGCGAGTGAAGAATGTGAGGAGGTACTTATCTGGGCTTGTGACCAAAGTTAGATTTTAACTCTCTGAAGTTTGCCTTATGAAGAGATATTATTATTTTAAAAGAAGTAGAACCTACAAGTGGAGATTTTTAAAAATTACAAAACTGTAGAACAGAGGTTGAAAACTCTCTGAAAAAGGCCCAATAGTACATATTTTAGGCTTTGCGGGACCTGTGGTCTTTGTTTGCACCTATTCAACACTACACTGCAGAAGTGAATGAGCTCTGCAGGATTCCAATAAAACTTTATTTACAAGAGCAGGCAGCAGGGCAGATCTGGCTTCCAGGCCATCGGTTACTCACCCTGCTGCAGAGAATGGCTAGCATGAGCACCCTGCTACTTTTCTTAGCATGCAGAGAATAGTTGAATCTCACTAGGCCCAAGGAGAGAGGACCACTGAAAAATAAACTTAGGATTGCAAAATTCTTTTTTTAAATATATTTTTATTGATTTCAGAAAGGAAAGGGGAGAGAGAGAGAAAAAACATCAATGATGAAAGAGAATCATCGATTGGCTGCCTCCTGGAGATTGAGCCCGCAACCCGGGCAGGTGCCCTGACTGGAAATCAAACCATGACTTCCTAGTTCATAGGTTGATGCTCAACCACTGAGCAATGCCGGCTGGGCCAAAATTCTTACTGAGTCAAGTAAGAGGCATTTGAATCACACTTCCAAGGGTGTTCTTCTCTTTTCAGAAGGCTGGGTCTTACTGTGTTTGAATCCAGACACTTAGTGGCTCCAAGGGGAAACTGTTTTGTTCTCTTAAGAACGTCCTCATGTGGTCTTTTGTCCCCAAAGAGCAAGCTTCCTGACTGCACATTAAATTATACAGCGGAGGTGTAGACCTCCTTCTAAGCTTCTACCTTGGCTGTTGGCACAGACTCTGGCCTTTTTATTTCTATTTGCCTTTTCAAAGCAGTTCCTTCCTTTATCTCCTAAGCAGATGCTGCAGTCAGTTACCTTATGCCTCGCTCCAAAGACTGGCATATGGCTCCATCGAACTCATTGTCAGCTTGTGCTCGATTTGCAGCTGGGGAAGCTGAAGGGAGGTGCTCCCTGGCAGGCCACCGAGACCCTGGGGATTCAGCACCACATCTCCTGCCACGTGGTGACACTCCTGGGAAAGGGGGAAAGGCTGCCAACACAAGCCTGCCAATTCCTGGCTTTCACAGGTTTCCTCCTGGGAGTGCTTCTGCTTCCTTCCCCGGCTTCTAACTTGAATGGACAGAGAAGAGAGAGACAGGCCATTGAGGCGAGGCTCTCACATTTGCCTTCTAATTCTGTTCCATAGGAAACGGGCCACCCACAGTGTTGGCAAAAGGAAGGGCAGCCAGAAGGACCTGCGGCCCCCTGATCTTTGGATCCATCATGAGGAAATGGAGATGAAAAACATCGAGAAGCCATCAGGCACCGACCCTACTGGGAGGGACACCCCCATCCAAAGTTGCCAAGAGCTCACACCAGTCAGTCACAGCCAGTCAGAAACCCAAATGGGGAGCAAAAGCACCTCTCATTCAGGTAATTCTCCCCTCTGCCATCAGCAAAAGAACCCCAAAGGGTGTCCTCCACTCCCTCTTTTTGGAGGTAACCTTCCCACTAATTCACAGTTATTTACCAATAGTTCAAATAATCTGATATAAATTTGGTTGATTAACTGGTTTACTTCCTATCCCATCATCCTGTTGCCTGCTTTTTATGATTGCCATGCTTTTTGGAACTTCTAAGAGGTAGGAGGCGATACCATTGGGAAACATGGAAATGTGAAGCTTCAATGAATTGATTGCTTTTTGTTAAATCTTGAACAAAACATTTGTCAAGACAATAAAAGTTGAAGCCATTGTACACTTCTTAGTTCCCTATGTCTGTGGGTAATTGGAAGTTGATTATAATTTGCTGTCAATTCCTTGCTTTAAAAAATCACATCAAGGACACTTGAAATATGAAAACATTGACAATTCTGTTTCTTTGCCTTGATTACCATGAAGATCAACTCTCATCCCCATGCAGTCATGTGATATGATCACTAGCCTAGTTCAATGAAGTCTGTTTGAAGGCTCTGTAGGTGTGCAAAGTGATCTAAGAAAACCCCCAATGTTTAATAAAATGGTACACAACAATCTGTGTCCAGGTATAACTAAGAAATCTAGAGAGTTGGTGGTAAGGTATTTCACTTTCTGTGGGTCCTCGTGTTTTTGAAATGCTTATGGGGAGTTGAATAATTAACAAGTGCTCTCATCAGAAAATCTCTTCGTCTACTCATGATATGTTTGTAGAGTGAGTAGCTATGGTTTTTAAACCAAATAAAAATATTTTAGTTGTTTAAATATGTAACTGAATAACTAGATTTTCTCAGCTTTGAATTATTTAAACAAGGACTTCAGTTACTGATTTTCAATGATAAGTTTTTGAGTATTCCTTTTCTAGACCTTAAATAATATCTCAAGCAGAGTCTCTAACATTGATGCCACATTCAGTTATTAAATGCATTTTGGTTTCCTTAAGCACTACAGTGTGACACTTAGAGATTCCTCCTTGTGGCCAGCTAGACTTTTGGCTCTGAAGGTTGAGGTCATAATTTGTTCTTTAGATCCTCTAGCATCGTGGAATGAGATTGAGTGATTAGAGTGGGACAGTCTATTTCAGACACACATTTACCTATTCCTCCTACTTATCTCTTCTTCCTGGCTATGTTATTTTCTGGGTAATGAGGTTAAGGTGAATTTTATTAGTGAGGGTATATTGCTTGGGTCACAAGAAATTAGATGTTACGATTTAATACATTAAAATAAAAAAGGCATTGGCGTGTCTGGCTAGAAATGATATAAAGAGTTGACTCATTGAAAAAAGTGTGTCTCTCAGGAGTATTGTTTTTCTTTCAGGTCAGGACACTGAAGAAGCAGGGAGCTCCATGTCCACTCTGGAGAGGTCATTGGCTGCACGCCGAGCCACCAGGGCAAAACTCATGATTCCTATGGATGCCCAGTCTAACAATCCCGGTGAGTCAAGATGGGTGCCACACTGCGGAAATGCAGTGGGGTTTTTTGGTATCTTTTCCAAATCAGTTATCAAAAAGTGGTTAACGTTTTCTCTGGTCTTTCTGGGTGAATGGACTTCATGAAGATTAACGAAAACCATATTATTTATAATTAGAAGTCAGAATTTTCAATTGTTATTGTATTTGTTATATACAATGAAATGTTCTGGCAAACAACCTGCTACGTATTTAAGAAATTGTAAAAAAATATATACAAGTTGACATAAAAAGACTTGAAATGCATGTCAATATTATTGAACTTATTCTAATGATCACCTTCATAGGTTTTTTTTTTAAATTATGTAATAGGTACAATTTTTAAACTTAAATAGTCTAGCACCCTTGAAGCAAGTATTAAGAGATACTCATTCACTATCCCCTTCTTGTTGAAGTTTTCTGTCATTCTCCCATATTTATTGAAGATATTAGTATCTGGGGACCCCTTCCTTTCCAATTACCTCTATGATCAATCTTGGTAATTACAATACCCATGCAGACAATCCATCCGATGCCCTAGACTGTTAGTTCCCTTATGTTACCTGAAATGATATTGGTTCTCTCCCACTGCAACACATCAATTCCATGTCACACACTAAACCAATAATCACACCCCCTACAAAATGTCAGTTTCTATCATCCCTTTTTCCAGCACCTTATTACTTTCTTGCTCACTTATTTGATTTCCCCCTTGCCAACAATTCTTCAATTTCACTACAACCTCCAATCCATTAGCTTTGCCACCTTTCCAGTGTTCCTCATCACCTCATGTCCTCATTTTCATCCAAACTCGGTTTCTAATCCATCATCATTTATTATTTTTAGTCCTTTGCAAACACCCTCATCTCCTTTGGTCCTCCTTCCCCATTATATCACCTGAAAAAACACAACCCTGGTTAAATCAGCTTCCCTGCCAACTCTTACCACATATCCTAATAGCTGACTCTAGAAGAAAAGAAAAAAAACATGCCCTGCTTACTGGGTATTTATGGCCACAAATCCTAGGTGAGCTGCCATCTATTTGGAAATGCCACTGCGTTTCTGTAGTCATTCATTGTCTCACTTTGTAAGATGAATGTCTTACATCTGTTCTCACTTTTCAGACCCCCAATACCTATTTCCTTGGTTCTTATATCAGCAAGAAAAGAGAAGCATTCAGAAATGATATCCTTATCTTTCCATCAAATCGGGTCCATCTATTTGTACTTTTACCTAAGGCTGGTTCTTTCTCTTGTGGATATCCCTTTTTTTACCCACTTAGGGACTCTGTCCTCCTCCCTCCCTTTTCTGTAGCATCAGTTTCCCCTCCAAATGATAACTCCAATAAGCATACAAATATTGTCTCACAACTCCTGTTTTATATAGCACCCTCACTTGATACCACTTTCCCCTCCATCTAAAGCCCCACTCCTCTCCTTGCTTGAAAAGCTCCTTTAAAGTTGACTATACATACTTTTGTCCTCTTTTAATCTTTCTTATTCATTTAAGGCCATTTTTTCCAGCCCCTCTCCATTGAAACCATGGTTGCCACGGTTATCAATAATTTCCACATTAATCAAATGATCAATTCTCAGATTGTCAGGAAAATTGGACACAGCTTCTCACTCTTTGTTCTGAAATACGTTTTGAGTTGAGTTGTAGTATACTAAATGCTCCTGGTTTCCTTCCTATCCCACTGGCTGCTCCTTCTCAGTATCCTTCACTTGTTCCCCCACTTCTTCCCAATCCCAAGAATCAGAGAGAGCGCCAGGGCTTAGTCTTCAGGCTTCTCTCGTCTATCTACACTAGCTTCTTAGATGATCATCTAGTACCAATGGCCCTAATGCCATGTAAATGCGCATGAATCCCAAATGTTATCTCCAGCTTAATCTCTTCCCAGAATCCACATCAACTTCTATACAAATGCTGACTCAACTTCTCCAAATGGCTATTTAATAAGCAAGCCATCTATGTTCAATGGCTATCTAATAAGCAAGCCATCTGTGTTCAAAATGAAAATCTTGCTCTCCCATAATTCCTCTCCCCAACTCCAAACTCAATCCTCCTCCTATTTTCCCCTTCAATACATGGTACCACTATTGATTCATTTACTGTAATTCAACTTTAGTTTCATGCTTCTTCATTTTGATTTTCTCACACTCCAAATTTAATCTTTAGTTCTTGCTTTCAAAACTTGTCCCAAATCTGACCACTGCTTTCCATTTTCACTGCTCTGCCCATGTCCTAGACACCACTATCCTTTACAGATAACAGACTATAGCTACCAGCTTGTAACTACTTTCTTCCTTTTAGCTCTTTACCCTACAGTAAGTTGTCTTCTTGTTAGCCTTTCAATATACAAATATTGAAAGGTATTCCTTGTGTTACTTCTCTTGACTTCCATCACATATAGAACAAAATCCAATGTTTTTACATGTCTTATAAGGTACCAGGTGATCCACCCTCTGGCCTTATCCCTCACTTCATCTCCTGCTACTCCTGTCTGTAATCCATTTCAGCCACATAGTCCTCTTCTTTGTTTTTTGGACAATAATGCACCTTCCAACTCAGGGACTTTTCACTTGCTGTTCTCTTTGCTTGGACTCTCTTTTCATAGATATTTATATGGTTATTCCCTCATATCGTTCAAGTCTGTATTCAACTGCCACTACCATAAGTAGGACTTCCCTGACCATTGCCTAACATAGTGTCTTTGGTCATTCTGCTTCATTTTCCTTTATTGTGTATGACCATCCTACTTACATTTTTGTGTTTATTTATTATTTGTCTTCTATATCTTAATGCAGTCTATATGAGAGCAGAGATTTTGCCTGTTTTGATTACTTTGTATCCTCAATAACCAGAACAGATCCTGGTACATGGTAGGCACACAGTTGATACAATTCATTCAATGAGTGAATTAATGGTTGTTTCTTTCTACTTGCTATACATCCTATCTCCTCTATACTCTAGCACATCTCTCATTGTACCGTAGTAAGTGCAAAAACATATATGGAATTTATAACGAATGCCAACTGTTCAACTCATGGGGTAGACAGTATTATTATTCCTGTTTTACTGATAAGCAAACAGAGGTTTGGAGAGTTTAAGAACATCGCTTGCATTCACACAGTGAGTGAGTGCCAGAGCCAGACTTTGGACACAGAGGTCTGGCTTCAGAGTTCCACACTCTAATCATTATGCTCCCAGCTGTCATATTCTGTGAAGCCATTGTTCTTTTTTTCCCATTCATTTCACTACAGAGAGAGACTGTACATGTAGCTGCCCCTATGTGTTTTCTCCTTCCAGTCACTTTCCTCTTGTCGCTGAGTTCTATTGGTGCCAATCTAACAGCTTTCTTTTTAAAAATCATTGTGTTTCAGAATCTTTGTGTGCCTTTCTGTCCCACATATAACTTTCTCATCCAGTAAGCTCCTATATCCATTGACTTTCCTTCCACAATAGCTTTGGAATCCCTGGCTACCTTCCCATTCCCAAGAGTCATATTTTTATTTATTCATTACTAGAGGCCCGAATTTCGTGCACTGGGGAGGGTGTCCCTCAGCCCAGCTTGCACCCTCTCTAATATGGGACCCCTCAGGGGATGTCCAACTTCAGGTTTAGGCCCGATTCCTGTGGAATCTGGGACCACTGGCTCCTAACCGCTCACCTACCTGCCTGATTGCCCCCTAACTGCTTCCTTGCTGGCCTGATTGCCCCCAAATACCCTCCGCTGCTGGCCTGATCACCCCCAAGGCTTTTATTAGTATAGATGGCCTCACACCTGAACTGTCCAAACAGCTTCATTATTAGTCTTCCTATCTCTAGTGTGTCTTCCAGACTCTTTTGCATCCCACTTACCAGATTTCTTCCTAAAACAACTTCAACATGACATTCCATTCCATACATTTCCCCAGTGGCTCCCCAGTGTCTACCAAGAGAAACAAGAACAAACTCCTCGGCATATCAGGTTTGAGTCTACATTCCTAGGTTCCTGTGGCTCTGCCCTTCTTTGTTATGCATACCCTATGCTCTTACTGAGCTGGACGAATTGCCAGTCCACTAATATACATTGCCTTTTATTTGCTTTTCCTTTCTAACATGTTTTTCCTTTGGGAATGACCCAGTGCCTAACACTACCTAACGAAGTTCTGTGCATCAGAGCAGTTACTGAGTCCAGATCTCATACATTCTCTCTTTTCTGATTACCTCATTCAGGAATGATCATTTCTTTTCTCGTATTTGGATAGCACTTTTATACCACTTTTGTGACATTAATTATACAAGCTCGGCCCCATCTTCTTAGGTAATCAAATCCAAATCGTCCCTCCTCTAACAGGTTGTGAAGTACATGAGAGGGAACAAATTACCTAATTCATCTTCATATTCACACACTGTATGGCTCAATACCTATCATAGAATTAGTGCTTGCTAAATATCTGCCACATGACTGAATGAAATCACAACTCTGCCAAGATACATATTTACAGTTTTATCAGCACAGTTATCTAGGGCCTTATCAATCACATCAGTTGCAAAAAGCCTATTTTATTTATGAAAAAATCTTAAAAGTTTACTTTAAAATCAACTTTGATTATATGTTGAAGTCATTTCCTTTTGTTGAAAAAAGCTTCACCAACACAGAGCTTGGAGATAACAAGGAATTTATGTGACAAAATAACTTCAAATATATATATGTTTAAAATCGTATACATGCATTATATTATAATTTTTAAATAATAAAAATAAATAAATTGCTAGTCATGCTAGGGCCACCATTCATGTAGAGTAAGACTCTAGGAATAGAGAAGGCATGTTTTTATAGTCACAGAGCAATTCAGAGCTTGAGGTGACAACATGAGGCAACAGTGCAGTGAATAGACCCAGCGCAGGTTTGGGTTCTGACTCTCAGAGCCTTAGTTTCCAGACTATCTCTCCAAAGCATTAAATTCTTCCACAGAATTAACAGAAAATTCTCATTTCTTCAGCCTACTCTATACAATATATTCAGTTTCTGAACAACCCAACATTTTTAATGCCATTGTTCTGGCTTAAAAGAAAAAATAAGAAAAAAAAAAGTATAACAAAATCCAGGGAGCCTTAAGGTGTTTCTGTGGTAGCTTGATTAATCATTCCTTTGTTTGAGGCCATGGGAAGTTTTAAACCACAGGATAATGCTTCTTAGTCAGATGCTGGAGGAGTGGTTGTCTTTTCTAAAATTATTACTGAAGGAGTTTGTGGAAAGAGGTAACTAAAGAACCTACACGATACTGTGAAGAGCATGCGTGGCGTTAAAGATGTGAACATATGGCCACTTCCATTGTCAGTTATGGGAACCCATAAGATTAAAAAATTAATATCTTTGCGTTGCAGCTGTCGTGAGTGCCATTCCTGTGCCAACCCTAGAAAGTGCCCAGTACCCAGGAATCCTCCCATCTCCCACGTGTGGATACCCCCACCCGCAGTTCACTCTCCGGCCTGTGCCATTCCCAACGCTGTCCGTGGACCGAGGTTTCGGAACAGGAAAAAGTCAGTATCATGTATTTCCTCTGGTGTGTTTTTTTAAATGGGAACCAATGAATAATAATACCATGGGGTATCTCATCAAAGGTGTAGCATTTTGATGTTCTTATCTCTTAGAAAGATAAGATAACAAAGAATTTATGTGACAAAGTAACTTCAAAGATATGTATGTTTAAAATCGTATACATGCATTATTCTCCTACCCATGACCTCAGTAGGAGAATTTTTTTCCAACATAGTCATTCCTTTGGATCCTACTTCATGCTTTTGGACTGATTCTCTAGGCTCTCTTTTCACAGTATATGTAAGGAGTGGTGGGGAGCAAAGGTTCAATGGTTCAGGAAAGAGATGCTTTGATGGGTGCTTGGAATTTTATTTAGCACAATGTCCTCATGGTCCATCCATGTTGGCACAAAGGGCAGAGCGTCCTTCTTTCTCAAGGCTGAATAAAAGCTCATTGTACATATAGTACCACATCTTCTTTATTCATTCATCCATTGACGGACACTTAGGTTGACTCTACATCTTGGCAATTGTGAATAATGCTATGATGAACATGGGAGTGCAGATATCTCTATGAGATAGATATTTATTTCCATTGGAAAAAGTATTTCCAGAGGTGGGATTGCTGGGTCAACTGGTAGTTCTATTTTTAATGTTTTAGGAAACTCCATACTGTTTTCCATAGTATCTACACCAATTTACATGCCCACCAGCAGTGCACCATCACCAACCATGTCATCTTTTGTCTTTTGGATGAGACCCACTCTAAAAGGTGTGCAGTGATATCTCATTGTGGTTTTGATTTGCATTCCCCTGATGATTAGTGATGCCAAGCACTTTGTCATGTATCGGTTGCCCAATTGTGTGTCTTCTTTGGAAAAATGTCCATTCAGTGCCTATGCCCATTTTTTAAATATTATTGAATGGATTATTTTTGCTTTTGAGTTTTATGAGTTTTGTTTTGTGTGGAGATTTTTTTTTTTTTTTTGTCTTTTAACAATTGGTAGTTTTGTTGTTTTGTTTTGTTTGTTTTTTTATTGATTAAGTTATTACATATGTGTCCTTACCTCCCATTGCCCCTCATCCCCCCACCCCCCACTCATGCCCTCACCCCCCTGGTGTCTATGTCCATTGGTGATGCTTATATGCATGCATACTAGTTCTTATGAGTTTTTTAATCTATTTTGAATATTCGCCCCTTAACAGATAAATGGTTTCCAAATATTTTCTACCACCCCTTACATTGCCTTTTCATTTTGTTTGTGGTTTCCTTTGCTGTATTGGAGCTTTGAAATTTGATGTGGTTCCTCCTTTGCTTATTGTTACTTTTGGTGCCTTTGCATTTAGTGTCAAATCTAAATAACCATTGCTAAGGCCAGGGTCAAACAGCTTACCCCTATATATTCTTTTAGGAGTTTTATAGCTTCAGGTCTTAAATTTAAGGCCTTAATCCTTTATGAGTTGTTTTTGTGTTTGGTGTAAGATAGGGGACTGGTTTTATTTTTTTATGTGACAGTTTCATTTTCTCAGCACCATTTATTAAAGAGAGTATTATTTTTATATTGTACAGGGTGGGAGCAAAAGTAGGTTTACAATTGTGAATATACAAAATACAGTTTATTTTGTATTATTATTTAATTATTGTATTATTTTTCATATGAACAACTCTAAACCTAATTTTGTCCCACCCTGTATATTCTTGGCTCCTTTTTCACAAATTAATTGGCCATATGTCAATGGGCTTATTTCTGAACTTCCTATTCTATACCATTGATTTATATTTTATGACCATACCATACTGTTTTGGTCACCATAGCTTTATAATATAATTTGAAATCAGGAAGTGTGATGACTCCAGATTTGTTCTTCTTTCTTAAGGTTTATTTGACTGGTTGGGTCTATAGTTTTTAGAATTTTTTTTATTTCTGTGAAAAATATCATTAAATCTGTAGATCACCTTGGTTAATATGGACATTTTAACAATAGTAATTCTTTTAATTGATGATCACCGATTAGCTTTCCATTTGTTTGTATCTTCTTCAATGTCTTCTATCAATGTTTTGTAGTTTTCAATGTGTAAATATTTCCCTTTTTAACTAAATTTGTTCCTACGTATTTATTTTGATGCTACCTTAAATGAGATTATATTCTTACTTTTTTTCTGAGAATTTGTGTGGATGTATAGAAATGCAATTAATTTTTGGCTATTGATTTTGTATCCTGGTAGTAGTATTTCATTTGTTTGAAGAAAGGTGGGAATGGAGAGACCCTCAAGCTATTATATATACCCTGATGATTTTTCCTGTACCATTTGACTTTTTTCCCTTCAAGCACATTTTAAAATCGATTTTATGGCTTTCTTCTCTTAGTTAAGAACAGGTGACTCAGCAGCTCATGTGAAATAGGATGTTTTGTAATAGAGAAGATGGTAACAGCAATAAAATATACTTGTGAAGTAAGCTATATCTCTAACAAATCATAAATTGTTAGATGCAGCAAGGCTAGAATTAAAAGGCATCAAAAATCTGCCAAGAGAGAATTTGGTTTATTTTCCCTTTTCTCAGTGCACATCATATCTACAGAATAGAGTTGTGTGCAGAAACTTGAGAGAAAATAGTCCCTCAAACCATATTGGAGGGAATTAAATGAGAAAAATGTGGGAAGTCCCATAACTAAAAATTTCCAAAAGCCAGGACAATTAGGAAGGTAATTTCAGTCAATGAATTCAGAACCACAAATCCCCTCTTCAACTTTTAAAATGACCTCTCCCCAGCAGAAAAGAGAGTTACAGTTTTAGTTTAGTTTTTTTCTTTGGATCATTTCCTACTACTTTCTTTTGATTTCATTTATGTTCTCTAACTTTAAGAAGCATGTGTAGGAAGGATGTGTAGAATGACCTTTATCTGTTCACTCCAGCAAGACGGGTATAAGCCCAAGTTCACTACTTTTTTTAAAATTAAAAATTAACTTTTATTTATTCATAGTGTGTTTCTGTAATTTCTTTTCCTTATTTAAAGGCATAGTCTCCTTAGGAAAATCCAGTATCCCATTTACTCTTTTCCTTCTTTCTTGATTTGGTACAGCATGCAAAACTGTCTCATTGAATCATGGGGGGGATGATTCCAAAAGTGAAAGTTCAATGAAAAAGAAAACAATAAATGAACTAGTACACAGTTTGTTTTTGTCTGTGGTTAGAGTCTCATGAGCCACTCTGGTGCAGGACTCAGATAGTGTGGGGAGCTGCGTATATGTGGAAGCAGAGATACCTCTGTGTCTGCCAGTCAGTTTTGCTGTGAACCTAAAACTGCTCTAAAAAATAAGCTTTATTAAGGAAGGGAAAAAATGAGTAAGGAAAGAAAGGAAGGAACAAAAGAAGGAAGAAAAGAAAAACTTTAGTCCCTGTGTAGATTTTAGTTTGTTAATTTGTTTAAAAGTAGATATAATTGAAAAGGTAGTTCTATAACTTTTAAATAATATATAATATAAATATAAAATATAACATATAATATAACAATTATATAAAGGTATACAAATAAAGGATTCTTGACAGAGTGCTTTTGAACCTCATCTAAAATCAAAACGCATAGACATTCTTCTATGCCTAGATGTCATAGATTTTAAAAATATATCTGTAGTCATTCGTCAAGGACTTTTGAGCAGAGCTATGTGCAGTGCCAAAGGAATGGGAACAAATATGTGTTTCCAAGTGATTGCATAGGAAAAAAAAATAAGCACCCTCTTTTCTAGGAAACTAAATATTCTCTAAATCACTGTCAGAAACAGTTAACTCCCAGCCATTCAGTATTGGCTTCTAAATGCCTTGGAGAACACTAAACATCCCTGTTCCCTCTCAAGCAGAAAACACTTCATGACTCCGGCTAGAGATGTCTTATTAGTCACCTTGAGAAACAGTGAAAGGCACACGTAGGAAGAGAAAAATGTGTGCAGGTGCAGGCCCTTCTTCCTCCGAAGTTACCCGAAAGACCTTCGAGTTCTACAAGAAATAAATCGCTGAAACCCGGCCCGCAGAGACACACTGCTTTCTGAAGTCACAGATACAGCTGCATTTCTCTCCTACCGTAAGGGGGGGAAATGATATAATGTATTTGCATTACACACATTTGGTGATATATTGACAGAGATTTATGCAGTTTTGATAGACAGGTATTTTCTTTTCCTACCAAAGCACTGCAGGCCTGACCTCAGCCTCAGTAGGCAAATGAGTTGTCCTTGGAAAATATGGAGCAGGGCCATCTTTAAAAAACTCCAACCCATAGACAGTCTTGGGGCCAAGTCACGACAAAATTGGTGCCCCCGCTTCTTCATCTTTGAAGCAGGCAGGGAGCAGAGAAAGTCAGGTGGTTTCCATCGCTCCTTTCAACTTGAGCGTTGTCTTCGTGAGAAGGCTGTTCAACTCCTTCCGTGTTATTTTTCTGCTCCAGCTCTACCCCCAATTGGAAATTAACTAACAATGGGACTTGATCTAGATAATAGCAGGGAGTTAATGGATTTTTCTCTAGGTTCTTATAAAAAATCTAGGCTGTGAGGAGCTGGGGTTGCTCAGAAATATTGCCTGATGCTGTTCTTCTGAGACTCATGAGCGAAGCACGTTCCTAAAGGTGTTTATGTCTCAAAGTGTCTTTGCCTAGAGTCATGGGGATGCTTTTTTTCTTTCAAATGTTGCTATTTCAGACAGAAGAAAAATCCTCATTTCCATTTCTGCAATATATTTGCCAGTTATTCTGTTGCAATGATTTATGTGTTGACATAAATTTTTATCAAGTGCCCTGAGATTTGACTCCGTTGTGTAATCGTATGCTATTTATACAATGTATTTCTAACATTTCTTCCTTTGCAAACAAGTGCTTTGCTGGGACACATTTGATTCTTGTTTTACTCTCTGAATTACAGGGAGGCTGCACTTTGTGGGCGAATGGAGGTTTTCTTTGCTTTCAGAGCTCTTAGCACAGCTAACGTCCTGTCAGGAGCCAATCTGTTTCACATAGGAGTCCTGCAGCTGGTGCCTGGACTGGCCGAAGGGGCTCATCTAAAATGAGAGCCTCCCTCCAGTGGAGCAGATGATACTGTGTTTGTTTAAGAGTTTTCCCTGCCTTACCTGTCAGCCAGGTCTGAACAGCATTCCTTTTGCTCCATAGAAAACATAAAAATTGTGATTTGTCTATAGAATCCTGTACCTTGTCCATTGTATAAGGTATTAAGCAAAATTGTCATCTTGAACAAAACAAAAACAGTTCCTTATGAATCACCTATACATTTAGTCATGAAGATGGGCCCTTCTATTGCCACCTAGCAGATTAGATTCAGCATTTTCCTTTTCACAAAGTCTGGTAGTAAGGATTGATTTCACTAAAGAGCAGGTCCATCCGGTTGTTATGTTGCTACATCCTATCCATTCTTCCCTCAAAGTCAAGAGCCACATCGTGGTGGTTCCAATGGGAATATCATGGTGGCCAGCAAACACCTGAGGATGGAGGACTGGGCCCACAGAGAATTGTTATGTATCAGATGCTGATGAACAATGCCATGAAAGAGAAGGAGCAGCCCCCAAAATTCAGCGACATCATCAGAATTAATGTGAAGCTGTAGGATTTTAAAAAACTAAATTTCAGAAGACTAAAAATGTGCATGTAAAATTTATTAAAGCTATGACTGCAATAATATTTTACTGGTAACACAGATCTCTTTCATTTCAAAAATTTAGGAGAAATTTTAATGGCTAAAGCCATTTTAAAAACATGGTATGAATTAGTTGTAACTCGTCTTCGATTCAGGGAATTACTTAAGGTAGGTTTCTGAGGAAAATTGCAAAATTTCTTTCCCTAGAGAGGTATTTTTAATATGATAATATGAACCCTTTAACAAAAACAAGCCCATTGCCCTGGCCAGTTTGGCTCAGTGGATAGAGTGTCGGCCTACAGACTCAAAGGTCCCGGGTTCGATTCCGGTCAAGGGCACATGCCCCAGTTGTGGGCTCGGTCCCCAGTAGGGGGCATGCAGGAGGCAGCCCACCAATGATTCCCTCTCATCATGGATGTTTCTCTCTCTCTCTCTTCCTTTCCCTTCCTCTCTGAAATCAATAAAAAATATATTTAAAAAAAAACAAAACAGCCCATTGGTAATGAAGAGAAGGGACCTACATATAGGTCCCTGCTGCTGCTTCTCTCTGACCTAGAGTGGAGACATATTGTTTTTTTTATTTGGACAATAGAACATTGGACAATAGAATATTATTGCAGTCACAGCTTTATAATTGTCTTTATCTCTAAAACTGTATTTTCATCCAACAGGTTACACAATTTTGACTGAACACAAGCACACATGTTCCTCTCCCCTTTACAGTCTAACAAGCATGTAGAATGTAGTTCTATGATACCTGCCTGAAGACCCATCCCTTCTGCTCTTACCTGAGAACCAACAAGAATGTGCCTTCATGTTTTCCTTGCAGCTCTTGCCATTTTGCATGCATGTGCCCCTCTCTCCACTTTTAACAGGACTTCCTGGCTTAGGGATAAGGCCCATCAGTTCAAACTCCTCTTCCCCCCCCCCCGAGTCCTATCTACTTTGCTCTCTTGGCTGCATTTTTCTTCTTTGAAGAACTGTTTGTTGTTGTTGTTGTTGTTGTTGTTGTTGTTGTTGTTGTTTTCAAGTTTTTGCCTGTTTTCTGGCTCTGGTTGCAATGTTGCTACATCCTGTCTTCAGCCAACCCTTTATCTCCTCATCCTCATCTTTGCATGGGGTGAGCCCGAGGCTTCTTAGCGACCCAAAGGACCTCTAACCCTTTCTGAATATAGAAAAATGAGTTTTAATATCATATTCCCTCCAAAGGCACATTTCACTTTTGCATATCTTTAATAGCATGTCTTGTTCTTTGGTATCTTAATCTCTACTCCCTTCAGCATTATCAGATTTTCTCTCTATCTCTTCTGCCCTTTGCTGACCTCACTGAGCCTCCCAGAGAGTTGTCTCAAAATTATCTCGCAAAGTAATTATCTTGAAATAGTTCCTGGTTAAAAATTATTTTTCAGAAGTGAGATATTATCTTCTGTTACTGCATTTTTTTCCAACTTACCCAATAGAACTGTCTTAAGAAATTAATAATCAGAAATATTCTTATTTTATCAACACTTCTACTTACTATGCAGCTCTTTTCCTGTGTGGTTTAACTTGGACCTATTGACTTTGCCTTTGAATGAATAAAGGCAAGTCACAGTGTCCTTAGCTTGGGGAACTGCCTTGCCAATGTTTAAGTCCATTCAACTGTGTTCTCTGGGGGAAAGGTGTGTTTCCTTACGAAAAACTGTCCAAATACCCGAAAGCTGTCACAGATGACTGTGCGAAACCTCTTCAACTATAGCAATCTAATGGCAAATTATGAGGTTTGCTACAAAAGAGAAAAATTATCCTTCTGCATTCAGCTTGTTCCCGCAGAGTCGTCCCTCGTCTAACTTTTTAGTTGGATGTACTTCTATTTTGTTATGGAAGATAATGATAGGGGTATTATTTGTATCATTTTATTAGCAATGCCTTTAACACCCGGTAACTGATGTGTTTGATAGTTGGCATAGCATGTTTAAATCACAGAAAAATTGGCATATTGGCTGCTGGATAATAATGCAGCTGTAGCTGGGTTTGGTACATTGAATTTCACTGACATTGCCATTTATGAAGAGAGAAATAACTCTTTTTTCTCGCTTCATCACTTATGATTACAGCGCCCAGACAGTTCAGGCAATGTAGTGTGTGCTGTATATACTTTACTACTATTCCTGAGAAATGGATGCCTGTCTCGCTGGATCTATTTCTATGGGTTAAAGGGGCAGTGCTAGCGTATCCCATGAATATACCAAGAAGAATGAGGATGCTCGGAACATGAAGAAGAGGTTGGCCAGATCTTAGCATATCATTCTGCATTGATCCAGGGGCCCTCGGATGACCTAGGGGAAGCAAGCTTTGTCTTGGAATAATGAATGGATTTTCACTTCTCCATTGCAGCAGTGAATGAAGGACCGGCCACCCAACCTCCGCCCATGATGCCCCCAGCCCAGCCTGAGCATCCCAGCGGTGAGGAGGCGCCGAGCAGGACCATCCCCACAGCCTGTGTTCGACCAACGCACCCGCTCCGCAGCTTTGCTAACCCCTTGCTACCTCCGCCAATGAGTGCAATAGAACCGAAAGTCCCTTACACGCCGCTCCTGTCTCAGCCAGGTAAAGCGCCCATTTGTCGCATTGGAAACAGTGTTATCTTTGATGCCTCTACTTACGGGCAGGAGGGTTCCTGAGAAGGCCGCATGCAGCATATGTTTTCAGCAATGGTTGTGTGCTCACGTCTGGTGCTGATGTGTGCAGTGCAGCTCCTCCATAGCTGTCTTAAAAGCAGCTGGCTTGTTGGTGCCCTTCATTCCTTTGGGAAGTTGCTCAGTAATCCTGATGCCCGTTGAGTACTTTTAATACAGGCTGCAGGTCTGCCCACTAGAAAACGTTGGGAAAGTTCCTGATTCTCCAGTTTGCCACACGGATCCCGGCATTTAAGGCTAGACTCCAAAACTAGAGTTAGAGGCACGAGAGTCTGCAAACCACCGTTCAGGGCACAGCGCGTGCTCTCCCCGTTCTGCTCTGTGCCTTTCAATAGTCATCTCTGGGGATCCTTACTGCAGACTTCCAGGGCCAGAAAGAGTGTCAGACCCTGTGCGGAACCCAACTTCCTCGCTGTAGAAATAAAGGAGACAAAACTTAGATAGGTAGGAACTAGCCGCTCCAGGATGCCTTTCCAAGAGTATCAAATGGCAGAGGTGAGGAGCAGAGACCCCAGTTCCCAGGGAGGTCTTCATTCCAGTGTCTCAGCTGGTGCCCCGGGGAGCTGAACCAGAACTCCTTTTTATTTCTGTTAGGGACTTGGGGGAGAAGTGAGGGAGAAAAGAAGAAGAAGAAAAAGAGGAGAGAGAAGAGAGGGGGAGAGGGAAGAGCTGGAGGGCTGGGAACAGATAGATAGGGTGAAAGGTAGGTCAGTAGAGAGATACGTAGATTCGTAAAAAACTAGTGCTTACAATTATTTTGAATATTAGAATACTTCTTAACAACCCCAATACATAAGACATAAGAGTGAAGTTCGATGGTTCCAAGAAAATAGACGTGGCCCCTTAATAGCCCAAGGCCGCTGGCCTGGCCGATCTGCCGTTGTGCAAAGGCCCATGAATAAGCTTCTGTTACTCAGATTCAGACCCGCAGCGGTTTTAGCCAGTGTTTTAGCTCGTAGGCCCCGTGATGACTGCAAAACTAGGACAAATATGATCGCACTGAGGAGAGCTATCTTCACATCCGTATGAAGAACGTGTCTTGTTCCTGGCGTCATAGTCATTGGTTTGAGCGCATCACTTCCGGTGTTGGCAGCGTCCATGTGGTGTGCAGTATGGATGCTCAGCGGCCGGACCCTGAGAGGCGGGGTGGAGAGGTGAACCCCGCATTCAGGAGAGATGCGGGTTCCACTGCTTGACATGCGCAGTGCACATCCGGCCTGGTGTTTAGGGTAGAGGGCAGCTTAATTGCATCTACTACCAATAGCTAGCCCACACTGAGCATGAGCTCTGTGACTGGCCTGCTCCTGGAGATGTGTAACATTGCTTTGGATCCTCAACACAATTTCGTGAGTAGCTGCTTCCTTAGCCCCACCTCCCGGATATGGAAGCTGGGACACGGGGAATTGAAGTAGCATGTTTAAGGCTCCACAGCCAGTAAGAGTTGATGCACCCTTTCTTACTCTTTGCAGAAAGCATGGGTTCCGAAATGTTAGGAACTCATTTGTAGCTCTCGGTTTGTGTTCATTTAATAACAACAACAAAAAAAAAAAGAGAAAAATTTAAAAATCTATCAGATTAAATTATTCCAAAACTGATAAAAAGGAGAAAAATGGAAACATCTGAAATAATGCTGAGTTAAGGAATACCATTTCTTCACAAGCCTTTTTTAAAGCATAGTTGGTACACAGTATTAGATTAGTTTCAGGTGTACAATATAGTAAATGATTTGACATTTTTACACTTTATAATGTGATCATCCCGCTAATTCTAGTAATCATCTGTCACCATACAAACTTATCACAGTGTTATTACTATTTTTTGTTTCTTCACTCACATTTTTTTTTATATTTTATTGATATTTTACAGAGAGGAAGAGAGAGGGATAGAGAGTTAGAAACATCAATGAGAGAGAAACATCGATCAGCTGCCTCTTGCACACCCCCTACTGGGGATGTGCCCGCAACCAAGGTACATGCCCTTGACCGGAATCGAACCTGGGACCCTTGAGTCCGCAGGCCGACGCTCTACCCACTGAGCCAAACCGGTTTCGGCTTCACTCACATTTTTTAAAAACGTAAGAGATTTAACTATCCTATGCTGAAGAACATAATTTTTATTACAAAAACGAAAGTGCTATGGTACTTTGTACTGTTAACTATTCTCTCTACTTGCAAGTAGAGTGGGGGTTTTAGTAACTGTGTTACATAGAGAGAAAAAAAGCTGAAAATGATTCTCTGGAGTCCATGTTACATGAACATTTTATGGTGGTGGCAATGTTTGGTTTGGGACACACAGTTTGGAGATCACCTCATGCTCCAAAGAACTCTAATTTTAGGATGAGCACCTGTCAGGAGACAGGACAAAGTAAGGCCATTGTTCTTTACTAGTCATTGTTTTCTTCTAGTTATAAAAATACTACAGCTGCCGTAAACAAAATCTGACACACCATAGCATAAGCGGGTATATTATGTCTTTAAAAGCTTTGAAACAGAGTTTGTTCTTCAATCTCTACACCTATTCTCTCAAATAACAAGCATCTAAGAAGAACCATTCTCTGATCTTATGTCATGTGGGCAAGATCTCATTTTCTTTTTATTCTCATTGTACATTTATGAGCTCTCTTTTGTTTCACTCTCATTCTTGTTTTTATTTGAACTTTCGTAAAAGCCGTAGCGTCTTTCATATTTTCCAGCGTCAGTGTCTTGCGTTTTGGGCTTGATTTTATAGTTTTCATCTTTTCCCTTTAAACGCCCCCTCCCCCACGCACCTTGTGGCACACCCGGCCAGCACTTTGGAATCGTTTAATGCCTTTTCCTTTCATGTTTCTCCTTCATTGTCTGCCTGTGATTCCAGTTCATTTCATAATGTCCTACCTCGTGATTTTCAAATAAGTTCTCCCTGCATTGCTCCTGACACATGGTAAATAGTATGCTTTTAAGAAAGCGCTGATGTTTACTTATTCTAATAGAAAAAGAAAATTAGCTGACTGACAAATGTATTAGCTGTGACATTAACTACATGTGTCTCAGCCTAAAAAATGAAATACTTAGAGCTTTCAACCAATTTTAATTCTAAGAAAATCATTACTCTAGTCAAACTGATTGATGAAGTGAAGTCATTCTCTTGTCGGCTGAAAAAAAAAAAAACACATCTCAAAGAAATTTTCTCTGGGTTTCACAATAAAAGGCCGTGTAAGTACTAATGACTGTATCTTTACTTAACACAAGTAATTCCTCTCGAGTGGGGCCCTGCTATAATTTTTTAAAGATCCTGCCTGACGAAAAGCTCTTTCTGCTTTGAAACCTGAGAATTAGGATCGATGAAGATGCTCCTTCCCTCTGCCCTTCCCATGGGTGGGTTTTCAAGGGGATCATTGACCTGTTTGCCTTCCACTGAGACACGCAGCTGTGTTCGCAGCACTTATACACTGAGCGGCCAGATTATTATGATCTCTGAACGCATAATAATCTGGCCACTCAGTGTATATCCTATATAATAAAAGGCTAATATGCAAATTGTCCCCTCGACCAGGAGTTCAACCAGCAGGCAGGCTGGCTAACCGCTGATGTCCCTCCCCCTCGCCAGGCTGGCCAGACCCCACCCATCCACCCATGCACGAGTTCATGCACTGGGCCCCTAATACACACACACACACACACACACACACACACACACACACAGACACACACATACATACACACACACATACACACTGAGTGGCCAGATTATTATGAGTTCAGAGATCATAATAACCTGGCCACTCAGTGTATATGAGGCACAGGGCAGCACCATTGTGCGGGAACAGTCTCCACGGAGTGGCAGAGAACTGTGCGGTGTTTCCATAGTGAGTGGGAGTTAGGAAGTCACCCTGTTTTCATAGCGTCTGAAATCTGCCTTTCCGAACACACAGACCCATCTCTTTGGGTTTGTTTGTTTGTTTGTTTGTTTTCCTTCCACCTGCTGATTTGGAAATTTTGCTTACTAGACCCTGGGTGTTTTATTGTGTTTCTTACAATTTCATCATCACCTCATGATAAAGCGGTTCTGTTTCTTTTTAAAATACATATATTTCAGAGAGAAAGGGAGATGGAGAGAGAGATAGAAACATCAATGATGAGAGGGAATCAGTGATCGGCTGCCTCCTGCATGCCCCACACTGGGGATCAAGCCCACAACCCTGGACCCAAATCAAACCTGGGACTCTTCAGTCCACAGGTCAAGGCTCCATCCGCTTAACCCAACCAGCCAGGGCGTGGTTCCGTTTCTTGATGCTTCCTCCACAGACGTGAATAACCTGTGGTCTTCACACATCAGGGGCTGCAGTCACAGCACTTTGCAAATCCCAGGGTGGACATGTGAGGGATGTGGCTTAGTCCCTTTCAGGCTAAATGGAAGATGTTTGATGGAGCGCTGGGCTGAGGGCTCTATAGATCTGACACATATTCAACAAAAGGCCACGGTAAGGTGGGGCTTTTTTCTTCACGAGTGCAAATTCCTTTCAGCGATGAAATGATCGGCTGCACTTTAAATGAACCTGGATTAGGAGACCATTTGTCTTCCGGGCTGTAATTCTAAAGGGAAATAAAACCGGACCCTTTCATGGGGGACTTTTACACCGTGCGCCGTTTTGCAACATGAGCCCCCGAGTTCTTGCATCTTTGCAAAGCTGCATAAATGCTCTATTGTCCTTCATGTACACACTGCATTTTTATGCATTTTTATTTGTAAAAGCCAGACCCTAGAACAGCCTCATCTTTTCAATCTTCTAGGGATCAATATGTCAGTGGACATGACAAGACCAAAACTCACTTCATTGTCCTGCGAAATTGAGTTTGATTTTCCCTCTGCAAATTGTGGCATGCGCTTCAATTTGTCTGAGCGCGGAGGACAAGGAGTGGGTGCAGGTGGCTGCAGGGGACAGAAAAGGCACTTGATTTATCTTACCTGGCTGGTCGGGAAATCATGTGTTCCTGCTCCAACCTGATCTTTATGATAGGCCTCGTTTCAGTAAATATGCTATCACACAAAACCGCCAATAAATTACTCTAATGCATTAATACAATTGCTTTGCCTGGGCCACTTGTAGGCCACCATCTGGGGTGTTCAGCAAGGATGCCCCATGCATGTTCTATTCTGCTGACACCAGTCAGAGGAAGAGGTCACGGGAGATCAGACATCCTCTAGCAGGTGAAACAAGACGGTCACTTTTCGGGCCAGTCAGATCAAATAAATCATTGGCACAGCTAAGTCCGAGGGGTGTGTTGATCTGGCAGTATTGGAACCAATAACACCAATCCATTCTAGGGTAGAAAATTAAACTACTGCCTTTTCAAATTCCATCTTATGTGTAAGCTCATCTGTGTGGTTTTCTGTTTGTTTTGTTTTAGTAGCTCCTTGGAATTGGCCTATTCTCATCTCTAAGTGATATTTTTAATAGATGAAATGTGATTTGCTTTGGTCTAGTCATCCTAAATTATCCCTTGGTAAAAAAGTATTTAAGTTAAAGTTGCCTTATATGGCACCAATATTTGTGACTCTGGAACCTACTTGGTATTTTAATAAATTACTGTTTCCTCTATTATGGCATTCCATATGAAGGAAAGAGCTCTGCTAATAATCTCAGAGAGGGAAACAACTCTGGAAAATTCTTTATGAGGAAGCCACGTGTCTGCTGCCTCATTTGTAGGTAACAAAGCTGAGGCCTGAAAGGCAAAGCAGCTTGCCCAAGGTCAACAACTGAGCTAATAGCTAAAATTCAAAGAACTCAAAACAATATAACATAGAAGGAAAACAAAGAATTTTATTTCACTTTCTTCATGATGTGAACACTTATTCTTGAATTGGCTTTTTTTGTCTCTACAAGAAGACTTCTTGAATGATCCTAATTAAATAGTCCTCAAAAAGAACTGTCTTATGGCAGGTAGGCTCATGTAGTTTAGTATTTGAGTAAATGTTTTAGTCCTTTATGGAGGCTAAATGGAGTAAAGATATTATAGCAAGAGTTGGGACTAGCCAAGTCCTCTGGAATAGCTCCTATGTTCTTAAATACACCTGACTGACCTGCACAGTTCTTTACAGGAAGGTAGGGAGCCAGGGAGTTGATATCTGTTGCTTGCTGTACCAGACACTATGGATAGCCAAGGCTTTGGAGTCCAATAATAAAAGTAAAGATGAGCAGAAGGAAGTATAAAATGAAAATAAAAGTTAAGACACATGAGAATATTATCAGATTGTGCTTAGAATGTGAGGATCAAGGAGATTCAAATGGCTGGTACTTTTTTAGAATTGAGGAAAGCTTTGGGGAGGAGGGAGTGGATGACCACAATTGAGTCCCAATTTGAATCCTTTTGATCAAATTTTTGCCCAATTAAAAAATAAGAGAAAATATTACCCCAAAGTTTACTAGATTATATATACACTAGAGGTCCGGTGCATGAAATTCGTGCATGGATAGGCCGAAGCCTGGCTGGCGATCAGGGCCAATCTGTGGGGCAACCAGTGGGGCGATAGGGGGGTGGCCCCATCTCCCATCACCACCCGCTCGCAAGCCAGCCCTGCCACCACCGCCAGTCACCTCCCTCTGTGGGGCGACTGGTGGGGCAATCGGCAGGGGGGCGGGGGAACCGCTGGCACCCACCTTGCCTGGCCTGGGGCCTGCCGGCTGGGGGAAGCTCCTGCATTGAGTGTCTGCCCCCTGGTGGTCAGTGAGTGTCACAGTGACCGGTCGTTCTGCCATTCGGTTGATTTGCATATTAAGCTTTTATTATATAGAATATATAATTGAGGCTAATTAGGAACTTAATAGACAATTAAACTCAAAGGTTGAAGTATTGAATTGCCATCTAGATAATCATCATAAAATAAATTTTTCAAAAAATCTATTTTCAAAACTTTGTTACCTTGTAAGCTCCATAATTTAAGAAGAATGTCCTTGGATTATACTGTGGAGTGGATGAGCTTGTAAGTAGCAGAGAATGGTGAGGGAAAGTTGGAGCAAAAGGTTGTTTTCAAAGCAGAAAATATTTCTTTCCCATTTCCTAAGAACCTGATAAGTCACATGGTTAACTACTGCTATATAGCTTTTGTTATTTATGAAATACCATGAGGGTCAAAATGTCTTTAAAAACCAGCTTAGATGAAATTAATAAGGTTGATGCTTTAATTTTGTCACCTTTTATAGTTTATTGAGGTCATTTCCGAGTGAATTCATGCCTACCTGAGGCTTAACTATTATCACCAGTAT
Organism: Eptesicus fuscus; assembly: GCF_027574615.1. Taxonomy (NCBI): domain Eukaryota; kingdom Metazoa; phylum Chordata; class Mammalia; order Chiroptera; family Vespertilionidae; genus Eptesicus; species Eptesicus fuscus. The sequence goes on from NC_072484.1 coordinate 85,977,296, forward strand.
AGCTGCAGAGGTAGATATTCAGAGCGGTTGAATAGCTTGTAACTGTTCCAGAACCATGTATCATTATTCTTGGGACCTTTATACAAACACTTACATATAACAGACACTCTGTAATATTTCTTGAGTGTGCCAGAATAGAATAATAAAGGTAAGAGCCAAAAATTGAATTCAGGTTTCAATTTTAAGTCTCATGATGATTATAAGTGAAACAAGGCAACCTGAGAGTCAGTAAAAAGTTTAGATATTGATGATAAATGCAGGTAAGATCAAATGATTTCCAGATCCATGACCATTTGATTACAAAATGCTAAGTGTTCCTAATGATAACTAACACCTCAGGCTAAAGTGAAAGAAAATTGCATGGAGTGGAAAAGCAATATGAAAGCACCATCCCTGGAAATTCCATTTAATAATTTAACTTGGTGAAAATAAACAGACACGCAGTGACATCCTAGTAAAATGAAGAAGAGTAGCATCCACTTTGTTCTTAAAAGCAGGGTGTGCAGCTCCATGGAAATAGTCTTGAGGATTAATCTCTTCATTATGCCAGTTGGGGAATTGATTTTGCTCCCCTCAATCCTGCTTATTCTCATCTGTGAAATTAGTCTTTCCTCTTTAAAAGATACTGAATTCTAACAGTCTTAATTACTGCAGTAATAAGAGTGGATATTCTCTCTGTGATTTTTCTTTGCTTTGTGAAATAACATAAATGAAAGATTTTTATTTGAATAAAGATTTTAAGCAGTTGACAGAGTTCTTTATAGTTTATCAATTAGTGTCAGGCTTTATAGTTTCCCAATTTCTCCTTGAAAAAACAAGGAGAAATTTTGAAAGAAACAAATAAAACGTGTCCACATAAAACTCTGTGCTAATGGACCATTGAAAATGTGTTGTGAGAAATCTAATACAATGAAAACCCAAAATCTGTGATATGAAAATCAAGTGATACTTTAACCATCAGCAAAGTATTTCTAAAGGTATGACCTGTAACATCTAAAAGAATGTGTAAAAACATTTAAAGCTGTGCTTCTGGATGTTTGTAACTTTGATCCTACTGGCAGAACTGAACGAAGAATTCAAGTGCCATGTGTTTTACATCTCGTGTGTTTTACAGCGTTGACTTTTATCGTAGGCTTGCAGGATTGATGTTCTTATTGCAAGAACCTATTTACTGGAACATCAAGGCTCTCCAAAGAGAATGCCTTTACCATTTGTGGTAAAGGGGATTTTAACAAGCTTCTTTGTGTGTGTGTGTGTGAAAAGCAATGATAAGTAAGCCCAATTGATTTCAAAATGAGAGACATATTATGACATAATTGCATATTAGAGACTTATAAGAATAATGGAACTTCAAATGACTGCTCTTTTCATATCTCCTCCAAATTGCCCTCTTCAATAGTCTTTCACATTTTCTGTTTCCTTCCCCAGTTGTTCGTATCTTTCTACTGTGATCATCAGCGTCGGGATTTTTAATAGAAATGAAATATTTTACACTAGTCATGTGTTAGCCTTTAAAGTCCAAGATTGCTAACTTAACCTATAGTTTCAGTTGGTGTTGCATTTAAAATCATAGTGATCTGTTTGATTATTTTCCTTTTTGGCTACTCTTCAGAGAGGTACCTCCATCGGGTAAGAGAAACGGGCTGCCTGTGCACACAGGTGTGAGCTGATGGTGACCACAGTGCAGGTGAGAGGCAGGTGGCCTGGCCATGTGGCAGGGAGAGCTCCACCCACTTTCCAGGTCTCTTCACTGGCAGAGCAACCTGTGACTGAAAGGCAACTTACCCGAGGAGAATTATAAAACTCCCCTAGGACCCAGCTCCCTGGCTATCGGGTCAGCCTTGAGTAAGTCATTTGACCTCTTCATGTTGCAATTTCCCACAACTATCAATGGGGAAAGTAAAATCTAGTCTGGAAAGGGTTGGTTTCATCTTTTTTTAAGGAGTAAAGGATTGTGACCATGAATTAGTCTAGTTAAAGATGTTAGCACTGAATTCAGGAAGTCCTGATTTGATATGATCAGGAACCACATTACTGTATACATTTGGCCCAGTGAAGTCTCCAATGCCTTATATTAAGGAGCAGTGAGGTCAGGTGGGAGGAGGTTAAAGTCAATGCCAATGGTTCCATGGCTGGTGATGAAACAAGGTCTAACTCCTGAGTGTTGTATTTCATCACAAGTACATGCACCAGAGAAAGGGAGCCAGTGAATCGGGCCCTTGCAAGAAAAACAACATGGTGAGCAGAGAAGAGCAGGACAGCTGCTCGGAGCAATCTGAACATTGTTTCCTGAGTCTTGAGCAAGCCATGGCCTCTTCCAATTGGACATGTCTTTTTCAAATCATAAATTTACCCAGCAGCCAGGAAACAATCTTCCAGCAGCAGCTTTAAATGATCAAACTGCATTTAATAGCCTTTCCCTTCCAATTTCTTCATCTGTGTCTCCACCAACCGTTATGCATGTTTGCTCTGCAAGCCCAATAAGGATTTACGTCCTATAGGGTCACAGGTTTGGTGGCAACGTGCCTGACTTCCTCTCGTAAACACTGCATCTCCTGAATTGCTTCTCACCATGAGCCAATTTAATGTGTCCAAAGTCTATGGAATTTCTTAGAGCTCAGCCCTAACTTCCCACTTAGCTATCCCCAGCACGAACCTTCTGCAAAGAGAATATCAGGGCAAGGAGGAGTAAGAAGTGAGGAACAGGAAGTGAGTTGTTGAAAGTGGGTAAAAGAGGTTATTCCTTATTGAACACAGGTGAGACATTGCTGACACCTTTGTGTCACTTACAGAAAATATAGGGTGTTCCAAAAAAAATGTATACACACACTTTGAATAATTATAAAGGCGGTGTTTATTGAAATACCTTTCATTTTCAAAATTGAGCTACCAGCTGAAAATTGGTTTTAATTTTGACAGTTTTTTTAGTTTCCTTTCCAAATATCTATTGATCACATTTTTTTTTCATATTTGAGTTGGCCCAACATATCCAACTGGGGAAAGTTTTATTTCAGATTGGAACACTAGAATAAATATCTACATATTGTCAAAAGCCCAAAGATGATGTGGGCTTATTTCTAACCCCAATATAAGATAGCCTACAGCCTATTTTTTCAGAACTAGCTTCCAATCATTTTATAGATATAAAATATTCAGAAACTTCATGCTGCAGAATATGTTGAATATTGAAGAGTTTATGAAACATTGCATATAAACATGTTGTTCTCATAAATAATTTCCCATGTGTGGGTTCGAAGAGCTCTTCTTCTAGGTCCAGCATGACAGAATTAGTCAGATATTTTCATTGGCGTTGAGTTCCACTGCAGATAAAGAAAAATAAAATCTCAGTTAACTAGTATCTTTAGGGAATTGACTATTTTCAGAAAATTGCATTTCTGGACAGCTCAGAGCAAAATAGAAATCATTTTATAATACATAAATGTTTATCCGTTGCCAAATCTATGTTATGTATAAACTAAGGACTGGGAGAATGCCATTTTGTGCATGTCTTTTCCTTAAATCCCACACTATCTCTATAAAGTAGGTCAAGTCAATTTATAGGGTCTGAACCCAGAGTACAACAGCATTGAATAACTTCTCCAAGGTCACAGTTATTAAGGGCAGGGGCAAGATATAAGTCTTGTTCTGCATTGTTATAATATTTATTCTCTTACCTGATTGCTGGAGAATCACAAAAGTGTACCAAGAAGAAGGACAGAGTAAGTAAAAACTCAGAGATGAGAAAGTACAAGATGTTTTCAGAGTCTGTAGGTAAAGCAGTCTTGCTAGGGAGGGTGATTTATAGAGTAATTATGAGATAATAAGCTGGCAAAGGGCAGGGTACAGTGAGTGAAAACAGAGCAGTGGGAGGATCCAGTGGTAAACCAAGATTGAGATAGAAGCTGTGTGATGTAGATTTATGGCAGTGAGACTAGATGGAAGAGACAGCCATAATAGTTATCTTTCAAAAGAAGAAGCAGGTGGCTGAGTGAATAATTGGATATGAAGAGTGAGGGACAAGGTGAAATCCAAGGTGACTCTGTTGTTGTCTTTGGGAACATGGTTATAAACAAACAGAAAGAGGGAAGTGAGTTGAGAAGATACTCCTTAAAAGGAATGGGAGACAGTGAAGTATGCTGGGTCAGTTGGACATCCAAGTGGAAGTATACAGTTTATATGGTAAAGTGTTAAGAATCCAACAGGGAAGTCACAGCTGAAGAGTAGTTTGGGGTCATCATTCTCAGAGATTTAAGGGTTTTGGCATATAGTAGACAGAATTAGATCACAACTCCCAAGGAAAGAATTTGAAGGAAAATAAGAAATTTTAAAATTGAAATTTAAGGTAAATCTATATTTTTATGAGGGAGTAAAGACCAGGTACTTTACTCTTACCAGAGATAAGAGAACAATGACAGTATAATTTTTAGAAGGTAAAAAAGGGGAGTACTTAAAGGAAACGGCAGTTTTAAATGTAATAGTTCCTTGATTCAAAGATGCCTTAGATTTTTTTGCTTCTAATGTTTTATTATAAAAATATCAAATGCTCAGGAAGATTGTACAGTGAACTCCTATATATCCACCACCTATATTCTGTAATTAACAATTTTTATATTTTCTTTGCCACATATTTACTCATTTAGCCACCTATCTTAATGTTTAATGCATTTCAAATAAAACTGTGGACATCCGTTCACTTTACCTCTAAACACTTCAGCAAGTATATAACGATGCCATTGCCTTTGGAGTCTACCGATGATTTTGTTGTATAATGTGAAAAGAAAAGTTAACTATAGTAATTGTACAAAATCACTTGTAAGGAGCACCTCAATTTCAGTGATATTGCTGTGAATCTTAGAGCTGAAGAAACATAATTACTAACAAATCCCATAGAGAGGTTAATAGGGCAGATACTCATTAGGCTGAAAAGTTATGTGAGTATTTATGACCTTTATATCTGACATTTACATATATGTGTGAGAGCAAAAGCCAGGTGGCGAGAGAGTGGTGGCGAATAAATTAATAGTCAGTGTGCAAGTGTACAGTAGATTACCCCTAGAAGTATGGCAGCAAAATACAGAAAAGAAGTTGATCGATGGTAAAAATGGTAATGCTCTCTTGGCTGTTTTCCTCAATGGTATAGATTTCCTTTGGGGTGGTCGTGGTGATGGTGTTTAACTCTTACAGTTGAAAATAATTTAAAATAATATGACCATAACTCACTAAGTTTCTTTGAGCTTTTCAAAGTGCTCTTATGCCTTGAAAATACTATTCATGTTGTGCTTTGATCAGTGTGAGAGATACACATGTAAATGTTGGGAAAGTTGGGGTTAAATTGGTAATGTACTAACCTCAGAATGTAATCTGGAAGTTATATTTCTGGTTATAGTCATTATACCTATGTGAGTGTGTGTACAATTTGATGACTTCTATTAAAGATCAAACCAGAGAAAAAATAAATTATTTCAGGTTATTAAAAAATCTGGTTCTGAGTAATAAAGGCTTTACTATAAAGACAGAATCCTCTGTGGTAATCAAATTGTCTTTATAAAGGGAAATATTTCCAATGTTTATAAAATAGATTTTTAAGTGGAAATTATGACATATATACAGCATATGAAATATTTACCAGAAATATATTCTATTGCATACTAATGTGGCTGAATTTAGGCAATGATGTCATTCTATACACTGAAGTCTGGATATTTACACTGTTTCTTGATTTTCCTGATGTTTTCATGATAATTTAGAAACTTTATACAGTGTCATATGTCTTTTTACGCTTTGAGAGTCTGGTTTTTCTCTGAAGTTTGATCAATAGGATATCATCAAAAATTAGATAATAAAGGAGGGGTTGTAAGCCTATTTTTCATAAAGAATGGGATTGACAATTTTCCTTCCTGGAGCACAAAACATCTGAATTGCAGTAACTATAAACAAAGTACTTAAGCTTGTTGCTTCTTGTTGCAAACAGCGTAGAAAAAGAAAGAAAATTAAAGAATAAAGTTGGCCAGAAGATATAAATGTCTCTTTTATAACCAACTACCTAAAAATGGTTTTGAATATCCATGAAATTAACTGAGAGACCCCTTGGTTTTGACATTATATGCAAAAAATATATATAGGAAGTCAAAGTAGACCTCTTAAAATGAGCAATGGAAATAATGTGGAATCTTATTTTTACCTTTAATTATGGGAGCTTCCCAATAAGCAAAACACATGTTCAGTTTTGAATTTGTAGTTTTGCTTTTGGTTTGTTTTGGGTGTTTTGTTAATATGTGGTGTAGGAATCCCAGAGAAGCATCAAAAGGAAGGGAGAGATACAGAACTGTCCTGATGAGTTCATTTCTCATGATCGTTGGTGGTTTTCCTGAAACTTTTCTTCTTCTATGGGGTTTCTAAATCAAGAAGCAGCAGAAACGGGCAGAATTATGAGTGCAAGGTTTCTGCAGGCTCATCTGCTTGTTGTGACTTTTGTCTGCCTCAGTCTCGTTTCCAAGAACAAATTCACAAAGTATGATGTCAGCTCTGCTCTGTATGAATTAGGCACTGGGGTAGTCCTAAGGACAAAAAGACACATTAAACAATGTTTTTGTACTGAAGGGCTTCTTATTCATCCTTTGCTTAGTCATTCTTTCCCAACATAAATTTCATCGATGACTACTAGAGTATTTATCAGTTCTAGCACTTTTTAAAATCCTTCTTTAATTAAGGCTCTTCTTATTCATTATAATATGCAAAATAGACACCCTCTTGTGTACAGAATTTGTATGGATTCAAAGCCATCTGGGGTAATATTTAACTCACGTTTCCAACACAGTTGTCACTTCCTCCCCTTCAGTATTTTGGTAACTTTGCTATTTTCTTCAGTTACCATTGGGTAGCTTTCTGATGTGCCCAGTGCATTAAGAACTTGGAGTCCAACTCCAAAAGGTATGAAGATACAACAAACCACAAAGAGGTAGAACTAAGAAAGGTCATGGCTTTATCATTGGCGCTGCTAGATCTTATAATGACTTCAGGAGAGGAATTAACTTACTTATTGGATTATTATTTATTCAAAACAGGAGGCTGGATGTCTTGTAGCCTAGAGCAAAGAGAAGATGTTAAAAATATCAGCATCGTATTTGAGAGGTGTCCCAAGAAGCAAGAGCATTTCCCTACCCAGGTGCAACTGTGACAAAAGACTCATTTGTAGAAAAGCATTTCTTATATGGCCCTTTCCATCATTTATTTTTTAAATTGTAAACAAATCCAAGAAGGAAAGGATGATAAGATACTAACAGTTTGTCACAGGTTATGTGGGGGATATCTCATGTGGGGTATATGCAAAAAGAAGGTAATAGGGAACAATGTGGGAGGGAAAGTATCTCAAAAAGAAGAAAGGAAGATATGTGAACACAATGTTCATCCTTTGCAGTAGTCAAACAAAGGTAAACTGTAAAACTATGTACTATACTAGTGGCCCAACTGTAAAACTATGTACTATACTAGTGGCAGTAGTCAAACAAAGGTAAACTGTAAAACTATGTACTATACTAGTGGCCCGATGCACGAAATTCATGCACATTAAAAGGGAATTAATTAGAGGAAATATTTTAGGGTCTGGGGTGCAGGGGAATGGGATTCCTGGTTGGCAGGTTGCTGACAGCAAGCTGACCAACAGCTGATTCCACAAGGAATGGGGCTCCCTCCTCCCTCCTGTCAGGGTCTGGGGTGCAGGGGAATGGGATTCTTGGTTGGCAGGCCACTGACAGCAAGCTGACCAATGGCCAATTCCATGAGGAATGGAGCTCCCTCCTCCCTCCTGTCAGGATCTGGGGTGCAGGTGAATGGGATACCTAGCTGGCAGGCCGCTGACAGCAAGCTGACCAACTGCTGATTCTGGGAGGAATGGGGCTCCCTCCTCCCTCCTGTCAGGGTCTGGTTTGAAAGCTGGCCATGCCCCCAATCACGTGAGACCCAGAGTTATGTTATGCCCTGGCCAGGGCTCAGAGCTCCCTCCTGCTGAGACCCATCAAATTTATCCTAACTGCCCCCCACCCCCGCTGTCCTGGTCGCCCCCAACTTCCCTCCCCCACCGGCCTGGTTGCCCCACACAGCCTGCTGTTCAGTCGTTTGGTTGTCCCCCACTGCCCCCCCCTGCTGGCCTGGTTGCCCCATGCAGCCTGCTATTCATTCATTTGGTCGTCCCTCACTGCCCCCCTGCCAGCCTGGTCACCCCACCCAGCCTGCTGTTCAGTCATCTGTCTGGTTGTTTTAGGTCATGATGGCCCCTGGCTTTTTATATATTAGGATTATTCTTTCCCAAGATGTCAGAAGTCTTTACTTCTATGATACGGTGACATTTATATTTGCATTGGTTCACCACTTAGATGGAAACAAGTCTAGCTAAGATCAAGTTAGAGAAGTGAGCAGGGATATGTTGATTTCTTCTTCTACCTCTATTCCATGACTCACCTCCACCATTCTATACTGTCACTGTTGTCTTCTCTCACTCTTTCCTTCCCTTTCCAGCACTAAGAATGTCCTGTCCACTTCCCTTTGCTTTTTATCAATGCCTATGTTATAGATTCATTTTTACTTGTTTTTGTCTAAGGAAGAACATCTACTTTAACAATAGTAGTAGTCAAACCCCACTTACCAGCTGAGTGACTTTGAGCAAGTTGCTTATCTTTTTTGAACATTGACTTTTCCATCTCAAGGTATGAGCAACAAGATATGTTTCAAAAGGCCCGTTTGAAAGAACATACAGGACAATGTAGGCAAAGGTGTTTTATTGTAGTTCATTGTACCTGTGGGAGAAGGAACGGGTATGTAAGTTTTACCCTTTTTCTCTCTGAGTTCCAGCTCATGGAAATAATAGGAAAAGGGGGGCTTATAACCAAATGGGAATCAAGGACCCAAGAGAATCATGGCCCTCGGGAAGAACTGGGTAGGAGCATCTGGGGGCCTCTTCCCTGAAGTTAGGACTATGGGCTTACCAGCTGTGAGTTAGAACAGATAGTAGAGACTTGCTCTGTGGGAGTCAGGCCTTGCCTTGTTTGTTTAAGAAATGGAGCCTTCAGAAAGTTCAAGGCCAGAGAGTTGGGGGTCTTCTATGTCTCAGGGCAGATAGATTTAAGAACTTGCTTAGGGACCAACTTTGCACATTAATTCTACTCGCCCACCTGCACAGAGAGATGGCACAATGAAAGTCACCTTACTTGAGTAGTCCAGTCTTACATCTTGTACCTCACATGGGGAAAAGTAGAAAGAGAAGAGATGGGCAGAAGCACCACATTAATACATCCTTTGTTTCCTTTGTCTTTGAGGAGAAACAGGAAGGTCAGATGAAAAACAAAAAGCTTCTGTTCCCAGAAATGCCATTTAAATACACTTATCACCCTTATCATATATTTCACAAGGGAGATTAAATGCTTTAAGATTGATGCCAAAACTTATGTTTGAAATTCACTTAGGAGGAATGCCTGAGGCTACTGTATCTAGTTTAATACAGCTACTGTCTTTTTGTTCAATGTCTGTGCCCATGAAAAGGTAGGGAGTGTTACAAATTTTTCCCTAAACATGTCTTATTTCTTTCAGGACCTCAAAAGCTCCTTACATGTAAGAAGTCTACACAACTACCTGACACTTCCATATGCCCACAGACAGCCTGAGCAGAGAGTAGGTACTAATCATAAAAACATGTCAGAATAAGATTATAGTTTCTATAGAAACTAGACCAAGAGAGGCTGTTTCCTTTGTCAGGCATCATAGAATAGGTCAGAGTGGAGAGGAGAATCCAGGCCTCTTCAAAGTTACCCATGTTGATTTTATTCTTAAGGGTGAAGAAATGGAAAATGAGATAGGAAATAGGAAAATGTAGGCAAGGATCAGAAAATTCATATTGAAAACAAAATCATGCTACATACTGCCCTTGGGTTTGATGCTGGTGAATCTGTTCAGTCCATTCCCACTGCAGGTTCATCTCATGTTTCTCACCAAGAATCATTTTACCAGGGAAAACCCTCTGCAGGGAGACTAGCAGGAGTGTGCACCTGGCAGCCATATATTCCGCACCTAATGAGCAAATGACGTGTTTAATAACTGTGCTGTGAAAATAAAGCTTAAAACAGTAAATTCCTGCTGAGGCTGCTCATCCACCTCAGAGGCAAACTGCTGGCCAGCTCAGAACTCCAGCATCATTCTTATTCCGCCCCTTAGTGGGTCCTGCTGAGAAAAAATAACATTAAATCCAAAACTATGCTCACTTAATTAGTTGTATCGGTGTCGACCCATTTATTTAGCCTATCAACATTATGTGTTTCACCTCAGGGTCACCTGTAACACATTTTCGATATGCACCCTGGGTAGGGGGACATCAATAGCACTTCAGATTGAGCATTTGTAAATTTAAATTTTTCAATGAATCATGGATCATTTATACTCATAGTGATTTAATACTGCTTGTTTATATTTGGACTGAATTTAGCCTTTTGGGAACGCCACTTTGTTAGTTTGAAATAAGAATGCAAAATAGCCATAGTTGATACAATTTTTCATTAATAATTTTAAGAGAACATTATAGAACTTTTTTCTAGAAAACACCACTTTAAAATCTAATTATTGTAATTTATGAGTTAAGGATTCACTTGCTGGAGATTTCTTTGGATTCATTTTTACCAGTGGATTAACTAATGCTTCCTTAATCTCTAGGAGAGCAAAGAAATCCTAAAGTAAAGTTCAGTTTAGGTAGAATAGCTATATTCTCCTTCCTTGTATAATTTTAATAGCTAATAGCTTAAAGAAAAAATTGTTTAACCTTTAGAGATATAAAAAAAATTGAGACCCCAAGAAATAAGACTACTGGGCCAAAGTCACAATAGTAAGACTGGATCTCCTCAGTCCCAAACTAGGACTCTGCCTGCACATTTGGATGTTTACTTGAATTTATTGTGTGCATCACACACATCATGCTATCATGGGGGGAAAGTAAATAATATAGGAAGTCACAAACCTTTTATCATGAAGATCAGTTTGGTCTTCTAGATTGGGAACCCCTCATCTTTCATTTGCTTATCTTCTTCTCTGAAAGTGACATGGGTTTTCTTCCTCACATTCTGGAAGTCAGTCTTCATAGTTGAGAGTGACTACAGAGAATCTTGATGGCCAGGCTAAAATTATATTAACCTTTTGCACTCGGATGTCGAATGTGACTCGACACGGTTAGCATTAGAATAAAGGAATCGAGAAAAAAGCAAGCGAGTGCTAAGGGTTAAATTAGCAGTTGGGGTCCGTGGAAAGGATTCTTTTAATTTTTGTCTTTCCTTTTCTTTTGCTTTGATATATTTCTCTGAAGGTGATAGAAGTTTCATTTAACTTATTCATGTTTAGACTAATTATCAATGTAAGTGTCATTTTCCAAAGCAAAGAAGTCAGTGTACGAAGTCTTTTCTGTAAGCTACTCCCTAGATCTAAAAAAAAATAGAAGAAGCTGTCAAAAATTCTAGTCCTTCTTGACTTCAAAGAACAAGTGTTTAATACCCTAAAGAAAATGTTTTGGTTATTTTTCTAATTGCTACAGTTTTCATTTCATGGCTCTCTTCAAGTGTATCAAAACACGCTACCATTCCTTAAAAGAGCCCATCATGGAGAAGAAGAACACAAAGAAGTGGGGAGCAGGGCTCCAGAACAAAGTGGCTTTTAAATGCACTTCTGAGGGCAGGGTAGAAAAGGCCAGATAGCAGTGGAGGAAGTGGGACAAAGAAAGCCCCAGTGCAACTGAAACCCAGGAAGTTTCAATAGAGGAATGGACTCAGGATAAGGGGTCTCCCAATAGTTGCACTTCATCAGCAGGTGAGGGGCAGCAAGATTATTCCCAATGTCCTCTTCAGATTCGACCAAGCTTCCAGTCATCACTTACTTTTCCAAATGACAGGTGATTAAACTGCTTTCTCACTTAAATTTAGTCCATGACATGAGACTGGTTATTTTATATAAAGACTAGTGGCCCAGTGCACGAATTTGTGCACATTAGAAGCAATATTTTAATATCTCTATTCACCCTTTCTCTATAATAGAAGTATCAACCAAATTCACGATCGACAGTGACAGATCGAAACATGCGTGCAATTGGCGCCAGCGAGAGCTTTATATATATAGATAAGCTTGCTTAATTAGACCTGCTTTCTGATTTAGCTAAAGTTTTTCCAGCCCAGTGAAGCACCCCAACTTCTCTTTCAGGCAAGTGTCAGCAACACAGCAGTAAATGTCAACATGAAGCACATTATTATTATAGATCATGCAAGGAGAACAAAGGGTAAAATATTTAACTGCAGCAGTATTTGACTATATTCTGTGCAGTGAGAAAACCTGAAATCATTTTCAAGATCCACCATTTCTTACTTCTTTTCACTAGGGTCAAGTTTCTAAACTTTCTAAATCTTCGTTTTCCAGCTAATGAAAAGAAAATAGGATTCCACCGAGTCTCCTATCTACCTACTCCAGGACTTCTGTGAGGATCAAATGAGATTAGGAATGGGGAAAAGCTTCACAGATATTTGGTTAAAGTGTAAAATGTTTGCACCTGGCTATAACGCAAGTCGTGTTCCTGGGCTAAAGAAACTGTAAGGAGGCTAGTTGCTAGGGGAAGGAAGCCAGGCGTTGCTATGTGACATCATTACCCAGTGCCTACAGCCACCGTTTCTGGGCTGGCCATGGAGTCTCAGCCTCTGCTGGGATTTGGTGGGCTGTCACTCCAGGGTGGTGGCAAGGCCTGTGTCCCATTTGGGGGAAGCTGAGTGTTGCTTTGTCGGCCCGGTCTGCACTGCCATTTCTCTGTAAATGGCAAGTGTGCATCACAGCAGCTCCTGTATTGAGCATATGCCCCCCTGGTGATGAGTACGCATCATAGCGAATGGTCGGACAGTGGGAAGGACACTTATCATATTAGCCTTTTATATATATAGATGTTTGTTTGGTTCCAATGGTGTAGAAAATGGGTTCAGAATTTAGTCTTTTGGAAAGGCCACTGATAAGGTCTCAGACATGAGGTGAAGGATTAAAGGCATGTCTCACAGACCAGTGGGAGAACAAGAATCAGGACAGGAGCCAGTAACACATGGTGAACTACTGTACATAAGTGAAGGGAATTGGTGGGCTTGTTAGGACCTAGGCTTTGCCAGTGTCCAAGCTTAAAGCTTCTGGGGTTCAGAATAGAAAATGCTGAATCTGCTCAAAAACCAGCATAACTCCACAGCGTAGGTCAGAGTTAGTGCTCACCCAAGAGCCAAGTCTTGGTGTCAGCTTTGCAACACAGGATGATTTCAAGAGAAACTTTGTCTTAAAACATCCGTTTTCTTCTACTAAAAGGTAATTCTGAGACCTAGGTTGTCTTATTGGCTGTTGATAATATCTCCTAAGAAATTCTCCTTGTAGTCTTTTCTTTGACTTCCATTCATTAAAAGGAAAGAAAAATATTTAAGGGCATATAGTATACTAGAAAAACCTTGCTAATAATGAGCTCTAAGAGACTGTTTAAATTCTTCTCCTGTACTGGAATTTAATTGAAATTAATTCTACCTTGATCTCTTGATCTCCAGGGACCTCAGTGTTCTCTTCAACAAAATAAAGAGCCCGCGAGGTTTCAGCATTCTAAATTTCTTTGAATGTGTGAATGTTACTTGAGAAAAGGCAGTCACTTGAGGTTTAAACACATTGTGTGGTCTTTGAGCCAAGACAATGTCTTCAATTCCTTTTGCAAAACGCACTGTGTCTTGTGCATTGTTCAACACTCAGCAGGTTCTAAATGTATAATTGTTGCCTGGACACTAGAGACAATCAATTATTATAATGATCTTCTCTTTACTGGGTTTGAGTTATGGTGCTCTTTAGGCATAACCTGCATACGCACAGTATATGCACTGTGAACCTACACAAGTGTTTAGGATCCTGGGCAGAAAATATATCATCAGAATATATTTTTATAATAAGAACTATAATTTCTCTACATATAAAACTACAAAAAAAGTAGTCAGATAAATATCAGGAATTTATGTAGAACAATCTGATAAGTCTAAAAGAATCTTTATTCTTATACGTTTCCTAGTATAAAATAAGGCACAGAATTTGAATTTCCTATATAATCAGCTATGCTCATGCCATTTGCTTTTTCTTGTGTCACTCTCTTTGTATATATCTAGGTTAAATGAATTGATTTGCAATATATGTTAAACACACAGTCCATGTGTTTGGTTAAGAGTTAAATTATATTTTTTCAGAAATAGTTTAGCTTATTTAAAATTTTTAAAAATAAATAAAATAAGTGGGTTTCACCATCCAGGAACCCTGAGTCCGAATTGTAGCAAAAACTATAAATATAAAATATATGTACAGGAAGTGTTGTTAAAATGCAGCTGTTCTCTGAAACACAGGCAAGGAAGAGATGGCTCCTGGAGTGTGCTAGGAGGAGCAGCTTTCCACGGCAATAAAACTAAACTCAGGTGTAAGCAGAACATTGTGAACATTCCAGAAGGAAATATAAAAGTCAATCAGAAAATGCAACTCACAGTGGGAGTTCCATAGATACATTCTCAAGCCTCGCCAATGCTCCCTGAAAATTCCCCTTCAAACTCTTAACCCTTATACTTAACGAATCACCTACAATATTAATGTGATTGCATATGTTAGAGCATCTGGAGGTCCCTTTCTTAGTGCCTCTGTCAGGGTTTTAGTGCCTGCCTTTGTATTTGGGTTTATAGCTAAGTTGGCTCAGAGACTAAAGAGAAAAGGATATAGGTAGGCTTAATATACAAGTGGTTTGTTCAAATCCAGTGAAGACCAGCTGGCATTACAGTCTCTGGAAGAATGAAGGTTTGCCTATTGTTCAACCGGAGAAAACCGGTAGTGAAAACTGAGCATATGTGACAAATCCAAAATGACTTGTGACATAGCAGTCAGTATCAAATTTATGTGGCTATTTTTTTAGCCCAACAACTGCATTTATCACATTAAACCAATGATGTTTACTCAAATTGTTCTGTTTGGATAGGACTTGGAGGGTGTATAGATCACCCTCTAGTGATAAATCATTCCAACTGCAGACTTTTGATCCTTGAAGTTGAAGAAAAGAGTGAAAGGATGTAAATATGAAGGAATTACATGCTAGGCCACTGTCTGAGAAAAGTGCTTTTGTTAGGATTTCTCATTTATTTTGCCTAGCATATAGAAAATTGCCAGCCTACTAGACTGTTTGCATTATTTCTTTTTAAAAAATACATATTTTTTGTTGATTTCAGAGAGGAAGGGAGAGGAAGAGAGAGACAAAAACATCAATGATGAGAGAAAATCATTGATTGGCTGCCTCTTGCACATCCCCTATTGGATATCAAGCCCAAAACCTGGGCATGTGCCCTGACAGGGAATCGAACTGTGACCTCCTGGTTCATAGGTCGATGCTCAACCACTGTGCCATGCTGGCCCAGCTGTTTGCATTTTTTCTTTCCCAAGAAGCAAATGCTCCCTATTTTTCTGACTGTAGAATAATTTTTGAGCTTTATTAACTGGAATTATATTTCCAAATGTGGTCAAAACAACTTACAACTTTTTCCCTTTAAATATAGAGTATGCCATCAGAATCATCAGAATTCAAATATCATTACTGATGATAGAAATGAGGCAATTTTTTTTTAATCCTCACCCGAGGATATTTTTCCATTGATTTTTAGAGAATGAAAGGGAGGGGGAGAGAGTGAGAGAGACACATTGATTGATTGCCTCCTGCATGCACCCTGACCGGGGCCAGGGATTGAGTCTGTAACCAAGGTATGTGCCCTTGACTGGAATCGAACCTGGGACCCTTCAGTCTGTGTGCTGATGCTCTATCTACTGAGCCAAACCAGCCAGGGCAAGGCAAACTTCTTCTAATGACTTAATTCAATATCTTCTATGCTTAGGTCTTGGTTACAATGCTAAGAAAGATAATTCTCAGGTGCATGAGGTATACTAGCCTTCATAAACTTTTTATTTCAGGCTATAGGGACAGGGTGATATTCTTGCTATAAGCTAAGCAGGGTTCATAAGGCAGATTTCAGACTCAAAAGGAAAAAGTAGCCATTGCTCACAGCAGACATAATTGTCCAGAAATGTCATCTAGAAGTAGCTCAGCAGTTCCTCAAACAATTTGCATGAACATTGGAATGTATTTTATTGAGAGAAACTGTACTGATAGGACAGAATAATATTTTTCTTTTTTCCTAAAGATAATTAGTAATGGGATTTTATCAGGTTAGTCATGAAGGACTCTTTTTTTTTTTTTTTACTGTAATACCTAATACTCATTTATAGGCCAGAGCAAGGATTTCTTTAAACTGCACAAATAGTCTCTGGTACTACTCAACATCTTGGGGCTTATTAGGTGGTTTAGCATCGGGCTTTCTGGCCCAAAGCTGAGACTGGCACCAAATGAGCTTGCCTGACACTTTCTAGGGTATGACTCACAGCCCAAGCTCCCAGCAACCTTGCTAGTGTGATTTGAAATCCACTTGAAATTACATGAGATGATGGAGCTTCATCTGAAGGCGCCTAATCAGAATCTGTCTGCATTTAGTAGCAGTGAAATGAGCCCATTCATGGTGTCAGAATTCATCTCTAACCCACAGAAGGCACAATAGCTTAAGATCAATGCCAGCCCTCTGGATTGGGCTTCCATGCTCGAGAGATTGATGGCCAGGCTGCTTCACCCATTCCTCTCATCACTGTGCTTTCTCTTCCAGGGCCTGCTCTTCCTAAGACTCACGTGAAGACGGCCTCTCTTGGGCTGGCTGGGAAGGCAAGGTCTCCTTTGCTTCCTGTGTCTGTGCCAACAGCCCCTGAAGTGTCCGAGGAGAGCCACAAACCAACAGAGGATCCAGCCAATGTAAGGGCACCCCCCCACCGCCCCCCACCCCCGAAATTCCCGCTGTGTCACGTGAAGCAGGGACTAGGGCTGTGCAATTGAGCCTAACCCAACCAGAACTCTCCATTAACCTCACCCATTGTTGCTCTGACTGTTGTTTGTTTTGTTCTGTTTTCGTGCACTTGAATGTGAAGAGTTTGAACTCTAAGGGAAGATTGTATGTGGGATTTAATTAAATTTAAAAAATACTGGTCCTTAAAGGCAATCCTAGAATACACGTGGTAGCTACAGAATGTGTGACTTTACATACACACCTATATAATAGATATCTATTTATTTGTGTATGTTATTATATTTTATATATAATATGTATACCAGGTCCTTAAATATCATTTCTTTCAGCATTGTTTCATTATAATGTTGATGAGATGCCATAGGAATTGAACTCTTGTTTATATCAATTAGCCTATAGTAAAATTGGTTTCTTCATATGTGATTTCACTTAAAGTTGCAGAACTCATCAATGACATTAAGTGAAGACTTACTGTGTGTGTGTGTGTGTGTGTGATTTCACTTAAAATCATCAATAGAAATGTGGAATTGAGAAGAAGAAATTACACATAAAAATGAAGGAAGGGATTTTTAAGAAGGAAGTGGAGAAGGAACTGACATATTTGGAAAGTAAAAGGGGAAGTTTCTTAAATGAGATAAAAAGTATACTAAGGGAAGAAGCTAAAAAGTGATCAAATTAGAAAACTCAGAAAGAAAATCCATGAAGACAAAATAATCTAAATTTTGAGAGAACAAACATTTTTTTCCAAAATATGTACTATGAAAGTATTTTAAAGGTGTTGCCTAAAGGCAGCAGTTTAGAAAACTCTAGAGTGTTTCTGAATATAATTCAAGAGAAAACATTTAAAAGAAGGCCAAGGAACTAATATATGAGATACCTTGAGAGAGGGAGGAGATTGAGAGAGTCTAACCCTTTGTAGACCTACTGAACCAAATCCCTGATAGCTGATACTCTGGTATTACTAATGACGTGGTGCTAGTGACTCACAGTGAGTGAGAGCTATGCAGAGTATGTTCACTAAGAGTCCTGCAGTCTAGACTCTTCATTTTATCCACCAATAAAATCCTGCCATAGGTTACCTTTACAACTGTGCATAGAGCCAACTCTGATTATGGTGAGAATTTTGTTTCCACATATAAGCTGATGCCATAATCCTCAGACTTTTCATTGGTCAAGGCAAAGCCCATCAAGTTCCCACACAAAAGGGTGCCTAGGTTGTGTTACAAAGAAAAGAAACGTGGTGATGTAATTCTGCTCAGATCCTCATGGGGGCCTCTAAAAGGAAAGAGCTAATGTATTGAATGTGTACCTCGTGCTGTATTGTGATAAGCACTGAACATGCCTCAAGATGCTCAGAATAGCCTATAGAATAGATGCCGTTATCATTTTACAGCAGAGAGGTCCCTAACTTGTCCAAGACCACACAGCTATTGACTGTTAGATTTTGATTTGAAACAAGGTATTTTTTCACTCTAAAGCTTTTTCCTCACTACAGGGATGAAGCTGGTGAAAGAGTATGCAATCATTCATCACCACCTTTTACTAGTATCCCCATCAATGATTATACTTTGAGCACAGCCGCTGATTATGGGCCACTGTGTCTCCCTGGAGAATACAGAGTGAACCAGCTAGACATGGCCCCCGTCTTCACAAAAGAATGTGTGGCTATTCACCTATACTAACCCTTTGCTCTCTCGTTCTTTCTGCAGGTGTACGAACAGGATGATTTGAGTGAACAAATGGCAAGTTTGGAAGGGCTAATGAAGCAACTTAACGCCATCACAGGCTCGGCCTTCTAACACCCATTGCCGAGTAGATGGGGTGAATTTTCCGGGAACTTTGCAGCATATCGATTACCCATCAACAGCACACCTGTGTCCAAGAACTCCCACCAGTGCACAGGCCAACCATCAGGACCACTCAGTTCCAGAAGAACCTGAAGCAGTGCAGGAGGAGGAGCAACCGTCCCTTCTGGCACAGGCGTCAGGAATTCAAATCTGATGACCATGGGGTCCCTCCACAAACGCAAGGATACGTCCGCACCGCACTGTCAGAGCTGAAGCTGCAAGAATAGTCCTGGGTCTTTCCCACCGCAGTGATCTCACTGTCACAGCTAATGCTTATGTTTCCTTCATCCAGGCCTGTCATCTCCTTACGTGTAGGTCTAGTCTTACAAAATGCAAGTGCATTACTTAAGCCTGTACCATGCCATGGCAAACCAGTGCGAGTTCACGCTTTCATTTGCGACTTACAAGTTCAAAGCACCCGCAGGAATTCTCTCTACATAGCACCAAAGGATTGGAAGTTTTCCTGACAGCACAAAAAGTCAATAAGTAAACAGAAAGGCAGCCAATGCTTGTGTTTTGTAACTCAGTCATTCCTCTCGCCCAGGTGGTGGGTATTAGCAAGCGGCTGTAACACTCACCCATTTTTAGCAAGTATTTGTAAATCCATCGTGGTTAACACTTACCTTTATGTCTGGAGAACAGGGACATAAAAGTCTGCACCCGTGGCAGCAGTCCATTTCCTGTAAGAGGATAAAATATGCAGTCTTCTCAGACACGCGCTAATTATGTGCTTAAGGCCGTAATAGGACACTCTTCGATTTGGGTGGCTTTGGGGCCATACCACACTGTGATGACATTTCAAAGATTCACCAAGGCCATCTTCCTCAGGAGTCTGGCTGGAAGAGTTCCCCCTTCCTCCCCGCCCCTCCCTGAGTTCTCCTTGGCAGCCAGCTGGGGGCCAGGTGGCCAGCTCCACACCTCGCATGGCCTCCTGACCAAGGTCCCCGTGACCTTCTGCAGAAATGGCAGGCTCCTTGAGAACAGGCCCTGAGCAAGGGAAGGAAGAGGGAAGGCAGTTTCAAGCATCACTTGACTTGATGTCACTTCCACCAACAGGGTTCTCACTGGCTTAGAGTAGGCAGTATTGGTAAGTGGCTACCAAGGGCCCTGTTGTCAAGGGGACCTCCTATCCCCACCCCAACTCCCACCCACCGCCCCCAGCTTCCCAGAGTCAGAGAGGAGCAGAGGGTAAGAAGCCACTGGACACCTCTGACACATCCCAATCCCAGTAGCTGCTTGTCAGAGCTGCATCTTCATTGTGAGCTAGAATCTTAAGCTTTTGTTGCCATGTGTACCAATCATTTGGAACTACGTGAAATTAAGAACATTTTGAGTGCAACCTTTTAGTTTCTGAATGTTCAGCTGCATTTGGAATTAATCCCTGTTGATGCAGCTGAATCGCCAAAAGAGAGCTAGTTTGCATATTTATCAGTTAGGCAACTTGAAAACCCAATAGGAGAGTTTCCGCGGAATTATTCCTTTCAGCTCTGCCTTTGATTTCAAGCTTGAGTAGGTCATAATTTTAAAAGAGCATGGAAGGGATGGGATCTTTACAACCTAATAGCTCCTTTTATTAGGTGGGTAATTATATACAAATCCCTGAATGAACTATTTTGAGCAAAATGGCACTGTAACAGAAGTAATAATTCAGATTATTTTTTTACAGTTTTATGTCGGGAAGGAAATCTGGTGTCAGAGAGAGAGGGCTTGTTGAAATTGTTCATTAGGAAGTCCGGTCCACTGGTGAAATCATTCCTTCAACAAGAGTGCTTGTTCAATTTACTAAGACTTTCTTGAAGTCCTTCTGAAGAGCTACGTGGCGTTATTCTGTGGGCTATTATTACTCTTATTTAACATCTGGGCACTTAGCAGGACCCACTGACCTGGAACAAGGCATTTCATATTAAATCTCCAGAAAGAATCATTACTTCAAAAGAGAAAATGTTCACTAGGCTAGTCTTACCTTCTCGGTGTCTTCGAATGGCTTCCCCTTTTTAATATTCACAAACAAGGAACCATCACTCAAGGCACTTGACATGCAGGCCACCCTGAATGCTCAGTTTGTAACAGACTGCCGATCTCAGACTTCAGGGGTTGAGTCCCATCTCCAATCTGTAGGCTGTATCTGGACAATCAAGACAACTAGCATGTTTACAAAATTCTAGACTCTTCAAAGTCATTGATTTTAGGAAATAACATTTTTTAAATACATGAAAATGCACATGGTTTTCAGTGGGAGGTATATTTCTGATGCATGCTCTTGAAACAAAATATAATGGTTCATTTTAGTAATTATTGGCAATGCTAATATGCCTCAGCTCCATGCAGGGAATGTTTAGAAGTATCCATTTAAATGATCTCAAGAGACTATTGTGTGATTTACCCAGTGGTTTCAATATACAATGAGTTCACCACAACTCCCATACAACTCTGTTCCCCACTCAGATAGCTCACTATCTGTCCAACTGCCTGACCAAGTTTACAGGTGACTTTTAGACATCCCAATGCCCTGATCTCTTGACAAGAAGAAATCTAGGAATACTGCAAGATTGCCTCAAATTTGCTCCTACTCTGAGTCTAGCTCATGACATACAGGGCTCTTGAAGCTCATAAATCTGACTCCCATAGGGCGATGCGTGACAGCCATTCAGCAATGCTGCCGGCAGGACTCCCTTCTCCCTGCAAAAGAAGCCAATCAAACTTGGCAGGGCATGCTCGGGCCTCCCCTGCCCTGTGCTGACCTGTCAGGCAAGAGCCGCCTCTTGAAAACTTTTGGTATTTTTATTTTGTATTTCTTTCTGACAAAGCTAGTAGGTAGTTCAAAAGGCATAAGGCCTATTTGGATGATGCTCTAGCCAAAAGTCAAGTATTTCTCAGTGATTCACATTCAGTAAGAAACCAGTCATAGCTACCTCCATGTAAAACAGAGTTAGAAGCTTCTAGAATATTTAAATAATAGAACTTTACATTTGAGTATTATAAAATACACATTCAATTGAGCAATCTGGAAAAAAACAACAACAAGCATATCAAACTTTGGCACTCACTGGCTTTTCCAATAAATAATCTCTAAGTACAGGTCTTTCCAGAAGCTTTTGTAGTCTGTGCTTGAAGGTGGTTACTCATTTTTATCCCCTCCCCCCTTTCTTATAGTTTATTGCTCTTTTAGAGACAGGGAGGAAGGGAGAGGGAGAAAGAAAGAGAGAAACATCAATGTGAGAGCAGCACATCGATAGGCTGCTGCCTGCATGCCCCCTACTGGGACCCAGCCTACAACCCAGGCATGTGACCTGGCTGGGAACTGAACCAGCAGCCTTTTGGGGTCCAAGGGGATGCCCAACCAACTGAGCCACACCAGCCAGGGCTCTCCACCCTTTGGATTCATCTGTCTGTTGACTTTGGTTAAAGAAACATCTTCAGGTTTTCTCTACTTTTTTTGTAATATATTTTTATTTATCTCAGAGAGGAAGGGAGAGGGAGAGAGAGAGAGAGAAACATCAATGATGAGAGTGAATCATTGATCGGCTGCCTCCTGCACACCCCCTGCTGGGGATGGAGCCCACAACCCATGCATGTGCCCTTGACCAAAGTCGAACTCGGGACCCTTCAGTCCACAGGCTGATGCTCTATCCCAGGGGTCCTCAAACTTTTTAAACAGGGGGCCAGTTCACTGTCCCTCAGACCGTTGGAGGGCCGGACTATAGTTTAAAAAAAAACTATGAACAAATTCCTATGCACACTGCACATATCTTATTTTGAAGTAAAAAAACAAAACGGCAAAAACACTCGCCTGTGGCCCGCGGGCCGTAGTTTGAGGACGCCTGCTCTATCCACTGAGCCACACCAGCTAGGGCAGTTCTCTACTTTTAATAGAGTGTCTCACACATGGCAGTAGGACTGCAATTCTGACAAAAAAAAAAAAAAGTCCTCTATAAAGAGATCACCTTTCCATTTTAGATAAAATTGTAGCCCAGACTCAGAGTTCTTATAATTTCAGAGTGTCTATTTTTAGTCTTGAGAAAAAAAAAAAAGAAAAAAAATTCCCTAATTTTAGATGAGTTTTTAGAAAACAAAATCATCTGAACTTTGCAACAGCTGTGGGACAAGATTGCTTTTCCTCCCTCTTACCTTTTGCTTCATGCAACCGCAGACCACCCGAAAGGCCAGGTGAGTATCCCAGCACTGAGCCCACCACATTCTGGAGCTACGGAAGCTCTCCTACACTCAGACCTGCAATCTCTCTCTTTTTAAAAATTATTCCAAAGCAGCACTTGACTCACAATTCGTATTTCTCTAGCAACTTTCAGGAATCACTTGAACAATTTACAGAAAATCTTTCCCCTGGATTCTACTGTTTTCAAGGAAATTGGATACCTGGGAAAATCACAGATTGATGTTTTGGATGCTATTCCATTCTATCGAAAAGTGTGCGCCCCCATGTCTCAGTGTCACTTGCAGTCCAAGTAGCTGTTTCCAAAAGGTATTGATCCTGAAAAGAAATGCCTGCGTGTTTCCTGGTCAGTGAGGTTATGTAGGAGACCAACACCGCGCCCACGGCAGCAGCGAGGGTCCCCTCTACCCTGCCCACGGCCTGCTGCTGGGTAACGCTCACGTGGCATGCTCCTAGGAGCATTCTCTGAAGGATTTCTTCTCCTGCCTTCCATGCACAGCCTTCGTACATTGTCATCCTATGATGTGGGGTTGGTAGGAGAACAGCAGCAAAACTCTACAAGATGTCAGAAACACAGACGCATGGGCCGAGGGAAGTCATTGTGCTGAAAGTATTTTCAGATGCAAGGAAGGAATGTTGGGGAGGAGAAACGCTGTTTTTTATTGTAGGGGAAACCTGACAATTCTGAACCTTAAGAATTGTCAGCTTGTTTGGGGGCTGGGTGGGTTGGGTATGGGGTGTACTTTTTATAAGTAATATTTAATTTATTATTTAGAGTGGCTTCTTTTTGGATAATTTATGGGGGGAAAAAAAAGGGAGATCTGGTTGGGAATTTAGACAAAGCTGTTAAAGCTGCAGTGTTCCGTGTCTCAGAGGGACCAGTTTGGATGAATTGTCCACTTGCTGAGTATGAGGATAGCCCAGGCAAAGCCTCCACCGAAGCTCCATCATCTCCGCCTCCTCCCTTTCCAGGGTCATTCAAACAAGACAGCAGCACCCCAGAAATGTGCTGATAGCATTTCCCAGACCAATGCTACTCATCCTCTCTAAGGGCTTTGCAATTTGAGCAAATTGTTAATGTGCTAGTGGTAGGTTTATTTGGTAGAAATGGGTATACTACAGCTTTAACTAGCCTTCGTAGAAAAAGAAAATTTTTGTTGCAACAAAACACCTTTGAGAAAAAAAAAAAAGGTATTTTGAGCCTACAAAGAATTTCTTTAAATTGTCAGACTCTAGCATTGTTAACCAAATTAGACTAGTGATTGCAATATTTAAGTGTAAATCTTGTTCTATGAGAAAGGAGACTTGCTTACAGTTTAAAACAATGACTGTTTCTACAAGATCTTGTATACGACTACTCGAGGAAAAGGGGTTTTGTAATCACTGTAGAACAGTCTCATATTCATTTTTTATAGAAATGGTATTCCAATGGTGCATTTTTTGTTTAATAAATAAAGTTTTGATACAAAGTTCTTTTGTCATGTCTTTTTTTTATATTAAACTAGAGTCCCGGTGCACGAAATCCGTGCACGGAGGAGGGGGGATGTGTCCCTCAACCCAGTCTGCACCCTCTCCAATCTGGGACCCCTCGAGGGATGTCCGACTGCCGGGTGGGATCAGGTCTAAATGGGCAGTCGGACATCCCTCTCACAATCCAGGACTGCTGGCTCCCAACCGCTCGCCTGCCTGCCTGCCTGCCTGCCTGCCTGCCTGCCTGCCTGATTGCCCCTAACTACTTCTGCCTGCCAGCCTGCCTGCCTGCCTGATTGCCCCTAACTACTTCTGCCTGCCAGCCTGATCATCCTCTAACCACTCCCCTAACAGCCTGATTTATGCCTAACTGCTCCCCTGCCAGCCCGATTGCCCCTACTGTCCTCCCCTGCCGGCCTGGTCACCCCCAACTGCCCTCCCCTGCAGGTCTGGTCACCCCTAACTGCTCTCCCCTGCTGGCCTGGTCCCCCCCAACTACCCTCCCCTGCCGACCTGGTTGCCCCCAACTGCCCTCCCCTGCAGGCCTGGTCCCTGCAACTGCCCTCCCCTGCCGGCCTGGTTGCCCCCAACTGCCCTCCCCTGCAGGCCTGGTCACCCCCAACTGCCCTCCCCTGCTGGCCTGGTTGCCCCCAACTGCCCTCCCCTGCAGGCCTGGTTGCCCCCAACTGCCCTCCCCTGCCAGCCTGATCGCCCCTAACTGCTCTCCCGAGCTGGTCTGGTCCCCCCCAACTGCCCTTCCCCGCAGGCCTGGTCCCCACCAACTCCCTCCCCTGCCAGCCTGGTTGCCCCTAACTGCTCTCCCCTGCTGGCCTGGTCCCCCGCAACTGCCCTCTCCTGCAGGCCTGGTTGCCCCCAACTGCCCTCCTCTCCTAGCCCGGTCACCCCTAACTGCCCTCCCCTGCAGGCCTGATTGCCCCCAACTGCCCTCCCTTGCAGGCCTGGTCCCTCCCAACTGCCCTCCCCTGATGGCCTGATCACCCACAACTGCCCTCCCCTACTGACCATCTTGTGGTGGCCATCTTGTGTCTATATGGGAGTGGCCATCTTTGACCACATCGGGGCGGCCATCTTATGTGTTAGAGTGATGGTAAATTTGCATATTACTTTTATTAGATAGGATGGTTGACACAAATTCACCTGACCCTTACCCCTGCCTGTCTGTTCTTATCCACAGGATACATACTACCTTTTTTGACATGTGGCAGAAGCTCTGCGTGGATCCTTAGACCAGTTTTATGCACATGCTCAGTATGCTTCAACCCCAACAGCCAATGCCCATGGTCCTTTTGTTGGAGAGAAGCCTCAAGCTTCCAGAACTTTTTTTTGCCCACATGCACAGGGGAGCTGGCAATGCCTGATCACATCTAACCCATAGCTGATAACTACTCCAGCCCCTTTGCCCCTGATGGAGACAATCTGAGGTATAACCCAATTTACTGTTATAGGCAGTTAGACACACAGGAGCAGAGCAGGGATGCAGGGCCATGTACAGAAGGCGGAAAGCCTGGGGTGCCTGGCAAAGGACAATTGTAGGGTGGGGCCTGGCCCCCAGGGTGACCTTTCCTCTCCTAGCATATTGTGGCCATTCAGTTTGGAACCCCTGACCTTTCCTCCTAGAAATAACATCTAGGCCTCAGTTATATTTCAGCTCCTGGCCCAGAAAAGCAACAAAACCAGATAAGCAATGCCACGGCTGCCCTCAGGACCAGCTGCACTGAATAATGACCCCTGCCCTGGAGCTGACCTATCACTCAGCTCCTGAAAAGAACACACCTGGAAAGCTGGTCAATATCCTATTGAGATCTTCCCCGGGGACCTCCTGGGAGCACACCCATGCCTTTCCCTTTGCTTTCCCCACTCCCACCCCCAGGGGTCTCACCTTTACCCTCCTCACTTCTAAGCTCTGAGAGAGCTTTGCCTCTATAACTTGTTTCCCCAGCCCGTTTTTTCTCTGAATTACTTCCACCTCTGTGGTTTTCTAAATAAATGTTCTCTTATAGTTTGAGTCTTGCCTCTGAATTCCTACCTAGCCACAACTCAAGTACCGAGGTTGCTAAACCCAGGTCCGGATTGACCCCATGGGTCTAACACCTGGTGCAGTTTCTTACTGCCACAACAGATGGATGACTGTGCAAACAACATGTGGCCTTCATCTTAAAAGAGAATGAAACTCTTTGCCCTGACTGGTTTGGCTCAGTGGATAGAGCGTCAGCTTGTGGACTGAAGGGTCGCAGGTTCGATTCCAGTCAAGGGCATGTACCTTGGTTGCTGGAACATCCCCAGTAGGAGGTGCGCAGGAGGCAGCTGATCGATGTTTCTAACTCTCTATCCCTCTCCCTTCCTCTCTGTAAAAAATGAATAAAATATTTTTTTTAAAAAAGAAACTCTGAAAAAAGTGTAGAGAGGAACCAAGATGGTGGCATAGTTAAACAACTAATCTGCTGTCTCACACAACAATTTTAAAAATACAACTAAAAGACAAAAATGTCTACCACCCAGAACCACGGGAAAGCTGGCTGAGTGGAAGATTTACAACTAAGAAGAGAAAGAAGCACAATCGCTGAAAAGCTGAGGTACGGAGGCACGCGAATCGGGCCGGTGGCGGGCGGCTGGGTGCGCGGCTTTTCTTCAACCCGCAGGGAGACAAGCTCCCGATCACTCTGAAATCCAGTTTCTGGGGACACTCGGGGGACCCAGGCACCTACGGGGAGAAGCTGGACTCTCGGCCATCGGGTTGGAAAGTGAGAGTGACTTTTGCAGTGGTGCGCCCAGCAATCATTGTTTACTGCGCTGGAGCGCGGGGCGCAGGGACTTGGAAACGTGGAAAGGCAGAGACGGCTGAAGGCAGCCATCGCCGTTGGCCACGCCCCAGCCTAGTGACGCCCTGAGACCCCACCCAGCCCTGAGGCCCCGCCCCGCACATTCTACAAACCCGCCCCGGCTCCACACAGCGGCTTTTGCATATAAATGGCCTGTTCTGGAGCAGCTTAACCAACTGCAGCTCTAGTCAGACTGCTCCAAAACCGCCCAAGCAAAGGAGGAGAAAACTAACCCTTGCTGTAGCTCCTGCTGGGGGACACACAGTACACAAGGGTACACCAAGAGTGTCCACCTCAAGTAACTGGGAGGCTGACCCGTTGAACCAATAGGACACCTAGTACACAAAACTACCCTACCAACTTAGGGAAGCAGAGAATATGAGAAGGCAAGGAAACAGATCACAAACCAAAGAAATGGAGGAGAACAAGCGACTGGACATAGAGTTCAAAACCACAGTTATAAGGTTTTTCAAGAATTTCATGGAAAAGGCCGATAAATTCAATGAGGTCCAACTAGAAATTAAACATACACTGACTGAGATAAAAAATATTATACAGAGACCCAAAAGCAGACTAGAGGATTGCAAGAATCAACTCAAAGATTTGGAATACAAAGAGGCCAAGGACACTCCTCCAGAGAAGCATGAAGAGAAGAGAATTCAGAAAGTTGAAGATAGTGTAAGAAGCCTCTGGGACAACTTCAAGCGAACCAACATCAGAATTATGGGGGTACCAGAAGAAGAGAGAGAGCAAGATGCTGAAAACCTATTTGAAGAAATAATGAACGAAAACTTCCCCCACCTGATGAAAGAAATAGACTTACAAGTCCAGGAAGCACACAGAACCCCAAACAAAAGGAATCCAAAGAGGATCACACCAAGACACATCATAATTAAAATGCCAAGAGCAAAAGACAAAGAGAGAATCTTACAAGCAGCAAGAGAAAAACAGTTCGTTACCTACAAGGGAGCTCCCATATGATTATCAGCTAATTTCTCAACAGAAACCATGCAGGCCAGACGGGAGTGGCAAGAAATATTCAAAGTGATGAATAGCAGGAACCTACAACCAAGACTACTCTACCCAGCAAAGTTATCATTCAGAATTGAAGGGCAGATAAAGAGCTTCACAGATAAGAAAAAGCTAAAGGAGTTCATCACCACCAAACCAGCATTATATGAAATGCTGAAAGGTATTCTTTAAAAAGAGGAAAAAGAAGAAGAAAGATAAAAATTATGAACAACAAATACATATCTATCAACAAGTGAATCTAAAAGTCAAGTGAATTAAAAATCTGAGGAACAGAATAAACTGATGAACTTAATAGAATCAGGCATAGAATGGGAGTGGATTGATAATTCTCAGGGGGAAAGGGGTGTCTGTGTGGGGAGTATGGGAAGAGACTGGACAAAAATCATACACCTATGGATAAGGACAGCGGGGGGGGGGGGGAGGTAAGGGAAGAGGGAGGGGTAGGAACTGGGTGGTGGGGAGATATGTGGGGAAAAAGGAGAAACAATTGTAATCTGAACAATAAAGATTCATTAAAAAAAAAAAAAAGAAACTCTGACACATGCTACACTATTACATTTACTTGGTGTTGGTGTATTGAAGACATTATGCTAAATGAAATAAGCCCATAACCAATGAACAAATAGTGTATGATTCCACTTAGATGAGGTACCAAGAGTAGTCAAATTTTTAGACACAGAAAGCAGAACGGTAGTTGCCAGGCATGGGAAGATAAGGGAATGGGGAGTAATTGCTTAATAGGTATGTTTCAGTTTGGGAAGATGAAAAAAGTTCTGGAGATGGATGGTGGTGATGGTCGTCCAACAACAGGAATGTACTTAATGCTATTGAACTGTACTGTACACTTACAAATTGTTAAAATGATAAACCTTATGCTATCTATGTTTTACCATGATTTTTTAAAATTTCCACATAAGGATATTCAAGAGCCAACTTCTATAAATGCTGACATTTTTATCCTGACTCTTGAAATATAAATATGATAGCACCAAAATATTTAACGAGATTGATATGCAGGAAATAAAAGCAACATATTTACCACAGTCTATTTTATCTCACACATATTATACTTCCATATTCAATTTATATAAAAGAATTCTATCCATGGAAACCTGCTTATTAGAAGAAAAATAAAATGAATTACTAAGGTCTGACCCAGAGAGGAGTAGGTGAAGGGTTAAACAATTCCATTGCAAATGTTTTTATGGGAAGGAGTTTGGAGAGGCCAAAGAATAATATGCTCTCTACCTTAAATATCCTATGATGCTACAATGAAGAACGACAGATTAGTATTAAATCACATACGGTGAATTTAATTGATCTGAAGGAAAGTGGATAGTCCGAGGTTTACCCAGAGCTGGAATACAGAAAGGCTGACATTGCCGGTGTTTCTGGAAATGTTCTTCAATTCATTGAGAATGCACCTGTTCCATTTTTCAATGTGTTTTCAAGGTGTCTCTATACTTCTGAAAAATACTTCCTGATTAAGGTTAGCGATGTGCTTGTCTCCTCCCAAGACCACACTAAATTACAACTAATTATAGAACCACCACCCTGAGAAACACCTGAAGACTGCCTGAACTGAGCTCCTGGAACTTAGGGAGTGAAGAAGAGCCACGTTGGGACTGTGAAACAGGCTGGGAGGAATATTTTTAGACACAGGAAGTAGAAGGATAGTTGCCAGGGGCTGGGAAGGTAAGGGACTGGGGAGGGAGGGGCCCAGTGGCTGGAAGAGGAGTCCCCCACAGCCTCTGGCTGTGAAAGTGGAGATTTCACCTGGGTGAGGCGGAGGCCTGCTGTAGACCCAGGCCTCCTTTTACAGGGTCCAAGCACAGACTCACGTCCTTGCAAACACCTGCCTTAAGCTCCAGAGAAGGGACAGCAGCTCAGAAAGAGTCAGGGACATCCGGGGAGTAACTGAACTGTCTGGCTTCAGGGAGAAGGGAGGAGAGGGCTGGAGGGGCAGGTCTCTCAGGGACAGAAGTGCTGGAAGGTGTGAGGTGAGATCTCATTGTGGCTTTCATTTGTTTTATTTCTCCGGTGATTTAGTGATGGTAAACATCTTTTCAGATGTCTACTGGCCGTTTGTATGTTCTCTTTGGAGAAATGGCTATGGAGGTTCTCTGCCCATTTTTTAGTCGGATTGTGTTGTTTTTTGTTGTTGTTTTTTGTGGGGTGTGTGTGTGTGTGTGTGTGTGTGTGTGTGTGTGTGTGTGTTGAGTTGTATGAGCTCGTTACAAATTTGGGATATTAACCCCATATGGGATGTATCATAAGCAAACATCTTCTGCCTTTCAGTGACTTCCTTTGCTGTGCAAAAACATTTTAGTTTGAGGTGGTCCCATTTGTTTCTTTTTTCTTCTGTTTCCCTTGCCCAAAGAGACATATCCAAAAATATAGTACTAAGAGCAATGCCAAAGAGTTTACTGCCTATTCTTCTAGGAGTTTTATGATTTTGGGTCTTCCATTTAAATCTATAGTTTGCATTTATTCTTGTGTAAGAAGGTGGTCTAGTTTTTTTGTGTGTGTGTGTGTGTGTGTGTGTGTTTTGTTTTTTTGTGTGTTTGTTTTTTTTTTGGGGGGGGTGGGGGGGTTGCATGTATCTATCCCAAAGTGACACTGTATGGCTTCAGAGGATTTTTCATAAAAGGCCTCATTCTGCCTTGTTTGCTGGAACATTAACTCTTGGAGCCCTGGCTATCTGACAATTCTGAGGAAATCTGACAATTCTGAGGCTGCCATGTATAGCACATAGCAAGGCCACAGGCATGCCCTCTGCTTGGCAATCCAGCCTTTGAGTCATCCCAACCCGGAAAGAGGCAGGTGAGTAATGGAACTCTGGATGGTTCCAGCCCCAGCTGTCAATCATCATCAGCCTTTAAGCGCTCACCGCTGAGACTCCAGACATCACAGAGCCGACAAATCACTCCCACTCTGTGAAATTCTGACCCGAGGTATCAGCAAACAGAATAAAATTATTGTTTAAATTTAAACTGATAAAAAAAATACTTCCTGATTTTCATTCTGTCTTTAAACTTCAATTTTTCATTGATTACTCTTTTTGGTTGTTAATTCTTACAAGAGAGAGAGAAGGAGACTGAACCATCAATGTGAGAGAGACACATCAATTGGTTGCCTCCCGCAAGCACATCTTGACTGGGGCAGGGATCAAACCTGCAACCCGGGTGCATGCCCGTGACCAGGAGTCTAACCTGTGACCCTTTAGTGCACAGGCTTGGCACATGGGCCAAGGGGGTTACTCTTTGTTTCTAAATATTCTGTGTATCCCCTCAGGTTAGTCAGCAATATTACTGCTTCTGCTTTTTTTTTTAATTCAATCTTCTTCTGCCTCCAATAACGGTTTTAATTTTGCACTTGCATCATCAAGTTTCTTGCAATTCTTCCTTTTCTAACCCATCTCCTTCATTTCCTATGTTGTCTTTTTATACCATCCTGTTCTCTCTTCGTTATATTACAACATGAAAATGCATGCACTGGAGGGGGTGTCCCTCAGCCCAGCCTGCCCCCTCTCACAGTCCGGGAGCCCTCAGGGGTGGGAGGCGACCCGGCAATCAGGGGAAGGCAATGCCCCATCACACCTCTGCTGCTGCCACTGCCGGCAGCGAAAGCCTCAGCCCAGCCCTGATTACCTGTGCCTTGGGCGGCCCTGGGAAGCTGGGGGGCTGAGGGGATGGGGAGACTCTGGAGGCAGGCGCACGGAGCAGCCAAACCTGCCTGGCCATACCGCGTGCCTGCCGCCCTGGTGGGGCTGAGTGGACTAGGTGCCGCCATCTTGTGGCTGTGGGCGCCGCCATCTTTGAGGGCATGACAGTCAATTAGCATATTCCCTCCTTATTGGCTGTGGGCGCCACCATCTTTGTTACGGTGTGGTGGTCAATTAGCATATTCCCTCTTTATTAGATAGGATTCTCTTTCATAGACTTGATTGTACTTTAAACATTTAAAAATGCCAGTTTCCTATGAAATAAACTCCTTTTGGTTTTGTATAGAATTACCCTATGAGCCTGTTATGTCATCTTTATTTTGTATTTAGGTAGTATTTTTAATTTGTTCTTTTACTCTGAAATGGAAGATCTCTTCAGATCAATGTGTGTCAGTCCTAGTACTTTTGAATCGCTTGTTGTCCATTTCCTGACCCCTGTGTTCAGGTGATGGTTTCCCAAGACACAGCTGGGTAGTCAGTTACCCTGCACACATCTCAGTCATGTTCCTGCCATCTCCCTGGCCGTCATCTAGTATAACTGCTACATTGAGAGGATGTCCTCCCATTCTTCTACCTGGCCCTCTGACTGCCAAGTGCACTATATGAACAGAGCTCAAGAGTAAACAGATGTCCAATCTCTTCTTCTGCCTGCAATGCTGGGAAGATGGGAAAGGTACCCATGCTCATTAGTCCCTCTCTTACCCTTTCTCTCCAGTTCTGTTCTGACAGTTTGTAGTAAGTGAATGAGTGTAGGGGAGAGGGAAGGAGGGAAGGAGAGAGAGAGGGAGGGAGGGAGGGAGGGAGGGAGGGAGGGAGGGAGGGAGAAAGGGAGGGAGGGAGGGAGGGAGGGAGGGAGAGAGAGAGGGAGTTTAGAGTGAGAAATAAATAACAGGTGTGAGCCTGATGCTTTCTGAGGCAGCCAGGGTGATACTAGCCTCAATATTTGGTTGACATAAACACTTTAGTTGTGAGCTGAAGATAATTTCGCATAAGCTACTGGTGATATAGTGAGGATGGCCTATCTATTGCATTTTCTTAAAGTTTTATTGGCTATATAGTTAGTAAAAAATTTTTTTTTTCTTAATTCTACCAAGAGATCCTGCTTTTCAGTAATAATGCTCTTTTTCTCCCCTCCCCCCCCCCATCCTTCTTCTTATCCCAGTGTATTTTTTCTGAGTCCAAAGATATAATAATGGGAAATTTGGATAGACTGTTAGGAGCAACTTTCCAGATGGTATGGTAATTACTGCATCCTATATATTTTTTAAAGCACCCAAGTTTTATTCTATGTTTTATTTACCTAAGTCAATGTTTTATCTGACTTTTTATGTACCTAAGTCAAAGCCTAACATACCTTTTACTTAGCAATTTCTTATTTCCATATTGCTATATTCTTTTTCCTTTCATTTGTGACTAATCTCTCTCCTTTGCCTTAACTTTAGAACTCATAATTTGACACAATAAATACTAAGGCAATTATTCCTGAGATAATCCAAATGTTCTCATTAGCAGTTCAAAAGATTTCTTGGAATAAATAACAGAGGTTATTTTTCCTAGATTCCTCTCAGGTTTTAATTAACATTCTTCTTCATAAATTACTGACAGTTCTTTAATGTCCCTGTCTTCGCTAATTTCTATTCTGACTCTTTATGTGAATTTGACAAAATACCCCTCAGTAGAACAATTTCTCACCTTCTTAATATTTCTTGAGGATTTAATTCTTGTACTAGTCTTTGAATATGTGATGGATTCCCTCAGCTTCTTTTCTTTTCTTTTTATTCAAGCAAAAACTGTTCCCTGGTGAAAAAATATCTTAACAATAGTAGCATTTCAATTTTGTAGATGTGACACCTTATTTGTCATAAATTGTTCCTATTTTTCCCCTAAAGAGGATATTTCAAAAAATTAGCTATAACATTTACTTCATAGGTATATGTGGGCTTAAATTATACAATATACATAAAACTCCTAGTACAACGTCTAGTACTTGCCAAAAGCTTAATGAATGCTACTTTTGTTCTTTTTGTCTCTATACTTAATCTTTCCCCTTGACTTTTGTGAACCTTTACTAGTATATATATGTATTTTAAAATATGGATGGGAATTTAGCAAATTTGTAGTTTGGGTGTGGTTCTAACTTCATAGGTAAAACTTATAGCATGCATGTAGATGTGTGTGTCCACTTAATAGGCAATATTTTTCAAGAAATATACAGTCACTATTCAGTATCCCCAGGTTTCCCATCCAGTGATTCAACCAACTGAGGAGGGAAAACAGTGTTTTTGATCTGTGGTTGAAAGTCTGCAGGTACAGATGGCGACTGTATTCATTGTTTTTATGTCATATATGACCAACCTTCAAGAATATATATATATATCTAATATGCAAAGTGTCCCCTTGGAAGTTGGACCGGGAGACTGAGAGTTCGATTGCTCACTATGACATGCACTGACCACCAGGGGCCAGTGCGGAATGAAGGAAGGCCCTGGCCGATAGCCAGGAAAGGAAGGCCCCATCCAGCAGCTGGAAGGCCCCAATCGGCCCTGATCGCTGGCCAGGCCTAGGGACCCTACCCTTGCACGAATTTTGTGCACCAGGCCTCTAGTTTTATATAAGGGGTTTGGGCATCCACCAATTTTGGTATCCACTGAAGGTCCTGGAACTAATCCCCTGAGCATAATGAAGGACAACTATAGTTAAGTTTGGGGGGAGTCAAAATTTATTCAAGGGTTGTTGACTGCGCAGGAGTTGACATTACCCAGGCATAATGATTCAAGGGCCAACTAAATGCTTGAACAAATAGGCTAATCCAATGCAGGAGGAGGGGGCATGAGGAAATGGACCAAAATGAGCCTTCTCATTGTACATAATTCTCTTTTACTTAAAAATTTTAGATATACTTCTATATTTTTGTAGAGCTTACTTGATTCATGTTAAATTAAACAGTGAGCTTTTCTTGGAGATTTTGCTTCTGTTTCAGGAAGGAAAATGTTTACTATTAAATTAAGATGAAATAGCTTTACTGTCTATTTGCAACTCATTTAAAATTGGATATACTTTAACACTGAATATTTCCTAAAATGAAACTTTATAACCATCTGGATTCAGTGCATTCTAGCTGATATTTCTTATAGATAAACGGTTTCTTAATGACACTTTTGATCCCAAAGGATGTATTAGACTCCAAAATTATGTGTTTATATAACAACCCAAAAGGAACCAATTTGATTTCTGCAACTTCTTTACCTATAATTGCATTTCAAAAATTTAAGTTTATAAGAGTATTTTTCTCAGAAGTTCTAAGTCCTGAAAAAAACAATCAGTCAATATTATTGTTCTATATTATTATTGTACATACAATGATACATTATTGTTCTTTATTGTTCTATTCTTCTTTTAAAAATGGCTGTTATCTAATCTGCTCCTTGCTCTTCAAATCTACTTTGCACCTATGGAGGTTCATCAAACACTAAGGGAATATTAATTTGCACATCTTGAGAAAAGCTAATTATCAATTAACATTTTTCTTCAAATCTTAACCAAATCAGGTATAGAATAAAAACAGAGGGTTTTGGAAATCACCTCAAGGTATCTCACCTAGGAGAATACTTTATGTTAATCCTTTCTACAATGCCGTTGTATATAAATACTGGAAACCTGGTGACGAAAATTCATGCACTGGGGGGGGTCCCTCAGCCCAGCCTGCCCCCTCTCACAGTTTGGGATCCCTCAGGGGATGTCCTACTGAAGTGACTGGCCAAGCAGGGGAGGGCACCACCTCATCACCCTGTTGCTGCTGCTGCTGCCGCCGGCCACCACGGCTGCTGGCCCTCCTCGGCCTCACAGCCACTGCAGCTTTGTCCGGAAGGACATCCGGAAGGACCTTCGGAAGGACATCCAGAAGACATCTGGTCTATCCAGTCTAATTAGCATATTACCCTTTTATTAGTATAGATATAATTAAATATTGATAAATATTACTTAATTAATAGTAACTAAGACACTACTACAAATATGTACTATAAATATATGTATATACTAGAGGCCTGGTGCACAAAATTCGTGCACTTGGGGTGGGGGGTCCCTCAGCCCGGCCTGTGCCCTCTTCCAGTCCAGGAGCCCTCAGGGGATGTCTGACTAATGGCTTAGGCCCACTCCCCGTGAGCCTGGCATCTGACTGAGCAGTGCTCCCCCTGTGGGGGTACACTGACCACCATGGGGCAGCTCCTGGGTTGAGCATCTGCCCCCTGGTGGTCAGTGTGCGTCATAGTGATTGGTTGTTCTGCTGTTCAGTCAATTTGCATATTAGCCTTTTATTATATAGGATGAGTATGCAGAATGCCCCAGTTCCATAATTTCCCTCCCTCTCTAGCTTATATTTTGACAGATGAAAGAGTGAATTAGAGAGACTATTTCAGGTAATTACTTTGAACACAGATGAACCTGAGAGTGTAAGCCTCTAAAAATAGGGCCCCTGAACATCACTTTCTTCATGTAAAAAGGTTAGAAAATAATACCTATTCGCAGTTATTTTTGAACTTTGGATATACAAAAAGTGCTTGTGGCACAGAACAGCCATTCCACTCTTTTTTAAAAATATGTTTTTATCGGTTTCAGAGAGAGGAAGAAAGAGGGAGGGAGAAATATAAACATCAATGATGAGAAAGAATCACTGATTGGCTGCCTCTTACACACTCCCTACTGGGGATCAGACTGGAAACGCGGGCATGTGCCCTGATCAGAAATCAACTGCAACCTCCTGGTTCTTGGGTCCACACTCAACTACTAAGCCACACTGGCTGGGCCATTCCACACTTTTAAAACATCTTTCAGATTTCCTCCTTCTGTTGTGCAGAATTACACAAAATAATTTCATCATCCAAAACAAAAAGGTAACCGAAAAATAAAGAAAATAGAAAAGTAAACCCTGATCCTCAAGACATGATATTTAAAGGGCAATGGAAGAGAATAAATTAGAAGTGACACCAAGCTCTGCTAGACCAACCTTCAAGAATATCCATCGATATTTGTTTGGAACTTTACGACTTCTAACACTCCAGTGGGGTCTCTTCCGTTTCTAGGGATCAAAACTGAACTTGAGCAATAATGGGAAATGTATTGGTTCCCATAAGCTAATGTTCAAGAACATTAGAAAACACATATACAAATCAGGGGCCCTGGTATAAACAGTGCTCCCTCAGGTTAGCGGTTCCCACAGACTGGAATATGTCTGCGGCTAATGCTGGGTTGTACCCTCAGACCAGAGCACCAGGTCTGGTTAATGAGATCCCTGGGAAGAGCTCTTTGACCTACGTATTTGAAGTGCCCTTCCTTGGACCAACCACTGCCGGCAGGTGGATGGAGTAGTGTGATGGGCGCGCTCTGGGCTAAGTGGCCACACCCATGCCTAGGAAGAAGGTCTTGTGCTAGACAGCTACAACCAAAGCAGCATAGCTGGGGAGTGGGGTTATTGGAAAGAAAGGAAGGAGGAGGCATGTAGATGGAGAGAGAGAAATGGCCGACAAGTTACTTTTTCTAGAAGGAAATGCTCTTTCTAGGAGAAAATAGTCTGGAGTAGAAAAAAAACCTCAACATTGTCAACTTCAAGCATGTCATCCATTAATGTCCAATTTATATCATAAAAATACCAAAAAATTGTGAAAATAAAGAAGAAAAAAATTAAAAATATACACTTAAATGTATGAAGCCATGCATGTAATATAGGAAATACTGGGAAAAATTTGAGTCTGCACATTGGCAGTAGCATGAGCAAAATGATTAGAAAGTTGTTTCTATTTAAAAACGTGGGGACACTTATGCCAAAATTTCTAAATGCTTCTATTTAGGACATTTTTGGCATTATTAAAGTGACTGAAGAGTCTTAAACATCCAGAGATTCATCCTAAAATGTCTTTTTTGTTTTTCTGGTAAATGTCCCAGTTTTAGGCATTGGCATTCCCCAGAGTGCTAAAATCTTCCAAATCTCATTCAAAATTAGCATCATCCACCATGAAAAATATAAAAGTGTGTTGATGCTTTGTGTTCATGAATTCTTCAATATCTGAATGTTAAATGCCAGTAGAGGAACCGTTTGATTTCAGAACTTTCTGATCATTGCACCAAGGCTTCTGCCAAAAGCGCTGTACTCACGCTTTCCATCCCATGCGCAGTTTCACGTATTAGCATCCTTTTGAGAATTCACTCGTGATTATCCACTACGTGCTCTGGGGATGCTTGAGCACGTGGGACAGGTGCTGTCCTGAATGCATGTGGCTTCTGTTTGCTGGGTTGAGGCCCAGACTTACAGAGTGAAGGGGGCTTTGCAGAGAGGTGTTCTCCGTAAGCTGGAACCTGTCAAACTCCTCCTGCGTGAAACCTCACGCAGGAGAGGAAAGAAGCACTGAAGCACGTCAGGGTTAACCAATTTGGTGAATCTCCAAGGCTGTGTTGAGATTTGGCCCTAGAATTGTAAGAAAATACTATGAACAACTCTATGACCACAAGCTGGACAATGTGGATGAAATGGATAAATTCCTACAAAAACGCAATCTCCCAACACTGAATCGGGAAGAATCAGAGAACCTGAATAAGCTGATAACTACTGATGAAATAGAAGCAGTCATCAAAAAACTCCCAGCAAGCAGAAGCCTGAGTCCAGGTGGCTTCACAGAGGAGTTTTACCAAACATTCAAAGAACTAACACCTATACTCCTCAAACTATTCCAAAAACTCCAAGAGGAAGGAACACTTCCAAGGTCCTTTTATGAGGCCAGCATTACCCTAATTCCAAAACCAGATAAACACACTACAAAGAAAGAGAATTACAGGCCAATATCTCTTATGAACATAGATGCTAAAATCTTCAACAAAATTCTAGCAAATCGGATCCAGCAATATATTAAAAAGATCATGCATCATGACCAAATGGGATTTATTCCAGGGATGCAAGGCTGGTACAATATTCACAAAGCAATAAACATGATACAGCACATAGGTTTGACCCTAGAGCAGTGGTTCTCAGCCTTTCTAATGCCACGACCCTTTAATACAGTTCCTCATGTTGTGGTGACCCCCAACCATAAAATTATTTTTGTTGCTACTTCATAACTGTAATTTTGCTACTGTTATGAATTGTAATGTAAATATCTGTGTTTTCCGATGGTTAGGTGACCCTGCTAGCGGTTCTCAGCCTGTTGGTCGCAAACCACAGGTTGAGAACCACTGCTGTAGAGCCTAAGACCATCGGAAAACACAGATATTTACATTACGATTCATTAACAGCAAAATTACAGTTATGAAGTAGCAATGAAAATAATTTTATGGTTGGGGGTCACCACAACATGAGGAACTGTATTAAAGGGTCGCGGCATTAGAAAGGTTGAGAACCATTGTTCTAGAGGAGAGCATGACAGCACATATGGGACGGAATGGTTTATATGTTCTTAATCCTTTAAGTGCATTTTTTCTAAAAGATGGGCACTTGAAAAACACCCATTCATTCATTTAATAAGCATTTGCTCAACCTCCAACCTGAGCCTCATCTATATGGCACTTAGGAATAAAGCTTGGTTTAGTGACTCGGGGTTTCCTATATCAGGGTGCTGTTTTGTTCAAGATGGACATAAAATATGATGAACATTGCAGACAGTTCATGTGCTCACTTAACAAGTATTTCTTGAGCAGCTCCTCTGTGTGAGGCGCCATATGAGGCTGCAGGCATACTATCATAACCTAAGCAATAACGGTCAAGGTGGCAATAGGCATGTCAGAAGCATTACACTTGAGTCCCAGATGTGTCATCACTAGCTTGGACGAGTCATTGAATACCCTGCCCTTCTCCACAAAACATGGCCAGTAACCGCTGCTCACCTCATGATCTTATTGCAAGAATCTATTTTCTTTTAAATATATAAAATCTATATATCATTTTCTAAGCTATAGAATGCTATACACATCGCTGGTATGGTGCTTATTCACAAGAGATCTGTCTCCCATCTCTTACTTAAGCAAAAGGAAGTCATTAAAACTACTTCCACCATTCTCTTCACAGGAGCTCCTCCGGGTGATCTGCCGGCCTTCTCAGCCCCCTACCAGCTCATCACACCAGTAACCTGCACCCTGGGATTTGAAAGCCTGTGCTCCTGCCTCATGCCGTCTGCTAGGTGAACGTGTGCCAAATTACTAGGGCAGAGCTTCTCAGTGGGGTCACATACACGGGGTGGAGAGAGAGAGGACCGAGCCTGTGCCAGGAAGCAGAAGAAGACACCATGGGGCGCTATTAAATTTCCCATTAACTTTGCTGCTACGGCCCTACTTGACCTTCCCTTGACTGTCCCTCATGCCTCTCAGCTGGAGAAAAGGCTGTTAACTCTCCCAGTGACTCTGACCATATCGGTGCTGCGGGGTGAGATGCGATCAGGAGGTCTGCGGGGGACAATCAGAGCGGCCAGTCACAGAACTGAGAAGGCGGGTTTGAACCTGCAGAGCTACTGGGCTTTCTGCAACCTTGTGGCTGATATTAAATGTGATTTTTGTTAATAACAAAATCGGGCAGTGTAATTCATAATTCAAGGATCCACAGGTGATTTTCCTGTGAGCATTGACACTAAGGCCTTACGGAAAAGAATGCCTCCATGGTGGAAGCTGGTATGTGCACCGAGGGGTGTCTACAATTCTGGGGCAGTGTTGACTTTTCCAAAAGTACTAATAGATTTCAAGAAGATCTCTTTTCCCCCTACTTATTCTTAATCAGTTTTGATGAGGTATAATTGCTGTACTGGGTTGACAGTATCCCCAAAAGAGTGTCCCCCAAAATTGACATCTACCCAGCAACTCAGAAGATGGCTTTATCTGGAAATAGGGCACATGCAGGTGTAATCAAGTTAAAATGAGGGGGTCCTGAGCCCTAAAGGCCGGTGTCCTTTGAAGAGGAGGGAAATCGGGGCACAGAGAGGAAAAGGCGATGCTGATTTGGAGGTAGACTGGAGTAATGTTGCCGCAGCCAAGGGAAGCCACGGATGGCCCCACACTGGAAGCTAGGAAGAGCCCAGGGAGCAGAATTCTTCTGTAGAGACTTCAGAGGAAGCAGGGCGGGACTCACACCCTGGTTTAAGCATTCTGGCCTCCAGAGCTGTGAGAGAATAAGTTTCTGTTGTAAGCCACCCAGTGTGCAGTGCTTTGCAATGGCAGCCCGAGGAAACTAATACAATTGCATAAAATAAAATGTACAACTTTTATGTGTGCCGTCCAATGAGTTCTAACAAATCTTTACACCATGTAAGCACCACCACAATTGAGATATAGAATATTTCTATGAGCCTAAAGAGGTTCTGTTTGCCCTGTCCCAGTCTATCCCTCCCACCCCGCCCCAACACACACACACACACACACACACACACACTCACACACACTCAGAAAGCTCCTGGCTGCATTCTGTGATTAGGTTTATTCTAGGATATCATATAAGTGGAAATCACATAGTACTTTTTTGTGTCATTCATTGAGCACAATGATTTTGAGGTCCAACCTATTGTATGTATCAGTAGTTTGTTCTTATTGCTGAGTAGTATAAAATTAAAAGGAAATATCACGATTTGTTTATCTTTTCACCTGTTGTTGAATATTTGGATACTTTCTAGTATGGGCTATTATGAATAGAGCTGCTATAATCCTTTGAACACAAGGTTTTGTGTGGACATACGTTTTCGTTTGTCTTATAAAGTACCTAGGAACATAAGATCATATGGGTCAAATGGTACTTATATGTTTAACTTTATGAGAAACTGCCAGACTGTTTTCCAAAATGGCTGTTCTCTTTTATTATTTTTTTAAATATATTTTTTCATTGATTTCAGAGAGGAAGGGAGAAGGAGAGAGAGATAGAAACATCAATGATGAGAGAGAATCATTGATCGGCTGCCTCTTGCACACTCCACACTGGGGATCAAGCCTGTAACCCAGGCATGTGCCCTGACCAGGAATTGAACCCTGACCTCCTGGCTCATAGGTCAATGCTCAACCACTAAGCACATCCGCGGTACTCTTTTATATTCCCACCAGCAGTGTGTGCGAATTCTGGTTGTTTCATCTCTTTACTAATACTTGATACTGTCCGCCTCTTTAATTTTAGCCATTCCATCAAGAATAAATGGGGGTGGGGCTGTTAGTTGATGTGATTTCTTCTTAAAAAGTCAGTTAACTGGCTGCAATTTCTTTTGCTGTTTTATGGACTTTAAACAAAATGGTTCGCACTTATAGACAGGAAAGTGCAAACCATTTTATAGAAACTTCTCAGCTATAGAGTTGTCTGGTTTCATCTTATAAGACAATTCTATAGCTGAGAAGTTTCTAGTCAATGTACACACTCATCCATCTTTTCTATGGTTCATGACACTATTTTCTCTAAGCTAATCTTCCCGTGACATATTTGTGAAACATAAAGGGAAACCAAACTACACCCTCATGTCAAAAACCAATACACGATATGGATACTTAATAGATTCAGAGAGATAATTAGCAGTAACAAGTCCGAAGTTATTTACTTAGGAAATGAAGTTGAGATACTCAATGGCAATAGCAGTCAGCAAAAAGCATAGAAGTTACAGTGCAAGATAGCAATTTCTCTTCCATCTCATTGGAGTGTAGTTCAAAGCAGGGTATTATCATAGACTAAATGTCCCACCAAATACATATGAATATAATGAATATCTAGGTACTTCTGGAAATAGCTACATAAAAATTCCAATTTGAGAGGGAATAAAAAGTTTATTCTATTAGAGAAAAATAATCTGTTTCCAAATCCTGAATTATGTAGAATCATGTAGTTATTCTGACATCTGTGCCTACATGGCATTAAATACCCTCTGGTTAAAAATTTCTCTTTCCATGATCTTCTGACAAGGTGCTGTTTCATCGCCCTGGTAACTTATATTAAGCAGTAATATAAAGCTGGTGTTTTCCTACGTGTTAAACTGGGCTACTGCCCTGTTATATCATCATAAAGTTATTTTCATCTTTAATACAGAAAGTCTATAGTTAACATATAAAATCTATGTAGTTTTGGAGTGTATCTGGGCAGGAGGAAGGTCCCAAAAACTGCCTTTGTAATTGAGATGTTCTTCCCTGCCTGTGGATAAATTTTCAAAGATTACATAAAGAAGAAAATGTGTCTTTTGAGAACAAATATTACCTAACTTGTGGGGATGTTTTCTTACTATTTTATCCTCTCTTATATTTATCTTCTGCCTCTGTCCTTTCTATTACCGTGTGATGAAATGTACACCGGTTTCGAAGTTGTAAGACAAGATTTAGAAACAGGTTATGAAAACATGGGTTAAAGTAAGACGGTTGTTATGGACCAATTAAGCTTTCTCAGTTATTTATTTACTTTCCCAGCAATTCCACTTCTGGGAATTTATTCAAAGAAACCCAAAACACCAAGTTTTTGTGTGTGTTTTTATGTTAATGCAGACTTTTGAGATGGGTGTGAGCTGTCCCACTGTAAACCTTGGTGTCGTGAGGGCAATGACAGTGCCGTAAAGTAATCCCCATTGACTGGATTATGCTGTCTTTAAATGGTTCTGTGGCTGCAGGGTCTTATATCCAGAAATCCTCATGTCACTAAATGAATTAATCAAAATACCTGTCCAATGGTCATTTCTGAATGCAGTCCAAGATTTCATTTCTGTCTAGATCCCCAAATAAGGTTTTTTTGAGGTGAAGAAAAAAAACTCCACTGTATATGACCTAAGTAATCTGTATGTAGAAAAAAACTTCACTA
Source organism: Eptesicus fuscus (assembly GCF_027574615.1). NCBI lineage: Eukaryota > Metazoa > Chordata > Mammalia > Chiroptera > Vespertilionidae > Eptesicus > Eptesicus fuscus. Next base: position 86,021,105 of record NC_072484.1, read on the forward strand.
TTTAGAACCTTTTGGAGGAAACTATCATCATGATTAGTATGAAACCAAAGCATTTATAGAATTTTTCAAAGAGGGCGAGTTAATGACTTTTAGGTAAATGTAGTAACTTGAAGGTCAACAAGTTGTGGAGCAGAATTCTTCGATGATAGGCCTAGTGACGGGTAATAAGTAGACCACTTTGAAAGCAGCACAGCTAATATATATATATATATATATATATATATATATATTAATGGTACTTCTAAAGCACTTAAAATCAACAGTCCCTTAAAATAATCTACACATTTGCCCTGCAATCTTAATTGCACAATTAATTTGTTTAGATATCATTTGATTTTAAATGCATTTGATGTGAAATGTACTAGTAGTGTAAAGGTGAATTTCTTATGATTTAAATGACATCCTCCATACCAATACACAATAGTTCTAGATTTCAAAATATAAAGTCAAAATTAAAGAGGCTCAAGGTGCCCAGCCAGTGTGGCTCTGTGGTTGAGCGTCCACCTATGAACCAGGAGGTCACAGTTCAATTCTCAGTCAGGGCACATGCCTGATGCCGGCTTGATCCCCAGTGTGGGGCATGCAGGAGGCAGCCAATCAATGATTCTCTGTCATCATTAATGTTTCTATCTCTCTCTCCCTCTCCCTTCTTCTATGAAATCAAATAAAAGTATATTTTTAAAATAAATAAATAAATAGGCTCAAGGTGATTCTGATTGTTCTTGATATTTCTGCCTAAGTTATATGGAGACAGTTACCTTGTTAGAGGATAGACCCCTGTGTCTGAGGGAGAGGGCTTCCCCCTCTTTGGCCTTTGTCAATCTTATAAGAAAGATTTTGGACAAGTGACAGACAAATAGCATTGTAGCAAAGCAAGCAAATTCATTAAGGAAACAAGGCAAGCAAATGTATTAAAAATATACTTTGCATATAGCACAAGCAGGACAGCCAGCTAATCTGAGTACCCCACCTGGGGATGGTTTAAGGATTTTATACTTTTCTGTCCACAGGTTTCAAGGCTCTTCTGCTGGATATCTTGGGCAACAGGCTAGATTTCAATGCCCCCCTTTTTACTTTGTTGTGGCTTTTCCAAGAATTTATGGGAATATCTGGCAATTTTATCTTGGCAAGTCCCAAGACTGCTGACTTCTTTGTTCAGTGAGTAAGATAAAACTCGCCCCTTTTTCCTTCCCCCTTCCCTCCTCCTGCCCTAATATCCCCTAAGTGGAATTTTTCCTTGGGTTTAGCTGGGGTCTTTGTTCTCTATTTTCCCAGGCCAGGTTGATTTAAGTTGAATATTCTCTGATTAAGGAGGAGAGGTATTAACCATTTACTTTCAAGTGTCCTTGTTTGGAGAAGATAAGGTCTTGGAATTTCCAAGCTGGATGCAAGCTCCCCAAACTGTTTGGCTTTGTTTGATTTTCTTGTCTGTTTCCCCTTCCACCTGCCCAGGAATTTTCCTAGCTTCTTAGTATCCTGCCACAATTTGAGGTAATAGTCTTTATCTATTCAGAAATGATGATGTAAGGTTTTGTGACTCAGGAATCACCATTCCCTTGGAAGATTCATTTTTACATATTGTCAATAACAAATTAAATTGGCAGATGGGATGTTAGAGAAGAATTTGGGTTTGTTAACAGTTATCAGCTGAAATACCACCTCCATTGCCAGGAAGCTATGTGATCTTAAGCCAGGTATGGAACTTCCCTAAACTTTAGTTTTTTTTTCATCTCTGAAATGGAAATTACAATGCAGAAATGATGGTAAAGGATGAGAAGACATGACTATAAAACCCTTGGCATGATAAATGGCAAATAATAGGAATTCAATAAGTGGTAGCTAACTCTCTTTCCGGATTGTTGGTTTTGTGGTTATATCATGGAATACAAATAAGAAAACAAAAAACAAAAGGGGAAACATGATACCGCCCTGCAGAGGCGCCGAACATTTCTAACATGCCATTGTAATATTTGCTGTAAACGGGGAAAGAGCTTCTGTGGAGTGTACAAATTTGTCAAGCCATCCACATGAATAAAAATGAAAATTTTATGCTTTCTAGTCATTAGAAAAATAATACATGAAATGGCTGAGTTGCCGCAGAGCAACCAGACCTGAACAGCCTCCAATAGGCCAGTCAGTCCGATTTCAGAAGATGGTAAAAAGCACTAGCTCGTTGTCATCTTTATCTGCTGACCTGATTTACTCAAAAAAATTTGCATCATTTGGCTGCATGAATGTCTGAAATGAATAAAATTTATTAGACCCAGGGAGAAATGCTATCTTTTTGTATATAAAGTATAATATCCCCTCTTGACCAATAAAACACTGGCCCATGATAAATTTATTAGAAAACCACCATTTTAAATTCAGATTAAAGTCTTAGCACACACTATTTATCATGAGTTAGTTTACTCCTCCATCATGTCTCTGTGTTTAAATGTAATATAATAGAAACAGCTTTCATTAATCCCTCTGACATACTCCAATAAAATTTCCAAGGGCTCTGGAACAGAGGGAGAAACGCGGTAGTTTAGAACTCATTCTGAGGTCTATCCTGGGATGATCATTTAAAGATAATGTCAGTGAAATAGAACATTTGTGCAGGATAATGGTCACCTGCTCTTAGATTAATGCTGAGATAAAGACAGAATTATTTTCAAACACAAAAAAAAAGGCAAAGCAGGGATGTTTATTTTCAAAGTGGGGATCATGTTTCTCTGAGAATGTTTTCTCTACCACCCACACTTGATTTATTTTTCATACATTTTCTGAATAACTCAAAAAAGGTCTCTCTTTCAACTTGATCTCTTGGAATTGTCATGTTTGATTCATGAAGAAGTTAATCAAATTTGGTGTATCACAGAGGAACATAATATAGACATTTGGATGGTCCTTTTGTTATGTCAACCTGGCTAGGCTACAGTCCCTAGTCATTCAATCAAGCACCAATCTGGGTGTTGCTGTGAAGGAATTCTGTGGATGTGACTAACAGTTTATTATTAGTTGATGTTAAGAAGGGGAGGTCTGATATAATCAACGACAAGGCCTTAAAAACTGAGCTGAGGCTTCCCCGAAGAGGAAGACATTCTGCTGTGGACAGCAGGAGGGAGTAAGCTCCCCCATCATCCGGGAAACCAAAGGAGCTAGGCTCACATTCATGTAGGAAAATATGTTATTCGGACTCCCACAGAACAACTTCAATTGAAAAACCAAAGTTCAAAACCAGCCATCCTTTTCTCTCTTCCTGTCCTGCCTCAGCCTGGCTTTTTCACAACCTTAACCTTTAGCTCTAGCTTGAGGAATTTTTTAAAAAGACAGATCAAAGGAATTCAGCCTCTGATAACAACAGGGGTGTCTGGAATTCCAAGGGAACTCACCCAAGTTCTCCCAATGCCAACCAAGGGCCCCTGCTGGTACCTAGCATGGGTCCTGGTCTACAAGGTGGTCTTGGGTGGGCTCCTCTCTGGTATGACATGTCACTGCACGTGAGTCAGCTGGGCATAGGCTCAGGAAAGAAAGTCCCATCTTGGGTCGCCAAAATGGTGCTGGAAAGGGGATCTGGGCCCTTCTAGGAGAAAGACTTGTGGGTTTAGAACGTGTATTCCCCATATTTTTCTTTCTGAGTAGAATGCAACAACATGAAATCTTGCATATAAGAAGAGATCTTATCCTATTTCAAAACAGAAACAAAAACAACCCCCAACGTAAATAAATGAGTCCTCTCAAAAAGATGGACTGGGGCATTAGCCTTAGAATCTTATCTCACACTAACCAGAACAGCAAACGACCTTCGGTCTAAAGGGTGCAAAGCCCAAACAGCAGAGACAGAGGATTCCCTGCGTTCATAATATGATGAAGAGCAATCTAAGTCCCCAAAAGATAAGAAAGCAAGCAAGAACATCTGTAACCAAAGTTACATTACAGGCAGCCAAGAACTCTCCCTAGCTAAGTGTTTCAAGCGGCTGATGCCTTGAGAGGGAGAGCAGGCAGGATCCCCATTGGACTATTGGTATTGGGACTGTAAATATCTGACAAGGAAATAAGCATCACGTGGGAGGTAATTGACTATAACTGAAGCAGGTGCTCAGAATATCTGCTTACTCTTGAGGCTCCTGTTGGGTTCTATGACTTCTGAAGGTGTAGTGATTTTTCTTAGGCACTGGTGGTCTGGAAGGAATTCAGAGGTGAGGCCCGTGCCTTCATCATCCACCCTGTCCTTATCAAGCCTGTTGTGAAAGCTCACAAGTGACGTCCACCTAGAAAGCTAGTTAAAATGATTAAGCCAACAATGCTGAGGCTAATTTATGATCTTCCTGGTTCCCCCTACATAGCATTTTGCCACACCTTCTTGTTGATTTGGAGATTGCAAATGGTAACTGATCGCAATATGCAACAAGCTCCCTCTTCTCTTTCTTCCCCTCCTTTCTTTTCTCCCTCCTTCCCTACACTTGACTTCTCATTCCAGAGTATGGGAGACAGGAAATACTGCCACCACCTGCCAGGGGTGACATCTAGGAGAACTGAGGCTGGAATTAAAATGCTTAGCAGTGGTTGCCATGGTGAATGGCTATCTCACCTTTTTTTTGTTTTTAATTCTTTCCAAAACAGGAGCATTATTTTACAACCCATTTGCAAAGGCATGGGAAACAGTAAGTAGTCGCTGAAAATACAAGTGATGGAGTGTTACACCTGAAGCTCTGATGCTAGCTGCTGGGAGAGACAGTAAAAAAAAAAAAAAAAAAGTGCAAAGAGAATTTCTGTGGCGGTGATGACCTTGTGCAGGAACTTGGAGAATGAGTAGGTAGATGGATGGAAGAAGACAAAAGATCAAATACATTAAAGACTCTGTCTCTTCCCTTTAGACTGCTGGCTGATTGAAATTGTCATCACTATCATGATACGGTGATGGAAGATATTGTCTTAAAGTGGCTTGCATAAATGTAATACATTTTTTAAAAAGCAACTGAAAATATGCCTTTTTCAAGGTCAATTGGAAGAAGAGAAAGAAAGTTCATGAAGTAAATTCAAAATGGAAAATAAATAAAATATATATAATCAGCTAAAGGGAAGGATTAGAGTTAATATTATTTTTGTAATAAGCAATAATCTCACAATAAATAAGGTCGTTTGGCAAAAATAAACAAAAACCATGAGTCTTGCTTTTAGAGAGACAAAACTGTTTAAAGTGGGGGATATAAACTGGGGACCATGTGCTGGGCTTATAGAAGTCTATGAAATCCTGAAAATATCATGCAAAATTTTTTTAAAAATATATTATGCACTCCCCATCCCCTTAAACAATGCGCCTAGCAGAATACTATTTAGAAAAGTCTGGTCTAATTGCATTCTACATCAGCATTTCTCCTTTATAAAGTTTAGGAAACTAAGGCCCAAATGAATGAAGTGATTTACTTGTCATAGCTAGTAAGTAACTACTTCTCAATGACCCCTACGGCTCTGTTGTCCAGTTGGTACTCTGGTATCCTCTATCCATGACTTTCTTTGGCACAACATCTGCTGTTGGTCACTGTATTAATTTCTTAGGACTGCTATAATGAAGTACCACATCATGAGTCACTTAAAACAAGAATTATTCTTCCACAATTCTAGAGGCCAGAAGTCTGACATCAAGATACTAGCAGGGCCATATTCTCTTGGAGACTCTGGATAGAATCCTTCCTTGCCTCATCCTTGCTCCTGGTGGTGACCATAAATCCTTGGTAGTCCTTGGCTCGCAGCTATATCTTTCCAGTCTATCACACAGAGCATTCCCCCTTTGTGTCTCTATCTTCACATAGCATTGTCCTCTTCATATAAGGACAATGGTCATTTTGGATTAGGATTCACTCTGAGGATCATATCTTAACTTGATTACATCTGCAAAGCTATGCAAAATAAGATACTGCAGTTTAGGTCATCAGCTTCTCTTTTTGGGTAACATAATTCTACTTATAAGAGCAATCTATTTCTCTCCATCCTCCTTCCTAAAATAGCTGCTCTTCTCTAGCCTTGTAAAGCTATCATTCCAAAAATAATTTAATGCATCCTACTCAAACTTCTTCCATTGAGGTTCAGGTCAGTCATTTCACTAAGTCATCAGCAAATTGTCCTAAATTCTAAGGAAAGATAAGATGCTATGGTTCTACATTCTGAACTTTATCCCAACTTAGAGAGCTGAGCCCCTCCACGTGCTCTGTTGTGTTGACTCTGAATCATTGGTAACTAGTCTCTTGGACCTCCACACATCTGACATCAATAAAGAACAATATTTTTTTCTGGCTCCTTTATGAGTATATCTTAAGAAGAAAATTCAGAGCCTTCCTGAAGGAAAGATATATTATACCTATTGCTTTTTCCAATCTACAAAGCTGGTCACTCCACCATAAAAGAAAATTAGAGAGGTCTAACATTATCTCTGCTTCCTATGGCTGAGTTGACTGTTACCCAACCTTTGTCAATTTGGGAATCCAAAGGGTAAAAACACACAAAAAAACAATATTTCCTTAAAATGTAAGGCTGCCCAAATTTTATGTTCTATTTCCTTATTAGATAGCTATTTTGACCCTTTTAGATAAATGGGTGTTTTTAGCATCTTTGGCCTTGATAAGAAACTTCACAATTCTCATGGGAAATTACAAATCTCAGACCATCCTGACCCACAGAAAGGAACTATCTTTTTAGTTTATTACTTCCTTAAATTCTTCTGAAACTCTCTAGAGACCATTTGTTAAAATGCGCAACAGAAACTAATATAAAGATAGGGTGCTAAAACTTAGAAAAAATACTGCCATTTGCAACAACATGAATGGACCTTAAGAATATTATGCTAAGTGAAATAAGTCAGTCAGAAAAAGCTAAGAGCCATGTGACTTCATTCATATGTGGAATATAAAACTGAAACTCGTGAATACAAACAGCAGTGAGGTGGTTGCCAAAGGGAAAGGGGTAGGAGGAGAAGGGAGTCCTAATATATGGTGACAGGAGAAGATTGGACTTTGGGTGGTGGTTACACAGTGCAATATACAGATCTTGTAACATAGAAACCCACACCTGAAACCTATATGATCATGTCAACCAATGTCACCCCAATACATTTAATTTTTTAAAAAAAATAAGACATAACAAGTAGTGTACACTGAATAAGTGAATTGCTTAACTGCTTTTAACACTATACACTTTGAGGTTATAACATAAAAGTTGTATATTGATATATTAGCTATCTTTAAGATTGAGAAGGAAACTCACTCTTAGGTTGAATGAGATTATGCCTTTTTTTTTTACTTACAGCTGGTTTTGATATTGCACCCACACTGTGTTAGTGAATTCAGGAAGGACAGAATTTTATTCACTACATTTCACTACCCACAAGTTATCCTGAAACCTTGAGTTGTCTAGAAGGACATTAGTAGCTTGTCACTGTGTGTGATACTTGCCTATGCACATGGCACAGTATAAAGGGTTCCTGCCAAATTTGGTTTGAAAAGTAGTCTAAACTATTTAATTTCACCTTGGCAACCTCTCTTCTGGGACCAGATTGCTTCTTAGAGCAAATTTCACCTCTTGACCTTAGATTAAAGGCTGTCTGTCAACTTTCTCTCTTCTCATCTCCCTTTTCTACAACAGATGTGGCATTAACATACACATGTGCCTCTTTTCATGGCTTTATTATCAGTCATGTCTTCAAATCCATCCCACTTGTTGGCCTCCCAAATGACTCCATTCCACACATTTCTGGCAAAGACTTCCTGAGGTATCATAAATGGCCATTGAGTTTCTGGACAGTAAACTTGACACTATGTTCCAATAATTGCTGCTAACAGATGGTAGGAAACTGGGTTGTCTGAAATTTTTAAACCTGATTTCATCTTCAAACTCCATATGTATAATGCTTTATGTCTCTACCATTCTGTTCTTGGCTCTATTTGTTTCTTCAAATTTTGCAACTTATCTGAAACAGCAGAGGACTGATTTCTCAGCGTTTGGAACAAGTAAGTCAGTTTGGCTTTTACAGATACTCATAAGTATCTCTGCATGTGCATCAACATCTGAACTGAAGGTTAGCAACTGAGTGAAACAACTAGATACTTTAACAGATATAAATATGCATATCATGAGTAATAAAAAATAATAAATCAATATTGATCTGATGGGAAAATTCCTTCAAAATGAGAAACATGGTGAACCCAATTTTAGTGAGGAGAAAAATACTCAGATTGAGCATTGGACATTGAATGGATAAAACAAACACTAGTTGCTTTGAAGTTTTTGTTGCTTTTATCTTTATTTTTACTCTTAAGATACAGTCCAAATTTCTTAGTACAGTCCTTCATATTTTCAGTCCCTAGCTCACCCCACTCCAACCTTGTACTCTATGTCCAAGCAAACTGAACATTTTATATTTTATAAATACAATGTGCTCTGTCTCGATTCTAAGCTCTTCCTAGATTATTCCTATCTTCCTAGCATAGTTTTCCCCTCCGTCTTTACATTTCTATTTCCTTAAGATCTCACTTAATATATAATTCCTTCCAAGAAGCTTTCCCTGACTCATTAACTGTGCAAGGTGCCACCACTTTCTACAATTACAAGATATTCTATGGCCCATACCATGCACTTGACACCACGTGTTATGAGGCTCTGGCTCTTTTTCACTCTGTCCCACCTTGAACCCTATGAAAACTTAGACCCCCTCCCATCACATTAATCAAACCACCTACAAGTACATTGCCAGATATATACAATGCTTAAATGTGTGATGAGTGAAAGCATAGATACATATGAATGTAAGAACAGATTTGCTTTCCAAAAGATAAAAATCTCAAAATACTTATGCTACACAGTTGAAGCCAAAAGGTCACTTTTAAAAATTAACATTTATTGATGCCTTGGATTGGACCCCCAATTAGTGTCTGCAGCACTGACTTTTCTCTTGAACCCCATCCTTAAACATCCAAGTTCCTCTTAAACTTCAATTAAATGTCTGGTTTCAAACTTAACATGTCTAAGAGGCTTTTCAATGGTTCTTCCACAAACCTGACCTGCCTGCAGTCTTTCCCAACTGTTTTGGTGATTACATAGGCCCAAAAAGATCTGTGCAATTAATTGTCAAGCCCAAAATCTTGGAATCGTTTTCGACTCTTCTAATTGTCCCCCACATCCAGTGCATCAGTAAATTTCTTAATTTTACCTTCAAATACATCCAAGTTTGACAATTTCTTATCATTTTCCAAGCTATCGCCTCGTCTCAACTGTATTAGTACAGTGGCCTCCTAACTGTCCTCCTTGTTTTCATTCTCATCTATTTCAGTCTATTCTCACAGAATCAGAGTGACCTCTTAAAGCATAAGTCAATCCATGTCTTTCCTACGCACAAAACCTAGAAGGTCTCCACACTGAGAAGACAGACTTAAGCCCCAAAAGGGGCCCACGAGGCTCTCTGTGACCCAGCCTCCTCATGGTCCCTGATCTCTCCCCCTGCTCTCTGTCCCTATCCCAGCTCCCGGGACCTTGGTGTCCTTGCTGTTCCTTCAGTGGTCAGGCCTGCTCCCATCTCCGGGCCTTTTGCCGTCCTGCACCCTGTCCCAGGAACAGGCTTCCCTCAGGTACCATCTTCTCTCACTTCCTTCAAGTCTTGTTGGACTGACACCTTCTCAGGGAGGCCTCCGGACCACCTTTTTAAAAACTGCAATTTCCTTTTCACCATTCCTGTTCTTTTCTTTCTGTTTTCTTTAGACCTGGTGCACTTCACCTTCTAATACATCACATCCCTTACTATTCATTTTGTGGCTCATCTGTCTCCTCTTACCGCAATAGTTGCATGGGACAGGGATTGTTTGTTTATTTTGTCAACTGCAGTGTTCCCATTGACTGGAAAGACTTAGCCTAACAGGAACTCAGTAACATTTGTTAAAGAACACATGTGTAGAACGCCAAGGCTGCAACCTAAATACGCCTTGCTCCATGCCTGCACAATCTCTTACTAAGGGAATCTAGGGAAAGGCTCATTGTTCCCAGTGGGACAACAGACATTTCTAGAGAGTACCATTCTAATAATTCCACCAGCTGTGGCCTCCAGGTAGCAGCTGACCTAGGAATAGATGGAGCTAGAATCCAGTGATGGCCGGGATCATTCTGCCTAGTCAAGTCGAACAGATCTTTCACCCTTGAGTTTAGGCGTCTCGGCTTCAGGGATATTTTTTCTGACATGCACATTGCTCCCAAGCTCTCCACGTGACCCTCTTTCAAGAGGAAACTTTGTGATTTTGTGCACTTTGTGTATTTTTTCTAGCCCTGAAATTCTAAGATCCCCTAACTCTAGGGGAGGTATGTATCAGTGTAAGAAGCTTAACTGTGATTCAATAATAACTCACTTTTGTTTTTCTGAGCCATGGCTTAATGGAAACTCTTTCCCCCGTGGCCCCTGAATGTGGAACAAGTACTGCTGGCTATAGGTGTGCTTTGCCACGGCTGGTAATGAGAGAAGCAAGAATTCTCCAGGCGGGATGAGCATACAGTGAAGTAACTGATTTTTGTTCAGAGACCATAGCTCAAAACACAGGCATCATCCGCAGCACTCGCTCCCCAGTTTTCAAGGCTGAAACCCATTAAAGAAACCACTAGAGCATTGGCAGATTTCAAACAGAAGTTTGCAGCGAAAGACTGCCATTGAAAAACAGTGGACTTGGAAACTCACTATCTGAATAACCTAAGGAAGGTATTTCAAGCCAAGGCATTTCTCTTCTATGTGATTTGCTGGGAGAGGATATTCTTGCTTTATTGTGTTTAAGCCATGTGGCTATTTAAAGATCCATACATGTAGTGTGTAAGGACTAACTACATTCATAACCAAAGAATCGATCTTTCTTGATTTTGTTTTCAAGCATTTCGTAGTTGGTAAACACTGGCTTTCAACGGGCCTGCACGTTGGAGTTGGTTGCGGTCATCTGGGAGTTCCACCTTAGATAAATCCTTCGCTGCCACAGGCCACCATAAAAACGTTATAAATTGAATGAGGACTTGTCATATTGCTATTTGTACTCTAAAGGGCTTAGTGGTTGTTGAAGCGAGAGCCTAGTGACCCATCTGAGTATAATGGCAAGAGAGTCAGTGACCCAGAGGTCAGCCTGTGGCATAGCATCCAAGGGTCAGGCCAGGCCAGGCCAGGCTACCATCCTCCTGAATTGCTGGCAGACTCACTCTGAGGACCCACAGATGCAAGCGCTGTCCTCTGCCACCCTGCCCTTGGCTGCCTCACTCCTTCCAACACTCTGGTGGGCCATACAGGGCGCCTTGACTACCACGTGTGAAAAAGCAAGAACACAAAGAGAATTTGAAAAGCCAGAATAATCTTCACTTTGGATATTTATGCTAGTTCCATCCAGCAAGTCATTTGTTTCTTAAGGGCACTACATCAAATAGTTTTGTATCTTTGGTTTTACTGCTGTGCAGTAAAGACCACTGAATTGATTTGCAATATAGTCAATACTGATTTCCGGGTCTTGGGAAAGAGTCAATATCCAACTACCTGACACAATCTCTTCTAATAGTAGGGGAAACTTGCCATCTTTTTTCTAGAAACCTTCTAATTTTTATTCATTTCATGCAAATTCATCAGCTTTTTCTGTTGTTCCCAGATCTACAGCCAATTTTCACAAGGACTGGTAAAATATATATACTAGAAACTTGGAATTTGAAATCTTTGTTCTCCTCTTTTTGTTGATCATTCTGATGTTCTGATGTATATTATTTATAAGAAAAGATGTGGGCTCACTCAGATATAAGATTTCCTTCAAAATGCATGCAAATACATTAAGTTGAGAAAGGCTGTTCCACTAAGAGGTTTCGAAGTATAACATAAACACTGAGCATTTACGGTACATATTGCCATGGTTTCTCATGAAGTCATTTTCAGATCCCATCTTTTATATTATTCTATGAAAACTGAGAAAGCAGAACTGGCAAGATCCTTCAACCAAGATCAAAACAACATTAATGCAATTTTGGAAAAGAAATTGCTTTAAAAATGAGAATCTGTGGGGCTCAGAGTTTTAAGAAACGCTGTCTCACAAGACTGTGTATTCCTCCATGAGACCACTGTCCTTAAAGACAGTGACTGTATCTTCCATTTCTGTATATTGAATGCCTAGTGTTTGAAGCTAGAGTAGGCATTCAATACATATTTGTTAAGTTAAATTCCATTGAATTCTCCTCAGATCAGGGATGGGAAACAGAATAGCACTTTTTACACTATCATGCCTGGTTACTTGAGAGAAACATATTATATCTAATTAAGCATTTGATTATGTTCAACTACCTCATTTTAAAATGAACTTAGTTGCCTAGAGAAAAAATTTAAAACTATTTTTACTTCAGAAAAGGAAGTGAAAATAGAACCAGCTGGATAAAACCTAAGTCAAATTAGATGAGATTTTTCCAATATTTGCACTCATGAAATAAATTATTGAGTGGTTTTGTTGATTTTTTTCTGTTAGATACATAAACCTCGCTGAAAAATTGTGTCTCTTTGTTGTGGGTCCTTTTGTGAATTTTCATGAGGCACAAAGCTGAGAAAATATTTGAGAAAATTTTTTTTCAGATTCATGGTTCTTTCTCATTTACCAGACTTTTTTCTGTATAACAAAAATATTAAGCAATTCATTATTGGAAAAGGCAACATTCTGATTTTTTACAAGGAGAAATGAGCCTTCTAACACAAACTTGACTTTTATTACTTGTGATATTTGTTTAGTTGTTCTGTAAGTAATAATGTAAGAGCATCAGCAGTAATCCAATTTGTGCCAAGTAGAAAATAAGCCTAGACTGCTGGGCATGCAGAAACATTGAGCATAAGGCCAAATGTCAGCATCAAGACAGGATCTTGATGAATCATCATTGATCATACTGTTATTGATGGTTTCTCCTGATGTATACGGTGATTTCTCTCCAGGGATTCCCTCCATGACCTTGGACCATTCACATCACTCTAACTCAGTTTCCTCAACTAAAAAGAGGTGGATGACAAAAGGGACAAGGAGCCTGTCTGGTGTTGCTCAATTGGTTGAGTGCTATCCCCTGTCGCCGGTTCCATTCCCAGGCAGGGCATAGGCCTGGGTTGCAGGCTCCATCCAGGTTGGGGATATGCAGGAGGCAGCCAATCGATGCTTCTCTCTCATCTCTCTCTCTCTCTCTCTCTATCTCTCTCTCTCTCTCTCTCTCTCTCTCTCTCTCTCTCTCTCTCTCTCTATATATATATATATATATATATATATATATATATATATATATCCTCTCTCTTTCTCTCTCTCTACCTTCCCTTTTTCTCTCTCTAAAATCAATTTTTAAAAGGGGGTCAAGAATCCCAGCCGGCATGCCTCAGTGGTTGAACGTTGACCTATGAACCAGGAGGTCACAGTTCAATTCCATGTCAAGGGCACACACACACAAAAAAAAAAAGAATATAAAAAAGAAAAATCTATACTAATAAAAGGGTAATATGCTAATTAGACTGAGAGACCTTCTGGGAGACCTTCCAGACATCCTTCCAGACAGAGCCATGGTGGTGGGGCTGAGGCAGAGGTGGTTAGGAGCAATCAGGCCAACAGGGGAGGGCAGTTAGGGGCGATCAGGCCGGTGGCGGGGGGGGGGGGTGAAGTTGGGGACGAGAAGGCCAGCAAGAGGGGACAGTTGGGGGCAAGCAGGCTGGTCGGGGGGGGGCAGTTGGGGGAAATCAGGCTGGCGGGGGGGGAACAGGTGGGGACAGGTAGGCCAGCAGGGGTGGCAGGTAGGGGTGAGCAGGCCATCAGAGGGGGCAGTTGGGGGAGAGCTGGCCAGCAGGGGGGGGCAGTTGGGGGCAAGCAGGCTGGCAGGGTGGGGGCAAGTGAGGGTGAGCAGGCCAGCAGGGGTGGCAGGTGGGGGCAAGCAGGCTGGCAGAGGGGGAAGTTGGGGGCAAGATCAGGCAGGTAGGGGAGGGCCGTTGGGATTGGGCCTAAACTGGCAGTCGGACGTCCCCCAAGGGGTCCCAGTTTGGAGGGGGTACAGGCCTGGCTGAGGGACACCCCCTCCCTGTGCACAAATTTCATGCACCGGGCCACTAGTAAATAAATAAAAGGGAATCCTACCTAATAAAGAGAGAATATGCTAATTGACCATGGCAGCGCCCACAGCCAATAAGGAAGGAATATGCTAATTGACTGTCACACCCTCAAAGGTGGCAGTGCCCACAGCCACAAGATGGCAGTGCCCAGTCCCCTCAGCCCCCCAGCCACCCAGGGTTGGCCTGAGGTGCAGGCAAGCCTCAGATGGCAGCTTCCCAGCCTTCCAGGGCCGCCCGAGGCTCAGGTAACCAGGGCCGGGCCAACGTTTGCGCTGCCAGCAGTGGCAGCAGCAGAGGTGTGATGGGGGTGTCGCCTTCCCCTGATCACTGGGTCACCTCCCGCCCCTGAGGGCTCCTGAACTGTGAGAGGGGGCAGGCCGGGCTGAGGGACCTCCCCTCCAGTACATGAATTTTCATGCACTGGGCCTCTAGTAAATAAATAAAAGGGGGTCAAGGAAATGATGGGGAGAGATGACAACCTAGGCCAACCATATACAGATTGGGCAACGTGAACCCAGCCAATTTCTTTGAAATGTTCCATGAACATAAAGCTTTATTTACTATTCAGAATCTAGACAGGCACCATAGCACTAGGCTCTCATCCTATCTTCTTATGCTCCTTGAAAATATAATTCTGAAGTTAAGCACAAGATGAAAATCTGTCTAAAAAGAGCAACAATAAGCATTAGGAGAATCAATGCTTAGTTCTCTTAAAGTAGATTATCCTTGGTAAATCTTGCCTGCAAGAACAATATTCCACCTCACTGCTCATTTTGTTAACAGCTCACATCTATTTACTCTTAACTTGGCGTGTAGCTTGCATTCAAGCACTAAAGTCATTTAGAAATGTGAAATTCATAAACTGCTGTGGATGGAAGAGCCTTTGAAAATCACCTATGCCTATCATCAGTCTAAAGGACTCTCAGAAGCTTGAACAATCCCAGGAATGTGGAACTCACTACTTCCTGGGGCAACGTATTCTATCTTTGGACCAAGTCCTTCCTTACTCCAGAAAGAAGAAAATAGTAACTGTGCTTTAGCTATGTTTTCATATCAGTCTGGTATACAAATTCTCCTTTCCCAGCCTACGGTGAGTTGCAGAAAGGACTTGAGAACATTTAAGTAGGGAAATGGACCGTTTCCTATTTGGGTTGTTCTGACAAATAAAAGCCCAAACCTTTGAGACAATCACAGAGTAAATAAAATTTTCATGATATCACAAACAACCATTTATTAATATTAAAGAATCCTCTTTTCCAAAACCAATATCAAAGGTTATTACAGACACCATCTGTGATTAGCCATATTGTACTTTCAGACTGCCACGTTTTATACGCCTTAAGATACCACTCTAAGACCAAGCACGAGCATGTAGGAAGAAATTAATCTTCTGTTTTTCCCTGGCTCCTATTGAAGTTACCTCTAGTTCACAATACACATACAAATCCTTGTTCTATCTTCATCCCCCTAAAACTACAATGCTAATATTTCTTTTCTTCCCATTCTTTGTCAAGTTTTATTCTCAAAAGATTATTTTACTCATTATTGCTCCTTCTTTACCACATTTTTACTCTTTAACTCACTGCCATCTGACTTTTATCCTAAGTATTGTGATAATACTACTCTTTTAAGATCACAATCAATTCCTAGTTGGCAAATCTGAAGAACAAATTTCTCACATCTTAACCCTAACATACCTCAGTGATGCACCTAATTCTGTTGATTGCTAGCTTTGTCTTGTACCTCATCACTTATCATCTACTCTCAACTTTTTGTGTTGTTCTACCTCTCCATTAAGTAAGTATTATTATTCTCTAAGGAGCCACCTTTGCAAATTTTCTATTTTTCCTCACAACCTCTTCTGGAGAAGTCCCATCTATTTTGAGTTTTCCCTGTTGCCTACATACCTCTAGCCCTGACCTCTCCCACAAGTTGTAGGCTCATTTGCCCCCCATGAATGGAATAAAATATGAGATAATATTTAAAAGATAAATAAGGGTTAGTCATGAAATGTGGATGGAAGGATATCTGGAGAGTAAAAAACATTATTAGAAGATAGAAAATCATATTGAAAACATTGGCAATTAAAAAAAAGGTCTATCCAAAGAAATAAATGAAGCAGAGATAGAAAAAAGGTATAAATGAAAAATCTGGATGTGATATAGAAGAGCGAGGTCATATGAGGCTTTGTAATTCGTGTAAAGGAGAATGGACTTTATTCCAAGGGTAATAGAAATTAGGAACAATCAAAAGAATTTCATGATCATATTTATATTTTTAATAAAAATCTTAATGTTCATGAAGGGATTGGCTGGAGGGAAAAGGGAGGAATGTGAAACATCTAGAGAGGATTCAGTTCATTCAATAGATTATGGGGGGTGGGCTGAAAGTGATAGTTGCCATAGAAAGGATAGATTCAGAACTTATTTACTGAGTAAAATGAATATCTTTGTTGACTTGATTTGTGAGAGAAAGGAGTCAAGAACCTTATCTAGGATTCTAAGTGGCACCTTGATATGCTGGCACCTTTCACTGACAGAGCAAATTGAAAATGAGGGCAAGTTTGAGGCCAAAAGTATGAGTTAAGTTTTCAACAGAAATATCAATCTATCTTCTGGACATCTATCCCCATGTGCTTAGCCCACAGGTACCTCAATATAAGTAAGTCTAAACTTCACCAGAGAGTGTGGGAGGGGAGATTCATCAAAAGAAAGAGTATATTTGATGTTCTATTAATAGAGGAAAGTGGAATGCAAACTGGATAAGCAAAAAAATAGAAGTTGTCCTTCTCGTTTTCCTCTCAATGGAAAAGAAAAGCCACTGTTTCACCTCTATCTTCTGGGGCCAGAGTATTTATTGACATTTCCTAAATTCGCATTAGTCTCTAAGAATAGAGCCTCTACATTGCCTGGAACCCATCTCCCTATTGAACCACTCCCTTGCCCCTAAATCTTCACGAGCTCCCCATTGTCTGCTAAATGATATCCAAATTCCTCAGGCCCTCTGTAATCTGTCTTCCGCTTTCCTTTTCCAGATTAACTCAGCCAAATTTTCCTACACAAAACCCTTAAAAGGCATGACATATTGGCAATCCACCCACTAAGCTTGAAGGCGTTCCTGCTTCTCTATGCTTTGAATTGTGATGCGTTCCATTTTATTCACCTGCAGTACCTAGCGACATTCTAGCCATCCTTTAAAGTCCAGCTCAGGTGTGCACATGTACACATGACGCCTGGCCAAGTCACTGCTGTCAGAAGTGATGGTGCTCTTCTCCGTTCTAGCACAAACACATTATGGGATTCGTTCCGGCCAGACCAGCACGTGACAGATAGGCAATGGCAAGTGAGAAATGGGAGCATTCGATCAAGCAACTAATTATTTATAAGCATTTAAATTATTTCCAACAATCTACTGTTTACTCGTGATGATATTAAAGATCCATGTGCCCCTGGAAGGCAACAAAGGTTGATGAATTTCCCTGTTCCCTTGTATTCTGGAAGCAAATAGCGAAGGACCATCTGCCCTAGCATATTGTAAGATAAGACCAATCTCCATCCTTTCTCAGTAACTCAAATGAGACGCAGCTCCATGCTTCTTAATGACCCTGCTATTTACTTGCCTTTATAAAGCTCTGGGTCTCTCTCTCTTCTTTGAGACATTGCTCACTAATGAATTCCACCCGCTCCCCCCCCCCTCCGCCCCCGCCACCACCACCACCCCCATTGTAATAGCCTAAATAAAGTCATCGCTTTATTTGCCCTGTGCCTTTTGTCTTTCATATTGGTTTGTTTTGCAACTGAATGTACAAATGGACAATGAACAGACCCCACATAGAAATGGAACTCTGACCCACACCTTGGAGCAACCTGCCCCAGAAACAAACCCATTATCTATAATAACCAGCCCAGGAGCCAGCCTGCTGTTAGCCAGCCTGCTGCTGCTGCTAGAGACAATTCAGGAAGCCAATCAAGAACTCCTGTAGCTATTGGCCCCACGTGACCAGGACGTGATCAATTAACAGTCAGCTTCCTTTCAGTTTTTTGTCCCTGCTTCCAACTTAGGACCCACAAGGAAAGTCAAATATACATCTCTAGTCACACAAGATGTCCTGCTTCTGGTTGGTCCACTTTCCCCAGGCCAACAGCTTCCAATCAGGGTGCACCCAAACCTTCCCTTTTTCCATTACTAAGCTTTCCCACCCCTCTGCCTGCCTTCGAGTCTCTGCCCCAACACCTGCAACTACAGCCGACTCTCCTGCCAGAGCAAACTCAGAGTTGTCTTGGCTTATTTTCATTTGGTTGGTTTTTATTTCCATAGCTTGACTGAATTATACCAGCTAATTTCTAAGTCTCTTGGCATGAATAATAATATCACAAAGCCTGAGTGGTATCAAATTCATTTCACCACAGCTTTCCATGAATGTTAAAGCATTTGTTCCTGCTCTTTTTGCACATACATTCATCAAGTACCCTTATTTTAATGCATTGTAGATAAAGGTATAAAATGAATGCATTAACAAATGTGATTGGAAATTGGAACCAGTAGCAAATTTGTTTGATTTGCTTATTCCAAATACTGCCACCTAATTGTTTATTTTCAATAAATGTTTGGCACAACTCCTTTTTTACTCAAAGCTGTGCGTTTTCCAGTGAAATGCACACAACTTTATGCCATCTTATTTTCAGCATATTAGTGTGATTTAATTAAGAATAAATGCTAGTTTAAATCATTCCTACCAAAGCCCCAAATATTTTGCATTCAACTGTTTTTCCATAAAGGTGTCTACGGAGCAGTGCAACTAATTTATGATAATCTCAAGGAAATGCCTTGGTGTGTTTTTTCTTTCTGGTGTTTTTTTTTTTTTACTCTACCTAAATAGTATTTCAAACTGTGCAAGATAAATTCTTGTCATCTGAGGACGAACGTTCAATTTTATTGCTTCCTCCTTTTTCTCCTACTGTGACCGCGCTGCCTGTTGTCCTCAGATGGAAGAGGGAATGATAATGGGAATAATAATCCATGTCATGCCACAAGAAACAGCATCTATTTAAACCCCTCCAGCTTTCCTGCTGCTCTAGCATGAGAGAAATATATGCATCTCTTATCACGTGTTTATTGTCATCTTGCAAGTAGCATGGGACTTTGTTTACCTCTATTAAAACTTCAGAGTCTCATGAGTTGATGAAGGATGAGAAAGATTATATATCCATTGTGCTTAATTTTGTTATTTCCATTGCTTTTCTAGGCCCAAGAAGAATAACAGCAAAAAGCCTTTGCCAGTTGCACTTGTAGTCAATTTCCTTCCCAACAGGTTTGTGTTTTTTGAAACTGATTTAACCCCAAGTTGTTTTGAATGTTAAAGTTGGAAAGGCAGCAGAAAAGGAGACTTTTTTACAATTGCTTGAAGTAGGCATGAAAATGAACTTGGAAATTTGTCTATTGCCGTACAAGCATATGTCATGGGGGGAATGTCTGCCAAAGTCTCCTGCACAGAAGAATCAATAATGGGCATCTCTAGGTGAGTCTGAGAGTCCACATTTATCACCCAAAAGTAAGTGGGGAGGTCAGTGCTCATAAACCTTAGCCACGTAAGGGGCACCTATCCAAACCAGTTGCTCCATTAAATCAAAGTACCAATTATTATTATTGCTATTATTGTTATTATTTCATTAAAAATGATTCAGCAAACAGAAAAATTAACTAAGTCAACTCCAACTTGGTCCTGAAGTCAAATCTGAGGTTAGGTTTTGATATTTGCATGTACATCACTGTTGTCATCAGAATCCTTTTAATTATTAAGCACATTGTGTCAAATTATGTACAAACACCTTAAACCTGGTGCCCATTGCCTGTCTTTGTAATCTAAGAATTACAGGTTTACATGAACACGAGGCATAGGATATATTGTTTCTGATGCACTTCATCAAGCAATTCAAGAGAATAAAGTTCTAAAATAGTTAGAATGGTCACTATTAATGGGTATAGACAGTTTCAGTTTTCCAAGAGGAAAACCGTTCTGGAGATTGGTGGTTGCACAACAATGTGAATGTAATTAACTGAACTGTACACCTAAATGATTAAGTGGGAAATTTTATATTTTGTATATTTTACCATAATTAAAAATAAAATAATCACTAGAATGGGGCATACAATAAATACTAGCTTAATAAAGTCCCTGAATATAGCCCTTCACTTCCATATATGCACATGGTCACGTGAGCCCATCAAAGCCAAGTCTATTGCTAGTATTACCTTTCATTAACATTGAACATCATCTCTACACCTCATTCCCACTCTCCTACAAAATGAACTACTGAACTGAAATTTCTAGGTTGTCCAGTAATCAGGGTCAAACTACTTTTCATCTAGATCATCTGAAAATTTTTTCTATCAGAGTTTCCTCTTACAATTTGCATGGAAGCCCTGCCTTCCTCCAACTGCCACAGAGACATGGAGCTCACATCCTGTTTGTCCTCGGAGATGCTCATCTTTCCCAAGAATTCAGGCTCGTTAGTTGCACCGCATCCTCAGCTTTTAATGGGTGCAAGAAAAGTTTGAATATTGTAGATTCTCTGTCTTTTGGTGGTTGGTTGGAGGCCATGCTCTTCTTGGCTTTCTATACCGTCCATGGAAGCCAGAAGTGTCCATGTTTTTCATAAAAACTCTTTTCTGCTTACTCAGAAAGAGTCCCCTTTTGTGGAAATATACCTAAGCATCATGGGATGGACTAAATGGAATGGAAAAACTAAAAGGATCATCAAAATGAAGAGCAGTTGAATTCTAGGTTCAGTTAAATCTCAAGTGACTGGTATTAAAAATTACTCAGGAATGATCACTACCCTTCAAACTAGCCCAGTTTGTGATTTTTCATAATTATCTAGTAAAGACTCACAAATTCTGACTTCGAAAATAAATTTACTATTTAAGCGGGGTCAAAACAATCTCTGAGTAAAACAATTTGTCAAAAATAACACCTTTGTTTCTTTATAAAGAAAAAAAGGAAAGCATTCCAGAAACCTGTAGTTATGATAAACAACACAGCACAGCCAAATGTAACCTTAATTTAAACCTCGATTTTTATCCTGATTGACCGACTCATTGCAGTTTACTAGGCCATAAATTCAGTTTTCTTATCAGACCAGAAATGGGATACAGCAGAGTATCCGAACAGACAAATTATTTTGGGGTCTAAAAAGTATGATCGTTTCCCTTTGCTTAAAGGCCAACTCTGTTTGTCAAGGTGCCTTCCATTTCGGATGACTTATTTTCTCTCTTATGTCAACATCGGACTTCATAAGGGACTAGGACCAAGAACTGGGAGTTCATTAGGAACCCAGAAATGTCTCTCAGTTCTGCTTCTTTCTGAGAATCTCCTGCCTTCATTTTTTTCTGAGACTAGTTTTCATTGCTTCACTATGCATATGGTTAAACATTATCACAACAGAGCCCACAAGTTGGCACGTCCTACACTCAAGTAGATAACCCAAACAGAAACTGGCATCAAGTTCAACATGTATGTTTCCTGGGAGAGGATCTAATTGACTTAGCTGGGGACAACAGCGGACATCTAGTCTACCTGTGGTCAAGATGGCAGGGTCACGGTTAACGCTGGGTACCTTGTGGAAAGGGCATTTTTCAGAGGAGGGATATCACCTGGGCAGGGCAAATGTACCAAGGTGCTTCCTGAGCTCTGTGTTGCCTTTGACCATGTTTCTTTATATGTATCCATTTCTACATGCACAGGACACTCTGAGCCTGTAGGAGAAATGATTTGCAGAAATTAATTTGTTTTAATAGGTTGTTCTAGTATAATCTTCTTTCCCTCTATAGAGGAAAAAAAAATGTGTTCCAATGGAAAACTCTGCTTCCTCTACAGTGCAACCTTCTCAGTTAGTTTCTAGCTGTCCTCATTGTCTTTGTTCATTTTTTCATCCGTTAATTCTTTGTCGGTCATATGCAGTTGATGGTGATTTTAATGGACCTCCTCCAACTCTGCGGAAATCCAGTTTTGTCTCCAATTGCAATTCATCTCAACATTCCTTTATTCCATCTAAATGTGTGCTCCTTTGACTTTTCCTTGGAACAGGTTAAACATTTTTCTAGTTCCCTCATATCATGAGTAAAATATCATGTCATAGGAGTTAAAATATTTTCATATCTGTACAAGTTGTGATTTTCTTTTTCTGAACATTATTCTCTGTCACCAGTATCACTCTTCTGAGCTCTCTTTTTACTTGGATCAGGTTTATGGTAATCTAATCATTCTTTTTATCAGAAGATTTTATTTCAAAAGATATTACTTCCCGAGTATGGAGTCACAAATTCAAGAAATCTTGAATACAATTAAACTTAAAAGAAAAAAGACTCAAACCCTCTTGTGGCTCCAATCCTTTTGTTGGAATTATGGCTAGTGATTTATGCCTCCTTAAGGGCCTTGCAACTTTTACTGCTGTGTTCTCAGGCCCAAAACAGTTTATAATATATGTTGAATAAAAGTTTGGTAAATGTAATTATGAATATCAACTTTAAAAGTAGTTTTCTGACTACACACAACTTTTTTTGGGGGGAAGAATTGGTCCAAGCTTAAATCAATATGTCCAAGCTTAATTTTTTCATATTATGGCACAAGGAGAAGGGGAGATGGGGAGGGGAGAAGATAAATATAGTGAGTTTAATATAAAGTAACTATAGAAACCAACATTAACTTGAAAATACATATATTTTTTTAATTTTGAAACCAAATGACTTGTATGCATGCATATGAGCATAACCAATGGACACAGATGGGGTGGGAGGGGACAGTGAGGGCATGTGCTGGGGGGCGGAGGGCAGCTGGGGAGAGGTCAATGGGGAAAAAATGAGACTTATGTAATACTTTAAAGAATAAAAATTTAAATGTAAAGGAAAACAAGTAAACCTTGAGAAAAGTTAGAACCACCTGAATCCCTAATACTTAAAGGGAACAGGTGGGGAAAAGAGCAATGGCAAAGCTTTTAAAGAAACAAAAACAAAATAAGCCTTGCTAGTATTGCCTCACCTTTGACACCGCATTGTGGAAATCCAATGCCAAGTATGATCCCATATTTGTTCTGTGAGGAAATGGGACAGAAAGAAGGAGGCCTGGTCTTTCTTTTTTGTCTTGGTATTTTTGTTAATTTAATGTGTTTCTGTCTATTCTCAACTGCTGTGTAGGCATTTCATTTTCTTTTTTTCCCTAGCATTATTTTAAAATTGAATTCAGAATTTTTTCTCTCTTTTGTGAGAATCTTCTGTTTAGTTTCTCCCAAGAGAGATGAGCAGTTACAGGAAGGCTGGAAAGGGACCCAAAATGCAAAGCTGGCAGACTATTCATCTGTCAAGACAATTTAGCACTTTACTCTATCCCCGAGATTATGGTTAACTTTACAATGTAAAATGTCCTTTACTGTAGTGAATCAACAGAGACTTAAAGTTTTTTGAATATTTATAGTGCTTTAACTTTATACAAAAAAATTCTCTGTGATTCTAACATAAAAAAAGCATATGTTCAACTCAGCTGATTCTGTTGATAAAGAAGAAAAGGAGGATGAGAAAGTGGAAAAGAAGTAATAGTCTATTTAAAATAAATTTTAAAATATTTTTAAATGACTTGTCATCTTTGGAATAATTTTTACCTTATTTATAATTGATCAAAAGTAAAACTAGAAGGTACTATTATTCCTCAAAATGTGGTATTAAAAGATAGTTTTCATAAAATGGTAAATCATGACTTTCATGCAGATATAAAAATGAACAGGTGTCGAAGATTTTATTTTACTCATTTGTTATGAGGGAACCAAGCAGATGTTATTAATGGTTCAAAGAAAAAATTAAAAGAGCACAAAATTTATACGGAGTAGAGGAATGTCAAGATAAAATGGGAATAAGGAAATGGGGACAAAACTTGATTTTCCAGAAGGAAGGAAATCAATTAACATCACTACCAAACAGGACACGATTTATATATTCATTCATTACCCATAATTGATAAATAATTGCAAGATAGTTCAAAGACAGAGAACAGGGCTAGAATCAGCCTGGAAGTGAATGCTGCAGACAGTGTATAGTTTTCTATTGAAACATATACACACAATTCTACAGTAACTTCCTATCACGGTAGAAGGTGGAGAATATAGAGGAATGGCACAGATGGGCCCACAATACCCAGTTACTACAGGAGGGTTTATTGTGCTAAATGTCACTCATTTTTTGATATTTTCTAAGAACACCAAAAAAAAAACATGTAGTATTAATGGTCTACTCCTTATCTTCACTTTTATCACTACTTCCATGTATTATTGGTTTATTTGGTCAGTTGGATGAATGTTTGTTTTGTTCCACTATATGATATGTATGAACTCCAGGCATTCATACTTTATCTGATAGCTTCAAGGATAAAATCTAAAACAAATAAAATGAATGAAAGCTGGACTGACTTAGAAAAAGACCAAAATATCTTTTGAAATCTTATTTTATACAGAAAAGTATAATGTTCACAAATTATTTTGTCTTTTTAAATGACTAATTTACATTAATATAGAATTGATTTGAACATTTTTGTGTCAGTGGAGTGAGGCAGAAAGGTGAGGGGAATGGGGAATTATGATTACACTAGAGGCCTGATGCACAAAATTCATGCACTTGTGTGTGGGGGGGTGGTCCCTCAGGCTGGCCTGCACCCTCTCGCAGTCCGGGAGCCCCCAGGGCATGTCCGACTGCCGCGGAGGCAGGAGAGGTTCCCGCCACCGCCGCTGCGCTCGCCAGCTGTGAGCCCAGCTTCTGGCTGAGCAGCGCTCCCCCTGTGGGAGCGCACTGACCACCAGGGGGCAGCTCCTGCATTGAGCGTCTGCCCCCTGGTGTTCAGTGCACGTCATAGTGACCGGTCGTTCTGCCGTTCGGTCACTTTGCATATTAGCCTTTTATTATATAGGATAGGTTATATGGTTGTCCAGGTAGATTTTCAGGTCTGAAGTGAGGCTATAGTAACCTTTCAGTATTTTTCATGTGACTCATAGATCCTTTTAATCTATTATTTTAAAAATGTATAAAGAGTTCTGGGTAAATTTTATATGTTTCATATTATTATTATCAAATGGAATTACAACTCTCATAGGAATTTTATGAGAAAACATTGAACCCGTCCCTCCGCCTGCAAATACCATTGTAACTACCCAAGATATAGGAGAGTGTATCCAGAAATGGATGATAAATACTGTACTTGTCAAAAATGACTGTGTCCATGGCAGATGATGCTCAGTGTTCTTTCCTACTCAGCTGAAATGTGCTCTCAGAATATTATTTAATGCAGGGCTCCAGGCAGCTTCTACCAATCCATTGGAGTTGACAGGCAAGTATAAGCTTATTTGCCACCAATGGCATAGGTTATCAATTATTGATTCCACCACAGAGATCAGAAGCTAAAAAGAACCAGTAGATCAAACACCAGACTGGGAAAGGACATAAGTTCTATTTTCTATGCTTCCATGAACAGCTTTTTATTGGCTTCACATCACTCTTGGCTTGGGTTCATCTGGTTGTCCCAACAATTATTCCTGATCCCTGAGAGGCTCCTGAGGGGGTCTTTGAGCATAGTAGGAAAATTGAAATAGCAAGAACTCAAGTGATGTTAAGTGGGCACATTTGACAATGTCAACACCTGTACTATTTAGTTTCTCACAACAGGAGGCCACCTCCTCTGAAACCACTCAATTTCCAATTTTGTATTTTCCTTTCATATCTTTCTTTCAAACCGCAGTCAGACTGTGTCTGATGTTGGCAGATATTGCCATAGTCAACCCCTGGTAACCATTGTGCTGATAAAGTCTGTCTTCAGCACAGAGCATCACAGCGTATCTCCTAAACCGAGGAAAACATAGATATCTGTCTTGATTCATTGGGTACCCATGTTTGTATCCCTTTCTTGATATTATAGTATTGCAACACAACACATAATTATGCTTTCAATTCTCATTTTTATTCTCAAATATCATTATTCCTACCTATTATTCAAGATTATGATCAGTTTGGCTCATGATGAGCTCTTCATCTTCGTTTTCCAGTCTTACAATTACTGTCAGGTACCAACCTGAGGACCGGTCACAAGGTAAGGTTAGTGACACAGGTATCATCCAAGCTGGATGGCGTTGGTGATCTAAATTATGTACTTAATTGGACAATACTCATGCCATTCGCCTCCTCCCTACAAAACAATTCTGTCATTAATGTTTCCCTAGAGATTTAGTCTCAAGTCCCTTCTTACATTAGCCATCCTTGGAACCTTATCACTTCACTTTTCCCTTTCCATTTATCTTGTTTTCCTTTCCCTTCCTTCTTCAAACATTTGAAAAGATGCAGAAAGTGCTAGAACCGCTACATAGTGGAGATGATCAAGTACCAGCTTCCAGAGCTTCTCAGTGGAAATCATAGATATCCAAGAAATAATTATAAATAAAGCACTAAGATAAGTGTTGTTATACTAAAAACTTGAAAATGCTCTGTGAAGGCCAAGAAGAGGGAATGCTTAAAACTTGGATTTGTCAGGGAAAACCTTGATCTCTTCATGGGCACTGTGATATTCAGTTCCTAAAACATCCTTATATGTTAGAGGGTATTTTGTGTGTCTTCCCTTTGAGTTTATCTTCAGCCTTCCTGCTCTTTTTCCCTGTATTAACCTGGTCTTTTATTGTCCATATTCTCCTGTTTTGAATCTGGGGTCTTACTTACCCTAAGGCAGTGGTCGACAAACCGCGGCTCATGAGCCACATGCGGCTCTTTGGCCCCTTGAGTGTGGCTCTTCCACAAAATACCACATGTGGGCGCGCACGTACAGTGTGATTGAAACTTCATGGCCCATGCGCAGAAGTCGGTTTTTGGCCTGGGTGAGTCTATTTTGAAGAAGTGGCTTTAGAACACTCAAGGGGCCAAAGAGCCGCATGTGGCTCACGAGCCGTGGTTTGCCAACCACTGCCCTAAGGGACTGCCCTTTCCAGGACTAGCCAAATCCTAGACATAGGATACAACTTACTCAAAAGATTTGTATTTTTCTAATACAAATCAACCAATCCAGAGCCCACACCCAGCTGCCCTAACTATCAGACTGTCATACTCGGGGCCTATCCACCCACCTTAATCACCCCAGGGCTAGGTACCAAACAACTAGGGACTGTCCCTATGCCCCAGAGCCCATCGAAATGACTCACACCAGCTAGCCCTAAACCTGTCTACCCTGCTTGCCCATGACGAAGGCTCTTGCCAACAGTTGCTTCCTTTTTCTGCACCTCCCAATCAACCCAGATGTTTCCCAGTGCCCTCCCCCCCCCCGCCCCTTACTTCTTGGGAACTGTGACCAACAAACTATCTTTTCAATGGCAGTCGTTTTCTGATCTGTTAGAACTACTAGCCCTCAAATTTTTTATTAATGCCTATATTTTAAAACATTTCCTCTCCCTTCTCCCTCAATCTCTTATTTCCTGTCCTCTCCATTTCACTTTATTAGTATAGACACTGTGACTTTTTTAAAAAAAAATTATCAAAAAATAGGCTCTCCCTTTACATACAAGCATGTACTCCTTGTCAACTACTTCCCTTATAAGAGCACTCTATTCTTTATACTGCTTGGAAGAACTACAGAGAAGAAATGACCTCTTTTGCCAAAAAATAATTTTACATATACTGATAGAGTTAATTACTTTTAAACTTAATTTATTTAATTTTAAAAGATAAATTCTATTTGCTTAAGAAGCTACTGTCTTAATGCTGAAAACTATAAACGAATCAATGATGTTAGCCTATGAAAGTAGAGAATAGTGGACACGCACACAAACACTCGAAGTAGGAGTGTGTCATAGGTGGATATTAGAATGGAGTGAAGCAGATACAAAGATGAACTCCCATCTCCCCTCACTGCAGAATTCTTGGTCTGGAAAATCATGTTCTGTCAAAGAGACAAAAGACTGAAGACATTCATTTCGTTTTCATTCTGAGACATTAGCTACACACACCAAGTGTTTTATGCAAAGATAGCTGCAAATTGAAATGAGAAAAGGAATAAAAAGCAAAAGGACTAAAACAACAAGTAAGAAAAAAAAAACTTGTCTTCTGAATTATACACAAAGATCCCCTCTGGATATCCCAGCCTGCTAGTATTGAAAAACAAATACAGTCTAGCAATTGTGGAACGAACCTGTTAAGCTGAGAAAGTGTCTCACTATCCATGGGCATCAAAAGTTCAAGAGCCCTCAGGCTCCACTAACAGCTCCTTTAAAAGAGCAATGAGCCTAGAAAGCTCCACTGGGGCAAAGGATTCTGGGAAGCAAACAAAGGCAGCTCTGCCCGCCCAGGGCCAGAGCTCATTAAGGGGTTTTCCATTCAAGGGAAGTCAACAGAAAACTCTCACCACTCTTCATGTGTGAAATGAAAAGAATGTGAATGATCACCAATAATTAAAAAGAAAGGAACCAAAAATAGGTCTTTATGACCAAACAGCCCTTTACAAGCAGAAAAACACACTTGCCTTATCCTGCAGAGCACACCAACAGGGAATTCATGGTGTCAAGTGTCAGCTCTCCGCTTCACCACCATCAGGGTGAGCTCTAGTCCGGATCTGCAGGTACAACTGAGCATGATGGGATTCAGTCCTTGAGAAAAGCTGCCTGGAAGAGAAGAAAGAGGGCGGACTTGCAGGCTTCACCCAGTGTTAGCTTCGCTTTTGAGGAGACATGTTGTGGCTTCAGACACATCATTTAGTCTCTTCACACATAAAATGGGAATAAAAATTATTTCACTGCCTGCTTCACTGTAAGTGCAAATACTTTGTAAATTTGTAGTGTCTATAGAATTGACAACCTTCTTATATATATAAAAAATAAAGTCCAATTATTTGGTATAATGAATGCATTATAACAAAAAATACTGAATAGATTAAATTTCACATTTCTGAAATACTGGATAGATTAAATTTCATATTTCTGTGTAGGTAGCTATCACAGGGCTAAACAAATAGTTTCTGAATTATCAACCAATGACCTAGTTCTCATCCTAAGGTATCACGAAAGTGCATACTCATTTACCTACTATAGCCCTTTGACAATGCCTAAGGATTTCTTCTGTTACTATTCCCATTCAGTGCTCATAGGATGCCCACCCCGGATGCCCGTGAGCAGTCCACTTTGGGTGAAATTCCTCAATGGAGACTCATTCAGTTCAGCCACCAGAAGGGAGGAGACCTCTCTGGATGTGTTCTTTCTAACCACGTGTCCACTCATGGACATGGCTAAATTGACCACATCAAATTGTAGAGCTTAAGTTACCAGGATCATTTGGAACTGTAAGAGAATTTAAACTTCATTTAATCCAGTAATGACTTTTGGTATCATTGGAGAAATAAACTCATAACCCCATTCTTCTCAGAACACTAGCCCATCCTGACTCCTGAATAGGGACTGAGACTCTTGTCCGGACTGCTCATTTGGTTTCCCTCAGCACAAAGAGAACTACCTTACAAGGGATATTTTTTGTTGTGGTGGTGGTTGCAATTGTTGCTTACAACATAAACACTGTGCAGAATCCAGTGTGCTTTTTAAAAAATATATTTTTTTATTGATTTCAGAGAGGCAGGAAGAGGGAGAGATAGAAAGAAACATTAATGATGACAGAGAATCATTGATCGGCTGCCTCCTGCATGCCCTCTACTAGGGATCTAGGTCACAACTCAGGCATGTGCCCTAACCGGGAATCTAACTGTGACCTCCTGGTTCATAGGTTGATGCTCGACCACTGAACCACACCAGCTGGGTGCAGTGTGCTTTTTAAAATAAGAAGAACATACATCAAGCTCAGATTTTCGAGAATTACGGACCAACCTTAAGTTGTAACAGCCAACTCTGCCCATTATACGGCCATTTGAGAGAAAGAAAAAGTGTGTGTAGTGGGGAGAGAGGAAGGATGAGGAGGGGAGTTGGAGAAAAACTCAGAACTCAACACATCTCGTTAGCAGGTCCAGGTTGCAGGGTTAAGGACTTAGGTGCACCAAGTTTCTTAAGTCTGTGCCCCAGTGCCAGATCTGAGCTGATGTTATTCTTAAATAAAGTGAAACACTGCAAGCCAAAAGCAAAATGTAACAGATCCACCAGCTGTGAGCCTACTGCTGACAGATTAGATTTGGGACCAAAACCATTACATAGTATAATTTATGGCAACTCAAGAAAATACGTTTTGACAAACAAAAATCTTATGGAAAAAAAATAAGCAGTTCCAAACAAAAATCTCTCTCCTCAGTAGAGTACAAATATTTTACAATGTTTTCTCCCCTTTCAAAGTTTAGATTTGGTCAGAGTGGACAGCATTTGTCTTTACTCGGAACGAGCAGGACTAAGACAAACAGGAGATATGTGTGTGTGTGTGTGTATGTATGTGTGTGTGTGTGTGTGTGTGTGTATTTATATATATATATATATATATATATATATATATATATATTTGCTTCGATCTTTCTGGGGCCACAGACTCATTTCAAAGGGTGCCAGGGAGAATGGTGAGTATTAAAACCTTTTTGATTACTTTTATTGTCCTTGGCTGTGAATTATTTGCCAGTTTGGATAAATATAATACTTTTAAGCAGCTGAGATATATACTATGTCACCAAGTACTTTTTCAAAGGAAGCTGTAAGTTGTCCTTGCAATCATCTTGAACTTGGGGGTGAGTCTATATAGTAAAACTGAAAATGGATCCTGGAGCAATTATATGAATGATTCTGATGGTTTTCATCAATTATTTGGGTAGTTCGTGTTTTGGGTAGACATGAATTTGCTATATTAAATTTTTTCCTGGGCGTTAAGATGTTGCTTTAGGAAATTGAATACAATTTTATTTATTGCCTACGATGATACTGCTGCTGAGTGAAGCACCGGGAATACAAAGATTTATAAGAAGCTGCCTTTCTCAGGTAGCTCAGCATCTACTGGGTTATTTATTTATATAAGACCTCCATGTTGCCTCCATACCCAAGAGAAAATGCTCA
Organism: Eptesicus fuscus; assembly: GCF_027574615.1. Classification (NCBI taxonomy): domain Eukaryota; kingdom Metazoa; phylum Chordata; class Mammalia; order Chiroptera; family Vespertilionidae; genus Eptesicus; species Eptesicus fuscus. Next base: position 86,052,233 of record NC_072484.1, read on the forward strand.
GAGAACTCATAGAAAATGTTATTTAAACACAGTCTAGTCACAATTTTAATGGATCATGGCCACAATTAAAGAGGGAAAATTTATTGCTGCACATAAAATTAAAGACATCCATTCCTTTCCACATAGAGGTAAAACATCTTGAGAGGACAGGAAAAAAAATGTTTATGGCCCTCTTCATTATATCAGTAATTTGATTGGTCATTACGTAGATGAAGCCGTGCCTACATTTAAGAAGTGACTTAGAACTCCCAGTTATGCTTGGAAATGATTATTTTTTCCATGGTGCTTGGACACATTTAAGACACTTGAAATTTTAAATGTTTCCCAAAAAACATTTAAATTCATAATCTCCCACTGTCTTTATTCTCCAAAAGTCCTGTTAAGTACAGAGTTCTTTCAGACTTTAAAGAAACAGAAACAAAAAAGAAAAACAGTATTGGAGGATATCTTTTTGCTTAACTTCACTCAAATAATAAAGTCTGTAACTTTTTGAAATCCTAAAAAGTAAAAAAACTTAACTCCTGAAATTAAAAAAATAAGAATTAGGTGACACCTTTTCTAAAGAGTCATTTGATTCATCAAAGACAATTTCAAGGATTGGCAGTGGGGTAAGCTAATTATACGTAATATGAAGAGTAGCAAATGCCCACTTCTCCCCAAAAGCCAAACGGTGTCATAATATGTTACATTTTATCTATAATTAATATTTTAGTTGATATTAATTAAGAAAACAGCATGTCCATCCCTGAGGTACTAGACGGGCTTTGAACGGAGAAGCGCTCCATGGTATACAGTAACAGGTTGAAATACTTTGCTCAAATACATCGTAAGGAAGGTGTCATTCTCAGCATATTGTAGTTACAGTAGGTCCTCAGGTTACGTTGGAGATCCGCTCCTGCGATGCAACATAATGCGATTTTTGCTGTCAGAACCCACCTACATAAGCACCTACGTCACTCACATGGAGCACATACACAGCAATAATGAAGTGAAACAGTAAAAAAAAATTTTAAAGAAAGATAACAATTCCTGACCTTTACTTGTGGTAAATAAATAATAAAAAACATAAAGCACATATGTACATATGTCGAAATGATGGAACTTTTTTTTTTTTAATAAATAAACTAGAGGCCCAGCGTGCACAAAATCGTGCATGGTTAGGGTCCCTAGGCCTAGCCTGGCCTCCGTTGCATGGTCTGCCGCCCTGCGACCCTACATGAAGCTCCCCGCCCTGGGACGCTCTGCAGTGCTCACGGCCAGCGGCCCCTCAACTGCTCCGGGAGGCCCCCCACCCCCACCCCTCGACTGCTCGGCGAAGCTTGCTGCGCCCCACGAAGCTCGCCACTGGACGCTCCGTGAAACTCCCCCGTTCCGCGACTGCTTCGTGAAACTCGCTGCCACCTGGGTGACTGCTCCGCTAAGCTCACGGCCACCCCACGAAGCAGCCAGTCACCACCACTCAACAGTCCCCAGTCCCGCCCCGCCGCCAGCACCTCCTCATGGTGAGCGGCTCAGGGGCTGGAGGAGAGGGGGGACCGAGCGGTGCTCAATGCACTTCATGGTGACGGGTCACCCATTCAGTCGTGACGCCACCTAGCTCTTTATATACATTAGGATGAGAGATGGCGATGTAACCACGAAACGACATACGTAGAGTCCAACGTAACCAGAGGACTGCCTGTATTAATGTTTTAAAGTAATATATCACTCCTCTAAATATATTCAATAGCATGTAAATACAATAGTAATTTGATACTCACCACCAACTATTTTAGATAAATGCATTCACAATTTTACATTGTATCAGTATACCTCAGAATCATGTTTTCATTTTATTTCTTCCACAAAATTTTATATTAATGTAACTATAGGCCTGGTACACGAAATTTGTGCGGGGGGGGGGAGGGAGGGGAGGAGGAGGGTCCTCAGCCCAGCCTGTACCTCGAGGGATGTCCGACTGCCAGTTTAGGACCGATCAGGCCTAAACTGGCAGTCGGACATCCCTCTCACAATCCAGGGATGCTGCATGTACCAGTGACCATACTTTTCATACAGGTGAAAGGCATCTTGCTGTTGTATGGGCAGCTACATTTTTTTGTCCTGATTATAAAAAGTGGTACATAACATGATCCTTCTGAGGCAGTAGTACCATTTCCCCCATCTTATGGGTGGAAAAACTGAAGTAGAGAGAAGTTAAGTAATTGGCTTTGTCACACAGTTATAAGTGTCAGAATCAGGGCTGACCAAAAATGTGTAAGCCAGAGTCCATGCATGTCATTGCTGCATCATCCTGTTTTTTCAGTGTTAGAATAGCCTTGCCAGGTTTTAATTTTTAAATCTAAGAGACTGTTCCCTATATATAGGGTAGGGTCCCTAGGTCTGGCTGGTGATCAGGGCCGATCTATGGGGTGACTGGTGGGCGGGGTAATGGGGGGGGGCCCGCTGGTACAGCCTTGGCTGGCAGCCTGACGCTGCCCACTGGCCGGCCCTGCCCCCGGCCGCCGCTGCCGGTCGCCTCCCTCTCGGGAGGCAGATGCTTAACGCAGGAGCTGCCCCCAACCCTGCGTTGAGGGTCTGCCCCCTGTTGGTCAGTGCACATCATAGCCGTTCAGTCGATTTGCATATTACGATTTTATTATATAGGATATTTATTTATATTTGAGTTTTATTGAGCACCTATCATATTATATTTCTTTGTAACAGCTATATTTTTTTCTCTGACACTAAGGCTCCATAGTGTTATCAAAAATTCATCTGGATTGAGTTTTTTTATTATTATTATTGTTAATGTACAATTATTCTAAACAAATAAATGCATAATAGTTTTTAACCCAAAAATAGAACTGGAAATGTTTTTCTTAATGATATTGGTGGAAATGATTAAAGGAGATATCCTGGACACCAATATTTCAAATTTTTCCTTTATCTTGTGCCTTTTTATTTTATGTTTTTGCATATAGGGGCAATAAAGCATAGTAAGATTCTGATGGGTAAGGTGGAAGGGGATAAGAAATGTGGAAAAGAAAAATTGATTGACATCTCAATTGCAGATACCTTAGTCAAATCAACTTTAGGAAAGAATGCCAGTGAAAATTGATTCACTTAATATCATTATGCCAGGGTACCCCAAAAGGGTTTTCATATACTTCCAGAGATAGGAGTCCTTACGCTTGAACTTCTCACACAGGGTACAACCTAGGAAAGCATTTTGGAGATTATTTGCTGGAAGTGGTTGACACTAGTTGAATATCACATTAAATACAAAATTATTCAGAAAGGAGAGAGGTACTGAACAGGAGGAATGTCCACCAATGAAAAGTCCAACAATCAGCACGGTTTTACCATGCTTAGGGTCTGACTCTGAGTGCCATGACCTTCCTGCATGTTTATTCATGTTGTTCTCTTAATCAAGAAATAAATTAGTTCCTTGCAGTCCTTGAGAAAAGAATGGATGAGATGAGCCCAAACGTAAAAGAGGAAATCCTATATAATAAAAGGCTAATATGCAAATAGACCAAACGGTGGAACAACCAGAACAACCGAGCAACCGGTCGCTATGACATGCGCTGACCACCAGGGGGCATGTGTGGAATACAGCGAGCGTTGGCCGCAGTGGGATGGTGGAGCAGGTGAGCGGGGGTGGCAGACCAAGGCGGAGCGGGGCGCCAGTCGCTGTCATCGAGGTGAGCCTCTGGTGGTTACTGAAAATTTTTTGCTCCTGCACACCACGGTCCCGCCTGGTGCTCGCACCTGCTGCCAGCGCCAGCCCCACCTGCACCCGCTGCCGGCACCAGAGCTGCCACTCTCACCCACCGCTGGTGCCCAGCACTGGTCCCGATCACTCGGCGCCATCAATGGGTGCAAGCAGTGGCTGCTTGCCCTAATTGCCCCTGAGGGCTTCTCCACCTCCCCCTGCTCCTGAGGGGCAATTGGAGCAGCAGCCGCCGCTTGCACCCGCTGATGGCGTGGAGTAATTGGGGCCAGCGCCATCAGCGCATGGGAGGGGCGGCAGGATCAGGGCTGCCGACAGACAAGGGACTGGGAGCCACAGCAGGAGGGGCGGAGCGGGGGCACGGAGGATGGGCAGAGACCCGCCTGTGTCTACCACAGCCCCTTTCAAAGTGCACTAATTTGTGCACTGGGGCCCTAATATAAAATAAGGGGAAATTATCCTCTTACAGAAATACTCTAGGAAACCTTGTTTGAGAATCATTTATTAGATTTAATGTATGCTGTGCTAGCCTTGTTATTTTTTTTTTCAGCTAAAGAAATACCAGGGGGCTTCAAGTGAATCATCGTTTATCTTATGTCTTGTCACAACTACATTTAATTATCTTTCTGTCAATTATTTTAAAACCACTTTACCCTCCAGTCTTGTATGTAAGTTGTGTTGGCATGGTTACCCAACACATTATTCCAAGCATATTGATCCTATAGCTCTTCAAAGCAATAAATTCCTTTTCCAATACTAGTCCAATCAAGGTTCAAAATTATAGACCACGATATCAGTTTCTGGGTAGAGAAATTCATTACCATAATGAGCTTTTGTAAACTAATAGCTAATTTCTCTAAATGGCTATTAAAGTTTCAACAGAAAATATTAAAGAAGGAACATACAGAGGCATCGAGACAGCTGCATCAATAGTAGACCAAAGAATCTCTTTTACAAATCTATCAACCGTCAAGACCAGCATCTCTCTAAACCCTGGGCTGAATTCTATAGCAAATATTCCTTCAAGCAAGAAGTGGTAGGTGTGCATACCACATGCTTGACCCTATCCTTGCCCTAAATTTGCCCCTGCAGTCAGGGCTTTCTCTTTTTTAAAAAAAAAAAATAAATCTCAGGAGTGTATTTTCTGGAAGGGGTATGGAAGGTTGGGAGAGATAATTGTTATCAGGATCAGATATAAGAGTCAGCAAAATAGGGAAAGAAGAAATGGTTTTTTCAAACAACATTGCACAGGTTGGGAACCAATGGCCTACTAAACAACAGAGTCATTTCAGTCAAGTCCCATAGCTTCTGTGCATCTGGATTCCTTTATGCAGACCGTGGTTCTCATCCGGAGGTAGTTTTCCCTTAAGGGGATGTTTGGCAATGTCTGGAGGCATTTTGTCAACACAGTTTGGGAGAGAAGCTGCTACTGGCATCTAGTGGTGCTGATAAACATCTATGCACAAGACAGCACCACAACAAAGAATGATCTGACCCAAGTGTCCCTAGTGCTGAGACTGGGACACTGGTATAGAGATTGAAATTTAACTTGCCATGACTATATTGAAGAGTTGTTTTGAAAATAAAAGGGAAAAGAATGTGAATGTTTTAGGAACCCACAAAATTACATAATCAATTATGTTATTTTCACTGTATTATTTACTCCCGCTTCCCCTTAGAGTTCCTTCCCTCTGACAACGAACCCAATACCTTCATATTCCACTCTTTTCAGGACCTCTGGGCCTCTTCCATCCAGCTGCCTGCTCAGGTCTTTCTCTTTATACCCTGCTTGTCCTTTCCTATTTCCCAGCTTTCATCAAAATATACTTATTTAATGGCTACTTTATCTGGATATTTTAGATGATTAAGTTGTATGAGAAACTACTTTGAATTGATGGCTCAAAATAAAACTGTTGTTCATGGTTTAATATGTATCCAAATGCACCTTGAAAACTGAAACATGAAGAGAATTTAGATTTCATTTTTGCAGTGATTTTCTAAATGTGGGTGGTAGAATCCTAGATTCTGGGGAGGCATCATAATGGGAACAATGAGGGGCAAGAGAAGGAGTAGAACAGACTTCTTTATAAGTCCTCTGCCCTCCGTTTAATTAAAATACCTGAACTTTTATTTATTTGGCATACCCTAGTCTTCCGCCAGCTTTAATTTGACAAAAGACTTTCACTAAGTGAATAGCCCCCAAAAGCCACTAATCTCATCTGTTTCCTTTTATAAAAGAAAGAACATGAGGTTCCAGGAGCCGCCTTGGAGATCGGTAATAAAAGGTGAGAAATACAATAAATCACAGACAGGTAACAAGAGGTGAGAAATACAGTAACTCCCAGTCCAGTGACCTGTCCAATCTGCGCTGTTGGTTCATAGATAATGACTGCATTGGAACAAGAGGCTTCCGTGGCCTAATGCAAAAGAATGAGTCATGTGAGATGTGGGGGCTTTGAACAGGAGAAATAAAAGAGGCATTTTCCAGCGGAGTCTTTTAGCTCCTTCAAATGATAGACAGCCTATGTTCACAGACTGTCAATAGTCGGGATTAGAAAATTGAATCAGTTCAATAAGGAATAAACCAACTAACTCCCCACTCGTTGCTTCTTCTCTCCAGATCGTTCCCTTCAGTGAGAGAGGAATGAGTGGATACAGTGAGGCCGTTCCTGTTTGTCTTCATCATGTACCCCTAAACCAACCTGGTCATAAAAATCTCTCAGGGAGCTTGCTATACAGACGCTAGGATCTGTGCATCACAAGCAAAGTCGGAGTCTCCAAGGTTATGGCTTGGCAATCTGTATTTTGGCGATCACGAGTAGTATACACAGTCAGTTAAAAATGCATGTTTTAAAATTGGGATAAGTGAATAGCTGATTCCACCCGTCTTTTATTGATATTGTCATTGGGTCGTTTGGTGTCGTTCTAGTATCCCATAGCCACACTATGCGCGGCCTGCAAAGGACAGATCTCACCCTGCAGGGGTGACCATGAAGCTGCCAATGTCTTCTCCACAGCTGGCTCAGCCCCAGCTGGAGCCTCAGGGCCGTTCAGACCAATGCACAGGCCACCCCTCCTTCTGGCATTCCTCCTACAGAACTTAAAACCGGTAACCACGAATGTGAAGCATCCATATGGCTCTTTTGATCTGCACAGTGTTTTACATTCACTTTTATTGGTCATTTGGAAAACAACTCTCCAAGGTACATCGGTGTCATCACCCTTAGATGATAGATGGGGAAACAGAGCCACAAGGAAGGCCTGGTCACACTGCAAGGACAAGGCTGATTCTGTCTCCAGGCTCCTGCTGCTTCCATCTAACCGACTCCCCTCTGTTTGGCTGGACAGCTCCATTTGCCCATCCAGATCCACTCTCTGCTGCCTAGGGAAGCTGACCTCCCTCCACAATCCCCTTCCCTCCATCCTGCATTGGCGCCTGGCTACTGCCGGGCGCAGGAGAGAAATCCAGGGAGGGAAGAGATGACGGTGGAGCATTTAATTTCCCAGCCCTCTTTCTGAAGCGTCACGTAAGAACAGCTGCAACCCTAGACCAGAGGCCATGCTCCTTTCAAGATCATGACTCTCCTTGGGCTGTAGTAATGGCCCCCTTCCTTACCCTTAGGCCTAAGAGCGGTAATGACCCCTCCTCCCCCATTACCAGTCCCTGGATGCTGCATTAATCCTTTTTCTTTCATAATATGTTACAACATATGTTATATTTCTATAAACATTTGTAAATAGTTCCTTGTTAAACATTCCTCAAACTATCCTGAGTATGTCATTTAGTGTTCTCTCTCTCTCTCTCTCTCTCTCTCTCTCTCTCTCTCTCTCTCTCTCTCTCTACTTTAACATCCATTACAACACAGAGAATATCTTTATTACTAGGTCCCCACTGACTCAATAATCAAACATCCATGTAAGGCTGCCATAAATGTACAAATAGAAGTAGTTCCAAGCAAATCTGATATATGAGAATTCAATCTTATCAAATCATAAAAAAATTTAAGAAACAAAATGAATGCATTCTCTTTAGAATTTCGTGAAGACTACGATGCTTTCACCCCAAGGCGCATATGCACAGCCACACACACATCACATGCTTTTAGTCAGCAGTGGTTGCACAGACTTCCTGAAGCCACTCTGAAGCCCAGGTTATGAGCACATACTTTAAAGATAGGCTTGAACTCAACATGCTTATTTCATGCGTGAAAAAGATACCTGTCTCAGATGAAATGAATAGTTACTATTAGAAATGTGACTAGAAGTCAGACCTGCCTCTGGATTCCCAGCCTAACACTTTTTCCTCTGCAGTAAACATAAATTAGTTACTTAAAAAAAAAAAAAAAAAAGACCACTGAGGGATTTATGGGAGTAGTATACTCCTCAGGTATATTTACATTTTAAAAAATTACTCTTAATGAGATAAGCTAACTAATTCATAAAAGAAGGCTGCCCAGCCAGCATGGCTCAGGGATTGATTGTCGACCTGTGAACCAGGAGGTTATGGGTCGATTCCCAGTCGGGGCACATGCCCGGGTTACGGGCTCAATCCTCAGTGTGGGGCGTGCAAGAGGCAACCAATCAATGATTCTCTCTCATCATTGATGTGTCTATCCCATCTCCCTTGCCCTTCCTCTCTGAAATTAATAAAAATATATTTTTAAAAAAGAAGGTACACTTGTAAGCATTCTCTTTCACAATAAATAGAGAAGAGCTAAAAAGTGAGAGTATAAAAATAAAATCCAAAGACCTCAGAAATCCAATTATTATTACTATATCTATTGTAAGTTTTATGCAAACTCATTTGCAGGCAAGTCTGACCTGAATTGACTTGAGGCAACTTATAAGCTATTTTATCCTACTTAGCATAAATGAGCATATTTTTCACTGCAAAGATATTATTTTGACTACTGGGTATTACTTCAGACCCTACTGGTGATCTTTTAATATGCATGCCTTACATATTGTATTACCTTTTCTACAAAATAGACTTTACTTTTTTAGAGCAGTTTTAGGTTCACAGCAAAATTAAGAAGAAGGTGCAGTGATTTCCCATACACCCCTGCCCCACACATGCATAGCCTTCCCATCGTCAGCATCTGGCACCAGAGCAGTGCAGTTGATGCAATCAATGAACTTACATTGACCCATCATCTTTTCCCAAAGTCCACAGTTTCACAGGGTTCATGCTTGGTGTTATACAATCTATGGGTTTAGACAAATGTATAATGACATGTATTTCGCATAAGAGAATCATGCAGAGAAGATTCACTACCTTAAAAATCCTCTGTGCTCCTCCAACTCCTTGAATTACCTGTTTTTAAAAAAAGTAATTCTGGCCCTGGCCCGTGTTTCTCAGAGGTTAGAGAGTAGGCCCCCGCTCCCAATGATCACAGGTTCGATTCCCAGTCAAGGACATGTACCTGGGTTGCAAGTTCGATCTCTGGCCTGAGTCTGGGGGTCTGGGCTCATGCAGGAGGCAACCAATCAATGTGTCTCTCTCACATCAATGTTTCTCTCTCTCCCCCGCCCTCCCTCCCTTCCACTCTCTCTAAAAAGCAATGGAAAAAATATCCTTGTGTGAGGATTAAATAAAAAATTCTGAAAAAAACATCAGGTTCCAAAGTTTCAGGTTAGGTGTGGTAGGCCTGCATTTCCATGGAATATAGAACTAGAAGTCTCTAGAATGGGAAGGTAAAAGAAAGGCTCTCCTGGTTAGCAAACATTAAGAAAGAAATGCCATCAGTAGGAGTTGGGTTAGGGGCCTTGAAAAGCCTCTTATATCTGTTATCTATTCTTAATGTCTGAAATTCAACCATTTTAACTCATTCTCTAATTTCTTTCATTTTGCCTGCTATTAAATAGACCCTAGATGCCATAAAAAAGAGCACTGAGAACCCACAGGTCATTTACACCGTAGTGTAAGTTTTGAAAAGAAGGAGTGAGTTCAGAAGTAAATGCACTGCCTGATAGAATAGAGCAAGTGCCTTTCGGGAGAAGAGAAACTGGAAACTGTGCTAAAGGGGAGGCCAGCTCATCCTACCACTTGAGGAGCAACAGATCTGCCCCTGGCAATCAAAGCAATGCCTGCTTGATCTGGTTCTGATCAGAATGTTATATATAAGATATATAATATGTAATTATAGTATCATTAGATTATTCATTAAATTGTATAAAATTATTAATACTGATATTAGATTTAAAGAAAAAATATGTTCACAGGTGAATCCTTGAAGTGGGAAACAGCCCCCCATACTCTCATGAGAGAAGGATAATGACCCATAAACTCAAGGAAGTCAGGTGACTAACCTAGCTAACAGCAGAGACAAAACTTTTATTGCTATATAAACACAAACATAAACCTGGGTAACACTTTCTAAGGCCCTCTGGAAATGAAAATTATGATCTTTAAAGACCCGTCAATCTTGTGGAAGCAATTAAGCCAAAATCTTAGGAAAACAAGTAACTCATTCAACAGGGACACAACAAAAACCAATGATCAGTATTGCAAGCAGGAAACTGAGGCAAGTCGGGAAGGTTAAATAAGAAAAGTTCCTGCAGGAAAAGAATTCAGAACCACCTCATTCAAGATATGACAGAATGGCCTCATATTTTAATTCTTTTTGAAATAATTCCACTTGAAAGCTGTATATTTAAAAAAAAAATTGAATCCAAACAGTGTATTTTCTACTTTTACATTTTAAAGAATCTTTTTTCTCTGCAAAGTTCAACAAATCTTCTCTGTCATTGCATTTTATATTTCTCACAATAGTCCTCTTTATCTCATAATATAGTGTGAGTCCTATAGCACTAAACGGAAATAGATTTCCTAGAAGTGTCCACTTATTTACTCTAAGTAGGTAGCAATCAAAAAGTGCCCAAGGACAAGTTCCTTTGAATTGTTGTGTTCTGATGGGGCTCTTACTGGAATTCACAAGTCAAAAACTTCATTTACAGGGGAAAAAAACTGCATTGTTTTTGTGTCTCAGATTTTCTTCCTCAAGATTAGCAAGTGAGAGGAGTTTCTGCTGTACTCTTCTCCAACAGGTAAATGGAACCAGATATCAATTGGATGGGTATAGTGTGTGGACACCATATGAAATGGCTTATATATAATTTTCTATCGAATGAACACAGCTGAGAAAATGTTTCATTCATGGTATAAAATATATAATGTCTTTCATTCTGTTGAAGCTCCACAATTTTTTTAAACTTGCAATATATATAAAAGAGCAATTATTCTCCATCAGCTCTTAGAATGTATCAATTGTTTTATACACACTGAAGACGCTTGAAACATCAGGCCAAAGACATATTAACTGGCCAGATGAAACTAGAAAGAGATAGGAACAAGTTACAGATGGCCTAAGTCAGTGGTCGGCAAACTGCGGCTCGCAAGCCATATGTGGCTCTTTGGCCCCTTGAGTGTGGCTCTTCCACAAAATACCACGGCCTGGGCAAGTCTCTTTTGAAGAAGTGGTGTTAGAAGAAGTTTAAGTTTAAAACATTTGGCTCTCAAAAGAAATTTTAATCGTTGTACTGTTGATATTTGGCTCTGTTGACTAATGAGTTTGCCGACCACTGGCCTAAGTGAATGTGGTCAACAGAGAATCGAGCTTTTGAGATCTGAAGTGACAGCTCAGATGTGTTCCTTGAGATGAGTTTTTTGCTCTTGTTTTTAGGAATCCATTCGCAAGTCTATCATGGCAACCACTAAAAAGTATTTCTTGAAGAGAGCACTTACTGCTTCCCGCCAATGTAATATTCAGTGGGTCAATGTCTGATGACCGAGATATTAGGATATAATCCTGGAATCATGCTACCTGGATTGATCAAAATTATCCTTTCTGACCCTCAATAAATGTAAGTATCTTGAAAAAAGACTCATTTGCAGAACTATTGCCACTAGGATTAGGCCTACTTAGAGGGCACATTTAAGTCTTGATTATGATTCAAGGACAACTTTTCTCAGTTGTTACCATCACTTAAAATGGAACTTTTTGAGTGGAAAAGGACAAGAATAGGAATACACATAAGAATGGAAAATAAACATGTAATAAGATTATTCCTTTAAGCCCTAATAAAGAATTCTATTACTGAGGGAGAATGCAAGGATGAGAATAACAAATTCTATTTAAAGCATCATTTTAAGCACTTCTTGCCTTTTCTTCACCTCTCATTTAAACATAATATATCCTATGGGATTCTCACATTTTTATTTGAATAGATGACAGATAACTTCATCTCTAAAGAATTATCTTTTCACTGAATTTACAAACAATCACAAATTTGGTTGTAACTGAGATTTTTGAATCCACAGTAGCTGAACTCAAGAAAATGCTTTTCATCTTTCCCAATGGCCCATTGTATTATGGATTTGTGGGCCAAGTGACAGTATGCATGGGTGTGAAATAAAAGCTAACAGCCACATGATGAATGTATTGATTTGACATCTATGGGAATGTAGAATTAAATAACTATTTCTTTTCTTTTTGCTTTATCTGCAAAAACACAGGTCTCTAAAGCCTACAAATTAAATGTCTGAAAATGCAATTTAGGAAATATCTTGAGTAAAATATTTTATGAATATAAAATGGAAAACAAGATATTATGAATTAAGAATGTGACATAAAACCACATTAAAGATATACGTATATTATATATGTATAGATATATATATATATATTTCTCAAATCTGATTGTACATGTACCCCTTTTAAGAGGAAAAATATAATGGACTTCTAATGTTGAAATTAATTGGTTAAATACTATGTACAAACATTAAAAACATGTTTTTAATTTTTATGTAACTATAAATTCAAAACAAATTTATAAATTAAAAACAAACCAACAGAGCTAAAAAACTAATAAAAATAAAATTAATGACAACAATTTAATGTTCTATACAATGCGAGGCAGTATCACTATTTACAATGTGATTGTTGTGAGAATGTGTACAGACTAATTTAGGTTTGACTTGTTTATTCTATGTTGTACCATCAGATGGCTCATTTAAAAAAGATTTCCTGTTCAATTTATTGCAAAACCTTTTACTCTGGAATTCACTTAGTGAATCATTAAATATTATTAGATGCACCTCTCTAATTTTTTTCTAGCAAATGATGACAAATTAATCAATTAAAAGTTTCACCATGATCATAGATACAAATCAAAATACAGGCATTAAAATCATATGGCTGTCCTCTGTTTTAGGATGGTTTTCCATAATACAAGAATAAACCCTGCATTTTGTGTACTCAAGACTGTAAGTCTACTTTTGCCCAACCCTGTATTTACTAGTCACATTAGGCTTTAACCATCAACGTCATTGTCTACTTAATACAGTACATTGTCTAAATACATAATCCTACCTAATAATAGACAAATATGCAAATTGACCGCACCTTTGCTACGCCCAAGCCATGCCCACCAGCCAAGCCACGCCCACCAGCCAATCAGGACTAGTATGCAAATTACCCCAACCAAGATGGCAGTTAATTTGCATATCAAGACAGCGTAGAAAGAAGCCAAGAGCTGCAGAAGGGAGCAAAGCTGCGGAGAAGCAAGCAAGCCGGGGGGGGGGGGGGGGGGGGAGAAGGGAGGAGAGCAGGCTGGCAGAGAAGGCGGGGCGGGGGAGAAGGGAAGAGCCCAGGCAGGGCTGGGGGAGAAGGGAGAAAAGCAGGCGGGCTGGCTGAGAAGGCGGGGCGGGGGAGAAGGGAGGAGAGCAGGTGGGGCGGGGTAGAGTGCAGCAGGAAACCCTATTGCAGGATTCTTCCTGTAACAGGAACGCTAGTACAGTACATAATACAAATACAAATAATCACTCTTTTGGTTAAAACAAGTTTTAGTTGATAGGTAACAGAACAAAATTGTTTATTCTCCTTTTCTCTTTTTTCCTATTAACACACACACACACACACACACACACACACAAACACACACTTTGTAACTCAAAGAAAAATGACAAAAGTATTTACTCCAATGCATTTTCTATCTTAGTCTAATTATATCTCTATGTAATATCATTGAAAATCTATTTTTTTTTTTTTGGTTGGTTGATTCTATATTTTAACTTTATTTTTTTCCTCAAATGCTTTATGAAAATATTATTCTTGTAACTTGTATCTCATAATTTGAGATCTGTTTTTGTTTTTTTCAAAGCCTTAACCACTAATAAATTATTAATGTATAAATGCATTAATCTATAATAATAAAAGTGTAATATGCTAATTAGACTTGACAGCCAAATGACCTTCTGGACGAAGCCGGGGCTGCGAGGGCCAAGGCAAGCCACCGAGGCAAGCCGCCGCAGCTGCGAGGGCCGAGCCCCTTGCACGAATTTCATGCATCAGGCCTCTACTATGAGTATATTATTAAAAGCATTAGTGAGAATAATTTCTTTATTATTCATGAGAGAGATCTGAGTTCAAATGCCAACTCTTCCTAGCTGTGTGACCTTGGCAGGTCATTTAACCTCTCTGATTCCAGCAAGTTTGGACAAAATTATATGAACTTATTTCATCTTTCTATCAACCTAAATTTACCTATGTCTACAGGATTTTTTAAAAAAAGGAATTTTCTTTAATCAGAAGGAGAGGGATTAAAAATGTTTTTAAATAAGAATTCCAGGAGATACTTTATAACCTAGAAGTTTGGAAAACATTGAGAATATATAATCATCAAATATTATCTTTGTTTTCAAAATGAAGGCGTGGTAGAACAATCAGAATAGAAACTCTGAACTCAGACAGAGTTTGAATCCTGATTCTATCACTTGTTGGCTTAGCTTCTGAGTCTTTTAATTCCTACCTTACAAAGTGGTCCACCTTTTGGTTTCTTCATTTATCCCTGGCAACTTCTATTTATTCCTTTCCATATTTTCCCCTTAACTTTACCTTAAAATGTTATAGCTTCTCAAGTATCAGTTATGGATTTTTTTATTTCTCTCTATATGGATGGCCCCAGATAAACTATCCTTTCTTACATTATGAAATGCTAGCTCTATGCTTTCAGTTCCAAAATATATCTTAGCTCAGCCTTCTGAGATCTGAAATGCAGATTCATAGGCAACCGTCTATTACTATTCCACTGAAAGAGCTCGGAGACATGCCAAAAACTTGACATGTGTTTTTGAAACAGAATTCTCAATTTCTACTTCATCCGCCCATATTACTAGTACATATAAACACACACACACACACACACACACACACACACACACACACACACACTTTGCTCTCTGTCTTCTCCATATGAGCACATGGTATCATCATCATCTGACTAATTACTTAAGCCAGGACCCTTCCAGTTACTCCCGGCCCTTCTGATTTCCTCACTTCACCCTCACACACACAACCAATCCCTCACCAAAATATATCTTAAATCTATCTCGTTCTGTCTGTCTTTACAGCCATCACCTCAGACCTAGTCACCATCAACACATCTTTTCTGATCTATAAAAATAGCCTCCTAACTGGTCTCCTGCCTTCCTCTTCTCTTGGATCCATTCTCCACAGCTATCAATGTGAACTTTTCGTACATAAAGGAATCAGGGCACCCCCTTGCTGACAACCCTGCCATAGCTTCCAATGTCCACACAAAACAATTCCAACTCCATATCCCCCAAGACCCTGAAATGATCTGACTTCTCCTTACTTCATCAGTCTCACATTCTGTTATCCTCCCTTGTGCTATATCTACACTGGTTTGCTTTCCATTTCCTGAGAAACCAATATCATCTTTGTCTAAGGGCTTTTGAACTTTTGTGTTATCCTCTTTTTTGCTTGGCTGGATCTTCATTTCCTCTAGGTCATAGGTGAGATATCACCTCCTCAAAAAATCTCTGACCTCCAATCTAAGCAGACAACCATACATTATTAGAGTGTTCCTTTCCACCTATAGCACTTGTCACAATTTGTAATTATATATTCATATGTTTATCTACTTGTTTGTTTTCTGTCTCCCCACTTTGTCTATTATAATTTATCAATATATAGCCAGTGCTTGCAACAGCCTAGCATTTTATGGGTTCTCCCAATATAAATATTTTAATGTATGAATGAATCTAATAAATAGATGTGGTTCCTCCCTGCCCCCAACCCCAACACCACCCCAAGTTCAGTAGAGTGGTAAAAGTGTAAAGATTCAAAAACCTTGATTCTAAGTCTGGCTTCACCACTTTCAAGTCACACAACTACTTTAAAATGCAGTGCATTACTAGAAATTACCCCTTGCTCCCGCGAGGAGGGGCATAATATGCCACATGGAGCCACAATGAGAAGCACCAGGGTTGGTCAGGAGGCAGAGGGAGTGAGAGGGAGAAGCTATAGGCAAGAGCTTTTATTGTGCTTTCTTCTGGAAGGAATGGGGGAGGCAGGGTAAGTAGGTTTAGGGTTGGCTTGTGTGAATCATTTCAGCAGGCCTGGAGCAGATGAGCTGTCCTAGTGTCTGGTACTTGGCCCTCAGTAAGTGAAGTATGAGAGCCTGAAGCTGGTGGCAGTTGGAGTATGGGCTCTGGATGGGTTGGTTTGTATTTGAAAACACAATCACAAATGAGATGTTTACTATCCCTAGGAATTGTCCAGCTCTGAGAGGGGCAGTCTTTCCAGGGTCAGCAAGGCCCCAGATGTCAAAGCATCAGAAACACCAAACATAAAAGTCATGATTAATACAACGACTTGGATGGGTAAGCCCTTTGACATCACTGAATCTCAGATTTCACATCTGAACAGAGGAAAAAATAATGTTATTTTCTCTACCTCAAAATTTGCGGATAACAGATGTGAAGCTACATTGAAAACACTAAACCCACTTATGAAGGTATTTTATTCTTTCAAAATGAACAGCACATTGAGGGAGCTGCATTTTCTTTCCACAGCGTTGATGTATTTTTAGTCTCATTTGCTCCACTCTCCTCTACCCCTCTGTGAGACTGATGGTCTGTTTACCAGGAGAGTTGCCTAGAGCTGGAGGAGAGGGGCCCGTCAGAAGCCAGGGAGGAGAGTGACACTAAATAGGCCTGGCCTCATTAGCATCATCTTTAAAAATCTGAGTTAAGCAGTCACTGTCATAACTCAAGGACATGAGAGGAGTCTCCAAACCATATATCTGTAGTAGCTATTTGAAAGCATTTCTTTTTTTTTAACCATGAAAACTCATTAAAATAAGAGAGTGAAAGATCAAATAAAACAAGTAGAAATATTAGTGGGAGAATTTTCTAATTATTTGAAGCAATAGCATATCTATGTTAAAGGAATTTTAGAAACTTGATGAGGTTATAAATATTTATGTAAAAACAGGTAGAGAAAGGGACCTCCAATTCATCAGCCTTTCTCGTTTCTTCACCCTCTTCTACATAAAGTTCAGATTGCATATTAATCACAAATTTGAAAGTTTGATCTCAGGAAATGGGTAAATTTCTAGCCTATATAATAAAAGGCTAATATGCAAATCAACCGAACGGCGGAACGACCGGTCGCTATGATGCACACTGACCACCAGGGGGCTGACGCTCAATGTAGGAGCTGTCCCCTGGTGTTCAGTGTGCTCCCACAGGGGGAGTGCCACTCAGCCAGAAGCCGGGCTCACAGCTGGCGAGCACAGCGGCGGTGGCAGGAGCCCCTCCCGCCTCCATGGCAGTGCTAAGGATGTCAGACTGCCGACAGTTGTCAGTTGGACATCCCCCGAGGGCTCCCAAGCTGTGAGTGTGCAGGCCAGGCTGAGGGGACACCCCCCCCGCCCCCGCCGCACCCACCCAGACCACGAATTTCATGCACCAGGCCTCTAGTTTTCTCTATAAAGTAGGAGTGGCTATCAGATTCTAAGAGGGTAATGGAAGGAAGAGAAGAATTAGAACTTTGAGGGGAGAGGAAAAATCTAAAATAGGCATTGTTTGTGGGGAGAGGGAACAATTCTTAAGATTGTTGGTTTTATAGAGGATCTGCTATTTTGTGTTACTTATATTCTTGCACATTCCTAACTTCCTTTTCTCTTCCAACCCTGGGTGGGTTCAACTCTATGCTCTGAACAGCTGAACTTTGATAAAATTACACAATACAAGGTTAGAATGTCTGGGGGGAGGAGAAGATCAAAAAAATCCCCAGTATCCTTAATTGAAACAATCACTTTATCTAGAAATCTTATTAGGTTTGTCTGGCCAACTCAACCTCTCCCACTAAACTCTCCACATGTATATTGCAAATCTTAAAATTCTCTTTCTAACACCCATTTAATAGATTAACTTAAAAAAAAATAGAAGCTCTCAGCTAGGAGTATGTCCATTTCCCTGAGAACAAGCATACAAACCTCTTTCATCTGCAACCATTCTGTTCTCTCTCCTGCTTTGAACAAGGACAACTTGCTCCTATCCAAGGTCGACCTATTTCCTTCTGGGGAACATACACTGTTATTCTTATAATTCAACTTCACACTGTTATTAAATGCTCTCTATCTGTCCTATTAAAACAAATAAACAATAAAGCAGAAATCCCTCAATATTTCAATGCTTTTTAGTAATTGACTCTCTTTCTTCCTTTTCACAACCACATTTCTCAAAACCCTCATCTATTCTCTATTTTTTAATTTATTACTTTCTGTGCACTGTCCATTAATTTTCAGTTTGGCTCTTTGCTTATGTATCTCCCCAGTACCAATGATCTCCATGTCATTAAAGCCTGTGGATTTTTCCTAGTATTCATCTTACCTCACTTATAATAATATTCAAATTTCTTGATACTCCCTTGTAAATAAATTACCTTCAGGAGGATTCATTAATAAATACTCTCCAGATTTTTCCCCTACCTCTCTGAGTGTATTGACCAAATCTTCAAGTTTGTTCTCTTCTGCCTACACCAGTGGTCGGCAAACCACGGCTCGTGAGCCACATGTGGCTCTTTGGCCCCTTGCGTGTGGCTCTTCCACAAAATACCATGGCCTGGGCGAGTCTATGTTGAAGACGTGGCGTTAGAAGAAGTTTAAAAAATTTGGCTCTCCAAAGAGATTTCAATCGTTGTCCTGTTGGTATTTAGCTCTGTTGACTAACGAGTTTGCCGACCACTGGCCTACACCAACAAATAGCAGAGATCTTCAAGACTCAGTCTTGAGTTCTCATATCTTCTCACCTAATGCTCTGTCCTTGGAAAAGCTCATTTGTAACTGTAGCTTTATTTACTGTTCTTTTTCAGAAGACTCACAGATAAATACCTATTTTCATCCTAAACTTATTTTCTTAGCTACAGACCTCCCTATCCAAATACCAACTTGATTCTTTTTAAATAACTCATAGAAATGTCAAAGTAGACAAGGTCACAACCAAACCTTTTGATCTTCTTCCCTGAACCTGACTCTCTTCTAGCTTCCCATGGGAGTCAATGGCTCACCACTATTCCTGTCATTCAAAGCAGAAATGGAGGAGTCCTCATTGGTGTCTCTCACATCCTTCCTCATCCAGCTTCATCTCCTATAGATTTCTTTAATCTACCCAGACCTCTATATCTTTTCATTATCATGCTGGCCTAAGCTACCACCATCTTTTACTTGACTAGTCTATAGCACACATTTATTTTCATCTACTCTGGTTCCTCTCCAAGTCCCAGAGTAACATTACCATTTTCATCCCCTGATAAAAATTCTTGGGTGACTTTCCACTGCATTCAGGATGGAGGCAGGATTCCTTAACATGGGTTATGAGTCCCTTCATGAACTTCCCCATAACTGTGGCCCCCTGCCCAGTCTGGTCTTACCTACAGGTCACTGCCCTCTCTCAACGCATCTCTGGCTTACCTCCAGCCCATGTGTTCACCAAGCTCTTTCATAATCTGGAATTTGTATATGCCAGTCCCTTTTCCTACTTTGCTGAAATAGCTCCCGCTTATCCTTCAAATCTTAGCTCAAATATCGCTTCTTTAGAGGAGATTTTCATGACCATTTTGATTGAATAAAAACACTACCAATGCTATTATAGAGTTTTATAGCACTATTTCTCCCCAATATCACATCTTTGAGAGACTTTATTTGCTTAATGTCTCTTTTCCCATTATTGTATAAGCAATCATATCTGTATTTCTCTTTATTTTATCACTGTCATTTAACATGGTGTTACAGCATTTAACATAGTTTCTGACATTCCTGCATTTATTGAACAAATATTCTTAATATTTATATTATAAATGAATGCACATAAATAGTAAATATACTATAAACAAACTTACATATCTATATATTAGAGGCCCAGTGCACGAATTCATGCATGGGTGGAGTCCCTCAGCCTGGCCGGTGATTGGGGCTGATCGGGGCCAACCACGGGGAGGGACCGCGGGAGGTTGGCCATGGAGGATGGCTATGGGAGCACACTGACCACCAGGGGGCAGCTCCTGCATTGAGCATCTGCCTCCTGGTGGTCAGTGCACATCATAGCTATCTGGTCGTAATGGTCACTTAGGCATATGCACTGAGTGGCCAGATTATTATGACCACCTGATGTTTGTAGGCAAATTAGCCGTACACTGCATCGTATGGGATATGGAAGCTGAAGGCCTGTTCGAACACCTTTGCTGTCTGCAGTTACCAAGATAAAACGTCTCCAATTCGCACAGGAACACAAGGATTGGACAGTTGGGCATTGGAAAAAAGTCATGTGGTCCGATGAATCACGTTTCCAGTTGCATCACACAGATAACAGAGTGAGAATTTGGCGGAAACAGCATGAAAGCATGCACCCCACATGCATGAGTACAACCCTTTGAGCTGGTGCGGGCAGTGTTATGGTTTGGGGCATGTTTTCCTGGCATGATTTGGGCCTTTAATTCATGTGGAACAACGTCTGAATAGCACAACATACCTAAGTATCGTTGCTGACCAAGTTCATCCTATCATGTTGATGGTGTATCCCAATGGAGATGGCTTCTTCCAACAAGACAATGCGCCATGCCACAGGTGCTCATATTGTGCAGGAGTGGTTTCAAGAACATGAGGGAGACTTTACCTTGCTTAGGTGGCCCCCACAATCACCAGATCTCAATCCAATTGAGCATTTGTGGGATGAAGTTAAAAGAGCCATAAGGCAGCTGGTTCCACAGCCATCAAATCTCACAGAACTGGACAGTGCTATTCATCAGGCATGGTGTCAGATTCCTCGCATCACCTTTCAACATCTCGTGGAGTCAATGCCAAGAAGAATCGCCGCAGTATTGAAGGCAAAAGGTGGCCCAACGAAGTACTGATGGGGTGGTCATAATAATCTGGCCACTCCGTGGTGTGTGTGTGTGTGTGTATGTTAGTGTTCTATTTTCTAGGCACTAGAGTGCCTTGTCTAAGTTCCTATAGCTAATAAAAGAGACAAGATTCAAACACAGGGTTCAAAGCCAATGGTTTCTATGATACAACAGTCCCATAAGTCAAGCAAATCTATATGCCTTTAGTGCAGTGGTTCTTAACCCTGGCTTTATGTTGGAATCACCTGAAAAGTTTTTAAAAATGTTGATACCCAGATCCCATTCCCATAGATTCTAATTGTTTTGAGGCTGGACCTGAGCATTTACTGGTTCTTAAAGCTACCCAGGGGATTTTTACATGTAGTCCTGATGGAGAACATTTGTCAGAATGACAAACTAAATTAAGTGGAGAGGGTGGCCTGAAATAGTGATGATAAAAAACAAAATATTGAAAATAGGAAATTAAGATAAGGAGTGAAAGTTGAGGCTATTGGCCCATGATTTCCTCTCTTACTTCTTTTTAATTCTTTGTTGCTGTTGTCTTTTCTTATTTGGTTAATAGTCACCCAACATTTTCAGGTCCTCTTCCCTAGAACCTATAAATGTTACTTAACAAGGAAAATGACTCTTTGCAGATGTGACAATTAAGGATGTAGATATAGGGAGGTTCTCCTGAATTATTCAGATGGGCCCTAATCCAATCACAAGGTACTTAAAATAAAGAGGAGAAGGAGATTGGATGCAAACAGAAGAGAAGGCAATGTGAAGTGGGAGCAGAGATTGAAGTGATGAGACACAAGCCAAGGAGGGCCAGCAGCCACCAGAATGCAAAAGGGAAGGAACAGATTCTGCACCCGAGTCTACAGAGGGAGTGGCTGTCCTGACACGTCAAACAGATTTCAGACTTCTGGCCTCCAGAATCATGAGAGAATGCATTTCTGTTGTCTTAACTCACCAAGTTTGTGGTCATTTGTTTCAGCAGCCATAGGACACTAATACACCTGGGTTATGATAATATGACTTCCTTTTCTACCTCTAACAAATTTTTCTAAAGCCAAATATTTTCAGGCAGTATGTGTGGAATGACAAGAAGGGTATTTCTCCACCTTGACCCTCTTCTGCTCTTTTCAAACTCCAGCCTCTCAAAAACATATCCCAAATAATCATGGGAACCTCTGGGGTGTCTCCCAAATAGCCTGAGAATTGTCTGCCTCGATCCTAGATGATTTGTCATTTCCTAGCTCTCATGATCCATCTCACTGTGGCAACGGCTCTGGCCACCTCCTAAGGGGACCACAATTATTGCTGATACCTTCCTGTATGAAGGAAACCTACTCTAAAGCAAGCCCAGGACCTGGGCCAGTGTAAACAATTTCCTTGATTATACTTAAGAAATTACAGTTTTAAGGAACAGTGTAAATTTGAGATAAGACAAATTTCAGAAATGCCACCCACACATTATAAAAACACCAGTAATTTCCTAGGAGAACAAGAAATCTCACTAAATTGTTAAATGCTTCATTGTCCTACATCTCTGATGTCACAATCATCAAGATTCTATATTTTCTTCATTTGGATTTTAAAAATCTACATCTTTGTATCTATGATTACTGACTGGATTTTTATTTTAAAGCTCCCTATGGCCACTTATAATCCCAAAACAAAGGATCATTTAGGTTTTGCCTGTAGTAATCACAACTGAAAACCCATAAACTAATATGTCAACTATTGCTGATAAGATTTTTTCCTTTTTAATCTTCAGGGCTATGCAATAACTTCTTATTGCAAAATAGTTCTATTTTTCTTTGATCACTTATCAGAGAACTACATTTACAGACTACATCTGCCACTTGTCAAAGTCTTTCAATCTCTCTCCACTCTTAAATGATTGCTCACCCTGGCTTATGGTATACACACACGTACATCCAAGAATCAGATCATTAATAACATCATTGTCAATATTTGTATATGTAATTTCAGTGGTGATCCTAAGGCATTTTTTTCCTCTTAATTTAAACCTCAACACTAATTCCCATTTATTAACTTATTATTTGTCCTTATAATTAATTAAGAAGTATTTATTAGACTCTATTCCCTGCCAAAGTCTATAATATCTGGCAACATAAGTAATTCTTACATTGGTACTCTATAAAAACTGAAACAATATTTTAAAAATTGAACAAAGACATTGCTTCTATGTACCTTGTTAAATTACAGGCATTGGGTATTCCAAAAGTTGAGATAAGTGCTTATTAAAAACTACAAACACAAAATAACAAAATATAAAATCAAGCCATTATTGTCAGAACTAAAAATTTTCTTTGCCATCTCATATTTGCTAATAAAAGACATCCTCTGAGAAAATGTGAAAGAAATGATCAAATGGAAAGTTTCTCAAAATTCTAAGGAGAGATCAGGCTCTGGAAATATAGGGCAGCATGAGCAGGATGCATAAGATAGATGAGAATTCTATACATGGTTGAAAATGACCCTTAATGAAAGGATATCTAATCATAGAGTAAATGAAGAAGAGCTCCTCTATCTTCGCCGAATCCTAGAGATCTAGGGTTAAGGCTTCAACATATGGATTTGGGGGGGACACAACTCAGCCCATAACACAAGGCAATATATGTCAGGGATTTTCTTTAACAAGGACCCTCTAATTCCTAAAAGTAAAAATATGATGGGACTCTATATGGTAAATGCCTCAAATTAATCTCATTACTCTACTATTATCTATAAATCAGAGGCCAGATGCCTGGAGACACCCACAGGTATATTTATAGGGGCAGCAATCTGATAGAGAGTTGGGTGCTAAGAAACTTTATAAACCTGTATTAAGTTCCCTGGGTTTACATTTCTGTCTGTGTTCATTATTATCTTTCTTCTTGGGAAATCGCGCAATGGCTATTTACACACGGTTTAAACACCCAGTTAGTTATTTCTTATCGTTCATCCACATAACCAATTATTTCACTGCATTAAATGCTTTCAAATTGCTATAACCAGTCAAGTCAGAGACATTTGCCAAGCTTGTTTATAAGTGAATTCTTTTGATATCAACATGGAGCAACAGTATTAGCAAAAACATTAAACAAAATGCTCCAGTAGTTTAGGCAGCTTGTGTTTATAAACTCAGACTTAAGAAGCTGCTGCTTGAATTTAGTTACAAAATCTTAAAAGATTTGAAAAACATTAAGCCAGCCAATTATATTCAGCATAATTATTATAAATTCACTTTCAAAAATTGGACCCAGAGTTTGTTGCTGTTTTTCCATTATTAGATAGAAAATACATAGTTGTTCATTTTAGAAAATTAGAAAAGAAAGAAGAGAAATTGAACTCACACCTCTCAATGCCAAGGATATTTCTGGGCAATGATGACAGAGGAGCTAGAGCCTGAGATACATCCTCTCCAGAGAAGCAGGTTTGTAGGGTATATATGTTGCATGTGTTTTTAATGCTAATATTAAATAACTAGAGGCCTGGTGCATGAAATTCATGCATGGGAGAAGTCCCTCAGCCCAGCCTGGACCCTCTCCAATCCAGGACCCCTCGAGGGATGTCCGACTGCCTCTCACAATCCGAGACCACTGGCTCCTAACCACTCGCCTGCCTGCCTGCCTAATCACCTCTAACCACCTCTGCCTGCCTGCCTGATTGCCCCTAATTGCTCCCCTGCTGGCCTGATTGCCCCTAACTGCTTCTGCCTCACCCCACACCCAGGACCTGGGCTTCCCTCCCTCTGGCCAGCTGCAGGCACCCAGAACCCAGGCCGGCTTCACCGGGCCAGCCGCAGCCACAGGCGCCCAGGACCCCGGGGCGGGTGGCTTGTCCCTCTCCTGGGCCACAGCCCCAGCCGCTGGAGCCCGGGACCATGGGGCAGGCAGCTTGTCCCTCTCCTGGGCTGCAGAGACATTTGCCAAGCTTGTCAGGCACAGCCACTGGTGCCTGGGACCACAGGACATGTGGCTTGTCCCTCTCCCAGGCTGCAGCCCCAGCCTCTGGCACCCGGGACAGCGGGGTGGGAGGCTTGTCCCTCTCCTGGGCCACAGCCTGACTGGTTCCCATTCCTCTCTTGTGAGCTCATTTGTACCTGGCTGGTCCCCATTCCTTTCTCCCCAGTGTTGAGTGTCTGAGTCTTTACCGTGTGATGGTGTGAGGACGTGATGACCATTTGCATATTAGCTCTTTCTTATATAGGATATTCAAAATATATTAGGTTAAAAGCAATATGCATCCACTCCTAGGAATTTTCCCAAGGGAAATAAAAATTGTTGTTTCTACAAAAACCTACCCATGGAATATTTGTAGCAGCTCTGTTCTGCATAACCAAAGCTGGAAAGAACCGAGATGCCCCTCAACTCGGAAATGGATAAATAAACTGTGGTACATCCATACAATAAAATACTATTTAGCAATAAAAAAAAAACCTGTCAAAATGTACAACATGGATGAATCTCAAATACATATTGCAAAATGAAACAAGTCAGACTGAAAAGGTTACATGCTATGATTCCATTTATATGACATTCTGGAAAAGGCAAGGCTATAGGGAGAAGAACAGGTTACTGAGTGCTAGAACTTAAAGGTTGAGGGAAGGCTTGACCACAAGAGATAGCATGTGGGAATAATTTTTAGGGAGCGGAGTGATTGAATTGTTCTGTACTGTGATTATTATGTTTCCGTGACTCTATATGCATTGCTCAAACTCATGGAAGTGCACATCAAAAAGAGTACATTTTACCATGTGTAAATTAAATATAGGCCTAAAACATATTTGCACAAGGGTGTGTATTATAGGCCTGTCTTTGTATTTTGTTTATATATGTGTGATATCTGTACTATCCTACCTAATAAAATAGTAATAGGCAAATTGACCGCACCTTCGCTCTGCCCAAACCACGCCCACCAGCCAAAGCTACGCCCACCAGCCAATCAGGGTGAGTATGCAAATTACCCAACAAAGATGGAGGTTAATTTGCATACGCTGAGGGAGGGAGGAGTGAAGACTGAAGACAACTTTGAAGGAAGAAGGAGGAAAAGCGGAAAGCAAGGTGGCTTCCAGAGGGAAAGCCCGGGCGGGGCAGGGTGGGGCGGGGCAGAGCAGGGCGGGATGGGGCGGAGCGGAGAGGGGTAGGTGGCAGCGGCCCGCAGGTGCAGGCACAGCGGCCGCAACGGTGGCGGCAGCGGCAGTGCACACGGCCGCAGCGGCCGCTTGCAGGAGTCTTCCTGCAAATGGGCTACTAGTATATCATAAAATTCACATGATGATGTATGCTTGTACATGCATATAAACCATTCCTGGCAGTGTACAAGGAACTGTTCATGTGGCCGCCCCTAAGGATAAATATTAGGGGTCCCATGGTGGAAGGGGCTCTTGATTTTCATTGTACATATTCTTATACTGTTTACCACATCACTGTAGCACTTTTCAATTAAAAAAACACTAATCTAGTTTTACATCCCACATATGAGTGAAATCATGTATTTCTTGACTTTTTCCGTCTGACTTATTAACCAATGTCACCCTGATAAATGTAATAAAATAAAATATTGCAGAAAAACACTAATCTAATAGGAATATACAGGGGTAGGCAAAGGTAGGTTTATAGTTGGCCATATGGAGAATAATACAATAATTAATAAATAATAATACAAAATAAACTGTTTTGTGAACTCGCAGCTGTCAAGCTACTTTGCCCACCCCTGTACAAACATTTGGTGTTGCAATTTTGGAGCCTTGTTCAGTACATTTTCCTTCCTGGCTAGACAAACTAAATATCCTCTTTCCTTGAGTCGGGGTGTAATTAGGTTATGGGAAGGTTCTGTAAGCTACTGGGCGATAAAAGCTGTCTGAACACTGGGCTTGCACACTTTCCCTGTTCCACGGGAGAGTCTAACAATGACTCCCTGGTGAGCAGTACCAGCCAAAAATCAATGGAGGAGGAGCAGCAGGCTTTTCCCGGGTGGAAATGAACTCGGTTCCATCAATAGCAGGCAGCACAACGTTGGGAAGTCAGAAAGGCTCAGACCACTTTGTGCAGTATGGTCACCAGATAAAACTTTATATATATAAGAATGTCTATTAAACTCTCCATTTAAACTGCCAATACACATATTTCAGATGTAGAATTATCTTGTCATCAAGAAAGCTTTAAGCAGAATGCTGTGCAGCGGGGCTTTCCGACATCTCAGGTGACTGGACACAGCCAGGGCCTGGTCCTCCAGGGTTATTCGGGATGCAAGGAAACAGTGACTTGCCTCACCAGTGATGCGTCTCAAGACAGCCAATAAGCTTTATCATGTTCGGAGAAGAAAGTTCTAGAACAGTACTAAATAAAAAGTAACATAAAGACTAGATTTTTCTAATCCACTTGCCCGTAGTATGTATATATGAACTATGCATTTCCAGGTTGTTCTATGCTCCCTTATTTCATAGGGAAGTTTCTATTTCATTCTGCCTATCCTATATAATAATTGACCTATATAATAAATTGACCATCACGCCTTCACAAGATGGCTGCCTACAACCAGGCCGGCAGGGGGGGTTAGTGAGGGATGACCAAACGACTGAACAGGAGGCTGCATGGGGCGATCAGGCCAGCGGGGGAGGCTGTGAGGGGTGACCAGGCTGGCAGAGGGAGCAGTTGTGGGCGACCAGGTCGGCAGGGGTGGGGATGAAGTTGGGGTTGACCAGGCTGGCGGGAGGGGCAGTTGGGGGCAATTAGGCTGGCAGGGGGGGTAGTGAGGGGTGACTAGGCCAGCAGGGAGGGCAGTAAGGGGTGACCAGCCTGGCGGGGACGGGGGGCCAGTTAGGAGTGACCAGGCCAGCAGAGAGGGGGCAGTTGGGGCGACCAGGCCAACAGTGGGAGGGCAGTTAGGGGCAATCAGGCAGGCAACAGGTGAGCGATTGGGAGCTAGCAGCCCAGGATTGTGAGAGGGATGTCCGACTGCTGGTGTAGACCCAATCCCCAGGATCAGGCCTACACCAGCAGTCGGACATCCTCCGAGGGGTCCTGGATTGGAGAGGGTGCAGGCTGGGCTGAGGGAACCCCCTCATGCATGAATTTTGTGCACTGGGCCTCTAGTCTTTCCATAAAGGGAGACTGTGTTGATACAGTAAGTAGGTGGGAAAACAGCTGAGTCAGTGTTAAAAGGGAGCTACTGTTGTGCAGGAACACATCTGCGTATCATCCTAGAAGCTCTCTAAGAATTTTGCTAGTTGAAACGTGATGCTCAAAACTTGGATTTTATTTTATTTTTTTGGTTACTTTTGTTTATTTTAACCTTTAATTGAGAAGCTTAATTCTCACACAGAAGGGTACATGAAATATAAATGAAGAGCTTCATATTACCAGAATTTATCAGATGACTTTGCTGCAAATAGTTTTCCAAATATATGCCTATTTCAAGTTACAAGATAGTCTTCTATGTCTACTTTTGGAAGTACTATAGTTTTAATTTTATGTTGAAGGTTATCAAGTTTATGGACATAGAATTGCTCATAGTAGTTCTTAGTATGCCTTTATTATTTTAATGTGCATGAGATCTGTAAAGATATCACTTCTTTTATTTTTTATATTAGTAATTTGTGTTCTCTCTCTTTCATTAGTTTGGCTAGAGGTTTATCAATTTTATGGGTCTTTTCAAAGAACTAGCTTTTGGGTTTATTGATTTTGTTAATTTTTATACTGATTTCTTGTTTTCAATTTCTGTTCCAGTTGATTTCTGTTCCAATTCTTATTTCTTTATTTTTCTGCTTACTTGGAATTTAATTTGCTCTCTTTTTTCTAGTTTTTAAGGTATAATCTTAGATTATTAACTTTATATTTTTCATCTAATATATTCATGTATTGCTATAAATTTTCTTCTAAGCATTGCTATCATCAAATCCCAAAAATATTGATAAGTTATGTTTTCTTCTCATTTGGTTCAAAATATTTTTTTAAATCTCTTGAGATTTTTACTTTGATTCATGTATTATTTAAAAGTGTGTTGTTTAACCTCCAAGTATTTTTTATATTTTCCATCTATCTTTCTAGTTTAATTCTATTGTTGCCTAAGAATAGACATTGTATGGTTTCTATTCTTTTACATTTGGTAAAGTGTGTTATATGGCCCAGAATGTGATCTATTTTGTTGAATGTTTCATGTGAACTTGAGAAGAATGTGTATTCTGCTGTTGTTGAATAAAGTAGTCTACAAATGTCCATTATACCCAGTTGATTGATGGAACTAATTTAATATTGTATGTCAACTGTAATTGAAAAATAAAAATTATTTTAAAGTCCAAAATGTTTATTGGTCAAAGCTAATAACAAGACTGATCTAAACAAGAGTTGGGAAAATAGAGCACCTCTTGACTAGAGGAACTGCAAAATCCCATTGCAAAGGGTGCAAATAGAGAGAGAGAGAAAGAACTAGGGGCGGTTTTGCAATCAGTCCATCACATACTAAATGCAATAGACATGGAAGAGGTCAGAATGGTTCATTTTTAGTCACATTACATGATTCCTTCTCCTTTATCCTTACACAATGTAATTATATCTGAATTATCCATTATTAGAGGAAATTATATATAAGACAATAGGCAAAAGAAGATGATCTGAGAAGGTAATCTCAAATCTATGTTTCATACAAAATAAACTCTGGGAATGACCTTCTCTCTTTCCTGCTACAAACCATTTCATTTGGAACTCATCCGTTACTATGAGATTACCTAGTGCTGCCTGAGGTACAGCCTGGACTAGCTATTGTGTTTTCTGGGGACCATGCCAAAAACTCAACTATATATGAAGTCCCAGAGTATGAAGGTATCATTCTAGAATTTCTGTTTAAGGATGAGGTCAAAGAACTGGGTAGAATCCCTGCCCTTAAACTGCCCTAAGGGGCCCTTGCCTTTGCTGTGACATAATCTTCACAAGACTTCCGCCTCTAATGACCTTTAAATGACTGGTTATGGGTCAGCCATTCAGGGATTTGTCTAAACCCTTCCTTCGTTAACTCACTTAAACTTTCAGCCAGTACAATCTTTGGGGAGTATCAGGTTTCAGAAGTGTTTTGAGAGTTCCCAACCCTCCAGCCGTAATTACAGTTTTGCGATAGAAAAGTATTTGGCACTTAAGGTTTTCAAATCCACTTACAGAAAAGATTGCAGTGCTGTGGCTTCTGTTCAAGTCAAAGAAAGGAAAAAAATGTGTGTGTCTCTGTCTTTATGTCTGTTTGCCTACCGACTTTTATATTTTGTAAGATGAATTAAGAATAATACAATTTCTTCATTAATATTATTTATTCGCTTTACTTCTTTATACACACAGTATTCTAATACGGTTGGTGAAACTTTCTTTTCTCCAGCTATAAAAGAGCAAAATTGCTCATCACTTGGGTTTTCCCCATGTTCCCTCAGCTCTGGTACATGAAAATAATGAAGCAAGTTACCCATTTTATAATTATATTTTTATTCCTCTTTTAGATTTATTTTCAATTTTTCTCCTATTGGAAAAAACTCATAACCTCCTTACTTCCTGTGGGAGTTAATGGCTGCTGAGGATAATAACCAGCATAATACTGTAAAGTATAATAATACCTCTACAATTTCCAGAAAGAAACAACTTGATAGTCACGAGTTTGAGCTCTAGAGCTTAAATGAAAAAAAATTAAACAAAAATAAATACATATAATATAATCCTATCTGAATTATACCTATTATTAAGTATAATGTATTAGAGGGAATGATGTAGAAGAAAATAGGCAAAGAAGCAAGAAGAAGTCATCTCAAGCCAAGATTTCTTACAAAATAAACTCTAGGAATGATCTCTCTTTCCTGGTATATAATATTTAACATGGAATTTATTAGTCAGCATGTTTTTGTTTTGGATTCTACATCATCCACCTTTTGCTTTAAGGATGTCAACTCCCCTTATCCTGCATCTAAATGTTTACGTTCATGCAGTAGATATGGAATTCATTATAAAGATTTCAATCCTAAATCTTTCTGCCTGGAACTGTTTAAAGTTCAGATTTTAGTTATAGTATCCTTCAAATATTTTTCTAAAATTCTACTTATTAATTTCCTAAATTGCCTCTTAAGTTAAACATTCTGTAATGAAGAAATGTCAAAATGTTTATTCTCCTCCAAAACACATTGTAATTCTAAAAATGAATATGTATACTTAATATTACCTGCTTGGTGCTTTCAGACTCTTCCCCACCTTATGGTAATATCTCCTTATATTTTAATTCATTACTCAAGTCAAGACCTTATCAACTTAGTTAAGCAGCAGCAGTATTTTAAGAACCAAAGAAACTTATCAGAACAGGGAATCATCTGTGTTTCCAAATGCCAAGCTAACACACGTGAAGCAGCTGACCCATCAACATTTTAGTCTGCCATTGTTGCCATTGAAAGCTAATCTCACGAAGATTTGAGGCAGTTCTGTCTGAACCGTGTTATTTAGAGAAACAATGACAGAATTGCCTTTAATGGTACATTTAGTTAAGGAAGTATTCTTCTTGGGATCCCAAGAATTTACTATTAGCTCCTAGTAAGAATTCATGCTTCATCTATATTTACAAATGTACTCATTATTCTCAAATGCTAGCCTCCATGTCTGGGCATCTAGATCAGAAAGAGATCTCCCACCTTTGAAAAATGCTGTGCCTAAACAACTCTTGGGGGTTATGAATGCAAATCACCAATCAGGACCTCCACTTCTTATTTTTTTTATTTTATTGATTTTTTACAGAGAGGAAGAGAGAGGGATAGAGTTAGAAACATCGATGAGAGAGTTACATCGATCAGCTGCCTCTTGCACACCCCCTACTGGGGATGTGCCCGCAACCAAGGTACATGCCCTTGACCGGAATCGAACCCGGGACCTTTGAGTCCGCAGGCCGACGCTCTATCCACTGAGCCAAACCGGTTTCGGCAGGACCTCCACTTCTTATAAGATGAATTCCTTTAGGGGTCCCTGGGGGCCTAAGCTAGAGCCACCTTAATCTGTCACTGAAGTTCATCATGACAACAATGGATCACAAAAGAAAGCTGGTTGAGATCTCGACCATTTTCTTCCCTTACCCTTTGTGTGAATTTATCTCCTACTTCCTCATGCCCACATATATATACACTTCCATATACCAATGACAATTGAGGCAAGCCATCTTTGTCAAAACACAAAAAGATGCTGTTACCTATTTCCCCTGAAGCAATGGGTACCTATGTACCTTAAAATTATTTTCAAGAGGAATAACATGATTGATTCTGCCAATAACAGCACAAATCTGTTCTAATGTGGTTTACTGTCTGCAGCTCTGGACAGAAAAGTGGATACCATAATTTTAAATTCTGCCTTGCTAATCAGCATCCAATGGGGACCATGGCAGTGCCTCCCAATCATTTTCAGGTTATAGTGCGCATAAAAAATGATTATGTCTCTGTGACACACAGGATAAGCTGGAATGGGTTTGGGAGGGATCTATATAGGGCTTGGTGAAAAAAAAAGTTACATCTGCAGCATAATATAGCAATGTGAGAAAAAATAGAATCAAAGTGGTAGAGAAACAATATTAACAAGTGAATTTATATGGAACTTATAAATAAAGGCTTTTCAATTTTTTCTTTAATGAGAAACTTGAACTTACCTTCATAAAAATAGATTTTTATGGTTGGTTTTATGATTGAGCTGGCTACAGGCAATTACTAATCATGACTTTTAATGATAATATTTCTTCAAATGCTTGAGAGTCACATCAAAAACAAACTTTATTCACATATAGATAATAAAAATTTATAAAACCACTTTTCCATTGTTATAGCTGTTTAAAAACAAGCAAATTGAAATTCTATTTTAGAAATCTGAAAGCACTTTCTGGCTCTCACTGACTAATAACGTGGACATTTCTTACAGTAATGCAAAGGGTTCAACCCCAAATAAACTTTTGTAAATGAGACATTCCAAAATAACAGAGAACATCTAATTTGCAAAATATGCATCCATTTTTAGAATAGTCATACTGCAGCTAGCTCGTGTGCCCTAACAAAACATATCACAAACAGAAATTCAGGAGTCTGTTCCTAAAATGACACCCTCCAGGCCCTCTCTCCTGAACTCTCACCCTCATGCCTGCCCAAGTCACCTTGAGCCATGTTCTAGATTCTGCACGAATTGTTTCAGCACCAACCTGTGCTGGAGGCTAAGTCCAGCAGGTCATAATAGATGCGAGAAGTCCTCAAAAGGTTGAATGGACATACTCAGCAGGGCTGAAAATCTGCATGTTATTACCTGCTGCTGGAACAGCCGAAGGCAGTTCCCCCAACCTGATCATCTTTTCCTGTTTATCAATCTTTACCTGTTTGCATTCCTAAAGGGCCAGTGTGCTTCCCAGCAAATAAAAAGCCGTGGGTCTGGACATTCAGAGAGCCCACTTCACTAGAAAGTGGGGCCTCCCCTGGTTCCCCCATGCCTCCCAAATTTGTATTTCATGTCCAGTCTCTTTATTCAATATACGGTCAGCCCTTCTCCAGATTCCTGAACCCTTGCAGCTGTGGGAAGACCCCAGCACACCTGGGCTGCTGTAGCTGGATACTAAGGTAGATTCCTACAAGGCAGAGCATCTCCTTAGTGCTCAGCAGGCATTTTAAAGCGAGGACTTCCAGGTGTGACTCCTTGACCTCCTGCTTGATGGCCCAACCTAGGTGCCCCAAAAGCTAAAGAAGTAGTTCTCAAAGTGTGGTTCTCTCCCCCGCCCCGCCAAAAACAAAAACAAACAAACCAACCAAAAAAACAGCAGCCGCAGTAAACCCCAAAAACTTACTAAAATGCAAACTCTCAGGCCCTGCCCAGGACTTATAGAAACAGAAACTCTGGGTGTATGATCAAACATTTTGTGTATTAACAAGCTTTCCATGTTTTCTAATTCATGCTCAAGCGTGAGAATCACTGGGATTTTTTTAAAAAATCAATATTTTAGGGAACATCTGTAACCCATTCCTAGCAAAAACATGTTGAAGTCTTGTGTAGGTTTTATTGTTGTTGCTGTTCAAATTTTATGGTTTTCTCCAAACTTTCGTATGAAGAGTCTTCAAGGTTGAGGGCCATATAAGGAAGTCTATGCATAATTGTAAAATTTATTATCTAATTACTTTCTGTATACCTACATTTTCACACTTTGGCTCAGTGACCCAGAGTTTTACAGCTACCCATTCCATGCCCGTTTATATCTGAGCAACATAAGCAAAGTAAGTCCCTGTCCAGGTAAGGTTACCCAAGAAGGACCTTGAAAACATTTTCCCCACCAAAAAGATCTCTCAGTTCACCTTCCATGGAACCTAATACTTATTAACTGAATATTCGAATGTGGGGTAGGGCATTCCACCTCCAGAATTACTCCTTGAAGATGCAAATACCTTTTTGATGGGGAAAGTATTATAATTATCCATCAACACCTTAGTTTTCAAGATTAATTTTTGACACCTAGAAACACTGCGAGAGAATGGGACGTAGGACAAGAATGGTTGGCACTGAGTGAAGTGGGAAAGATTAAAAAGAGGCAGAAAAGAATAACCAGAGCAAAAGACAGCCTGAACATGGGAGAGTGCTCAGCACAGCATCCGGATGGGCTAAGGGGCAGCGTGGCAGTCTTGGTTGTTTAAGTGTGTGTTGAAGCAAACAGGAGTTTAAGAAAAGGAAAAGACTGTCACGTCTGGGTTTTCTTCTACACTAGCTCCAAGTAGAGCCTTCATTTCTCTCACCATTAACAATGGCAAATGTTATCTTGCCCGCCTGCCTATCACCAATGGGAAATTTGTTTCGCCTCAAAGAGCCTTTCTTTACTTAAATGATAGAAAGAAATCAATCAACCCACTTATTCTATCAACCAGTTTATTTCATGTCACCTTTAGCCATGACTACTAACAATTACTCCCTGAGTATCAGGAATTGGAGCATTCTTACATGCCATGGGGTTAGGGTTCAGAACAAAGCCAGTTCGCCGGTCACCAAAGCCATAAACTTCTTCCTAAAATTTTGAAGAAGAATGGGGGGAAATTGAGAGTCAACAGGAGAAATGAAAACTCCAGTAGAAGGTGAGGCACTCTACCCTGAGAATACCCTGGGATATTCCAGTGTTACTTTATTTGCTTACCGGAAAGCATTAGCTAGATTTATTTCCATTCACAGTGTATTTGATGCTAGAGACATTCTTTTGGCCTCAGGCACCATGGAAACAAAATATATTTTAGTTATTTTTAAAAATAAATGTCTCTTAGCAATGTATTTCTAACCTTCCATTTCTATCCTCCACAAGAAACATGCACCCAGCAACAACACTATCTATCATCTACATTTTAAGCCATAGTATGTATGTTATCCAATTTAAGATTAATCATTGATAACAGATTTAGGTCATGGGGCCAAATCTTTATTCATCAAGACATGACTCATAGGTCAGGCTCTTCTAATCACATAAAATAATATTTGGGGGGTGGGGGTGGGGGAACACACTTGACTTCTGATATCAAGGATTATACTTGGTCTTCTAAAGACCCACTCTGAAATACCAGCCCATATTGTGTGGCTGAACCCTGGAGATACACTGAATGTCTTTGAGTAAACGTAAGGTAATATCTGAGAAGGGAAATGTTAGAAGCTATGCTATTTATATACAGATTGTAATATTTAGCAACAGTCAAGGAATGTAAATAGTGGGGATTTCTTGGTGAACCTGCATCATTTGTGATGGAGGTAATAGAGAGGTTACTGAAGCAAATATGAGTAATACGAGTAAAGTTTCCTTTAGAAAACAAATGCTCATATTTTTTGTTGTTAAAAAATAAATCAATCTATTCGTTTTCTAAATTGAGAATATATTGAAATCTGGGATTCAGAGATTACTTTCATTGGCTTTGACAGCTTGCATGCCACAAACACAAATGTGCCTCCATATTGTAAAAGGCAGGTTTGCCACACGGCTCTCAATTAAGGGTGATCAACCTACAGTACATTGCTAGTGTATTTTTAAACTTTTTTCAAGGAGATGGTTAAGTAAACAATTTCCCACAATTTTAGTATTTTTACTTTGAAATAATTTTTCCCCACAAAGTACTAGCAATTGCTTTCTTCCCTCAGCTCCTCTCTCATCTCTTCTCCTAGGTTCTCCTAGGCTGGTGATTTATAGAGAAGTAGAGAACAGTATAAAACACACACACACACACAATATGAGTATATGTGAAAATTTGTAAAATAGTATTAGTTCTTTCATCTGAGTTACACAGAATAGCTGGAAACCCTTGCTCCAATGAAACTGCCATCCTATATAATAATAGACAAATATGCAAATTGACCATACCTCCGACACACCCAGAAGCCACGCCCAGAAGCCACGCCCACCATCCAATCAGAGCGAGTATGCAAATTAACCCAAACCAAGATGGCTACAGCCACAGAGAGCAAGGTTCCCTAGGTAACAGAGGAAGCCAAGCTTTCTGCCAGCCGTTGCAGGCCTAAGCCTCCACTCAAGCTACAAAGTTTCAATTATAGAAGGTAAACAAATTCAAACAAATGGCAGCAGAATGGAGCTTGAGAGAGCAGGCCAGGGTTGCCGCTGGCAACAGGGGAAGCCAAGCTTTCCGCACACCCTGGCCAGGCCCACCCGCTTAAGGCAACAAAGTTTCAATTATAACCCCAACACAAATGGATTCGGGCCTCGGAGGGAGCCCCAGGCTTGGCTCTGCTCCAGGCTACAAAGTTTCAGTTGTAGAAGGAAAATAAATTCCAGATACCAGGGCCTCCCCTTGGGTTGCCAGGGGGCGTGGCCCACCTGCAAACCACCACAGGCCCCTCGCTCAGGCCGCCCCATGCCCCAAGGGAACCCCACCTTGATCAGGGACACACTTCAGGGCAAACCAGCTGGTCCCCACCCCTGTACCAGGCCTCTGTCCTATCTAATAAAAGAGAACTATGCAGATTGATCATCACTGCAACACACAATATAGCTGCCCCCAGGTGGTCAAAGATCCTGCCCCCATGTGGACACAAGATGGCCACCACAAGATGGCCAGCAGGAGAGGGCAGTTGGGAGGCACCCGGCCTGCAAGGGAGGGCAGTTGAGAAGGACCAGGCCTGCAAGGGAGGGCAGTTGGAGGTGATCAACCCTGCAGGAGAGGGCAGTTAGGGGTGACCAGGCCAGCAGAGGAGGGAAGTTGGGGGCAAACAGGCTGGCATGGGAGTGATTAGGGGGTGATCAGGCTGGCAGGCAGAAGCAGTTAGGGGCAATCAGGAAGGCAGGCAGGCAAGCAGTTGGGAGCCAGCAGTCCTGGATTATGAGAGGGATGTCCGAGATTGGAGAGGGTACAGGCTGGGCTGAGGGACAACCCCCCTCCGTGCACGAATTTCGTGCACCGGGCCTCTAGTTCTATAAATATTTTTGAAACTCACCCTTTGGAAGTTTCTTCAGTATAATTTTAGGACTCCAGCATCCTAAAGCCTGTGCTTTCCACCACAGGGCTGGTGTATTCATTTGCTAGGGCTGCTGTACAACGTACTAAAAACTAGATGGCTTAATTAAAACATTGGAAATGGATCACCTCACAGTTCTGGTGCCTAGAAGTCTGAAATCAAGGCCCATGCTATCTCTGAGGGCCACAGGGGAAAAGTCCCTGCTTGTCTGCTCTAGCTTCTGATGTTTACCAGCAATGCTTGCCTTCCTGGGCTTGTAGATGCCTCCATCAAATGACTGTCTTCTCCCTCTGTATCTCCGTCTTTCCCAGGTGTATGCCCGTGTCTCTGTCCAAATTTCTCCCCTTTTTTTAATAAGAACACCAGTCACATTGGATTAGGACCCAACCTAATGAACTGAATTACCCCGGTAAAGATCCCATCTCCAAGTAAGGTTCCATTCAGGGCTACTAGGGATCAGAATTTCCACTTATCTTTTTGAGGGGTAGATAAAACTCAACCCATAACAGCTGACCTTCTAATAAATAGGATTTTTCCTCTTTGAAATGTTCAAAACTATATTTGAATGTGAAACATTTTCAGAAATGCCATTTGAAAACATGGTATCCACACGTGCTTTCTTTTTAATGGGAGCTGGTGTCGATATACGAGCCTCTTAGCTATTTAATGAGGGGTAGGGAAAGAGTGTTAACACTACATCTGAACTGCTGGTGAACTGCTTGCTCTTTCACATTTACTTCAATGCCAGGAGCCCAGATCTGCATTACCACTTCGTCGATACCTTCAGAATGCTCCCTTCTCCCAAAGTAAGTCTTGAGCTGGCACCGTTTTCTCATTAACAGCCTTGCACACATAATTATCTCAGCGCCTGAAATAGTTTGTGCCAGAATTTGAGGGAAGAAATTCAGCATTGTCTTCCTCATTAACGTAAATGGGTCCAACATGATTAATTCCAAGTTTGCTTAGTATTCTCTACTAATGGATGGATGTGGCATTATGAGAAAATCCTAACCGTCTACCTGGTAGGTTTTATTTACTCCGAACAGATGTTACTGCGATGTCTTGGCACTCGCAAAACAAAAGCAAAAACTTGTCTTCATAAAACAACAACAACAACAAACCTCATTAGGCAATCCATTTGCTGAGCCTTGAGGTACAAGTTTACTAGTAGAATATAATATTCCAAAGGTTTTTTGGATTGTACTTAGTGTGCTGATGGGAAACCCAGAAGAATAAATAGTTATAAAGAAAAAGTTGTAAGAGAAAGGATTTCAGTTTTGGAAGCTTCTCGTGTTTATAATATTACTCAAAATATACACAGACTTTAGAACACTGTCTCATCCTGAGTCTTCTTAATATCACAAAGTAACCCACAATCTTAACAGGACCACGTACATTATACAAGTAGCTCATTCTCTATTCCTAGAACAGTTACACAATGAAAACATTTGCATTTCAAAGAAGAACTGCAAAATTTTACAGAAATACACACATTGGCAAACTGTTAAAGTAATTCCCAATAGAGTATAGTATCGAGGAGGAAATCCAAAAACATAGTGCTTCTTCCAAATGTTGAAAAACACTATTTCAATGTGAAATTAATGGGAATTTCATGATAAAAGGGCTACACAGCCAACAAGGTTAGGAAAGAGGGTCAGTCATCCACACTGAGAGATGCACAAAGCTTTTGGCGACACTAAAGCTTTGAAAAACTCGATGGTTTCTCTCTTTACCTCTCTATCTTCTCCGCTACTCCTTCCCCCCCCCCTCCTTCCTCTTTTAATTCTAGCATTTTGAAAGTCATGTGTCTATGGAGCAAATGTGTGCTTTTATCTTACACCAACTGATGACTCATTTCTCAGAAAAAGAATCAGACAGAGTATTTCCTGTTTGTTTTTAAGAAGCTCCTAGACTCATATCAAGCCAAGAATAAGCTGAATGGATGTAGCTCTGGTTCCAGTCACCTCTATTTCCGCCTGGATTGGAGCATCAGGTTGGGTTTCTGTTTGTTATGTGCTCTCAACATCAAGATGGAAATGAATCTCACATTATAATGTATACTTTGACCAAAACTTAGTAAAGCCAGCACAAAATCTACAGGAGATTTGCATTTTAAAGCCTTTTCTCTCCCAATAACTTATCTACTGTTTTAGCAAGTTCCTGCAATATCAGCAGAAATATGAGATTTAATGTGTTTGCAGGTTAGGAAGAAAGCCGGGGAGAAGAGGAGGATGGGAGGATACAGCAATATATAGCCTCCTCCTCTATCCATGATCTGTCTTGAACATCCGGGTCCCAGCACATGCTCTTTTTTTTATTATTATATTTTATTGATTTTTTACAGAAAGGAAGGGAGAGGCATAGAGAGTTAGAAACATCAATGAGAGAGAAACATTGATCAGCAGCCTCCTGCACACCCCCTACTGGGGATGTGACCACAACCAAGGTACATGCCCTTGACCAGAATCGAACCTCTGACCCTTCAGTCTGCAGGGCGACGCTCTATCAACTGAGTCAAACTGGTTAGGGCCCAGCACATGCTCTTAACTCTTACAATCATGTTTCTCTCCCGAACCCTCCCTAGTACAAACCCTCACCATTTTACTGGCTAATTTCAGCGTGCATTCAGGTCTCAGTGAAAACATCATTGCCTCTAGGATGCCATCCTTAAACCCCCAAGTCTGAGTTAGACTCCCTCCCCTCTTTTAGTTCTCAGAGTGTGAAGATAATTCCCCCAATTTTGACACTAGTCACATTTAACTATTGCATGTTTAACTTCTCTCTCCCCCCACAGGTGACCTGCTTTTAAGAGTGAGACTTCTATCTTTATCAGGGTTTACTTCTGGTACCTTTCGCAGTGCTTGGCAGATGAAATGTGCCCAGAAAATTCCTGTTCAATGTGACTGTCCTTGATGCCACCCTAGCCCTTGCTGGTTCTGAGTTAAATCCGGGAAATGGTCAGAACTGCCAGCAGGAGTGGCTGGGACAGGCGCCTTCCTCTCCTCCACTCACTTTCTCTTCGCCCTGACTTTGCTCTCCTCCTCCCTCCACCCATCGTCAAAGCAGTTACCTGTGTGTCTCTTCCGGGCTGAACCCATTCCCATCCCTCCTCCAGCCACTTCCGGAGTTGTTGCCACTGCAAACTAGTGGCTGCTTCCATCCCTCTGGCATCCTGAACTATGGGGGTGGGCAGGGACTCAGTGGTTCAAGAATTTTTCAAGTGGGAAAAGGATTCGTGAAATGAAAGCTATTAGGACAGAAGCAGAGAAATGCTGAGCAAGAGAGCTCCAGGTGGAAACGTGTGTGTTAGGGGTGGAGGGTGGCAAAGATGATCAAAAATGGTTCACATCTCGGGTAGAATAGTCAATATTAGCAAACATTACACATATTATAAGAATTACATAATGAAATGAAAAACTCAAAATGTGTTTTGTTCATGTAAAAGTAATATACTATTTGCAATAATACTATACTAATTGCAATAATATACTGCTTAATTACCATACATTCACCATCATTTAATATTAGAATAAAATGTTAATTTTACTTGATTATACTTGTGATTGAAACTACTTGTATAAACATGTAAATGAATGCAAATACAAATTAGACAATTACCTAATGATTATACAAGAATGTAATATATATATATATACATACACACACACAAAAACACACACACACACACACTGAGTGGCCAGATTATTATGATCTCTGAATGCATAATAATCTGGCCACTCATTATATATATATATATATAGAGGCCCGGTGCATGAATTCATGCATGGGTGGGGTCCGGCAAGCCTGGCCAGGTGAGGGGACACGGGAGGTTGGCCGGACTACCTGCTGGTCAAACTCCTGGTTGAGGGGACAATTTGCATATTAGCCTTTTATTATATAGGATATACACTGAGTGGCCAGATTATTATGTGTTCAGAGATCATAATAATCTGGCCACTCGAAATATATATATATACACACACACATACACACACACACACACACACATATACCAGTATATTATTTTTACAAACATTTGTTGGGGGCATTTCCATGCACCAACAGTGAATAGTGTATCTGAATTAGGAAGGCAGCAATGTAGCTAAAAAGCAAAAATTAAATTTCATAGATGTTTCAAAACTTAGAGAAACTATCAGCTATTAGAGTGAAGGAAAAGGAGGTAAGAATTGTAGATTGTTGTTGGTCCCAAAGTATCTATTCTTTGAGACTGAGTATGTGGGCTTAATTCTCCACACAAGGAGAATACATGTGGAAGTTAATTGTGAGCTGGAAGACATTCCTAAGAATTCTCTCTACTTAGAAAAATATGCATACACTCCAATCAAGATAATAGAGGTTTGTAACTAGGGACCTGGTTTCTAAAAAAAAAAAAAAATTGTCAGTTGCTGGATTTTATCTTCATTATATTGAGAGGATAGAATCTCAACCAAAATTAGTGGATATTGTGCCTTTAAAAAAAATCCCCTATTCTGCAATCATGAAGATATTCTTGGATAGCAACTCTTTCACTAATTAATTAGACTAAATCTTTTGAGACTATATGTATCTTCTTAATGATTTCATGTGGTAAATATTCATAAAATATTCTGTTCTCATCTCATTTTAATGGCATAAAACTTCCAAAGATCTATTTCAATGGCTTTTACTATGTTTCTTGTTATGTGTCCTAAAATCCTTTTAGAATCGACATATCCTTAAAATCTTCTTAACTTCATCCATTGATTCATCGATTCACCCATTCATTGATTTATTCACTCAATTATTGCAGGCTGGGAATTTAAAAGCATAAGTCTCTGTTTGTGGAACCACTGAATTATGTGAGACAGGCATCCTTTTGGCTATTAAAATTAATTGATTCATCTGTGTTCTAATTAATATTCTTTTAAAAAAAAAAAAAAGGCAGAAATTTGAAGTTTGAAAAACATTCCATTTTAACCCTGCAACTACACCCAAAGCCAGCAGCAGCATCAGTAGTGACCAGCAAATCGAGTGTTTGACTAAGGTAATTTGGTCCAGAGAGAACACTCAAATTATGTCAATATTAAGATGAAGCCCAACTCAAAGTTGAACTAGAAAGCAACAGAAGTTGTTTACAAATAGTTTGTTTCTATAAATACCTTCCTCTCGTGCCATCCTTGATTAAAATGCCAGATTTGTTCATTGGCAAAAAAGTCCCCTTCAGGCACCAGAAACAACATCCTAGATGAGCCAGGGGCATGTCCTTATGCAAACCCATGGTCTTCTATTCCTCAGGCATTCAGGCTTCCTCTCCCTTCTCTAAAGGGCCAAAGTTTTGAAGAGGTAAAATCTCTAACTTCTGTAGATCCTTGCAAACCCCATCAAATCGGAGGCATATATGCTCTCTTGTAGGCAACAAGGCAGGAAGAAAGCAGAACAGCAAGACCTATAGGTATATGGGACCAAATGTTTACCTTTACTGCTCAAAATTTGAAACTCGGTAACATAACAATGGAATGAGAAAGAAGCGTCCCATCTGGCCTTCAGAGTTCCTGAAGGTAAACAAACAGCATTGGTGGGCAAGGCTGTACCTGTCTGAACTGGTCTGTTTGTACAAAACTGGCTCATCTTGAAGGGCCGTTTAAAAAACAGATATAAATTGCAATTTGAGGTTAGGTTTGCAGACTGGGCAACAGACAACTGTTCGCTTTGTCCGACCAAACAAACTGAGCACACAGAGCTGGATGAATGGGCCTGAGTAAATCTCTCTGACTGGCTCCTCAGGAGGTATGGCAGGCTTCAGAGGTATATGCATCATTCCTATGAAATTGATGCCCAGAAAACCAGCCTAATTAAATACGTTGTCTCTGCTTCCAAAATCACCGTGGTTGAATAGACCTAGTCTATGCCTGAAAACCACGGTCAGTTTGTTTTCTTTCCTGGTACCCAGAGATTAAATTCTCCCCTCGAAGTCTAAAGCATTTCCAAGTCTTGTGCAGCTTTGTGGTGTTCTACATCAGCATTTTGGACACAGGGTTCTTAAGTACCATTGTTAAAACCAAACATCAATTCTCAATTGCAAAGCAGAAGAAAAAAAAATGCTGATGTTTCCCATGCAATCCCAGTAGAAAAATGTGCCAGGAAAGCATCAGGACATTAATTTAATGAAACAGTTGCTTATATT
The DNA here is from genome assembly GCF_027574615.1 of Eptesicus fuscus. Classification (NCBI taxonomy): domain Eukaryota; kingdom Metazoa; phylum Chordata; class Mammalia; order Chiroptera; family Vespertilionidae; genus Eptesicus; species Eptesicus fuscus. The sequence continues at coordinate 86,095,775 of NC_072484.1, forward strand.
ATGTCACTTGCATTAATTAGCGATGTGTTGTTAGTTCTTTTCTCCTCCAAATGGAAGTGAAGCTAAGAAGAAGTATACTATGGTGCCCCAGAGGATGGCTGGTTAGCCAGAGATGGGTAAGATTCCTCAGGGAAGGAACAACCTAAGACAGGCACAGTCACAGAGGGGCCATCAGGAGAGAACTTGGGGGTCAACAGAGGTGGGGCACAGACCCTCATCCCACCAACCTTGCAGGGGCCTGAGCCCTCACCCCTTCAGAGGGAGGTCTCCTGCCCCCATGGCTGCTTTGCCTCCCATGCCCAGCTCAGATCGGGACCCAGGTAACAGACAGAGACTTGGCCAACAGCAGCTGCCCTATATCTAAATCCAGCCTAGCACCAGGAATGCTCAGGGCCTGCTCAAGAATGCAAATAATCCTTTCCACTAATATTTACAGGGTAAATATTTTCAATGTTTCCATCCCAATGTTAAGGAGTACAAAGGACATCTAAATACCTGTATCATACATACTGTACTTCTTAGATCAAAGATCTACTTAGACTTTTTCTCTTTGCCATTTTTATTAACATTAGAATCAGATAATTAAAATACTCTGAGTAGAAAACATTAATCCTCATGTAAAAGAGATACATGAGCATTGGATTTATTTTGATAAATTTTACAGGCTCCCCTCGTGGGTCTTTGAGCTGTTACTGTGAGCATATCTCTCTCCCTGTTTTTAGGATCCCATTCGGCTTTTGATGAGAGGAAACTCCATCGGAGCCTTCTTCTAAATTATACTTGCAAAACACTGGGGAAGCTTGATCTCAATCTAATGATTATAAAAGTTGAAAATGTGTTTCTTCTCACCCTTATTTCTCATCGTATCTCATTAGATAATAATCTTTATATAAAATAGATAACATGATTATAATGGGCTTTTAAACCTCACTTTAATTTTTTACTCTTTGTGTAAACTAGGTGTATTCATTCCCTTGGGTTGACATAAAAAAACGAACAAAACACCTTCACTTCTGGAGGCTAGAACTCTGAAATCAAGGTGTTGGCAGGGGGAGTTCATTGTGGAGATTTAAGGGACAATTGATTCCATGCCTCCCTCCTGGCTTCCAGTGGTTGCTGCAGTCCTCGGCATTCCTTGGCTTATAAGGAATCTCTGCCTTAAATTGAGAACGAACTGAAAATATGAAATTTCTAGAAGAAAGCGTAGGGTAAAGGCTCTTGACATTGGCCTCGGCAATAATGTGTTGGATATAATACCAAGAGCCCAGGAAACAAAAGCAAAAATAGATCAGAGCATTTACATCAAACTGAAAATCTACACAGCAAAGGAAACAGTCAACCAAATAAAAATGCAACCTACAGAATCAAAAAAAGATATTTGTAAACCATACATCTGGTAAAGGGTCAATATCCAAAATATATAAGCAACTCAAATAAATCAATAGCAAAAAAATAAATAAAGGAACTGGATAGACATTTTTCCAAACATGACAAACAAATGGCCAATAGGTGTATAAAAAAGTGCTCAGCATCACTAATCATCAGAGAAATGCACACTAAAACCATAATGCAATATCACCTCACATCTGTTAGGATGGCTATTGAAAAGAAATTAAGTATTGACAAGAATGTTGAGAAAAGGAAACTCGCCCATGCTATTGGTGGAAATGTAAATGAGTGCAGCCACTATGGAAAACTGTATGGAGATTTCTTGAAAAATTAAAAATAGAACTACCCATTGATTCAATGCTTCCACTCTTGGATACATATCCAAAGGAATTGAAATTATGATCTCAAAGAGGTTATCCACATCTCCCTGTTTATTCCCTCGTGAGTCACAGTAGCCAAGATATGGTAGCAACCTCACGTCCATGTTATACGCATACAATGAAATACCATTCAGCCTTAAAAAACATGGAAACTCCACTATTTGGGACAACACAGATGAACCTGGGGTATATAATGCCAAGGGAACTAAGCCAGGCACAGAAGGAGATGATACTACATGATAACACTTAGTGGAGGAATCTAAAACAGTCCAAATCAGAGAAGCTGCCACACTCCAGGTGATTTTCAAAGCGTGCCTTTGGCTCTATTTTCAAGCGCAAGTAGACTCCCAAAACACTTTCTTCAGAGTATTTCAGCTCTTTATGCCTTCCTTTCTGAACCTTTCCCCCTCTGTTCCATGAGTTTCTGATTCCATAGCCCTCTCACCCAACCTCCCAAAAGGACCACAGAGAAAACCACTTTATAGCTCTCTGCTACAGCTTGTGATAAAACCTCGAGGAACTTCTGGGCACATGGGGTGCTTCCATTTCATGCTATTGTTTTGATATGCATACTGTGTGTCTGTGTTTACTTTCTCTTACAGCACTCATTCAGCTTGTTTTATTTTTCTCATAGGTTCTGGCAGCAGAAGCATCAGCAAAAGCATGACCAAGCTGAAGACTGAAGGTGCCCTCAGCTGTATTTTCCCAGGCCCTGGAATTGTCCAATGGTTCCCAGAAGCACCAGACACTCTTCACCAGGAAAAACATGTTATTTTTATTATGCATTTGGTACAACTCGCCAACCCAACAATTCTTCAACACTAACCGAAATCAGGAAGCAATTTTAGTCTAGTTTCCTGTTGTTTCCCCACTCTAAGTCCGTTTCTCTCTTACCTGTGGCCCCTTTGTTCTCCTGTAGATACATTTTCACTCGGTAACTCACATCCACAAAAGATGTTCTGAGCATCCACCCACCTGGCTGAATGCACACATATCGCCTCTTCCCTCTAGCCATTATTTTACAAACCACTTATTAAAAGGGCTTGGATCAGAAAAACCAACTCTCCACGTGGCTATTATGTAACTCACAATTGAGAAGGCAAGTTTTTCAGCTAAGCTATCAGTATCACTTAAAGTAGGCAAATAGATTCCTTTTAAACAACTGGAACTGACTTTGCTTTTTGTGTCTTCTTTCTAAACCATCTAATTTCTTTTCTCCCAGCATTGAAACAACACCAGCACTCACATTTGCATTTTTTTACATAACATAATTTGGTAATTAAGTATTGTAGAAACTATTTTTTCTGAAGCATGAAATTGATATGTAAATACAGATCTGCTACCTGTAACATCCCATTTTAAAGCTTTTATCCAGAAATACTGTCCTAACAGGTAACTCAAGATGGAATTGTACACATTCAAAAATATTAAACCTATAAAGGAAATTTGGGAAGATTCACTCATTCTGTGTAGCAAGGATAGAAACTCCTTAAATGTATTTTCAAAAACCTTTACTCCTAAATTTGCATCTTTAGGCTTTTCAAAAATAATTTCTTATATTAGGGAAAATAAAAGAATATTAAAGAATAGAAATCAATGGGCATGCATTCTGAAATTATTAATAAAATGCTTTCTATGTCAATTCACATAACCTACTTTAGGGTCTAAATCACCATGGGGCTTAAATCAACTGGACATACAGTGTAGGTAGGGCCATCTTATAATTAAGTCGTGAATTTTCTATTCTATTGCCCTTTAGATCTACTATAAATACCAAGTGCTCATCCTGCTCATCCTTCCATTCATATGCCCAGAATGCTGAGGGCCAGCAGAAAGTGACCCCACGGGTGGGAGAAGGGTGCTCGGGCCGCGCAGACAGCGGAGCCCATCAATACTGGGACCTTAGATGTACACAGCCAAGGCTGGAGCTGCCCGGCCTCCAGCTCTAACTCCTTTCCCCATCCCACAAGCATAACTGCCTCTCATTACTCACACCTTCATTAAGATTGGGCACATGGGTGCGGTTTTGTGTGGTGGTATTGAAAGCACAAAGCAAAAGGCCTGGGCACTCCTGGCTGGAGGTGGGGTGAGAGGCACAGACACTGCGTCCCAAGCCCTGTGCTCCTCAAAAGACTTCTTCCCCAACTCTCATGGCACCTGTGCAGTGAGTGCAGCCTTCATTCAAGGGCACAGGGGCGTCCCAGAGCTACAGTGGTGACCATGGGTGATGGAGCAGGAGGCAGGAGCTCCTGGGCCAGAGGGGGTGAGCCCTAGAGCTACAGCACAGACCTTGGAACACTGAAGAGCAAAGGCCCAGAGCACAGCGAGGGCGGGGTCACAGAACAGCTTCCCCCGACCCTCTGCAGCCCCTTTTCTCCATTTGCTGCTTGATGACCTTGACAGGAGCAGGGGAAAGAATTCTTGCGTTAATAACCTTCCTACTCCACAGTGGAATTAATTTTAATTTTCTTCTATTTTATTGTCATTATACTAGTGATGCGTGTAAATGGTTAAAAAAAAAAAAAAGACAACACGCAATCCAATTCTTTGGTTCATTGGAAAATCACCCTAATTATCTTGTGCATTTCTACATTTTCACATTTTAAACTGCATCTACAGTCTTACTAGAAACGTCTAATGGTCACTTCAACAGCCCAAGCTTCACCCTGAAATTAAAAGCTCAAAAGTCCCTTGGAAGCCGGGCTGGAAGTCAGACGTTCACACTGGATGTACATGTATTGAACTGCTCAACTTCTTTTATCCAAGATGGAAAATGTCTACTGTTGGAATTTTCTGTCTCCCTCACCCATCCATTCCACACACATCACCCCTTCCTAATGCACAGAATTTCCCCCGAATCTGGTAAAAACCAGGTTAATGCCTAGACCCCCAGCACAAGACCCTCCAAAGCTATTGCCTGCGTCCATTCAAATTAGTCACATTATTACATAAATATTACCCCTCTTTGGAGGATTACATAGGGCAGCATCCAGATTATTAGAGAAAAACATTTGAATGAACAAAGATTACTTCATACTCTAAAGTTTCCATAACCAAAAGTCATTTTCAAATTTGGAGTTTTATCAAAATTTTACATTTGCATATCTACAATTAAATAATTTGTTAGTTTTTAGTAGAACTATCCTTCTTGGGGCAGAGTAAACTGAATGGATAAAAAACACAAGTTTTTGGTGTTCTTTTAAAAATTAACAGCAGCATGCATTCATGTGTGGTAAATGAGCCTTTAGGTTCCCATGGCAACTTGATCACATTAGTAGAAAGACATTTTTTCAACATATAGAAATGCCTGTTCTGTATCAGTTCCACTGAGCTTAGCCTTGCAGTTATTCCCAACCTAAATGTCCACCTTTGCTAGTAAATTCCAAGATTGCTGTTTATAAAACAACTAGATGCCCAGTGCACGAAATTCGTGCAAGGGGCTCGGCCCTCGCAGCCGCGGCAGGTTGCCTTTGCCCTCACAGCCCCAGCTTTGTCTGGAAGGTCATCCAGAAGGATATCCAGAATGATGTCTGGAAGGTCATTCGACTGTCCAGTCTAATTAGCATATTACGCTTTTATTATTATAGATGGCAAATGGCATAATGCTCTCCACATTGAATCCTGAGAAATACCAGTCTCCATATGGAAGGATCTTTCTGTCCATAGCATAGTGTTTTGTTCTATGTACCTTGAGAAATTTCATATTCTTTTCCAGTTACCTTCCATCAGCTATACTGGCATGCCTAAAACACCTACATATTGATGATGGAAATGTCTGGTGCTTCCAATGATTAGACAAAACAGTGTCTTCCAGTGATGACTTTGTCATCCAATCCCTGCTTTTCAAACTCAGGACCTGTTTGATCAAAGTCATCTGGCTCCCTTTTTAAAAATAGAGTCCCAGATTTCACTCCAAAATGATGAAATTGAAATACCCAAGAGTGAATGCAAGAAGTCTGAATTTTTTTAATTACTCTAATTGATACCCATGCATAGCTAGTTTAGAAAATTAATAACCTATTAACTAATAAGTCATGCACAAAACTACCGTGATGATTTTTAATTAACTAGTTGGTTGGCTGATGAGTGTTATGAATTCAGATAAAAGGAGAAAACCAGAGTGTTGACAGGAAAGGCAGGCACATATTATCATAATGCTTGACTGTCAGAGTACAACATAGACATTTCTTACTCTGTTCTATTTCATGTTTTTTAAAATGTGTTATTCAGCCCTAGCTGGTTTGGCTCAGTGGATAGAACATCAGCCATGGACTGAAGAGTCCTGGGTTCAATTCCGGTCAAGGTCATGTACCTTGGTTTCAGGCTCGATCGCGGGCCCTGGTCAGGGTGGGTGCGGGAGGCAACCAATCAATGTGTCTCTCTCACATCAATGTTTCTCTCTCTGTGTCTCTCCCGCTCCCTTCCCCTCTCTCTAAAAATCAATGAAAAAATATCCTCAGAGAGGATTAACCACACACAAAAAGTATTATTCACAAGCCACTTAATTCATTTCATTTCCTATTAATAGATCCTGACCCACAATTTGAGAAACAATGTCTTAAGGAAGTTTTTTAAACATGGATGGCCTGGGCCAGCATCCCTGAAAGATTCTGCTACAGAATGATTTAGGTGATGCCCTGCCAATGCACATGTTTAAGTTTCTTCAGGTAAATCTCATGTAATTTAAAGATATACTCCAAACTAGGCTCTGATGAAACCACATGAGATAAATCTTTGGTTTGTGTGAAATATGAGTTAGTGTGAAATCAGAACAAGATAAAATGATTCCATGATCAAGCAGAGATCTCCCTTTTCTAGGGACCAGATTTCATGACTCCACAGAGCTGGGAAGTCGTTTCCCTGAGCAACTGCCAGACGCACAATGACCACTTCTATCCCTTTGAGCATCTCAATTCTATGCTTCCCATATTCAACTTTCAAACTGGATGTGATGCAATCAATTAGGTTTGTGATTTCTAACTAACTTATTTATATCCTTACTTCTTATAATTATAATTAGGTTATCTTGATTGGAGTTTAGGATTGCCCAAATGCTAGACTCAATCATCAGTAAATAATCTCTTTAACTACTTCCACGGTTGATTAACCACATCCGTCCATGAGAGCAAGAGACTATTTCTGTTTTATCTATCACTTAGTTCCCAGTGCTTAGAACTGTGCTTGGCATACATTGGGCATCAATACATATTTGAATAAATTGTGCCTAGAGATTTCACTAGTTTAATCCCAAGAAGGCAACTTAATTACCCTTATCTCTAAATTCTTAGGGGAGGCCACAGCATGTTCTCACATAGAGACAACAGTAAGCTTTTGATTTCATTGACTCTAAATAAGTTGGCACATAGAAAAAGATACTGACATCAATAAGAGAACCAGGTATATAACATGTGCAAATCCCATCTCTTATCTTGTTGATATATAAGGATAAATATAGACATTGAGACTAGATCATGCTTTAGGCATGTTTAGAAAAAACTTGAAATAGCATGCATGAAGATTTCCTTTACAGTATACAGGGTGGAGCAAAAGTAGGTTTATAGTTGTTCCTATGAAAAATCTATATATATAAAAGCCTAAGCAACCAAATGATCGAATGACTGGTCACTATGATGCCCACTGACCACCAGGAGGCAGACACTCAACGCAAGAGCTGCCCCCTGGTGGTCAGTGCACTCCCACAGTGGGAGTGCCGCTCAACTGACTGACCTGTCCCAGCGGCCCACCAGCCCAGCAGCAGCCACTCACTCCCTCAGTAGTGCTGCAGGTCCAATCTCCGGAGAATGGGCCAGGCACCAACGGACCAGCGCCACCAGCATGATCCTCACAGTGTCTCTGGACTCCTGGAAGTTGGCCTCGGGCACCACGGCCACTTCCCCTCCCTAGATGCTCCACAAGGAAGAAACAACATAAAAGTGGCCATCCAGTGGCTCCCGACAACTGGCGCAAACATCAGCAGGACGGATCCGGATCCCAGGCCAGCAAGGGATGCCCGCTGCCCTCCAGGAGGGCCAATCACATCCCAGCTCCCCCATCCCCACCCCGATGGGCACCAGACGCAGGGCTTACAGCTGGCAAGCACCACTGCAGTGAGAGAGCCCCTCCCAATCAGGGCTGAGTGTGAGCCTATGGCAGGCGCAGTGGGCCAGAATGAGTGGGAGTGGCAGGCAGAGGTGGCAGGTGGTGTTGGACTGCTGGTTTCGGCCCAATCCCCGCAGGCCATGCCAAGGGACCCCACCCATGCACAAATTCATGCACCAGGCCTCTAGTAATACAATAATTAATAAAATATGAGAAAAGAATAAACTCAGTTTTGTGTACTCACAACTGTAAACCTACCTTTGCCCCACCCTGTATATAAAGCAAATAAATAAATACTAAACCAAAACAAACAAAAGAAGCAAACAATAATGGGAAAGAAGCAAACTAAATGTTCAATGGTAGAAAATTGGTTAAGTAAATATGGTATGATCTATTCAATAGAATATTATGTAGTTATTAGAATGTATCAAAAATATGAAATAATATCAAATAAAAAGGTATGACATAAAATTATAAACACACTATTTTTTACAACTATGCTACATAAAGCACCTAAGGGGAAAAGACATAAATTACAAAGTAAACTTAAATATTAACAGTGGTTGTGCTGGATTGGTAGTGTATATTTTTCCTCTCTCTTTTGACTAAAGGTATTTCCAAATTCTTATTAGAAGACATTTGTTAATTGCCATGTCAGCCTCCATTTCCCATTCCTACCAGGCCCTGGATTTTCCAGCCAGGGGGTGTAGGCTGATTTGACCTACCCCCAGCTCCAGGAATGGGCCACAGTTAACATAAGCCTGCCGCATCTTCCATCCCACCAGCCAGAGTGTTAGGTTCAGGAATAAATATAGTCACTCAAAATAATATCCTGAGGGTTAGTCTTGATAACCCCATGCTTGGTACCAATTATATTAGCCTGTGTTTTGTTTTTGTTTTTTCTTGAAAGCAAAACCTAAAGCAGAAATTAAAGTGGTGACATTTTATTTGTAAGGTGAAAGCCTTGGCAGATGAGATAGAAAACTAAAGGGGGAAAGTGAGCATGAGAAGATCAAAGCGATGTGATGTGCTGTATTGCACTGGTCTCAGATGCACAGCAGGTGACGCAGCGGGCCTGTGGGATGGACTTCCTCCTTGCAGTGCTTCAGGAGACCTCCCTCTCGTGGAATGCTCTGTCTGTGCAGCTCTCACAAGGCAGTAGCCATTACACAAGGTCAATGCATCCCACCACATTGTCCTGCATCTTTCCTTACCTTAGTCCTCCTTTCCTCCCCTTCCCCTCACTGTCCTAGATGTGCACCTACTAAATAAATAAATAAAAAATAAAAATAAATAAATAAATAAATAAATAAATAAAAACACAATTGCCCCTAACACAATATTTACCTCAGCTTCTTATCCCAACATGGCTACTACTAAGACAGATTGTTTTTAAATTTACCTGTTTTTCCGCAGCACTGAGGAGTTGACATGGTAATGATAGGGATGACAGTTGAGTTAGAATCAGCATATGATTTCTACATTTTTATTTCTTCTCTTGGCTGAGATCTTTTGAAATTTGTTGCATGAACAGCAGACTTTTTTTAGCCTTTGTTTGTTGATGGTTTATTGTTTCCTGTTTTCTACTGGTACTGGGTATTATAACTATGTTTTAGAAAGAGTGGCCTATGATCTGGCATTACTCCACCCTTTGGACCAGAAATGTCACCTTATACGTTTTTAAGCATGAAGTAATTAGCTTAAGCTTACATCATATTCCATCCCCCTTACCAGAGTTATTGGTTCAGGAATAAACATACTCATTCAAAATTATATCCTGAGAGATTATTGTTTGGTCAGCACATGGGAGAGGGATACACTAGAGTGTGGGTGATAAAAGAACCCATGTTTCTGTCAGGCTTCCTTTTATCAATTATATAAGGTCACAATGTACTGAGGATATAAAGTTTTTGTGTTATGGTAAATATGTGTATTGTTTTATTGATTTAATTTGCTTATTTTATGATACTCAAAAATTTTCCAACCTTAGTATTAGATCTATAAAGTGTTGTGGGAATTCTTTTATTGATGTTTACTTTCTCCCCATCTCAAGGTAAGTGCAATAGGCAGAACTTTTACTATGAACTACACTCCTTGGTGTTACACTTCTTCATATTATATTATGTGGCAAAGGGGATTTTGAAGATGCGATTACAGTTACTAATCAGTTGACCTTAAAATAGGGAGATTGTCCTGGATTACCCATTTGGGCCCAATGTAATCACGTAATCCTTTAAGAGCAGAGAGATATTGCAGAGGGGGAAATCAGAGATATGTGAAGCATTAAAGATCTCAACTTGCTCCTGCTGGCTTAAAGGTGGAGGGGACCATGTGGGAAGCATGGGAAAGAACTGAATTCTGACAACATTCTGTTTGAGATTTGAAGTAGCTTCTTCATCGGAGCCTCTAGTAATGAGCAAAGCTCTACCAATACCTGAACTTTGGCCTCCTGAGACCATAAGCAGAGAAACCCACTGGTCTACTCTGTGCCCGGACTTCTGATCCATGGAAACTGTGAGATAATAAACAGGTGTTTTGAGCTACCATTAAATTTGTAATAATTTGTTATGGTAGCAAGAGAAAACTCAAACAATGAGTGAAAGTTTTATGGTGGTGCTTTAAAATACAAAAGCCAGGAAAGAGACCAATTTCCTTAGTCTTTCTTGTAAAATAATAACCTTCCATTTAATTAAATATAAAATTTGATGAGAAATTTATAATAAATAATAATTGCTTAGCGGCAGATATTAGAAGAAAGGCACTCAGAGATCAATGCAGCATATCATTCTTATCTCAAGCATCCCCCCTCATCAGATAAAATCAAGCGAGCTTGAAGAGAAGAATGCTATTGCAAATCTTTTTTTCTGCGATATGTTGCATTTATGCAATAGGTCTTGGTAAAGAATGTAACCTTTTTCTTATAGTACATTTGTCATTTGCTTTACATTTCGATTATTTGATTGCACCAAAATTTGCCCATTATCTATGAGGAGAAAATGTGAGTCTCCATTGCAACAGAAAGCATTCACAAATTGCAAACTGACCCATGTTTCAGCCATTTAAAAAACTTGTTTTGAAAACAGCTAACATTACAATTGCAATTGCTATAGAAAAATAAAATTACATCTTTTTCAGTAAGTTTTATAGGTTAGTATTTTCTGTTATTATAAGTGCTATAAAACACATTAGAAACAAATATATCTAATTAATAGTTTTTGTATCTTCTTGAAGACTGAACAACAATCCAATTAAAAGCTGCACAAAAACAGCCCACAAGAGGAATTCTGAATCTTTCAGGGCTTCACCAATTATTAATTAAGTGCTCTAATTTGTTAAAGACATTTCTCAGTGCTATAATTAACATACAACACCCAATAGGTTGAGGTGTACAGCATAAGAACCTGACATACAGGTATTGAGAAATGATCACAAGTTCAGTTAAAGTCCATCACCTCATGTAGACACAATTTTTTTTTCTCTTTGTGATAAGAACTTTTAGGATCTACTCTCTTAACCACCTCCAAATGTACCACCGAGCAGTGTTAACCACAGTCATCCCATTTCACATTACACTCCCAGTATCTAATTTATTAGAGACTTTATCTAGTTAATAGTCTTGATTGTTGGGCTGAGAGCCTTCAATCATTTTGTTCCATTTCACGTTGTTGTGTGTTGTTGTTGTTGTTTAGTTCAGAAATAAAAAGCTATATTTTTCCATTCTGCCACTTTTTTTCCTAAAAAGGTAAAATTGTATCCCGATTTCTGACTTTCTGTCATTCGATGCTTAATAAATTAAGAGGAATAGTTAATGTTCTAACGATGTCAAACTCTTTAAATGGCATAATTGTAAAACATACATACTTCCGCATTCCACTATTCCCGCCTCCACTCTAGCAGGTTACCTATTTTAGCAGAATTCTAATGAAAATGTAATGGCCTCAAATTGACAGCAGTTAGCACCACATTGAATAATTCCCTTCCTTGTTAATTCATATGATCATTAAAAGAGTGAGCTTCCTTTTATTTGTCAGGAACTTGCCTCTGAAGAGCTGAAAGCACTGTAAAGATGTAAAAGATACTGATTTTCAGCCAGAGGAGAAAATAGGTCTGGTTAACACCATTTTCACCAGCGGAAAACCCAGTTGGTTGAGGATATACAAGAAAATATGGAGACAGCGTTTACATTATCAGAACATTTCAAACAAATAGCCCGACTTCACCTTACACTGTCAGGTAATTGCAAGAAAATGGGCCCCAACCCTAAACTATCTTTTCTGGATGGCTCTACAGACTAAATTAACTGGATAATTGCCTATTTCCTGAGAGCCTCACCCTGAAACCATTCCCTCCTGTGGGATCTCAGCCCGCTCACTGCCTTAACCACTCCTTCAGGGGCACTGCTTTCTAGTGCCAGTCCCGTCCTCCTTCAATTTCATTGTAAATGGCAGTAAAGGGACAAACGGGGAGGTGATTGTGTTTTGTTTGTTTGTTTGTTTGTTTGTTTGAGTGGCTAGCATGTTGCAGGCACCTGTAGTGTGTGGGAATTGGATTTGCTGAGTGCTGGCTGATCCCAGAAAGGTAGAAGCAGTAACACCCTGCTCCAAGGTGCATGGGCAGTGGCTGCTTCCTCCTGTGGAAAGATGAACCCTGTATGACCCTGAGTTTTGTCCAAATACCTCCCTGGGAAGTGCAAGTTTTGTGGACACGCCCACAAAGGGAGGAACATAAACTGCTAATGCAATCCCTTCCTTTATGTTTATGGAAATGCTAATAGCTAGCGTTGGTGGAGCATTTACTGTGGGCAGGCACTTTTCGAAAGGACTTTACATGATGCTTTATTTCATTCCCACGACAGCCCCATTTGTTCCCATTTGACAATTGAAGAAACTGAGATGCAGCAGGGAAAGTAAGACTTTCTAGGTTATCTGACTGGTAGAAGGTGGAGAATTTAACCCTGGTAGCCTGTATCTAAGAGCCCTTATGCCTAACCACTATCCTGGGTCCCAGTGTAAGTCCCTGGGATAGAGTGGCTGTCCTGTAGGGAGATCTGACATGACTGACTTCCATGCACAGTGTCACCAGCAACTGCAGGCCATCTCCTCACCCCTTAAACTCCTGAGGTCTCCCCTCCCCGCCTTAGTCAGGAACTTGAGACCAAGAGAAGCTATCTGACCATCTGACATGGGCTCCTGCTTTGTACACTTCATGTCACGGGAGATTTTCCACCTTCGCCTCATAAAATTGAAGAGTAACCTCTAGTGTATATGCTTTCTTCTTGCCAACACTTACCTCAGTAGAAATGCTACAAGTATCTAATATTATGTGGTTGTCACCCACTCTGATGGCCCAAATGACAGCTGCCTCCTGCTAGTCACACTTCTGTGTTAGCCCCTTCCTTTGTGTGTGAACTGAACTTTGTGACTTGCTTCTGATGAATAGAATACAGGAGAAGTGCTAGGATACAGCTTCTGAGATTAGGTTATAAAAAGACGGTCTTGTCTTGGGCTTGGAGCTCGCGCTCGCGCGCGCGCTCTCTCTCTCTCTCTCTCTCTCTCTCTCTCTCTCTCTCTCTCTCATTACGTTGCTCAGAGGGAAGCCAGCTGCCATGCCCCTGAGGCAGCACTGAGGAGAAGCCCAGATGGTAAGAAACTCGGTGCCAACAGCTGAGCCTTGACATAGCAGCAACTCTGGCCAACACCTTGACTGAAGCCTCATGGGAGACCCGGAACAGAACCCACCTGGCTAAGCTCTTCTGAAATCCTGACCCACAGAAACTCTAAGACAATAAATTGTTATTGCTTTTAGCTTTTAAGTTTTGGAATAACTTAGGTGCACGGCAATAGATAACTAAAATGTGTCATACAGAATTTTTATTATGTATCAGAGACAAGACTAAGCACTTTACACCTCATTTGCTTTCTATAACAACCCCATAAAGTAATTAGTATTATTATTGCCCCTTTTCTATGTTAGAAAGCCAAAGTACAAAGAAATAAAATAGTTGGAGTATGATGGGAGTACCTGGGGTGTCATCAAAGAATTTCTAAATACAGGGTCTTGCATGGAGTATGCACCAAAGAATCTGTGTTGATTGATTTAATATGATCATGTCCAAACAACTAAAATAAAACAAAACACAATTTCTATTATTTCTATTCAATTGTAAGTCCATTTCCCCCATGAAGACTCCCCGTGCCTCTTATTGCCGTGTTCACCTGAGGGTTCTGGCTTTCTCTTCTCTCTGATTAATGCTTCTGGAATCATGCTCCCCATTCCCTACAAGTGATTAAAGCCGGCCAGAGATCCAGTAGTTTCCATCTCTTACTACACCTTTCTGTAGGTCTCAGCGTCACCTCCTGGCCTCTTTGACCTGCTAGTCCGTGCTTATACTTCACGTTTCTGCATCTTTTATCTTTCCACTATTTGGGACACACAATTCCCCTTATAAGTTAAGTCCTTCCCCAGTTTTGACCTGAAGCAGGGTTCTCTGAGGAAGTTCTAACCCCATGTTCTTGAACATATCATCGTGATTAATTGTTAAAGCCCAATTAAACATATGCAAGAGCCTTGTAATTGATCTCTGCTCACATTCCAAGGGCCTCTTTCTGCCTGTTACTTTTAATAATGCCTAAACATGTCTATATCCTCTCCATTCATACATTACTTGTTAATCCTGTGTCCATGTTGTTCATGCCAGTCCACATCTAGAAATGTGAGACCTGTGTTCTGACCTTTTACCTATTGCCAGGGGACCAGCTTGGTGATAAATGACAGCCAACTCAGGTATCTGATAAGACTGCCAATCACTGCTTCCCATTACTGTGCTTTTCCTACAGTTGGACTATGCTTTAACCTGAATCTCCGTTATCTACTACTTGCCTGGGAAATGCTAATGTAAAACCCCTTGGACACTGTTCTGTACTCTACACGTCGAACAATCTTCCAACCCTACCTGGAGCAAGTGTGAAAGGTGGATCATTATTTCTGTGAATGTTATCACTAGTAAAATGGAATATGAAAATGTTCTGCTTATTAAATGCCAGAAACTATGCTAACTGCTTTTTGAGAAAATCTTATTTATTCCTTCTAACAAGGTAGTTTGTATTGGACCCACTTCAGAAATAAACAAACTCGGGTTTATAAAGCTTAGCAAGCTGCCCAGTATCAAAGCCAATTAGTGGAAGAGACAAATCTCTAATCCAGACTTGTACTTCTGGTTATTACGGAGTACCTGGCATTTCCTAAAATCTTTGTAAAAGCTGTGTGAAATTCAAAACCGCTAAACGAAGGCACTGGAGAGCAACCAAGACATCCAGACCTGGTACCTAGTTCAAAATAGGCTGTTTGTTCATTTAGAACGTAGAATGTTGGTTTTCAAGGTCTGGGGGAAAGGGGTAATGGGGAGATGTTGGTCAAAGAGTACCAAGTTTTGCCCTGGCCCTTATAGCTCACTTGGCTGGAGTATCGTCCCATGCACTGATCCCGCCTCTCCTATATTCTTGCTATAACTGGGGAACTGTAGTGAGGGTGCTGATCTTTCGATGAAATGAGAAGCATGAGTTTTCTTCCAGTCTTCCTGGCAGAATGACAGCCATGGTCTCCAAGGGGAAAGTTCACTTCCAAGTGCTCCCAAACCAAATCCGAATATTACCTCAGCTGGAAGAACACCCCACACATCCTGGGGTCATGGGCAGCCATGTACAAATATTCATTGATGAAGCCAGTGCATATGTTGACCTAATGAAAGTCTCTGAAAATACTCTTTTCTTTTCTTTTGTTGTTGTTTTTTCATCTTGTATCTGTAATCCTAGGGAATTTTCCGCTCCTCAGCTCCAGTTTGTTCAAGCTGCAAAATTAACTGGGGACCTCACCACTGGGGAAAATGTGCAGTAATCATGCCCGTAATTCCTATAAGGAGAAACAGCAATCGCTGCATTTTACATTAAGTTGGCTTAGTGCACTTTAAATTTGCCTCTATCATTGAAGTCATGCCTGTTTGTAATGCAACTGGGAGGAAGGGAGGTAACAGGAAGGAGAAGTTAACAGGAACACAATGTTATTCAACTAAAGTAGAACTCGGTGGGAAAGTACTGCCGATTAGGGGTGGTAGAGTCATTGGGGATGAACTCATCGATTGAACCTAGAGAACAGGGTGCCTGAGCACTAATTTACTCTGATAAAATGTTACTAATAAAATGATGGGTCTCGAATCTAATTCCCTAAGCAGGGCACATCCTAGGGAAACCTTCAGTCAGTAAAATTGCAGACCCCCTACTGTCTCATTATGTCCTTGGAATCCGAGGCCCCACTGAAGCAAAGCCTATAATGGGATTATCACAGCTTGCTGCCTCTGAATTTCCCATTTACGCCTCCTTCGTCAGTGTCTTATCCACATACTAATTACCTGCGCTCTCCATTTGATTTAATAATAATTCCAAACAAAGAGGCCAACGCTAAAAGAAGCAAGTGGGGGTGCGGGGAAGAGAAGGGGATTGAAGGATGTAGGTTTCTGTGTGTGATAACAAATAAGGACTTAATCAAACTAGACTCCATGCCCAGAAAAACAGCAAAGGGAAGCCAACTGTTCAGACAGGCAACTAAATGCATTTCTAAAATGACTGCTCATGAATTCAGACAAAATTGGGCCTTCCTGTCTATTATTGTAAATTTTCATAGGAGCTGCAGACCACCCCAAGAGAAATGGCCAACAGTTCTTTTTGCCCAGGGACCCACGTTTTCTCCCTGCAGGCTCATTGAGCCTGGTCCAAACCTGGGCTGGGAATGTTGCCTGCTGCTCTGCCTAGAACCAGCTGAGTTTAAATCATTGCGAACACTCGTCTGCATCCTCCTCAGCAAATCTCTAATAGGTGCCTATTCAGTCAAGGTTGCTAGTACCTAGTTTTCATTTAATAACCCCCTGGGCTAAAAGCCAGACTTGGGTGAGGCCTGCGTAATTGCCTTGCATCCTATTCTTGCCGGCTATTCTTCCCAGAGACAGGGCACCTTCCCGGTTTCTATTACATCTGAGCAGGCTCTGTGCCACAATAGCTCCCACATGACCCTGGGCTTAGGTATATACATTTTCCACTTCCTATCAAGGAATTTCTCCACGTTCCTCCTTTCACTACAAATTCAAAACTCCATTCTTGAATGTTCCCCAGGTTTTAGGTCTTTTCTCTCATTTACAGATTTGTTCTCACTGCAAAGTCTTTTCTAATATAGAGTTGGTTGGCCTTTTAGGTTGTCATCTTCACTTTCTTCTCAGGATATTGTCGCATATTTAGTGACCTCCTCTGCCTCACGGAGGCTTATGGACATGGCTTGCCCTTCTCTGTGCAAATTCCTGAGGATTTCCATGTTTGACCCAAGCCTCCCGATATTGTTCTAGATGAAATATCTAGCCCATTTATCTTAATTTTTTAATCTCATCTACCAATTTCCACATTTGTCTCTTCAAACTCCCCCTGCTTCTAGTCTCTTCTATAGGCAATTCATTTGTATACCTCCTCCATATATGCCATTTCCAAAGATCATGTTCTGCTTCAAAATCTAATTGCCCTGAGAATAAAATCTAAACTTTCTGAACTGATAATTAAGGTCTTCCATAACCACTCTCCCATTTATATTCCCAACCTCATTTCCCACTGAAACGTTATAATCTCTCTGCTCACTCCCACCTAGACATACCTTAAAGCAGCCTATTTTTGTTCATATATTCTTTTCCTCTGTGGAGCACTGGTCCCTCTTGTTGTCTGCCTACCGCATTCCCCTTCCCTTTGAACTGTAACGTCTAGAATAAGTTTTTTTCTTATTTATAAAATCTTCCCAGATCACAGTGGCCTTCCCTTTTCAGACCTCACAGTAATCACTGCCTTCTTTGAATATTAAATACATAATGCCGTGCCATATCTCTTTGTAGTGCTGCCTGCGTGCTAGATAACCTTCCAGATAAAAATATTATCTGCTTTAGTGATCTGGGAATTTTAGGTAAATAAATCTTTTCATTCAGATAATCTGAATAATAACTTCAAGTCACCTCTGAAGTCAACTGACATAGGCATACCATCTAAGCTTTAGTTGACAGTTCAACTTATCACACATTAGTCATCAGGTAAGTATCACCTACACGGGTTCATTTATGTAACATAATATAGACATAATCACTCTGCATTCATCTCTGGATAATTATCTCCTATTTGTAACCTCTTTAAAATATTAGATGTTAATTTCTATTCGCAGGATGTACAGTAGGAGACAATGTCTTTGTAATTAAATAGATAATAAGTACTCTTATCTCAGAATGTATGGCTTTAACTTCTGTCATCGTATCTTCAATATCACTTTCTACTTTCTACTTATGTAATCGCCTTTTATAACCAAAAAACAGTTATTTATAATCAAAATGTAAACTTCACAATATAACACTTATTTCTAATATAACTACAATGATACATTCCAAAAGTCAAAGTTATGTTCCCAGTAACAATTGTAATTTCTCTCTAGCAAGGTCAGTGGTGGGACTAAGATTCCTTAGGATTCTCTAAAGAAGGACTAAGCGAGAATAAGTCTAATGAGGTCCAATGACTCCTTGGGGGTTCAGCTTAACTTAATCATGAAGACAAGAGAATTAATAAAATCTAATTAATTAAGGAAAATTGACTTTTATCACTAACAGTATGGCTCTATTTTTTGGGATAACAAAGGCATTTAATCCATGGAGACAAAATGTTCGAAATCATAATTTATCCAAAGGCCCAAATAAAGACTATTTCCCCTAGTTGTCATGATCACATTTTCACTCATAACATAACATTTCAGCATCTAAATCAACTCTGATATTTATAGCCAATAGAATGCTTTACACGAATGTATATCTACTTTTGCTCTACCCTGTATTTATCCCACAACAATCTCTGGAATTAACCCTCCATTTAGTATAAAAAAAAAATGTAAAGACTTTGGAAATTTTCCACTTCAGCATCAGGAGAAAGTTCTGATGATGTGGATGAACTCAACTTTCCATTTGGTCATGTTCTTGTCTTGCTTTTCAAGAATCTTGTGGACTAGCCCTTGACTGCTAGTCCCTGGCATCTTCTCCCCAGACTGTCCTAATTCTTTCTTTGGTCCACTTGGAACTGAACAAAGTGGGTATTATTTAGACTTCTACCATTCACTTCTCTACATTCACTATAGTATTTAGTAATATTAGATACTGTAACATATAAGTATACACACACACACACACACACACACACACACAGTGTGTCCCAAAAACATGTATACACACTTTGAATAATTATAAAGGCAGTGTATATTAAAATACATTTAATTTTCAAAATGTAATAGAATCTACAGGCACAATGTGGATACACTTTGGGGATACTTCATATATATATTAATATGTACACATATTAATATATATCAATTAAATCATTACATAATTTTATTTCTCACCTATGTAAATTCCAAAACAGTTTCCACCCAAAAATAGCTTGATGTAAACCTATCTTTAGAAACTTCCCTTTTTTCAGATTCTACCTAACTCTGTTGGTTATCTGAAATGTCCAGCCTTGCTTGTCCCTCCATGGTCTGGTCTATCCTACCCTTCACCAAGCTTCTTATTTGAATCTATTTTTGTTGAATTCGATATTTCATAGTTTGAAGAAGAAACTTGCTAAGAATCATGGGAAAAATCGTGCCCAAGAAAGCATAAAGAAATGAAGTGTGTAATGTGCATAGTGGTGAGTTTAATTTTATTAATGCCACAAAAACATAGGTAGGGAAGGAGAATCCGAGTGTAAACTTTTCAGTTCTACACTTCTCATAGCAAACATGTAGGAAAGTAAAATTGAAATAAAGGTCAACAGCAAAATAAAGGCAAGTCAATAAACTATTGAATTATCTAAATAGTGAAGATGAAGACAAAAGAAGACTGTAAGCATGCACTTTCAATGATATGCAAATTAAATGAAATTTAGAATATGTGAGTATACAGTAATTTAAAGTGTTTCATAATGTGTATGATTAGTAATTTGTGGTCTATTAAAATCTAGAATAAAAGTATAATTACATTTGTTACCTATTTGTATTCAGTTATAAATACATGTCTCGTGTGTGTGTGTGTGTGTGTGTGTGTGTGTGTGTGTGTGTGAAAAAGAGAGGGAGGGATGGAGGGAGAGAGAGAGAGAATTACTTCTTTAGGAACATATATAGAAATGCAGGATATGTGAAAAGAAGGAAGTTTTCACTTAGGTGAACAGCCAACCCCAAAGTCAAAGTAGAATCATAAATATTATGTTTTACTATTACTCATCCAGTAGTTTTTTATGGAATAAAAATAATAAGGAGCAATCAGGGTGAGGCAGGTTTAATTCTCAGCATATACCACGTTTCACACTTTCATTTCAAATAACTGCAAAGAAGGTATAATAAGCATGAAAAACTGAAAACGCAAATTCCATGAGCAAATCTGCAATATTCGTGTAGCAGATAAAGACATCAAAAGAGTGAAATAGGAAAGAGAAAAACAGCAAGCCCTCTACTCCCCAGGTTGATGGGAGTGATTCCCTGAAGAAGATGCCAAGAGAACACAGTGGGGAGAACTGCAGGGGCATCAGAAAATACTCCTCAGAGAGGAGTGGGGGAGACACAGGAAGTGGAGGTAACGCAGAAAATCCCTTCCCCTAAAGGACAAAACTTACCATCAACATCCTCAGCAACAGTAAAGGCTTTCTTCCAGATGACTAGTCACCACAGTCTCTATTCTTACCCATTATTTATACCAGTCAAGCATTTTTAACTCCATTTTACTAAGAATTTAACTAACATAAAATTATTATACCAAACATTAAGTGAGCACGCGCCCCTGGGTCCGGGTGAGGCTGGGTCCTGGGTCCGGGTGAGGCTGCACCCCTGGGTCCGGGAGAGTCCACGCACCCGTGGGTCCGGGTGAGGCCACACGCCCCTGGATCTGGGTGAGGCTGGGTCCTGGGTCCGGGCAAGGCTGCGCGCCCCTGGGTCCGGGTGAGGCTGGATCCCGGGACCGGGTGAGGCCATGTGCCCCGGGGCCCGGGTGATGCTGGGTCCCAGGTCTGGGTGAGGCCGCGTGCCCCTAAGTCTGGGTGAAGCCGCGCCCTTGGGTCCGGCCGAGACCAAACCAGAGGGAGTTCGACCTGCATTACCACCATTTGTCCACCATCCAGAGCTGAAAAGTCAGTGCCGACATGTACACATAAGGAACTGGTGGACATTGAAATTGGGTCTCAAAAGAACTGTTGGTCCAGAAAGAAACTTACTACAGACTGATTCATTTGCCTGTCAGCATAACTATTATTGCTCGTCTCACATTCGGTTCTTATAAGTATATTTCTAGTAACACATGATCTCATTCATCTAGGGGAAATGATGAACAACATAGACTGATGAACAAGAACAGACCCAGAAACAAGGAGGCATCGATCCAACTGTCGGGCCTCAGAGGGATGGGAGGGGAAGGTGGGAGTAGGGGGGAGAGATCAACCAAAGGACTGTGTGCATGCATACAAGCCTAACCAATGGTTAAGGACAACAGGGGGGGTGGGGTAGGTGATGGGAATGGGGGGATGAGTACAAATATGTGACACCTTAATCAATAAAGAAATTTAAAATTTTTTAAAAATTAAAAAAAAAGACAACATTAAGTGAGCAAAGCACAAAGAGCCCCTGAAAACACCGGTGTCATCACAATCTGAAAAGCAATACCCTCCACCTGCCCCATCTTTGATGCTTTGTCCCTTTCTTTGGCTGGAATGTAAGTATTTTAGAAGCACAATTCTCCCTGCTCAGATATTGCGTTTCTGGATTTGCTGTTTACAATAACTTTTATATTCAACAAAATCTGTATGGAATACATCACCAAGCTACTAAGACAAGCTTGCCTTACCTAGATGAACCCTCACACACAGACACAAACAGCCGGGAAACCTCAGAACTATGGGATTAGCTACCTCTGCCCACAACTCCTGGTGGCTCTTATATCTTGGTACTTTCTGTCTCCTGTCAGCCATGATCACAAAAAACCCACAGCCTGCTTAACTTGTTATATACTCCAGACCCTTGGCTCCTGTGTCATTGATATCTCTCCAACTTGGGTGCAAGAACTTAGGTCAATTCCCTCTTACTTCAATTTCCTTCTATAGCTTTTTTCTCTCTTCCCCCAAATGGTTTACAATTCCCATCAACTTCTCCCATTCGCTTCCAAGAATATAAAAGAACTATTGCTCAGATCCAAGCCCATGACCTGAAAACCTAGAAGCTAGTACTGAAAGGTTCAAGTAGCACATTTAAAATAATCCAGTAAGAGCGCTTCTTTGAGCAAATTCCAATTAAGCTAAAATACAGTGTGTTTACTTGCATATTGTGCATGTAGTATATTCACAAGTGATGAGCAAGATTAATCAAAGAGGTAATGCTAAGACATTTCTTATTATTCAAGTGTTCACAAGTAAATGGCATTCTTATCCATTAAAATTCAAATTCAGATAAATAGCATCCTCCCCTTATAGCTGAACCCTCAGCAGGCAGGTCAGGAAAGAGGCTGCCGGAATTCTAAAGCTTTCCTCCATTTAAAGCGGCAAAGGAAAGTAATTAGGTTGAAGAGGAGCAAAGTCTTCAAAACAAGAATGAATCGTTATGGTAAATAACAAAACATCAATATTTTCAGAAAATTGAGACTTCACAAATAATAAACAGTGCTGTTCTCTCCCTGAACTCTGGGCCAGCTATTGTAAATATTAAAATTAAACAATTCATCATGGGAGACATGCTTTATTTTAGCTACTTTCACCTGGTAGTAAATAGAAATTACATTTCTTGGATAAAGCTAGAGAAGGAGAAACATTTATTTTTCTTGATGAATTTGGCCCAGGATAAGAATATTTACTATAACATATAGCTTGGCATCCTGAAAGACCAAAAGATGTTACAAATATAATTATCTCGGTATCAGCACCACATGGTAACATTGTCAGGCGGAGAGGGGACAAAAAAATCCCAGAAGATGGCAAATGCAAACAGGTATCTTGCCAATAAAAAAGATGGATCTGTGTGCATCTTTGGAATGGCCAACTTTTTTAACTGTTTCTAATTTTTTTGTGTGTGATTTTATATTTATTCATCTATCATCTTTTATCTGACCATGCAGATGGAGTTGATTTTCCTCCAATCATCTTGGCCAAATGTTGGCCATTAGTACATCTGACTGATTTTAAAAGTCACATCACTATAATATTTGCCAATAAAAAGTGGGGGAAATAGCATGACATGTAGAGCAAGAAAGAGCTACCAGTGGTGTGTAAATATTTCCTAGGCTTTGTATTTTTGCTTCTCACCGGGCACGCTGCTGTTTGGGTGGATTGAGCGGGCAATGCGGATTCAAAGTGGTAGAACAGTCCATCTGTCGTTGAGAGAGCTGTCAACGCGTCTACGGGGAAGCTCGGTGGCCATCGTCCTCTACACATTTTCCCAGTAAACCCACGTTCAGTGTTAACAGTTTTTAAGTCCTAGAATCATGAGGAGGGTTTTGTTATTGTTTATATTAATCCTACAGGTCACCATATGGTGATCCAAGGTTCGGAAACACAGACATGTGTACAAACTAAGACAAATTGCCCCTCTCTCCTCGGTGACAGCCAGACTGAGAAGAAATCTGAGAGGGTTGTCACCTCGGTGGAGGCACACGGAGCCTGGTGCCAGGCTCGGACAGCTGTGAAGTGAGCTGCTCCCCCCAGGGAGGGAGACGCGGCAGCCCTGAGGAGGGTGCACCACCCAACAGCAGGAGAGGGATCCTGGCACCCACGCAGGGACAGCTGTGCTCCTGGCTCTCTGGCTCGAAAGAAAAGGGAAGGAATTTACAGAGGAACAATGTAAACAGCAGAAGGGAGATTTCCATCTAAATGTTATTTATGAGGTCGGCGCCGATCAAATGAAAAATATATAGCTAACACAAAAAGATAGAGTGAGTTAAGTAAAATAGTACTAACATGCGTATGTGTTTTGATTATAATAAAGGGTGCTTTGCTGCTTCAAACTTTGATTTGTCTTCATTTCATAACTTTCTCTCCCGGTCAAGGAAAAAGTGGTCCCAACGATGATGAAGAACCCAGATTCCAAGAGCTTTCCTTTCAAGCCGCCCCCTGGACCTGCAGGGGGCTCCTCCCTGACGCTCCTGCTCTCTGCAGTTCCCAGGGGAGCAGCACTAACAGCCCCGGGAAAGGACCACGCTCCCCCCCAGGGAGTGATGGCTGAATTCTTTTCCACACTCAGAATCACTCAATCGTAGGTGATATGTTGTGCTCTAGGTATCAGATATGATGATACTAGCAAGGCAAGAAATACACACGGAATTCACATTTTTCCAAAATAGATGAGTGGGCTTCCTTGCTCCGTCTCAGAGAATAATAATACCTCCACTTGGTTGACAAGTCTGAAACTTGTCCATCGTCCAGTATTCCACCCTCCTCCTTTACCGGTGAATCTAATCAGTTATAAATTTCTGTAGATGGCACCTCCTCACAATTATTCTCAGAACTCCCTAGTCCAGCATGGTTGTCTTGCTTCAGCCCTCCATATTTTCTCCATGTAGCATTTTAAGTAGCATCTTTGACAGACAGCTAGTTCATATTTTTCCTCTTTTTGCAAGCTTCCAGTGATCTTCACTCTGTATCATACATTTCCCCCCCTCTCCATTGGGTTTTTCCACTCAGCATGCAAATTACTCCAAAACATCGTAGCTTCAACTGGTAATTGGTTCCTGATTGTGCAACCTGGGCTGGGCTCAATGCGGGTGATTCTTCCACAGGCATTACCTGGAGTCCCTTATGCACCCGCAGTCATTTAGGGGCTTGACTGGAACTGGAAATCCATGATGATTTCACTCAGAGGTCTGACCTCTCGGCTGGAAGGCTGGAACAACTGGAGCCTAGCTGGCATCTCTCTTCTCTTCTACTACTTTCTTCTCCTCCTTCTCCGCCTCTTCCTCCTCCTCCTCTCCTTCTTCTTCTTCTCTCTGCCTCTCTCTCTCTCTCTCTCTCTCTCTCTCTCTCTCAACACTGAAAATTATTCTAAATATTTACTAAAATTATAATATAAATATACTGGAAATATAGCAGCCAGGTACACGGATATACATGTGTGGACTAGAGAGTGAAAAGATCAAAGAAAGTTACATTTTCCTCTTACACAGTAGGAAGTAAATAGCTAATGCTTAAAACTGATAAATCAAAAAGTAGCTAGGTATGCATGTTATTCATAAACTAGAGGCCCGGTGCACAAATTCATACATGAGTGGGGTCCCTGGACCTGGCCAGCCATCAGGGCTGAACAGGGCCATCTCGCCCAGTCCCAGGGGGAGGGACTGCAGGAGGTTGGCTGGCCATGGGAGGTTGGCTGTGGGAGTGCTCTGACCACCAGGGGGCAGCTCCTGTGTTGAGCATCTGCCCCCTGGTAGTCAGTGTGCATCATAGCCACCAGTCGACCAGTTGTTTGGTCAACTGGTCATAACCATCACTTAGGCTTCTATATATAGATAGATTCAAAGATACACATCAAATCAACTGAAGGATTGAAAGTCATTGCCATTGGAAGTGGGAACTTGTAGGGGCAGGAAAATTGTTTTCATATTAAGCCTTAAAGAACTACATGATTATTTAAATGTATAATTTTGAATTAAAAAAATAGTTATCTTTGGAAATTCATATTATGTATGTACTAGAGGCCCATTGCACGATATTCGTGTAAGAATAGGCCTTCCTTCCCCTGGCTTCACTCCCAGCCGCCCGGGAGCTGGCAAGTCCCCGCTCCTCAGCCACCTGGGAGCTGGCAAGTCCCTGCTCCCTGGCCGCACGGAGCCAGCAAGTCCTCGCTTCTGTCTGGAGCACCACTCCAGTAGCTCCCTCCACTACCCCCCTTCCCCTCATAGCAGGCTTCACTCCGCTCCGTGCCTGCATATGCAAATTAACCTCCATCTTTGGTGGGTTAATTTGCATACTCACTCTGATTGGCTGTGGGTGTAGCAGAGTGATGGTAAATTTGCATGTTTCTCTTTTATTAGGTAAGATTCCACCTTTCTTTCCAGTTTTTGCTACTGTTCTCTGTTTTGTTTTTGTTGTGGTTGTTGTTGTTGTTTTACTTTCTTTCTTGATATTTCTGCTAGTGTGACAAACGAGGCTTTGAAATATCTCAATCCATTCCTCTGTGGCCATTCAATTCCTGAACATTTTCATTCAGTTTGCCAACTTCTCTTCTCTATATATATTAATTCCTGAACAACCAGTGTTCAAATGATGTACAAGGATTCCAAGAATAAAGGAATGTGAAGTGACTGATTGTATTTAAGTAGAAAAGCTGGCTGGTAAGGTAACAAGTGCACCAATAAAACTATATACTTTGGCAACTGCTGCAGACCTCAAGATCAAGCAAATGTACCACCCTGCCTTTGATCTACCTCCAAGGTAATGAATGGTCAGAGAGTAATATCTTGGGGAAAATTACTGGCAAAAGTACATAAATTCCATATGACATGCGCCAAATTGTTTTATTAAGCTGATTGATAGCAAGATGGTTCCTTCCATTTGTTGATATGGGGGATCAGATTTCTCACACCCATGAATATAATTTAATTTCTCAAACCTAAATGAAAGACTGCAAATGTAAGAAGGTGGTTCAGAACCCAGGAGAAATTTGTCTTTTTCCTACTTATTGTCAATGCTGTTCCATTCTGAAGCAATGAGGTTTTGATTCTTGTGTTTGGATGGCATTTCTGATTAGGGAATCACTCACATTTTGATTTTTCTTGCCTTTTGTGACAACCAATAGAAAGTGCTTTTATAAGTTACAGTTGTGACCTTTTTAGGATTCTGTTATTTGATTAGGAAGCATCCGAGGTCTTCTGTCTGGCAGTGTTTATTGCCTGTAACAAAGCAATCAGAAATGCAGCCAAAGAGTGATTTGTAAGGGGTTATAGATTTATTCACAACCAGTATTTATTGTTACTGGTGCAATTCCACATTGAAAATTAAATACACCAGAGATCTGTTCATCTTCCTCTCTTGAGACCCATGACACGTGACTGTACTGTAGGTGAAAACAATTTATAAAGATGGCGTTTGGCTATCTAAGAGATTCAAAACCCTTGAATGAGGTCCAAGTGAAGCCTGGCTTATGAAGCTCTCTCCAGGGGAGGTGTGATACGGCATGATGTGAATGTTGCTCTATACAGGGTGGGGAAAAAGTAGATTTATAGTTGTGAGTACAGGAAACAAAGTTTATTCTTTTTTTAAATATGTTTTTATAGATTTCAGAGAGAGAAAGGGGTTCTTCTCACCTTTGGGCTATTATGAGCAATATTACCATAAACATGTGAGTAGAACTGTCCTTGTGGACATGTTTTCATCTCGCTTAGGTAGTATATTCTAGGAGTGATTTGCTGAGTCACATTGCAATTCTACATTCAACCATTTGAAGAACTTCCAGACTGTTTTCCAAAGTAGCTATAGCATTTTATATTTCCATCGTTTCCCTAGATGTTTGCATAAATTATTGCCTCACTGCCTATGTACCTCTGCTCAGAATCCTTAAGGAGATTTTCTCTGACTGCCCTATCTAAGGAGTACCTTCCTGCTCTTATCAGTTTCTTTATCCTGCTTTCTAAGTTTTCATAGCCCTTGTCACCACTTGACCTATTATGTATTTTTTTAAATATTTTTTATTGATTTCAGAGAGGGAGAAAGAGATAGAAACATCAATGATGAGAGAGGATCATTGATTGGCTGCCTCCTGCATGCCCCTTACTGGAGATTGAGCCAGCAATCCAGGCATGTGTCCTTGGCGGAATCAAACCTGGGACCCTTCAGTCTGCAGGGCTATTATGTATTTAAATAGTGGTTTGGTTTATGTCTTCCATCATAGAGTGTTATCTAGATGAGAGCAGGAATATTTTCTGAGGTGTTTTTTTTTTATTCTACTACTATATTTCCAAAACCTACACAACTATCTGGCATAAAGTAAGGAATAAATACTTATTAAATCAACAAGCTAATGAATCAATTGCAAATGTAGATTGACTTCCTCTACCTTTGCTTTTCATCTAGCAGAATGTAGAAATAGGCTTTCCAATAGCAATCGTCAAGCACTTCTTAAGGGGGTGGGAGATGTAACTCATTACAGTGGACTTGGCTAGAAGTCATTGAGAAGCAGGATTATTCCTTAAGGAAACGGAAGAACTAAATGAGGGCATGAAGTTTGGATATTTCAGTTTGAGGGTCATGATTTCCTGGTGTTTGCTTTCAGGTTGGGCTCTTACAGGTCACCTGGAAAAGAAACTAAAGTGTAGCAGCAGTGAGTTTAACTCAAACAAAGATGTGATGAAAATCTTTCCCCGGTGAGGACTGCTGACCCTGGAATGCAATCACAGTAAAATGGTGGAAGGAGCTTTAAAATAACATCATGAGGCAGTGGGAAGAGCTCCAGAATTGAATTTGTCTAGGCGCTCCTGCCAACTGGCTGTGTAAGTTTGAACAAAGTATTTAGTTTCCAGCAAGTCTTCACTTTTCAAATGAGACTGTTAGTTTTAGCCCCTATGGTTTCTTTATATCTTTTCTCTGAAAACACCGGAATATAGCCTTAGCTAATAGCAATAATATTGAATGTGATCCTCTGTGATTAAGGACGTTAGTGATTGGGAATCAATGACTTGTGATATAAAACAACACAGATAACCAATCAGTTAAATTGAGATAGACATTAATTTATTGCTATTGGTAGTAGCACTAAGAGAGTGGGTGATGGGACATTTCATGGAGGGGTAGTCATTTAGGTTTTCTCCTTAGCTCTTCACTGCTCATTGTCAGTGTAGATACAGACCATGTAAAACCAGTTCCACTTAATCAATTGGGTTTAGAACAATCCAGTCTGATGTACAGAGAACAGGTCCCTCAATTAAATGTCAATTAATATAGTTTCTTCCAGTTGACCAGAAGAGAGAATCTGAATCAAGCCTCATATAACAGGATATTTAGAAGAAAACAACTTACAACTTGGAATTTCAGGACCTGTTTTATAAAAGGTTTACCTCTTCAAATACAGAAAAATAAATGCTTCCTTAAGGAATTCAGATGCAAAATGAGTCTCTCTCTATTCCAAACATTTTGGTTTTGCAAACTGGTATTTTGGTATACACACTGCCATCACCACAGACCAAAAACTCAACTAATTTCAAGCAAGACTGGCCTTCCTTGCAAATGAACACTATTCAACCACTAGAGACCCAGTGCACTTGGTGGGGGGGTCCCTCAGCCCAGCCTGCGCCCTCTCATAGTCCAGGAGCCCTCGGGGGATGTCTGACTGATGACTTAGGCCCGCTCCCTGTGGGCCGGCAATTGGACATCCTTAGTGCTGCCATGGAGGCGGGAGAGACTCCCACCACCACTGCTGTGCTCGCCAGTCATGAGCCTGGCTTCTGGTTGAGCGGCGCTCCCCCTGTGGGAGTGCACTGACCACCAGGGGGTCAATGCACAGCATAGCGACTGGTTGTTCCACCATTCAGTCAATTTGCATATTATCCTTTTATTATATAGGATTACCTTCCTTGCAAATATCTGTGCCAAGAAAATGTCTTTCCTGAAAGCTTTTTTTTTTTCATTAATAACTATTTCTCATGACACACAAAAATCAGTGGCTCTCACTTGGTACCTGATATGTCACAGTAACAAAAAAGGGATGGCCACAAATGCATGCCTTCCACTACCCGCCTGGGCCTTCAAGCACTCGCTCTCCAGGCTTGAGCAGCTTTGAATTCTGTTTAATGCAGTGCCTTGCGCTGCACATGGTCCCTCAGCAGTTTTTATCTTCCCATCACTCCAGTGAAGCTAAGTTTGTCTTTGTTTTATTGCAGTTTTTTTTTTTTTCACTCAGAGGATTCTGATTATAGTTATAACAACAAAACAACTCACACATTTGTATCACCTCCTGCGTCTCCATTTCTCACCATCAAAACAAATGAATATGCTAGTCTCTTAAAAAATGGCCCTGTTTTATAGATAATCGCCTTCATAAAAGCTGGCATGTACATATACCATTAACACTGAATGTGTAAGAATCTATTGCTTTCAACACCAAAAATCAGATATTCTCTGAGAATTTACTAATAAGTTGTCTTTTGGGAAAAAAAAACTGATTAAAAATACTGGCCTATCTGCAGTATTTTCAGAGTGCTATTCCAGTAAAATATTCTTGAATTTGTTAATCTAACTAGTGGCCCAGTGCACAGATTCGTGCACATTGAAAGGAAATTAATTAGAAGGTAGCAGGCGGGGTGGGACTGGGCAAGACAGGCGGGACACACCCTGGAGCCAACCTCCCATGGTTCGTCCCTGCTGGTTGCACCTGGGGCAGTGCCGTGGCTCAAAGGGTATCTGCGGAGTGAGTGGGGTCCCTCAGCCTGGCCTGCAGGGATTGGGCCGAAACCAGCTCTCCGACATTCCCCAAGAGGTCCCAAAGTACGAGAGGGCACTCTGCAAAGTTGCTGTCATACAGGGTGTGGAATGCAAACACAAGTGTGCAGTAAACCAGATTCAGGGCCGACAGTGCCCCAACAACAACATAATCCATGGCCAAAGGTGGAATTGCGCAGCCCTGTGAGGACTCAGGCTCCCTCCTCTCTGGTTCCGGGGTGCACCACCCAAGAACCGCCGCTGCCAAGCCACCACAGCTCGGCAGCTCCTGCACTGAGCATCTGTCCCCTGGTACTCAGTGTACATCATACCTACCAGCCAGTCAGACGGTCACTTAGACTTTTATATATATAGATAGCTGTTACATAAATGTACTTAAGCCTTGAAATTGAAGTTATCAGAACTGTAATACAACCTCAAAAAGTAAGAATGAGGACATAAGTTATTATTGTTTCTTACTCTCTTGACCTTCTGACAACAAATTATCTCTGATTCCAATTTGCCTGGATAGATGGGTCAGGAAGTAGCGAGTGGATCAGGAGTTTAAATACAGATCTATCTGTCTCTAAAGCTTGTGTTCCTAACTGTTCCCTAAGTCATGGTCATTTTCCCCATGCATCCAGCATTACAGTGCAGTTTGAGAAGACAATAGATGGGTGAGTTATAACACAAGGCAGTCAGTAAAGTTACAGCTAAATGTGAAATACCTGAAGGCTTGGAGAAATGTTCTTAGTAGTTAAGCCTGCCTGAGTTCAGAAACTGCTCTAGCATTTGGATGGCACTGGGCCAGTTATTTAACACCTTTAAGCCTCTATTTTCCCCTTTCTTAACTCAGAAAACTAAAAGAGGCTATCTCATCCTATATAATAAAAGCCTAATATGCTAAGAGTCCAGTCATCTGGTCAGCTGTTCAACCAATCAAAGCGTAATATGCTAATGATATGCTAAGGACGTTCAACCACTCCCTATGATGTACATTAACCACCAGGGGGCAGACAATCAACTGGTCTCTATGACGTGCACTGACCACCAAGGGGCAGACCCTCCAACCGGTAGGTTAGCATGCTGCTGGGGTCTGGCTGATCAGGCCTGAGTGAGATGGGTCAGACATGCCCTGGAGCCCTCCAGCAGTCCTTCCCCAGCTGGCCAACCTCCCATGTCCCT
Source organism: Eptesicus fuscus (assembly GCF_027574615.1). Classification (NCBI taxonomy): domain Eukaryota; kingdom Metazoa; phylum Chordata; class Mammalia; order Chiroptera; family Vespertilionidae; genus Eptesicus; species Eptesicus fuscus. The sequence continues at coordinate 86,127,294 of NC_072484.1, forward strand.
CCCCGGCCCAAATCGTGCACCGGTGGGCCTGGCCTGCGCCTTCTCACAATCTGGGACCCCTTGGGGGATGTCAGAGAGCCAGTTTTGGCCTGATCCCGCAGGCCAGACCGAGGGACCCCACTGGTGCACGAATTCATGCCCCGGGCCTCTAGTCAAATATAACACATGGTCCCATAAATCTGTGGTAAGAACTAACCAAAATCATATCAAATGAAGCTCTTGGAACACAGCAAAATTATAAATATTAGCTATAATTTGGCAAATAAATTATTTCTGCCCCACTAGACTGAGAGTTCCTGAAGGATAGAGAAAGGCTTGTCTAACTTGCTCACAATTTTATCACTAACACCAGGCCCAGTGCCCAGCACAGAGTAAGACCTCGGTAAACACTATCTAAATGAAAGATTCCAGATGGAAGAGGAGGGGCTTTGTGGATTGTTAATTTCAGGAAATAGGGAGGACTTTACATAGAAGATGGAATGGGAGCCAGCCCTTGGGTGATTTAGTGATCTTAAATAAATGGGAAGGAGAGAGAAGTGCATTTCAGGTAAGTGGAATAGCATTTTGAAAGCTAATAAGGTGAGAACAGAAGATTCCTACTTGATGGGCATTAAGGTCTCTCTCAACAGGGGAGAGAGATGTAAAAGGAGACTGGAATTGGATTATAGGGCCCTGGGTCCAGGCTAGACATGCAAACCTCTTACCTTCCTACTTTCAGTCTTTGCATCCTCAGAAAGGGCTTATATTATCCCCCTCCTCATTCACTTGAGGATAAGGCTCTAATCGTTATAGTTTGACACATGTAAGCTATTCAGTGCTACTAGAACTAAGAAATATGTGTAGTCTTATAGCAGAGGCTCAGGTGTCAAGGCTAAAAGGCTATGCTAAGGTCTTGCCTCTAAGATCCCCACTATAGAATACTACATTAGAGAAACCAATTAGGCCTCCCTCAGAACGATGGAGGGCTTAGGCAGCTCTGCAGGACTTTAAGTAAATCTCTCTCCCATGGCTTTGAAAATGAATGAGATGTGGGTGCCAAGAGTCTTAATGGTCCCATTCCGTGGTATTACTAATGATAATACTCAACTTTGTCTCAAAATTGCACATGGAAGGGGCTGGCTGTAAGCTTTAAGCATTTGGAAATCAGTCTGGGCATGGAAATTTGAACAAATCCTCCCTGAGACAATTAGGAAACTCAGAACACAGTCCGTGTCAAGACTATCAATTAAGAATGGGGATTAGAAACCACCTCCTGCCTGGCTAGGATTCACTTGAAAACCAAGGAGCATGGAACATGGAAGGTCCTCAATATCAGGATTGCACTTTTCAAAGCATAATATCCTCTATCACTGGTGAATAACAATAAGGACTATTTTTTTTTCAAATATAATTTTCCAGTGAAATCATTCGTACCCTTTGACTCCTCCAAATTGTAATAATTTTTCTCATCCTATTTTTGAATGCTCTTTTACAATTACCCCAAGATTTTTAAGAGAATTTTATAGTTTTATCACTTAATCATATGCCCTGTCTCTCCAAGTAATTGATTTTATTATTGAAACTGCAGAGGTACAGTATTCACCATACCCTAGTTCTTAGGCCTAAGATTCTGTGTCAGGTTAGGGAAAGATCTGAGACTACACATAGCCAGTGTTCTTTCTACTATAAGGCCTTACCTTTCATGTAGTGATTTATCATGTTACTCTCTTTCCCCAACATTTACATTTTTAAGAGGACCCAGTTAAGAGGGAAATGCATAACCCTCAATAAATGAATCCCTAGCAGTTATACAAGGACACATTCTGGACCATTTGTAAGAGGTAGTCTTCTTAGCAGTCCTTCCCTGGTCCTGTCTGACCAGAAATGATTTCTAAGGATCTGAACCATGTAGATTTTTTTGTTCTACTTTACAGGTTCCTCAAAGAGACTCAAACGTCTGGAAGAAATGTTCTTTCACTCAATGACTAGTTTGATCATCTACTAATTCCAGCCATTCTGTGGCTACAAAAGACAGCTTTTGGATTTAAAGAGTTCTCAGTACAGTCAAGAAAGCAGACATTTGGGTGATTGCAGTAGTACATGTTAGAGTTGAAGGAGCCCATGGGTGCCAATATGAAATGAAAGACTCTATCACTCCCTACGAGAGTTAAAGAAGTTTCCAAGGATGACATGGCACCAAAATGAGTAGAAATGAGCCAGATGGAAAGAGGGGGCAAAAGAAGTATAAGTAGCTGGGATACAAGCAAAGTCATGGGGGCATATGTTATTATAATGTGTCTGGGGAACTAAAAATGGCTTGGTAAGGCTATATCAAGATTTAAATCCAGGTCTTTTTATTCTAAGCCCTTGGGTTAGAATACACTGGAGTTTGTTTATACAAATATGTATAAACTAAGGTTAATAGTTCTAACTTTGTGAAGGGAATGATATGAGAAGCTCAAGAAAGATATGAGCTAAAATATCAGAGTATTCTACTTGAAACCGAAATAACCAGAGTATGAAACCTTAATCTGTTGAAACATAAACAGCCTGTCATTTGAAGCAGCAAACTTTTCTGTGTTCTAGAATACAGACTTCTTTGAGACTTGATGTTAGCTCATCCTGAGCTCCCTGGGAATACGGGTTACTATCCAAGAAAACACTGCAGGCACCATTAATCCAAGTGCAGATGTTTTAGGGCCATTGCTTGATACATCAGTCAGCATACACTGCTGTATGAAGAAACTATTTTTTGAGAGGGAAGGATGGGCTGGAAAAGGAATTGTTTGTGTCTTTTAAGATGAGGAATTGAGAGGAAAAAATCTTTTTTCTCATATACATTTAGATAACACTGATTTGAGCCGATGCTAGATCTTGTGGCAATAGTAGTAGTGTTTTTATTGTTTTGAGGATTATTTAAAGAGATGGCGTACAACATAGAGAAGCCTTATTTACCGATACTGCCAAATATACCACAAAGTAATAATTAACATTTCATAGCAGTTTACAGCTTACAAAGAAGCTTTTATGTACCAAATAGTGTCTCCTTGAATAGCGTACATTAGGAAATATGGCCACTTCTAACTGGTTCTGAGAGAGGTTCGGTGAGGCAGGGAGGCGGCTTCTGGTCCTGGCTCCTTCCTTCCGCCACTGAACTCAGCCGCTGCCTCTGTCTACACAAACAGCCTCAAGAGGCAAATACTCTTAGACCCCCCCACCCCCCAACTTTTGAAGGTCCCCAATGTGGCCTGGCATTTCTACAGCCTACCAATTTGTGCACTATCTTTTTGATAGGCTGTGTGGTATCCTTAACCGATGCTCTCTCAGTCACACTCAAACACATGCTGAGGGGCAGTGAGAAGGAGACATAGTGAGAAGGAGACACAGGGGTTCTAGTTGTGTCTGGAATGTCCCATTCTTCCTCCCAGTCTATTATAAATGGACCTAAAAATGCAGTTCAGGAAAAGTCCTGCTTCCTCTCTCAGTTTCCAAAAGTACCAGAAAAAAATGTGTAAAAATTAAAAGAAAATAATTCCTGGGTTTGGGCAAATGTAAGTAAAGCTTATACACTTCAGCATTTCATCTGTTCCATTTTTAGAGAACGATCTCATTAAACCTAATAGTATCTGTGAGAGCCCGTCACAAACTTGGAAGTGCTTATAATTGCCATTGCTGTCATCACCATCACCCCCAAGACCTCCCACTATATAGTACAAAGATCCTGGATGGCTAATAAGGGGCATCTCGCTAGCTTGTTCTACATAATCAGAAGCGGTGTTTCTGGGCTCTGTATTGAGAAGGATTCTGAGACTGTACCCAGGCTCCAAGGGAGAATAAAATCTCTCTATTGTGTGAGGACATCATGAGCAGATGTGAGATTCTGGCCATCGCAGGCATAGATGGTAAGGCCAATCCCTTTGTTCATGATGTTAGCTATAATTTCAATAATGACTGAAACACCTCTCTCATTTTCCAAGATACACATCACCTCTTGCCACCTTGTGGCTTAGGATGTGACCACAAATAAAAGAATAACATTTTGGTGAACTAGAATAAACAGCCTGGAATATTTTTTTTAAATCAGCTTTATCTTATAATCCCAAACCTTCTTCTACCATTTCCTTCAATTTTCAAAGTTTTGGTTTTTACATAATTCAAATCTGAATGAAATGAAGGTGGTCATTTTAGCTTGGTACTCCCTTCACCCACTTTAAACTTCTATTCCCAAAATGAAATTCAAATAAAGTTTATTCAAATTTTTTATTTAAAAAAGAAACACCCCCGAGCTAAACAAATCAAAATAGTTAGGAATACTTATACTTCCTAGCCCTCTTTTCTCAGGATATAGATAAGACTGCCAATAGCATGATGGGACAGGTGGAAGGTCTATTGAAATAATGAGTGCAAAATGGGGCCAGTCCCAATTCTTCAAGTTCACCATTCTCATTAACAACATTTAATGGGGGCAACGAGGAGAGCACGGAACAACACCAGCATCCCCCAGAGTTATAATCTGCCTCCAAAGGAAAGCAATTCAAGAGATTAATTCACTGCCGAGGCGGAAAACTTGGTGATTTCTCTCTTCCTCTTTTACAACCCTTTCCTGTCCAAAAGGTATTTTCTAAGGTTTATGTATACTTGTCTGATTTTAAGCCTTCCTCTTCTAGTTGGAAATTAAATTGCAAAATAACCTTCCCCTCTGTCACTCTGCCAATGCTTAAAATCTGTCCTTACTAACTCATCTTGTTTAAAAATATACTTTCCTCCAATGTGAATCGTTGCAAGGACTTTTTCTCCTAAGAAAATCCACATATCAACTCCTTTGCCTGCCTTTTGAAATTATTTTGCTAATAGAGATTGAGATCTTTGAAAATGACCTTGGTGCAAGCATACCCACTGGCTGACAAAGGTGACCTTTGACCTGGATCTCAGGGAAGGGAAGATGCAGTGAGCCTGTTGGTTTCTATACATTCTGAAGACTGGGGCAAATGTGTTTGTGGAAGATCAAGGGGTCTACATCACTCAGCCCAAGTTCAAATGTGTGTACTTCTTACACTATCACACTCTGGCTTTTACTTTAAAAACATGAACCAAGTCCAATTCCTATGCAAGTTAAATGTAAATATGTATGATTACCAAAATTTTCCAACCAACCACATTTTAATGTATAAAGCCAAAATAGGAATAGGGATTTTCACAGATTGATAATGATTTTACCTTGCTCACCAGAATATTGACTGAATCAACCAAACTTTTTGTACAAAAGTTGCAAATAAGATTCCTAAGGAATTTAAAATGAAGAAGGGAGACAAGTGTAACACACAGGAAATAATTAAGGAATAATATAAATGTATATAATTAAGAATAGTCAGAAGGCAACTTTATGGGGGATGAGGAGAGTGGAAGGCCAAGGATCAATGTCATCATGGAGATGGGATATACATGACACATGGAAAGCTTATTAAGGTTGGAATGAATACAGGGGCTAGGAAAAAGGGAGAAGAGAGACCATTTGCTAACCAGTTATGGTCCTCCGTTACTGTATTTTGTTAATTCTAAGACAATAAAGATTCAAAAATTCTAAGATCTTTTTTCACACTTTAATGTTGCAGAGACTAAGCTGCAATTCCCAATCAATGGCATGTCATAGTCCAATTGGCATTGATTTTCTATCATGATAGTACCATCATGGTCCTCAATGGTTTATCTTTTGGTTGATGGTATCTCATATCCAAAGATGTAGAGAATGTATAATCATGTTATAACCTAAACCACAGAGAAAATGACAATTGGACTGATCCTTTGAATTGCAATGTGAGGCTGCATGGTCCTGGTTTGTGATTTACTTTTATTTTTTTACAATAATGCAACTTTCTAACCTGACTTTGCCCTCTATCAGAAGAAGGAATGTGCCAGGTATCAGTTTATTGCCTGTCGGGTCCAAATTTACTGTTCACTGCTTACTTGTGACACTCAAACATTTCTCCCTTGCCAGTTGGTATGACCTGAGTCTTTCACAGTACAGCTATGGGAGGGCCTGAAGGAGGAAGGCTCTGGTGGTATGCTTTAATTCTTCTGCGCCTGCGCCCTGGGCTGGGAGTCAGGATGCCCAAGGAAACTCAGCCCTAGAAAGCTCAGCAGCACTCTGCAGGCGGCTACCAAGAAGGTGCCACATGCCCCCACTGGCTTTCGGAAGGTGAGTTCCCTGCCTGCTGGCCTGCGCCTGTGACTCTGGATAAGCTCTGACCTGGGCAGCTCAGCAAACGACAGTCTCCAGTGAAGTCCGAATTCTTGCCTTGGAATGGGTTCTTCCCTTCTGATTTTGTTCCTTCTTTCCCCGTCAGTCATTTCAAGTTCTCCTTTATTTCCTCTTGGTTAATCTCCCGAAAATAGTTCATAATTCTTTATCTTAAACCCTCTCTGTTCACAGAACTGCGACCTGTCTCCTGATTGGACGGTGACTGATACAATGGGAACAGAGCTGGCAAGAGACCCGAAGCTTCACAATCTTTAGGATGGAAATGGATCCCACATACCAGGAAGGAAAACCTGACAGACTTACCAATCAGCTTTCTCAGTTAAGGCCCGCCCATGAGAGCCCAGTTAAAAGTGCATGTTAGGGTTGGGGTTGGGGGATAAGGAGCAGAATGGGTGGACTGGGAAACATAAGAAGTTAAGGAAGGGATATCTGTGTGTGACTGTCAAGGTGTTTCATTAGAAAGTCCTTCTCAACTTCTGTTCCAGGAAATAAATTTCATTATCAGAAAGGTCAATGTCTTTCAATCCTGATCCCAGACAGAAATCATCCTGATGCACCCAGGTACAACATAAAAGAGCCTTCCACCACTAGGAAGGTACTTCTGCATGACAATAAACTTCCAGATGTTTCCAAATTAAAAAAAAATAATAATAACAGAGAGAGATATTTAACACGGGAAACAAAACAGTTGCCTGGCAGTTGATTTAATGTTCCTTTTTCCCCTCCAGATGTTTTGCTCTCTCACACACCCTTTCTAACGATTTTGGTGCACTATTTCCTTGTACAGCTTGGCATTTTAAAGGTTCTATTATTTTAACATTGAGAGGCACGATACATGTGAAAATAAGATGGAAATTACCTTCATTTTCAACTCAAAAATACAATGAGCAGATTCATGGCGTTAAAGAGAAAGAGAAGATTAGCTCAGGTGAATTACCATCCAAACTTCATTTTAAAAAATTACTTTCTGTCATATTTAGACCTTAGTCTCCCCTTGTATTTGCAGATTATAATGTAAGATACTTAAACTTCAGCTGAAGGACTTTATAAAGTATTCAAAAATATTAGGTTACTTTTATAAAATAGTTCCCTCTTTATTTATCACTTTAAAAAATAGTGTACAGAAAAATAAAAGGTTATCAAAAAAAAAATAGTGTACAAATGAAGTCTAAAGTTTCTTAAAATTCTAAAACTCTCCCTGAAAATGAGAACACTTTAAACTTAAATATAAAACTCTATTTTACTCACATTATCCTCCTTCAAATTGATAGTCATGTATTACCTTGTGTCTATCTGATGCTTTTTTTTTTTTTTCATTTCCTGAACGTATTTTCTCGTAAATGGAATTTCTGTCAGGATATCAATGCTGGGCCTTCCATATCCTTATTCTTTTTTATTTCCCTTTATTTCTTGAAGTCAAAGAACTCAAAAAAAGACATCTATTATTTTGAGCAAAAGGGCTGTTTATATTGAACAAGAAAAAAAGGCTTCATTCAGACACGCGAAGATAAACTGAGAAGGGTTATTTTACCCTTTCTCATAGAGCTGCGTCAGCCCAGAGCCAAGGACACGAGCTGGTTTTATTGTGTTCGGCGTGTTTGGGATGAACTAAAGCTGTGAAATGCAGGCTAATCTTCCCCAGCTGGATGCTTGGGAGAGATGGTTCAAAACCCAGAAGTTCGTTTTCTACATACACTCACACCCACTTGGTGCATATATCCACAGATCATTCCCATACATCACTCCCGAAAGGGGAGTTAGACCTGCACTGCATCCTCCATCCTGCCAACACCGCGGTGTAGACATTCCAATGCTCTAAAACAGCATCTGAGGACACAGCATCCTCCCCCACTGCTTTCTCTAACAAGACAACGCTGGCAGTTCTCTGAATGCGGGATGTACACATAACACACACTACCATCGCTGCACTTGGTAATGGATGTGTTGCCATCCCAGAGCATAACAAAGGGAGGGAACCTTGGAGAGCACCTGCTTCCTCTATTGAAGAAAACTAAAGGTACCATCTCTTTCTCCCCCCACGTAGCTCCCCTTTGCCCACCTTCACCTACCCTCAACCCCCTGCCCCATGAATTTGAATCTGCCCTAAACTGAGCTTCAGGTTAATAAGGTTTTCAAATATTTTCGGAAGGCTAGGAGGAAGTGTGATCTTGCAGTTGCGCCATAAAAACAATCACAGGGGGGTCCCGAAGCGGCTGGAAGAGGCACCACAGCCTGAAAATGACCTCAGGTCAGCAGAATGGCTGCGAAGGCTGGCCCAGCCGCGTGGACCTTCGTGTGGATGGACTTGATGTGAAAACACAAACTAATTCCAGTCATGCATTTGTGCTCACTGAAACCTCCTCCTCTTTGCTGCAAAGCTCCAGCTTCAGAGACTGTTTCCCTGCAAATACCCTCACGGGGAGAATGGGAAATCCTCGCTGCTTCCTGCTCTTGTTGAGGGAGACACGATGAACCAATGGCACTCCTCCCTCCCCTTGGGACTCCGCATGCTCTGTGGCCATCTAGCTCCTGTTTCCGCTCCATAATGACACTGGGGAGTTCTCCTCTCTCCCAGATTTTAGACAAGGACGTCTCCATTATTCTTAGATTTCCAAGGTATGAGAGGGTCTTCTCAGCCTCCTCCCCAAAGACTTCTCATCCTCTTCCCTACACTGGGATACTTGCCTTACCCCCATCCCACCACCTTTAAAAATATACTTAATTATTTTTATTTAAAATAATCACCATTCATATCAGTCAGTTAGGCTGTGGCTGCTGCAAAAATACTACTACTGCTATGAAAAAAAAGAGGAGGAGGAGGAGGAGGAGGAGGAGGAGGAGGAGGAGGAGGAGGAGGAGGAGGAGAGGAATTGACCTTCAGTCTCAAAGAGTTATCTTTTTTCTAGCTCATGTTACATGCCTACATGTCCACTGTTCTCACCACAACTTCACCTCCTTGCCCCATCCCATGGGGTCTTTATCAAGTCAAAGGTGAGGAAAATTACTACTTCCATCATTGTGTTTTCTTCCTAAAACCGGTACTACATGTATGTCACAGATTCTGTGAACAGATTCCTTGTGGGCTTTGCTTTTGATACTCCAAACCAAGCTTCTGGAATTACAGAGCTTTCTTAAAATACCCAGCTTGTACAAAATTGACATCTCTGCACCCCAGACCGTTGCTTCTGCCAAAAGTTGAACATTTCCTTGCTCCTCACACTTGGCACATTCCGTGAGAGCATCCTGCTGAGGATAGTGGCTCTCCATGCTACTTGATCAGAGTATGTATGAAATGAGGAGTATGAAAAGCACATGGTTTGCTGTCAAAATATTACTCTGCCACAAATAAAACAGAGATAATGTTCACCATCAGGGTCTCCCCTACATCCCTTTCTTCTTTGGTCTACTTGCTCCTCATCTTCTTTACCCTCATAACCTTGCCTTCTACTAAAAACTTCTTTAGAATAAGATTCTGCTCCTTAGTTGACTCCTAAGTGCAAGTGGATGAGAAGGCTTGAGCGCTAACCCTCCCAGAGTGATTTGCTAAAAATAAAACCCAAATCTTCAGTAATGGAATTTCTAGGATAGGTGAGCCACTGAGTAGAAATATTTTAGACCAATGAGTCTTCCCAAAATTCTAAACATTATCCCAACTAGCAATTATTTCTCCACAAGTCAGCCCAATAAAGTGTTAGAGGAAATCTTGCCTCCCTGGACAGTTCATTGTTTCAAATCATTATTTTAAGTGACATATAAGAAGAATGCAAGTTGCAGTTGACATACTCAAATAGGAATTAAAGTATGATAAACAATTAATACTAAAGTGGACTGCTAATTCAAATATTTGAAATTGAAGTACAATTGTGAATCATATAGTATTAAACTGAAAGAGAGATGGCCAACTATAGACCCTGCTGAGATGTTGATTTTATCTAAAGACTGTTTTAATGCAACATTTATGTATGCAGGCATTTCATAGCTGGGAAAGGTTTCAAAGAGCTACAAAAGATTGTTTTATAATATAACATCATGTTGATACATTAGAGGAATTGTCTGAAATCAATACAATAAATGTCAAATAAGATCGAAAGAATGCAGAATACAGTAAAGATACAAAATGAACAATCACATGGAACATTTAAGCCAAGTCACAGCCAGAGAAATAATGACTCATTCAGACTGCAATGAATATCAACCCTGAATGTTGCCTTCCTACCAACCCTAAAAGGCAATGCCTTTGATAAGGAGAACAAATAGAAATAGTATAGGCTCCACATCCTATATAATCCTATATAATAAAGAGCTAACATGCTAATTAGACTGAACAGCAGAACAACCATCCAGACGACCTTCTGGATGACTGTACAGATGACCTTCCAGACGAAGCCGGGGTGGCCATCATTAAAAAAAAAGGGGGGCCAAAACCGGTTTGGCTCAGTGGATAGAGTGTCGGCCTGCAGACTGAAAGGTCCCAGGTTCGATTCCAGTCAGGGGCATGTACCTTGGTTGCGGGCGCATCCCCAGTAGGGGGTGTGCAGGAGGCGGCTGATCGATGTTTCTCTCTCATCAATGTTTCTAACTCTCTATCCCTCTCCCTTCCTCTCTGTAAAAAATCAATAAAATATATTTTAAAAAATAAATAAATAAAAATAAAAAAGGATTAGGATTTGATGAGTCAGCATTTGAAAAAAGATTTTTTTTTTTCTCAAATAATGGGATTAGATTATAGACTTAAATTTTAGATTAATGAAATTTTAAACCAATGAGTAATTTAGCAACAATAAGACTTCTTGAATGTGTAGAAAATATAAGTAAAATTGATATTGTTATTCTAGTATAAAATAACTCTTTAGGAGATAGTTAGAACAAATAAAATATACTTTGTGGGGGAAAACAGAGTTTTTAGTCAATAGGTATAACATTTCAGTTATACAAGATGAATAAATTCTGTAATACAATCTTTTTTGTGCTTATGGTTAACAATACCATAATGAGCACTTAAAAAATTGTCCAGAGGGTAAATCTTATTTTAAATGTTCTCACCACAATAAAAAAAAAATTGCAATCATCATGACAATATGGGGAAATAAAACAGGTAATTTTTAAACATGAATCAATTCAATTTACCAAAATTTTGACCATTCCCAAACCACTTTCACGAAAAGCAATAAAATATGAGTTTGCTTCCAAAGTTGACAAATGGTGTGTTTTGAATATTACTGAGTGCCCAACACTAGGATGATCAGACTCCTGAAATAATATTAATGATATAGCGTTATCTTACATTTGTGTGGCGCCTCACCATTGTCAAATCTCTTTCATTGTGGCTTTTTCCTGCTGCCTCAAGCCATTAACTACCCATAGGCTCTTTGTTTTCCTGAACTCAAGCCATTTATGCCCCTTATTTATGACACTTTGTGACTATATTAACCAATGAGCTTAATCTGTATTGGTTGATGCCAATGTATTCCACTAGCTCTACTTGTAATTTCCAGAATGTTTCTCAAATCAAGCTGTGCATTGACATGGAGAAAAGCTAATTATATTCTAAGGGGGTGCTGCAAAGTTCTCCAAACAAAATTAATCTTAATTTTCAAAAACTAATCTGCATGCTATTTCAGGCCTGTCATGCAATGTGAGGAATGGAAAGGGGTAGCTATAAAATGAACAAATGAAAGGGCATCGGGATTGCAAAACAACAGAGCACCACAGCTCTATGGGAGAGTGCTTCTATCAAGGAGACTTTTTAAATAGAACTTTAAAAAAGATAAGTTTAAAATAGTGTGAGGTCTGTTATTTGTTCATTGTTGACCTGGGTGTCACGGAGCTACCAGAGTCCTTTCCTTCAAGAAATACAATTCTAATTGGAACGATAAGACTCACAAAAATTAAATGAGAAAACTATGAAAGGTGGTATATAATTATGTGATAACTATGTGGTATTCAAAACTCATACGATAGAAGCTCAGAGCAGGGGGGACCTGTGGGTACAGCAGTACCTTAAGATGTGGGAGAAAATCATCTGTATGTTAGAGATAAGCAAGAGGGCCTTCCTGGCTAAAAGATCCGTGTACATCAAGCAATGCACGCAGGCACCTGCACAGCAGGTAAGATCTCCTGTAGGAGAGAATATCTGAATGTAATGGAAACATCTTCAGAAAGCAGATGGCATCAGATTATGGAGGGTCATGAAAACCTCTCAGTGAGTTTAGGCCTGGTACAACAACAGTGTGAAATAACTGTAGGTTAGTAAGAATGGAAAGAACACGATAAAAGCATTGATAAAAGAGGCTAAGCCTCACAGAGGGATGTGTCAAAGCTCTGAATTCTACTCTTGATCTAGTCGGAGTGTCATTGTGCAAACTGGATAAACTCCTAACATTCTCAAGGCCTGAGTGTAGCCTTAGGGCCGTGGTCAGCAAACTGCGGCTCGCGAGCCACATGCGGCTCTTTGGCCCCTTGAGTGTGGCTCTTCCACAAAATACCACGGCCTGGGCGAGTCTATTTTGAAGAAATGGCATTAGAAGAAGTTGTTTAAAAAATTTGGCTCTCAAAAGAAATTTCAATCGTTGTACTGTTAATATTTGGCTCTGTTGACTAATGAGTTTGCCGACCACTGCCTTAGGGTCAGCCATGTGTAGGCTTTTGGTGGGAAGAAGATATTGCCGGAACATCACTAATAGAGCATGTGCATTGGGTTATTTTCAAGTATAGAGATGCATATGTAGGACACCCGGGGAAAGCAAGTTTTCTTATGGTAACACTCCTACCCAGGGTTCCCCACTTCTGCATACATGATATTATGAAACATTTTCTCAGGTTGTAAAGATCAAGATTTTATTACTCTTCAACCATTTCATGTCCAAAGTAACACAATAAAACCATTTCATTTTGCCCTGTCTTTTAAAGGCACAGATTTATAAAATGTGTAGGACACTTTGGAGTCACAAATGCAGCTGACTCATTTACCCACCAAACTGCCATATGGGCCAGTAAGTGACCATATCTCTTTCAGGCACTGCACAAATTCTTAAAAAAAAGAATGTCATGAAGCCTATGCATTTTAACGGAAAAAGTAGTCCAGTTGCCTACACATGGTTATTTATTCACTGGATGTTCATTGAACAACTATTATGTTCCAAGCACTATGGCTAAAATTACCTCTAATAGACATTATATCCTAAGCTAAGGAAGGAGGAGACCCAGGATTATTCCCCTGAAATCGCATAGCTCCATGAACATAGACTAAGAGAAAGAGATGGAGACTTAAAAGGAGCAAATGTTGCCTAGAAGAGGTCAACTCAAAAGGGTGCACTTCTGTGAAAGGCGGGGCAGGAATAAGAGAGTGGAGGCTGTTCTGTTAGTTCTCAGTCATCAATGGTCCACCCTTTTATTCTTAGAAATGCTGTTCTCCCCAGGGGCCGAGGACAAAGTCTCACCAACTACAACAGTTACAGGTGATATAGAGGCAGTAGGGGGCATACATAAGAACTGAGTTTGAGGACATATAATGGGCTTATTCTGTGAAAAATGGAAATCCTGTAGCACGTGTAACTTTCACAGGCTCCTCCATTTGACCACTAAGCCACTGAGAAATTTTAATTTCACTTTAGGCATTATAAGCAAGCTGCTCTTGAAATTCTCAATTGTTCATTGGTCCACTCTAAAAGGAAGTTAGGCTTCGTGTCCTTAAGGCTGGCTCTCTATTGAAAACGCATTCGTCTTCATTTTTAAATGTTGAATCACATAAAATTTTTATTTCAAACTCAATCATTTGGCCTGGAAAGTTCCTAATTGATTAAAATGTCACATACAAAAAGATAGAATGTTTAATTCGTTAAGTGCCTCACATTTTTGACAGGTACTAAGTGGACTTGGTGAACACTTGCTGTCAGAACTCATTTTATTAAAAGGGGAAATGGAGAAAATCGGCCTCGCTGAATGTATGGCTCTCCACCGCCTAGCAAGCCTGCCTCTTCCTCAGGTCTCACACCGATCTCTTCCTTCTGGAGGGTCACTCCCTTGCTCTGTTCTGCTTTCACTGACAATATGTTTAAAAGAGAACAAACAAGAATGCTGAGAAAGAAAGTTGGGTGGTTAGAAATAACTGAGTGTGTGACTCTAAATAAACACATTTTCACTCTTCTGGTCTAATGTTTCCTAACAGCAAAAGTAGGAAATTGAATCAAATTTCTTAGATGCTTTTTCATTCATCCCACGAATTAATACTGTGAGGTTGTTTTCCTATATTCCTCCCTACCTACTTACCTCTTTTCCTTCCTCCCTCCCTCCCTCCCTCCCTTCCTTCTTTCCTTCCTTCCTTTTTTCCTATGAAAAATTCTTTGGAGGAGGAAAAGTATATCAACTGAATTTTTTTCTTTTTCTTTTTATAATAGCTTTATGAGATATATTCACATATAATACAATTTACTCATTTCATTTATCAATTGATTTTTTAAATATATTTTTATTGATTTCAGAGAGAGGAGGGGAGAAGGAGAGAGAGATAGAAACATCAGTGATGAGAGAGAATCATTGATCTGCTGCCTCCTGCTCGCCCCCTACTGGGGATCAAGCCCACAACCCAGGCATGTGCCCTGACCGAAATCGAACGCGGGACCCTTCAGTCCATAGGCCAACACTCTATCCACTAAGCCAAACCAGCTAGGGCCATCAACTGATTTTTTAGCCACAGGTATTTTTTAAGTTAACAATGAAAAAAAAAAAAAAGTCCAGGCACTTGAAATCGTGCTTTCCAAGAATCTTATAGGCCAGTAGGAAAAAAATGACACAAAATGAGAAGCCATCTCTATACCTATAGGAAAAAAAAAAAAAAAAGGCAGCAAAATGTTGTGGCTTTACTTAACCTAAAAGTATCCTGAATCTATTTTTCCAACTCAGAACTCTCTCTACATAGCCAAACTCATATTTCTGCCTAACTACTGGAAATTGCTACCTGACTATTCAGAAACCTTAAATTCAATCTCTTAAAAACTTAACACTAAACTTCCCTTTAAAACTGGTTTCTTTTCCTGCACCAACATCACCTTGGTCCCCGGGACTTGTATCCGTCTAGCCCTGCAGTGGAGGACTAGTAGGCACCCTTGAGAGGCACCTCTCCTTCAAACCCCCCCTGAATCAGTCAGTAACTGATTCTGCTGCTGTCCGAATACTCCTCTCATCGCCACGGCCTTCCGAGACTTGCACGTATCATCTTGCATCGAGATGTTTGTTTGTAAGTGTGTTTGTTTTACTCTTGTTACACTGAAATCCCATCCAATCAAGGACTGTGTCTTCTCAAGTTTATGCCTTGAGCACCTTGCATAATACTTGACACAGAATAGGTGCTCAATAAATTGAGCTCTGCTCTTAACAATTAGTGAGGAACTCATGTTTGCTAACTCCCTTGGAAATTGACACTTCCTAAAATAAACTTTTTAAAGCTTCAAGGACAGAGCTTAAAATTCTAGAATAATGGGATATTCACATCCATTCCATCTTCACATGTGTCATTTTCTACACTTGAATCACCTGCCCCTCACCCACTGCTCATTGTTTAATTCATTCTTCAGAACCCTTTTCCTCAAGCTCTGATGCCCTTCCGGCCTCTGAAACAGGGCTAATCTAGGAACGAATGGGCATCATCCCGTTAGAAAAAGGGGATTTTTACCAGCCAACGTGCTACAAAGGCGTGCTACCTGCTAGCCAGGAAAACGAGTTATCTGCAAAGCTCCGAGGCTTCCTCTTCCGTGGGAATGGCACCTACAGGAGGTGACAGGAAGCAGGAGCAGGAGGCACTGTGCTCAGAATGTGGCTCTGCCTAGTTGGCCTGGATTTACGAGGACATGGTAACCCTCTCTGTGCATCTTTAAACCCTGGCAGCATCGGAAGAGCAGGCTGAGTGGTGTGCCGGCTGCTTTGTTTTATGGAGATCTTTACAGCACGAGCTTGTTGTGCACAAATGCAGGGGGCACGCGCAGATGTTTGCACTCATTTGCTCTTCTCCCGGCAGCAGCAACCATATGAATGCAGTGTGGGTGGCCTCGGTAAGAATTACCCTCGGAGTCACTTGGTTACGTTAAAGGGAATTTGTTTCTCCCCACCTCCGGCTCATTTTAGAAGTCAGGAATGAAGCTGGCCAATAGGTGACGACCTCGCCCCTTCCGAGCTCTTCCCCTGATTTATGATGGTGTTTGCGTTTGCATTCAGGTCTGTAGGTTTCTCTGCTGCTTTGCATTTTGTATTCAGCTCCAGGAAGAGAACAGTACTGCTGTTCAGGGCCTGCTGGTGGTTTGGGGGTTTTTATCCTACTGTCTGGTTACTTGAATTAATACTATAATATTTTAGATGCCATTACATTTTTCTAGGACAGTCTTTCCTCTGCTGTGAGGAACAGTGGAGAATCGTTTGTATGTGATAGTGTACTTTCCTGATTCCATAAGTGCATCATTTGCAGTGAGCAAACTTGCATGACTTTGCTATTATGACAATAAATGAACGAAGATGCTCACCTGGCTTTTCGGAACTCTAATCGGAGGTTTGTTTAGGATTTTAAAAGACATTAAGTAGGTCAGAAAGGGAAAACTTCTGGAAAATAGTGCAAGAGCCCCTGAGGACTTCTCAGCTAGCCAAGGGTTTGGTTTCTCTGCTCTGCAGACTGGTCGGCTTCTCATAGCAGGTTCTTGAACTCACCGCAGTCTGTATCGGCCAGAAAGAACCAGGGCCCACGTGACATGACCACTCTCCCCTGCACCCTTTCCAGACGGGAGGGGCTCCCAGAGGACCTGTCCTGCTCAGGCATCCCTTACTTACCAACATTTTTAATGTGTAACACATCAGGGGACTCGGGAGTATCACAAAATAAGATTAGTTCTATGCTATTTTCTCTTTTTAAAAGCCTATCACAGCCACTCATTGATCTAGCAATGTATTTAGCTAAAACTGCACATCTCTTCTATTGTCATATCAACTGCTTTTTAACATTGCTTTAAACCAGCCCTGGCCAATGTGGCTCCACTGGTTGGAGTATCGACCCATCAACACAAAGGTGTGAGTTCAATTCCCGGTCAGGGCACAAACCTGGGCTGCAGGTTCAGTCCTGGTTGGGATGCATACAGGAGGCAACTGCTTGATGGGTTCTCACATCTCTCTCTCCTCTCTCTCTCTGTCTCTCTCTCTCTCTCTCTCTCTCTCTCTCTCTCTCTCTCTCTCTCCCTTTCTCTATCTAAAATCAAAAAGCATGTCCTCAGGTGAGAGTTAATGAATTTTCCCCATTTTTTTATTAAGATATTATATGTGTACATATCTTACCATTGCCCCCCCACTCCCATACATGCCCTCCCCCCCCCAGTGTTTTGCGTCCATTGGTTATGCTTATATGCATGCATACAAGTCCTTCGGTTGATCTCTTATCTCCCCCACCTCTCCCTAACCTTCCCCCTGTAATTTGACAGTCTGTTTGATGCTTTACTGCCTCTGTATCTATCTTTTTGTTCATCAGTTTATAATGTTCTTTATTATCCACAAATGAGTGAGATCATGTGGTATTTTTCTTTCATTGACTGGCTTATTTCAAGAGTTAAGGAATTTTTTTAAATTGCTTTAAATCAGAGTTTCTCCACCTGGGCACGGCTGTGATGGGTGTTACTGGGCTGGAGAAGTCTTTGTTGAGGGGCTGTCCTGGGCATTGAGGGCTGCTCACAGCATCACTGGCCTCTAAACCCTAGATGCCAGGAGAACACTCCCCAAGGTCATGACAACCAAATGTCCTGGCGGACACCAGTCACTGCTTTCCACAAAACCAGCTCACTTTTTAATGGAAGAAAGTTCGCGTACTACACAACTCCCAGGAAGTCAGGGTGATGGTGTGGGGACCAGGGCGAGGCTGCATCCCTGGGTTTGGAATCAGCCCGCTGAGGATTCACAGTTACCTACGCTGTAAAACAGCAGATAATAAGACCTGTTTGGGGAGGTATCCGAAAGGTAATATATGCAAAGTATTAGCAAACTATTGGGAACACGCCACCCGTTTAAAAAGGAAGAGCTGTTCTGCTATCAGCAAATGAAATCTATTAAACCGTTAAAGCTCACTTTCAGCCACAAGATCATCTTTAGGGCCCATTTCAAAGTTTGTTGTCATTGAGAAATGAGGATGGTACGGAATGTTGGGCTGAATTTATACAAGTCTGGGCTTCACATTTAGGTGGAGTGTACACTACGACGGCATCTGATGGGGTGGGGGAGGGGTCCAGAAACTACACCTGCAGAGCAAGCTCCCGGTGTTCCTCAGGTCATATCCTTATGTGATTACTACACCGCGCAAGTTACACTTACAGTACAGCAGGAACTGCTTTGCTCTTTTCCTTGCGAGCCTTTCAAACCCAGCCCATTGGGCTTCTTCTCCCCCTACCCCGGCGTGAAGACCTGGGCGCGTTCCACAACTTTCACGCGTGCATTTTGAAAATTCTATGTGGCCCTTCACGTTGCTTCCAAAAACAGTCCCGGTTGAGTAGTAAAAATTCTGGTGTAACTCCATATTCAAGTTTATCTCAAGACTGCTACTGCAGGAAGCAATGGGAAGGGGGTGGGAGCTCCTTCTGACGAACATGCCTGAAACTCCCCTACAGGAAGGGAGAGGAGGAGAAGGGCAGAGTATAAAAACGTCTTTCCTCACCGGAATCTGTCTGGCTGTGGCGTTAAAGCTGTCTCTCCCTCGGGAGCCTTTGGGTGTTCCTGCAGAGCCCTCATTGCTCTGGTCTTCCACCGCCATCCCCACAACAGGGACGCAGTGCCCACTGGGCCTGCTTGCCACTCAGGCTCCTGGTTCTCTGTGGTCCTCCTCCTCACAGATTCTTTGCTTGGGGTTCCATGCCCCTCCCAGCAGGTCTTTTGGAAGAGTCCCTGCAAGAAGACTCTAGACCCTGGTAGATGGTTCTCCATGGCCACCACTGGTTCCTGGGAAACACACATCTGTCACCCATGTTTGGTGGGAATGCAGTGTGGCCCCAAACCTCAGATTCTGCACTGTGGCCACAGCCCACTTTGCCCTTCAGATTTCTCCAGCAAGAGGCCACCCACAATCTACCATCCCCTCAGTGCAAAGGATTCACAAAAGCTCTCCTTGAAGCTCCTCAAGTGTATCCTCGATGCCCTTCTAATTAGCCTTGAGGTGAGCAAAAGGCACCAAGGACTAAAATTCTCCAATATCCAGCTACTCTCTGCCTCCACAATGGCAATTTACAGTCCCCAGTGAATGAGGGAACACAGGTCAAGTCCCACACAAGGGTACTCTAGCATCTCATCTTGGAATATATGGAGCATTCAGTCCTGAAACTCAGCCAAAACTAAGAGGAAATGTTCCCACACTCACATCTTGCCTAATACCAGAGGTAGATGTAAGGTTGTTGGAAATTGGCAGGTGTGCTTGAGGCTCCCAACCGACTTCTTAGGGCTGTCCGTGATGGGGCTCAGGTGTTCAGAGAAGGTGAAGGTGAGAGAGAGCTGACCCCATTCCGAGGCCAGGCTGCTTGGAGGAGTGGGTCTCTCGTCACCCATAGCTTAGCGTGACCACCAGCAGAAAAGCCATAAACTTATGTTTAAGCCACGGAAGCATAAGCAGTGGGAACACCACTATGTCACAGTTGCCACTTGGCCCCTGACAGGCAGGCTCTCAACCCAATTTGAGGAGCAGCCACCTAAGCATTTCTTCAAGGTTTCCCACTCAGAGTGAAGAAGGCTTGAGTCCCCTTCAACTGACTAGCCAAGATAATTGCTCCAGAGAGTCTCTAAAACTTTAGGGAAGCATTAAATCTTCCAGAGATCCGGTGGCCTCCAACAGAGAAATAACACAAATGAGTACTTGGCAGACAGTTGGTTGTTAAGAGAAGACTCTGGAATTGCTACTGACTGAAACCCTCTCTAGAGGGAGACTGAATCCAAACAAGCTGATGGGAGTTGGAGTCATGCCTTGAGAAACAAAAAGAAAAGGACACTGGGATTTTTTTTTTCTGGTGCCATCAGACCTCAGCTGGAGCAGAAACAAACCAACCGACCTTACTGCAGCAATGCAAGTGCCTTGTCCTATAAGATAGTGTCACAGCCCTGTTAGGGGGAGAAATGTTCTTTCAATAAGATGGGATCATGCTGTTTAGCTTTTGAGAAAAATTAGTATTTCCAATGACATGATTCCGTGCCAGGTACCCTAGAAAAATAAACAGCAGTCTAAACCCAACAACTGGTAGGAAAATGTGAAAACAATCTGAGGACCCAATTGTACCCTCATTCCTGGACTGGATCCCATTCTCTATCGAGATCAAGCCTTTGGCAGTGTTTCAAGGGGACCTCGGGGGTTATCTGATGACAGTCCAGGGATACACTTGACATGAAAATTCAGAGAGGAGCCTACAAACTCCATCGATGCCCAGATGGACTTTTCCATAGAGAGAGAAGTGGCATTTGAGTGACTTGCAGAGGGTGCAAGTTGAAAACATGATACGGGAAGTTAACTCACTGGGGAGGATGCATCTACAAAGACGCCCAACACCCTTAGGAAAGCCCAACTCTTAAAGAAGCTTCACTTTTATCAGACGACAAAAAGCCCAGATTAACTGAAATTTCAACCACCAAATGTGTTAAATTATAAGTTGTTGCGTTGTAACAAGTTGCAAATTAGAACCTTTTTTTAAGTCCCTTCTGAGAGTGTCCTAACCCTTCAGTTCCCATCCAGGGAGCTGGTTCAGGGGGCGGATTGCACAGGGAAAAGGTAGTGTCCTCGCGATCCCAGCCTTCTGAACCCTATGGAGAAAGGACGTGGTCATGCGTGGTAAACTAGATGCACCATTCCTGGGGGCTCCTGACTGAGACCCATGGCCTCGGGGGTGGGGTGGGGGTGGGGTGAAAGGCAAGGGATGAGTGTGAGAGAAACAAGAGCGAATGTGATTACTCTGAAGATTATCAAAGGCAATTTCTACAGCCCAAGAAACTTAAATTGCCTTTATTCAAATCCATGCCCTTATAACCCCAATATGCCATTTCCATTGATCCTTGATTTTGCCATAAATTAATATTCCTCAATTATATTATGCACTTATAGCTCCCATGGGCCCTCACTCTTCAATGTGTTGGAAGAGAGTTCCTTCTTGGAAACTGCAGAAACTTAGGCCACAGAGTCTCAGAATACACATAGTCTCACCGATGGCAGAAAGGACTGCCTGAAAATTAAAGAAGGCTGGGTGATCCTAAGGAACTTTGCGGACTCAATACATTCAATTGGGCTGCTGGTTAAAATGATTTAGGAATCCCAGAGACTTCTCTTCTGTTTTCTACCTCTGGAGTCTATAAAAGTGACTCCCCGTCTCCTTTTCCCAGTTACAATTTGATCACTCTGTTCTTATTCAAATAGCCACATGTGAGGTACAGCCTTTCTCAGATGAAGCAACATTACTCTTTGAGGGTGACACACTCTGAGCTGGGGGCGATGATTGCTAGCACAGCACAGATGGACGGGAAATTGTGTCTTCCACAGCACACTGCTCCCATATTTCACTACCAAATACAAAGCCCAGAGGGCATGTTTGCCGCAAAGAAATTTGGGTCTCTTGGAAATCCAAAACTCTTCTAGCCCCTCACCATATGACTGTTAGTTGATAAATCTCCATCTCCCAGCTTTGTGCCTCCAGTAAGGAACATGAGAGAACGCCCTGTTATCTAGTCCTCGCTCACAATAAATTTGAAATATAGCAAAGATAAATAAATCTCCCCCACTATCATTTTCCCCTTCTCAAGCAGAAGAGAATTCTCAAAGAGTAGCCCAGATCCCAGTTGTTAGACGCAGCTGTTTAGGATGTACTTCTGACATTTCCATAAATTCATATGGAGTAGAACAACTCTTCGTTAGTACAAACCAGCCTGGGGCAGAGATTCCTGGTGCTTTCTAAGCAATGGGTGCTAAATAAATGCAATTTATTATCGTTGTTATTTGTGTCCTTATCAAAAGCAGCCTCTGGCATGAGAAGGGCATATTTTTCTTTCAAATGCTCTTTACTGGAGAGTATTTTGTTCATGTACTTATCATAATATCCTGAGCTCCCTTAGCTGCGTGTGTGTGCGTGCATGCACATCCAATAATATCAGGTAATACAGGTCTGGTGCGACGTGCAGAATGAGACAAGGGAATCAACTGGGAGCTTTAGCTTCAGTTTTATTTACTCTAACTGTGAGCAAGTCATTTATTAATTTTATTTTTCAATGTCTTCATTTATTAATAATAACAAAGGGATCTCTAAGTTCACTTTTAAGAGAGCCAAAAATATGTTGATTTAAGTAAAACAAAAGTTTATATCTCCCTTACAGAGGTGGCCAGTCCAAGGCTAATAGCATGGTCCATCCATCCTCAAAAGATGGCTTCCACCCTGTGTCTAATATATCTTTTTATCTGCCCCCCAGGAGGTCTGTATCCCAGCCAGATGGAAGGAGGAAAGGTCAAGGGCAATACAAATCCCTTTATGACCATAATAGGGAAATGGCTCTTTGGTTCACCAGCCATTGGCCAGAACTTGATCACATGTCCATGAAAAAGAACAAGGCAAATGTAGTCTCAGCCAGGGTGCCCAGCCAAACCTCAGGTGCTTTCATTAAAGAAAGAAAGGAGAAGGCTTAATTCAGTAGACCATATAATTTATTGTACTAATCGGAATCGTAAGAATTCTGAAGGGTCTGAGATTTTATGCCACTTGAAAGATAAGTTTACCTGGAACAGTTCCATGAATACTGGCAAAGGCATGAGAATGCTGGGTCAGGACAAAGATTTAGTATTCGTGGCACTGCAAGGAGCATGGGCATCATCATATTTGCATTAGTTTAACTTGCCCTCCCAAGTCCCATAGTGGCAATGCTATCAGTCCAGGTGGGTGCCTGTACACATAGTTGCTTGTACTACAGAAGATGAATTTTGAATTTGGGAAACCCAAATCTTTTATAATGGCAGTAACATGCCTGCCTTTTTCTCTGGAGAGAGCCACATTCTCTATTTTCTGAAGCTATTCACTATATAAACATCCTGAAAAACATAGTCCAGAACAAAGGAGTTATTGCCTCACTCACAGGATGTACAGAAATGAAAGAGACCCATGGAGAATTCTCTCCCAATATGGGACACTATCAGGGAAGACACAGGATGCTATTACTAATTATGCTAGGACAACAAGTATGAGTCAGGACACTTTCAGGAAAAATGGGACATATGTTCATCTTAACATTAGAGGATCCTTAGCAGTTTCTGCCACATGTTCTAAGTTTGTAGTATCTGCCATCTGAAGGAAAATTATAAAGGCCACCAGTTCTTTAGGGACCAAAATGTATGTAAAGATAACAGTGCCCATTGTGGACATGTTTTTGTTATCACAACTGGCTCTTTCAATCTAATGCCTCTAGTGTTAGAAACAGATTTCATGTGATCTGCTGTGAATGTTGTATGATTAAGTGTGAGGGCTCTAAACTAGGACATCAGGCCACTGAGATCTAGGGTCAAATTTTCTATTACTTTGGTTTTCTGGTCTTGGATATGTCCCTTAACATCTTTCAAAAGAGATAGAAAGCCATGAAAAGGCATGGAGGAACCTGAAGCACATATTATTAAGTAAAATAAGTCACTAAAAAGGATAATACACAGAGTGTGATTCCAATCATATGACATTCTGTAAAAGGCAAAGTTATGGCAACACTGAAAAGATGTGCTTGCCAGGGACCTGGGGGAGGGAGGGATGAATAAGTGGAGCACAGAACTACTGTTTATGATCCGACAAACACTGTTTAGGACAACAAAGCTACTGCACACGATACCATAATGGCTGACATATGTCATGTATACACTTGTCTAACACCACAGAATGTATAGCATCAGGAGTGAAATCTACTGTTAACTATGGACTGTGTGACAATGATGTCAATGGAGGTTCATCAATTATAACAAATGTACCAAATGATAACAGGGAAGGCTATGCATGTTGAGGCCAGGGGGTATATGGGAAATCTCTATGCTCATGCTCAATTTGCTGTGAACCTAAAACTGCTCTAAAAAATATCCTATCTAATAAAGACAAAATATGCAAATTGACTGTAACTCCACAACAAAGATGGTGGCACCCACAGGCAATAAGGAGGGAATATGCAAATTGATGTGACAAGGCGAGAGGCAGAAGGCGGCTCTGGCCAGAGCGAAGGCAGAAAGGCGGCTCCAGGCGGGAGCCAAGGTGGTGCCAGCAGCCAGGGGAAGGCCTATTCTTGCATGAATCTTCATGCATTGGGCCTCTAGTAGTCCATTAAAAATAAAAGCATAAGCGAAACAGGGAAATCCTGTTGGAAGCATTTTGAAACACACACACAAAAAGAAAAAAATCAGTGAGGCTCAGTTCAACAAACACCAACAGACATGCCAGTCCTCTGCTTAAATCCTTCAATGGGTTTCAGGTTGGGTTCCTGAGACTGTAAGATGAAAATGTATGTGAAATAGATTCATTTGAAAGTATTCCCAGGAAACATGGAGAGAGTGAGACAGTGGCACTGGGGAGGTAGCCGTGGGGGGTGAGGAAGCCAAACAAGGGCACAATATCAAGTTCCACAAATGGTAACTTTCTCTCAACTCCTCAGGGAAACTGGAGACTGTGGCTGCTCAGAGTCTGGCCCATCAGGACAGGAAGTGAAGTCTTTTCACTTCTGCACCTGTCAATCATTGGTTAAGAGCTGCTCCAGGGAGACAAAGAGTCCCAGGCCCTTCCTGCTCTAAGAACAAGCACTCCTATCAGAAACAACCCTTGACCACAGACAAGGGTGCTGACTACTGGGATTGAAAGAGAACAAAATGTAAAGGGAACAGGAGGAGGATAGAGCACTGCCGAGTCTGCTGTAAATGGCTCCTGAGCAGCAAAGAGAACACAAACTCGGTTGTAAGGACACAATTGTTCCCAACTGCCTCTCCTGGACTCTCCTCACTACACACCAGTCCTGCTCAATTTCTCCATCCTCCAGGCCAGCAAGTTTCCACCTGGGGACTGTAGACTTGCTGATTCCCATTCAAGAGGATAAGAATGTATTTTGAAGCATAAAATACTCAAAAGCAATATGATCTAGAATTAATTTCCTGTGGAAAAATACTCATGGAAGACCTCCAGCCCAAATAAAAATAAACCAGACCAACAACAAGAAAATCTCAAGAAAAGCAGAAATTCAACAATCAGAATATAGCATAAGCCAACGGGTAAGCACTAAAATTCCAAATGATCTGAACAAAACCTGAAACTTAAGAATAAGATTAGGTGGAGTGAATAAAGCAGGGAAACGTGAAGTAAAATAAATCTAAATGTTTTATCATATTTGGTGAGAGTCCTGTAAAAAACTGTAAAATTATCTCTAAGCCTTAAAAATCTGTTTTTTTAAATAAGTGTAGAAGGATAGGAAAAGATGCAAAACTTCCAGACAACTAGAGAGAGAAAGGAAGAGCAGATGCCAATGCCATACCAAGTTTGTAATACATGCTACATGTTTGAACTTCAAAAACAGTATACTGTTTTAAAAGATAGCTGTAAAGAAAACACACCTTGTATGATTCCACTTATATCAAATGTTCTAGAAAAAGCAAATCTATAGAGACAGATGCAGATCAATTGTTGTCTGGAGTTGGAATGGGAACAGAGATTGTCTACAGATGGACATGAGGAATCTCTCTTAGGTGACGGGACAATTCTAAGACTGGATTGTGGTGATGGTTGTACAGTGAACTCAGTCAATTTACTAAAAACCTTTACATTCACTTTGTGAACTTCATGGTATGTAACTTATACTCCAGTAAAGTTGCTTTAAAAACAATTACTGATCAGGATAGCCATGGTGTGTGCATATATAGATGTACTTACATTTCCACAAACAAGCCCTGCGTTAGGATATTTCTATATTCTTTGAATATTTTTCAATGACAAATATTACTTTGACATTCAGAAAAATGTATAAGGACAAATATAAATACTATCATTGAAAGCTCATGGATTTGATGAGATATCGTCCCTAACACCCCTCAGCCTCCAAAATCAATAAAACTTGATTTCATAGATTGTCTGCCAGAGATGGCTGTGCGATATGTTTTGCCAAAGTAGAGTAAATAAAGAACAGCAAGTCCTTTGTAATGGCAACATCACAGAACGGGGTATAATAGAGGTGATCACTAACACAACACCGCTCTGCGTGCTTTAAACGAACTCCCCTATTTAATCCACGTAACCACCCACTGCTGCAATCCACCCAGTAGGTCGCTGGCAAAGCACACAGAGCTGCTGAATGCTGATCAGGGTTTAAATCCAGGCAGTTAGAAGCCAGGTGCCTGGGCTCCAAAAGCCACGCCAGACGGCCCGTACCTGGGCCGTGGTCATATTATACAAACAAATTCTTCTCTGATGACACATTTGCTTCCACGAGACATTTCCTACATTTTTCATTTTGTTAGTAAGCTTTTATTTTTTGTATTATCATTTTTATTTACTAGTTCCACATTGCCCATTCAAATCAATGGTGTGTGTAAAGTAGACATCCAAGGCTTTTGTTTACACAATTCTAAGTAGCTAATACAGGACATGGCACCGAGTGAGGCTTAGAGAATGCTTATTAAATTATATTGGATGCTTTCAACAACATTTCTCTCCACAAATCCAAATTGGCTGACAGTTTTGAAGACAACCTCTGAAAACAACACAAAGGCATCACGAACAGGCCGAAACCCTTCCTATTTCCTTCAAGGCTCACCCCCTCAGGAAGCCTGACACAGTGGGGATTGCCCACCAAAAGAACATCACAGCCCAGCACATTTCCATTATTTCTACAGCTTCCCCCATCAAGTAATTAACAAGCCAAGCTCCCGAGACGGGTCATCTATCAACCAGACGGGCCAGGCTCTCCTACACCTCCCACAGAAACAGGTAGTGCAGCATGTTAGCACTGAAAATAGGATATTAAAATCCATTTAGATTCTTACATCATTAGATGCGGAAAATAAATCTGGTCACTAATGCTTAGCTGTGATTTCCTTAAAATGATGCTGATCCTGCAAAGGCCTGTGCTTCTGCAGTTAAATGCTACAAATGTTCATCCTGCAAAATGAGCCTTAGAAACGCAAAGATAACATTTGTCTTAGAATATGACAATAATGGCCTCTTTTCTCATTCAGTGACCCATAAAGCCCAAATAAATGCAAAATCCTGGATGTAGTAGTGTTCGAGGGCTCCCACCTATCTGTTGGGGTTACTGATGTATCCCTCCACCAGTTTTTGTCCAGCTGAGATAAGAATAACAGTTCCCTCAAACAGCTGGCTTCACAGCTCAATCGGAAAGGCTCATTTAAATGTAGCCCATTCATTCATTTTGAAATTAAGTTATATTAGCTCTTGCCATCTCAATGTTACAGTCCTCAAATATACATGAAAAAGTTATTATCTTATTCTTCTGCAGTCTTTAAAAATTAATAATGCTGAAGGTCCAATTTTCATAGAATTAAAGTCAGTGAATTACACAGATTTTAAGAAGTTCGGGCTTCATTAGTCATTTTAGCCCCCCCTTGAACTTATAACCATCATTCATATTCTGTCAATATCATCCTATTAAAACTCTTCGCATTATAAAGTTAATTTTACAAAAAAATAATTCTCACTGCTAGTCACATACCATATTGGGTAATATTTTCACATTAAGTATTGAGATAAAAGCCTTTTCTAGCTGAATTCCCACCGAGAGATTGAATTTTCTTTAAAGTGTCAGTGTCAATCTCTCGAACACTGAGGTAAGCTTCTGTATTGTGTGTTTTGAGTTTAGTTTTTATATTGCATTTCTGATGTTCATTTTAATGAGAATCATTGTTTAGGCCATCTTCCGTCAGACAATGGAAGAATAACTGGCTTATATCTAAAGTACACATTGACTTCTCTATATGCCTATTGACTTGCAGGGAGGTATCAAGAAAGCCAGCCTTGTGCAAATGGGGTGCGTTCTCATGGGGTTTACAGCAGTCACCTTAGAGGTGGACTAATGGTTAGATGACCACGTGAACAGGCTCTGTCATTTTTATTTTCTCCCCCTGACAGTTATGGAAAATATCTTATTGCATTTTGTATCTAGCACAGTTCCTAGCACATACTTGATAGGAAGAAAGAAAAGAAATGAGAGTGGGAGGGAGAGAGGTTGGAGATAGTTTGCAAAAGTGCTTGGAAAACTGTAAATGCCATCTTACCTAATAATAGACAAACATGTAAATTGACCGTACCTCCACTATGCCCACAGCCAATCAGGAGTGAGTTTTCAAATTAACCCAACAAATATGGCGGGTTAATTTGCATATGCAGGCATGGAGCGGCTTAGGAGGGGCAGGACACCTGCTATGAGGGGGGGGGGGCGCAGCGGCGGAGGGAGCTACAAGAGTGGTGCTCTGGCCGGGAGCGAGGACTTACAGTCTCCTGGGCGGCCGGGAGAGAAGCCAGGGGAAGGAAGGCCTATTCTTGCACCAATATCGTGCAATGGGCCTCTAGTGCATACATAAGAGCCCGCTGTTATTGTTGTTTTCACTGGCACCCAGGAAAGTGGCTGATCTTACTAGTATAACGTGGTCAGGTGTGCTTAGATCACGCCCTCCTCACACTCATGTCTCTTTCTCTCTCAGTAGCACTGAATTAACTGTCCCCTGTTAAGGTCTGACAATTCCTAAACCAAAGCAAATCCATCTTCTTAAGCAAAAAGAACAATTGTTGCCTGCCTAGGTCTAGTTGACAGGGGAATAAAATGCTTTTCCATTCTAACAAATAAAAGTTGTCTCTGTTTTCTTTCAAATTTCTTACCTCACTCAGACTTGCAGATTTCCCCAGAGGAGGATTGAACGGGCCAACAGGCCACTGAGATAAATGTCACAAAGAGAGAGTACCCTAAATAAACACCACAGCATTCTTTGTCTTTATACAAATTTATATTACTTTTTTGATCCTCTCCCAATGTCCTTTCCTAAGTTTAGAAAGTACCTTAAAATTACATTTTTTTTAAAAAGACCTTCTGTGAAAATCTGTCAAGATGTACTGGTTTTTCTTTAGTTATGATTGTCCAGTTTTATTTAAAAAACAATAAAACAATAACTGCTGACATGTACAAAGAAATTCAATGCAAGTACTTGCAAGCAATGCATATATCGTGATAAAATGTGTGACAGAGAGAAAGAGAAAGATCCCATATTGGTTAGACCATGTCAGAAATATAAGGTTTAATTCTACTTGTCATATTATGAAAGGAACAATAAAAACTGGGCTGCTTATCGGAAGAGTGTGATAAATCTCTGAGTGTTGTTATATGAGGACATTTGAGTGAAGTACGTTTATTGAAGCTGGATCCTAGAGAAACCTAGAGGACAAGAGGCATGTCTATTGCCTTTAAATATTTGAAGATCTCTCCTGTGAATATGAAGGAGGCATATTTTACATGACACTTGACAAAACTGGGACTAATATATTCAACATAAGAACCTAAATAGCATGTGAGATAGTGAGTTCCCACCCACTTGGGGGAGAAATTCATGAGTTTGGTTTGGGAAATATAATCTTGGGGTGCCGAGCAGACATCCGATGGGTAATATTTTTAATTCTGAAGTGTGTGAAAGAACTGGAAGAAAAGATTTATCTGTAGGCAGGTAAGTAAATGAGATTTGTTCTTCAGCTCTCCTTCCTGTAAAAAGGTAACCTTTTGTGAGTTTACCAACAGGAAAAAGCAGACAGCAAGATTTGCTGGGTAAGTAATGGCCTTTGGCATGACTAACAGCAAGCATATCCTAAAGCACTCTCTCTTAAGCAACACATAAAAGGATATTCAGCATCTGATCACTGCTATTTTACGTGTGGAAGACACCACTTCAAAATAACAGTATGCTGCCTGAGAAGGCATTAAGGTAAACTTGGATTGGGGCGCTTCTTTTGAAGCTATTTATCGAGAAATATCATCATTCCTGATGTTCTTCAGGATTGACAACTGTCTCCAGTTGTTTGCCTTTAAGAACCATTTAAAGGACCAAGAGAGAAGGAAAATTGAAAAGTAAATTAAATGTCACAAGTGAAGGGCTGTCACCTCAGATTTAATAATGTCACTGCTGAAAGTTAAATAACAGGTGATCATTAATATGAAGATTGTGAAAAATCTACTACGTAATTACAGAAACCTATAGCCAGCATTCTCAGAGCTAAAACGAAATCATCCATATGCAGACCTTTCTAAATGATGACTACCATATACAGAACCTATCCTTGCCAGCCCATTAAATCTAGGTTGTCAGAAGATATGAGGATAGGATTTGGATTATTTTTACTCAAATACAATCTATTTGATTTATTCTTATTCTTTGTTTGATTTTAGACTTTTAAATGGATGTGACTAGTGTATCAGTGGTGTTCACCTAGTTACCTTGCAAAATGGTTCCCTCTGCAGCCAAATACTTTCTGATTACATGGAGTTGAACATGGACAATAATTCAATCACAGTTTTCATGGGGATTGTTCAAGAATGCACAGCACACAGACTCATCCCTCAACTTCACTCGCCCATCCCTATTCTAATATACATCACCGGGATGATGGCATTCGGGACCGTATTTCATCAGCACATGTCTTTCTCCTGATGTATTGTGTTTCATTCCATCGCTTTTAAAGCGACACAGATTTCCTACTGAGTGAAAACTCATAAATAATATTACAATTAAAAAGAAAAGATTACTTAGAAGGTACCAAGTACATTTAGATATGACTTTTAAATGGCAGATGCACAGCATTTTTCAAATCTCAGAAACATCTATTATGTGGTCTATGAAGGACCTGGGGAAATGATAATTTTTCAGACTTTCACACTTTCTTGGTCCTTTCTCAGATAAACACACATCAAGAGATAAATTTATACCCAGATTTTAGGGGTATTGAGGATAGATATGGAAGTCTGCTCAACCTTTATTTTTTGTGAGACCATAAATACATCTCTTGGGTTATTAACATTCTCAAAGTGTCAGAAATAGCACATGTACTGATTTTCTTATTTATTGTTCTTTGTCATCCCTCTATCTTCCTCATTTTTCTTCTGGTCAAACTGGACAGGGATAGCTTGAAGTGTAAGACTACTTTGGGGGTGGGGGGGTCAGCAGTTCTCTCTCAGGCCTATTCTAATAATGACTCTTGCAAACCCCACCGAAGATGCCAAGCTAATAATTGGATGACGATTTAAAAAGCCATCATTACACAAAATTATTTGTGTAAATAATCCATGGGCTAGCAGACCAGGGACTACCTAACCTATGGCAACCAACTCAGGACCAAGGTAGCAACTAGTTCTTTTGTTCAATTGTTTAACAAATATGTTTTATACACCTGTTGGGATCACAAGTATATGCATTGAGCAGGAATTCTTGATGAGACAGTGGAGTGGGAAGGAGGGCTTCCCAACTCCCCAGGTGCCATACTTGATATAAAGAGTGTGGATTCAATCAAGTGCAAGGCTTTTATTTTGCTAGGTGGGGACACAAATTTTGGGGGCAGGGCTAGATTGTTCTGGCCAATAGAGGAGAGGCTGATTCTGCAGCCCCCGGGAGTTTTGGTCTCTGGCTTGACTAGTAAGGGCAGAAATAGAAGCAAAGACATAGATTCTAGGAATAAAGATAAAATTGTCTTGATGGCTGTTAATATGGAAGGTACCAAAAGCCAGAAACAGTTATTAGAGTGCATAGCCATACAATCCTTCTATCATGTGGCTGAAGTATTAAGGATGCAGAAAGTATCAGATTTAATAAAAAATAATATGGTGTGTATACCATATATTCCAGAACACATGCAGAAAGGTCTATAACAGTGCCACACTCTAACATGCTAATATTTCTTCAATGAAGTATATGACTATAGATAACAAGTGGAATAAATAAAGAATTGAGATAATTCCATTCTGATTCAGTCACCTCAAATGAACTTAGACAAGTTCAGGTTCATAGCCAAGTGGATGATGAGACCCTCTCCGTTTTCAGAGCTCTTTTAATTTCAGAATTCAGAAACCCATATTTTGCTGGAACAGATATAAGAGTCTTGGGTGCTGGGTGATTTAGGCAGGTGTATCCTCTATTTGTTCCTCTCTGTCTCCAAAGGTGGGAACCTTCTTGACTATGAACTAAGATGGGAACATGAATGCCCAGTCACATCCACTGATTGCCATGGAGCTCAAGAGCTCTGTGAGAGATCAAGTAACCTCCAGAAATATTATTAGACTTTATGGATTCTTTATGATCCAGGTGTGTCACCTAAGAGCCCACTTCAGAGAAAGAATGAAATCCCTGAGAGAACATCACCCTAAGATGGTAAGAATTTTTTCCAAATATGTCAGACTGTGTAACATACTGTACACTGGGTACCTTGACTCAGAGTGTCTCCAGGTAAAGACTGGGACTCTGCCTGGCTGTCTCCTAAGCCAGATACTCTCTTCCCACAGTCAGACAACTCCAATAATTAAAACAAAACAAAACATCAAAGAGGTGGTTATCCTGGCCAGAGAGGGAGAAGAACACAGGACATGGATTGTCATGGAGTTGTGGTTGGGGGGCAGCAGCAATGCAGGAAATTGGAGATCTGAAGGAGGCCAATGGTGATCATCAAGAGGTAGAGAAGGTTATAGGGACGAGCAGTAGAGTGAAAACAATCCATGGAGCAAAGGAGGGCTAATGTGGCAGGCAACAGACCATGGGGTCTGCAGAGCTGTCAAGCAGGGGCTGGTCACCACACCCACCCAACAGTGTCTCAGAGGGAGTCATTGCATAGGCAGGGAAATAGGATGAATCACTTTCCTGCTTAAAGCAAATTGGGGGTGCTCTATATCTGGAGAATTACTCCACATTTGACATCTTTGTACTCGCTGATGAGAATCCTGTGATGCACACTGAAAATGACTCACAGGTTTGTCTATAGGATAACCAAGTGAATGGTGGTACTGCCAAAAAACTCTTTTTAAAGCAGTTTTAGAGTAAGATAGTATATTTGGAGTCATACTGAGTCGAGGTGTTTATATATCATGCAGATAAAAAGATCTAGTGAGCTATTAGATGGACATTTCTCAAGTTGGTAGATGTCTGTGCTGGCCAGAATTATTTCAAGGTGTAGGTACAAGACCACAAACATGTTTAAATTACTTAAGAACAATAAGCAGATGATAATAGATTGGTACACTGGTGATAGAACCCTGCAGAATACCAACATTTAAAAAATGAACCAACAGAAAAGCTAGAGAAATAATAACAAATGAGCAAGAAGAGCCACATAGTACAAAGCAAGGGAGAATAAAGATTAATAAAGAGGCAGTGGTTGGCAAGTGCGAGAAAGAAGATGTATACATTGAATCTGCAAACAAGGAGGACATGGATGATATACAGGGAACAGTTTCAAAGCACTGGTGGAAGCCAACACTAAATTGTAGTAAATGGGTGGGAGTTAAGTGAAGAGAGGAAGTAAAGCACTCTTTCGAGAACTTTGAAAAAGATTAAATGGGATAATTTTTTTAGTACAGTGCTGGCAATTAACACAGTCCCTTCAAATTACATAGAGGTATAAAGCACAACACCAGGCCTTTCCTAGGAATGTATTTGTGTAGATGAGAAGGGAAGATACTTGTTGTTCCCCTGTTCTACACTCAGTACCTCTATTTGGGGATAACCACCCAGGGTATCTGGAAGGAAAGGGGGCACAACTTGATAGCTGACTGAGACCAAGTAAAGATGCTTGGCCTAGGAACCAGGATGCCTAGGCCCAAACTGCTCTGTAGCAGTGGTTTACTTTAAAAACTTCCCGTTGGTTCTGTACCCTATAAGAAATGAGATTTTAATTATTTACTTTGAAACAATGACTTTGAAACCCTTGACTTTTCACTAGCCTAATGTATCACCTTTAAAGTATTTTCTTATATGATACTAGAGGCCCGGTGCACAAAATTCATGCATGGGGGCAGGGGTCCCCTCAGCCCAGCCTGCAACCTCTCCAATCCAGGGCCCTTCAAGGGACATCCCTCTCACAATCTGGGATGGCTAGCTCCTAACTGATCACCTGCCTGCCTGCCTGATCGCCCCTAACTGCCCGCCCCTGCTGGCATGGTCACCCCATGCAGCCTGCTGTTCAGTTGTTTGGTCATCCCTCACTAACCCCCCTGCCGGCCTGGTTGCCCCACACAGCCTGCTATTCGGTAGTCCGTCCGGTTGTTTCAGTCATGACAGCCCCTGGCTTTTTATATATTAGGATGATAGCTGATTCAACTGTTATGCCTATTTGCCTATAATCCTTGGCAATTATATAATTTTACCATTTATATTTTTATGTTTGTTGTTATTGCTATTATTATTAATCTCTGACATTTCAGAGAGCTCTCCCATTTTTTTCCCTGAGGGAAGAGGACATTGCAAAGATGCCAGCCATTTTTCTAACTGTGAATTTATCCTAGTTAACTTCCCCTAACTATCCACCACTCTAATCAAGGATGGTGGATACAGCAACCTAAGCTGACCAAAGTTATTTGTCAGAGTTTCTGATCTTCGAATTGGCAAAATACCTCCCATAGCAGCTGGGTATCACCTTTCCCATGGCACCCAGTCAATCATATTGAAATAGATGACTAGGCAGGCACAAGCTGGTCATGAATTCCTGACAGAGAGATCAATCTCCCAGTCTCCATAATCCTTAAATTGTTTTTCCTTTGGGGATAGGAAAAGAAGCAAAAGTCCTTTCCCTTTTCTGTCTTGTTTGTGGTAATACCTCATTCCCATTTCAAAGAAGACAGCTGCTACTATTTCACTCCTACCTTCAGAATAGGTATGGGAGACAACTCTGTGATAATTTATTGGGATTCCCTAGCATTCTGTTGTTTCTCACTGGCCAAAATATGCAAAAGATTATCCTTATCCTTATGCATTGGTTCCAAACCGGTTTATTCTGGCCATCAAAAAATTAGCTTTCATCTGTCTAAATGTCCTTCCAGATAGCAATTCTTGTGGACATGTAACTATATGGTTTATGATTTAATTGTGATTAAACCAATGAGAGTAAGTAGGTCTACAGTAACTCAAAGGCTATCTCAGCTAAGTAGACTTAACCCTTTTGTAGATATACAAATTATTTAGCTCATCAATCCTAGACCATCTCCAAAAGTAGAGCTCATTAGACTACATGTTGCTGTGTCTCTAATTAAAATATATTTAATTAGTGTGCAGCATTTCCCCCCATTAAATTGTCATTATTATAAGGTTTGGGAACCCTACTGCCAAGACAACCTGGATGGGAATATATGCAATTCAACCTTTATTAAAATTCTAAGTTAGCTCAAATGTAACGGTGTTCTTGGCTCCCATCACTAAAACGTCAAAAGAATACTAATTTCTTTCTCTTGTCTGTCTCTCCAAAAATGTATTATTTTTATTCCCTTGAATTTTTAACCTCATTATTCCTACTCACCAATTTTGATACCATTGCTTTTTTCCTAAACTATACATTTCCCTCTTAGATTATCCTTCTGATCAATACTGCCCACCAAGAAAATGGAGCACTACAAAAGCAGGAAAATGGACACAGAAAGGGTCTGCTCCACCCACCATGACTTTAATTCTAACTATATCCCAAGCTTAGCTCAAGGTATGCTTCCTCCATGAATTTCTTTTTAAGCCTCGTGGATGTTCTCCTCTTCTGAACCTCTAACCTTCCCTTTCTGTGAATCTCATTGGACACTTGCCCATGTTCTGTGTATTGCTCACTTATGACTTTACACACATTGATTTGCTCCACAATTAAATCATACACTTCTTTGTGATATAAGCTCCTCTGACACCATTTACTAAGAAATAGCTGTGTCCTGGACACAGAACTACATGATGAAGTTACAAAATTGAATAAGAAAAAATAAAACTAGTCTTCAAGAAGCTTACAGAGCAGGTTAAGCAACAATGACTTGCACACTGCTTTGTCTCCCAAAAACTCAAATGCTAAATTATGATTATGATAATGACATCACTAGGATAAAATGATGTATAGGCTAATCAAGTGGCAAGAGACTCAGATAAAATTGTCAGTCCTTCATTATCAACTTTCCTGAAGAATTCAAAGCAATAACTTTGAAGTCCCCTTCTTAAGATTCTGAAGATATCTTTTTGCCTTGGTGTGCTGACCAACCTCACTTATCTCTGCAAAACTGTCTCAACAAAGACATATCTTGGTTCTTCCCTGGAGTTGCTTTGAAAAAGAAATATCCTCCCTTCTCCTTCTACCTCCTCCACATTATTCCAAGCCCTCTTGATGTCAGTGAGTCAGTTAAATGATGATCCTAGAAAAACTGATCAATTCCAGCTTCTCCTTGATGGACTGATCCAATAAAGAATTCAGGAAACATCCCTCTCTGATCCAAGACAGATATCATAAAATATTGCTAGGTTCAAACAAATATAGCTGATTGTGCCCTGTAATTACTATTTTATTGTGCATAATAAAACAATTAAAATTATGGGAATAATTTGGTTATTTAAATAAGTTTCAAAAAATGTTTGCATGCAAGCAGATTTTAACTCATTGTTCTAGGTATCGTGAAGCAAGAGAACAGTGCGGCTCAGTCACTTGAGCTTTGTCCCATTCACCAGGAGGTCCCCAGTTCAATTCCTGGTCAGGGCACATGCCCAGGTTACAGGGTCAATGCCCAATGGAGGGCATGCAGGAGGCAGCCAATTCATTTTTCTCTCTCATCGATGTTTCTATCTCTCCCTCTCCCTTCCTCTCTCTGAAATCAATTTAAAAATATATGTATTTAAAATAAATGAAGCAAGAGATGCTCTTTCATAAATTGTCATAATCCTTTTGGGATCACTTCTGACATCCACAGATATTCTATCACTATTCGATAGAAATTCACATGATAACTTTCCTATTCTCTATTGCCCAGTCACAGAGACAATCTGAACTTTAAAATCTCGGCCTGGTTCTGGATGGTAAATGATTAATGAATAACACCCTGAACTGCTCTTACCGGGAAATTTTTTTATATCACAAGTGTCATTGCCTCATTCATTATGCTCAGGGTAGTATCGCTTCTATCCTTGTCTCTCAATTAAAAAGGCATTCTTCTCTCCAAATAGTGTGAAAGATAAAATTGCTCCAACACAAACATTGCCAAGAATGCTATACAGAAAGGAGAAAAATGCACCCCACACCATAGCATAGACCAATCTTCAATCCTTTAGATATTGCTATTAATGTATCTAGACAAAATTTACTTTATTTAAATACTGCAGTGCATTCAATATTCTGGAAACCAAAGGAGGCGAAAGTATGCTATCAGTGATGCTCAGAACATCATGGTACCTGAGATCTTTTCTGTCTAGGCCTCATGATTATTCATTCTACCTGCATGGTGTGGGACAATGGTGGGTAGAGAAGATACTCTTGACCTGGGGTAACTTTCTGTGACAAATAGCCTCAGTCACCACTGTCCCATGGAGGCATATAGGAAGCCTAGATTTTACATTGTTTTCTAGGACTGGCTCTGGTAGAAATTGCCCCCGTAATTCCATTTCTGCCTCATTTTAACCACTTTGGAAAGCCTGCTTATGTTTCTCATACTGCCCCATATTCTTTTCTTTCAGCGTCTCCTACAATCTGCTCTCTGACCTTTCGAGTTCTGAAAGAGCAAAATTTAAGGATGTCTGTGCACGTTCCTTCCCAGGGATACTTATGTCAATGGCTGAAATAAAATTTCATCTGGCAGCCAGCTGGTGAAAGGGTCTTGCAGAAGGAGAGCCATATCAGAGCTCTCCTGAGAAGATTATGAAATCACACTGTGCACACAATGGCAAAATTCACT
This sequence comes from Eptesicus fuscus, assembly GCF_027574615.1. Taxonomy (NCBI): domain Eukaryota; kingdom Metazoa; phylum Chordata; class Mammalia; order Chiroptera; family Vespertilionidae; genus Eptesicus; species Eptesicus fuscus. The sequence continues at coordinate 86,165,440 of NC_072484.1, forward strand.
TGTAAAACGACTGGCCTGGAGTTAGAAATAAAGATCTAGGGAAATCATAGCTCTGATTGACCTCTGTTTCTTCCAAATGGTTGGTGCTCATGAAAAGTTACCTATCCTTGACACCCTACAGTCTTACCATTTGTTAACCATTCAGGCTATTAAGGAATCGGGAATCAGCACTGGCTAAAATAAAGAATAAGTTTGCCACATGGTTACATAAGGAAAGATAGTTGAGCCTGAGCTGTGTCTGCTTACAGGTCAAATTCAGCATATCCACCCTGCTCCTGACGAACAGCACAAGTAAATCCAGGCGCCCGCCTCCCCGTGCTTAACGGAGATTTCACCGTGGCAAGCCGAGTGCCATTGACTAGGCCACTTTCAGACAAATCCACTCAAATTTACCTAATTGCAGGATGCGCCCTGTCCAACAGCTTCTTCAGCACAGCCCAGTGAAGAGAAGCATCATTAATTGGTCAAAATGTGTCAGATACACAGCCTTTCAAGTAGAGGGATCTCCGCAAACGTCACTTCACACAACAATGGGTTGGTTGCTGAAAAGCCTTCATCGAATACCAAGGAAATGGGAAGCCCAGGGGTATCGGAGGAAATCATCCACTCTGCCCCTCATTCACTCAGTGAGCGTTTATGGGATTTAGGAGGAGGTTACTGATGCCAAGGTGAGGGTTTAGCACTCCTGTCATAGACCCAAATATACAGAGGTAGAGTAAGAGAGTGACGGGGGCAGAGAGAAGGCTGAACTAAGCCCTGGGCTATCTACATTTGCCACTGTGACTTTCCCCTCTCACTCGGGGAATGCTCCGTGTTTCTAAGGAATGACAGCAAGCTTAGACAAGGCATGATTTGAAAGAGAGCAGGGCCTCTGAGAAAGGGCTTCATAGTCAACATGAAGAGCAAGATGGGAGAGAGAGACGGTCAAGGGCCAGTACTCAGGGACTGTAAAGCAAAAGCAGACAACAAGTAAAAGGGGAATTATGTCCTTTTATCCCCCATGATTTTGCTCACTCTCCCATTACCATCTGAAGCCAGAAAACAGTTATAAATGGATCTTACTTCCAGCGATTCATGGACATGAAAGTGATACAGCATATTTCATCTTAGGAACCACAATATCTTTAGAGGCCTTTTAATGCCATCAAGTCTGATGACAAACTTTCGAGTATGTAGTGAGGTCCTCTACTAGCAAGACTTCCCTGTGCTAGGTGAGAGGGAAATGTTAATAAGACAGACACAGGGCCACCCTGGAGGGAAGTTCAGTCCATTGAGTCAGGGGTGAGGGAAGGGGGACAGAGCAGGTAGAAAATGAACGAATAACCAGCCCTGTAGGGTCAATTTTACCATTCTGGTATGAAAACCTAAAGCGCACATTCCTCTCCCACCAGGCGTGGACCACTCCTGTCCACTCCCTGTAGGTCAGTCGGTGACGTCATCTTCAAAGAAAAAGGGCCTCCCTGTCTGTGTCATTCACTCACAACACCGAGAGGCCATTCAGACTAGTTGCAGGCAAGTTCAGACTAGAGGACTTCTATTTCCATTTATTTTCCAATCCAAATCATTACACCAACCCTTTGAATGCCTCCAGGTGACTGAGTCACAAACACCCTTGTCAGTGGTACTTGACATTAACGAAATTGATTGCGCCAGACTAGAAATCAGCTACATGATAAGTGATGATGGCTCCACTGAACTGGAAGGGGCGGGAGCTTTCTACCTTCCATCAAGACCTTCCAAAGTCAGTAGAATCGGAAGATAAAATCAGTATCTTTTCACGCACGTAGACTTGTCATGTTTTGCACTAGTAAAAACCTATAATGACATACTTTACACCAATGTTTTCCAAGAGTACATTCTAAGTGAACCAAGCTGCATGCACAAATTAGACTTCGCATTTAATTAAAATTATTCTAGTAGCTCAAAACATAGCCACATGCATTATCATTCTTTTTATTAATTTATTATTTATAGTCTTAGTCAGACAATTATAAAGTCCTTTTAGATTTATTAAGCATCTGCTTTGTGTTTATACTGAGAACCAAAGATTTAAAACATAGTATCTGATCTTAAGGATTTTATCATTTATTTAGTAATTAAGCAAGTACTGTAATGTATGAAACAGTATTAATTCACAAATAATAAAACTGAGTTAGAGACGATTAGACAATAGGATATTAATTTATAACATTTCACACACTTCTAATTGAATGATAGAATGAAATTAAAAATAGAATGATCAAGTAGGCTAATATTTCATTTAAAAAAAGGGAAGGCTTCCCTGAGGGAGATGAAATAATTGCAAAAGTTTGGATTACATATGCATAGCCTGATACAAAACTACCTAAAGCAGGAACCATAAGGTCTTATATATACCTTATCAGGGCTACTCCAAAGGTGTGTGAGACCACAGGAATTATTTTTGTGGGGTCCCTATCTAAATAGTTTGATTTAGAAGTGTACTAAAAATTTGTAAGCCTTTCTGACATATGATATATTGATTAAGGTTTAGAATAGCGGGTGGGAAAGGGGTAGATACATATTTCTTTAGTGCCCAATCAATGACACCATCTCTTCTTCAGCTCCAGGAACTACTATTCCTTTGTGGTTTTTGTCGGGTGTGTCCTTCTTAGATAATTTCCATCTCACCTCAATAAAGAGGTAAAAGAAAAAATCATCCTAAACCTCAGAAATATTGCCTCTGTTCACACTCATGGCCAGGTGTTTCTCGAGTCACATATTGGGGACCACACCCAGGGAAGGGTTTCTGTGCACATTTTGTCCACTTGTTACTTTTAAAGAAAACCGGTTTGGTTTTGTTAAAAGTTAAACTGCGTCATATGGAAATTTTCAAGAGTTTCTAGCGTATACATTGAATCGAATCAGGCAGCGCCAAACAGAACGTGGTAAGAAGGACTCCCCATCAGGACCTAGGGAAGAGAGTTTTATAGAGAAGACACAGAAGAAAAGTAAGGAAATTACATATGTACTTGGCATGACTTAAGCTGCTGCCTTGTTTGAAATAGTCTAGTTGGTTATTTTGACTGGTGTGGGTAAGTTTCATTTTCTCAGCCATGAGTGCATGGACTCTGGCTCAGGTTTTGGCTTGCTTCTGTAGGCTGCCAAGGCATAGAGCCACCTTGGTCTAATGGCCTCCTTGTTTAATTACAGTAACACTTTCATCAAACACCTTTTCTTCTCATAAACAATTAGCTGCAGTTCAATGAATCAAGCACTTTTTCCTTTAAAGTAAGCATGAATCTAGTCTTGGAGAAAGAAGCGAGATTGCAGGTATAAATACAGTCGGGGGTTGGAGGTGGGAGTTGACTCACTGCTGCTACAATTCCATCATCAATAATACTGTCAGGTGTTTGTCCCTGACAGGGACATGCTGGTCTGTCTGATTTTGGTTCAGTGCAGACTCGGCTCTCAGAAATGATTTTGTTCTCCCTTCATCAGAAACTTTATCAGAAACAGCTTTGTCTGCTGAACAGATGGGCGAGATAGTAACTGATATGAAGGCATATGGTTTCGAGAACAGACAGGAGTAGGCATTCCAAATATTAGTACAGTTTCTTTCAGGTTTTCATGAAAGTGACACATGAATGTCAATAGGCAAAAAGAACAGATAACATTTTCAATCATCTCAAAACCTACTTGCTGAAATCAAAATTAGAAATCAGCTGGCTCGCATCCCTACAGGAAGCTGTGCCATCTGTATTGCTAGCAATGACAGGGCAGAATGAAATAGGTTGGGCCAACTAGAAACCAGATTCTTCATTCATTTATTTAACAAATATATGTTGAGCACTGAAGATGTGCCGAGCACTACCGGATTTGTGGGGTAAAAGAATAATCAAGTCCCCGTTTCTAAATTGAAAGGAATGAGTTGGAACAGATCACCTCTGAACTACAGATTATAGTCTATACATCTATTTGGAGTAAAAGAATATCCGGTGATATACATAAAAATACAATATACACATTATGTAATCAAATATATACATAGGGCGTCCCCAAAAATGTATGCACACTTTGAATAATTATAAAGGCACAATGGGTTAAATCTGAAAAGAAAGAAACAGTAATTGAGCTATCAGCTCTTAAAGTATGTATACAATTATTTTTTTTTTTTTGGAACACCCTATATATACTTGTACATATTACTAGAGGCCTAATGCACGAAATTTGTGCAAGGGTAGGCCTTCGCAGCCCCAGCCCCGGCCCCACCCCCGCCCCCCATCCACACCCGCCTTGGCCTGGCTGCTGCCTGTGTCTGCTGCCACACACCCCCAGTTTCCCGGTTCTGCAGAGCCCCTCCCCCCCATCAATTGTCCCACAGAGGGTGGCATGGGCCTCCCTCTGTGGGGCGATCATGGGGCAATGGTAGGCCCCCACGACCAATCGCATTGCACCCCCTTTGGCTGGCCTAGTGCCAGTGTCTGTCATAGCATGGTCATCCGGACGGCCATTCGGTCTATTTGCATATTATGCTTTTATTACTATAGATACCATGTATACATGGATATATAAACACATGGAACTATAAAAAAAATATATAGGATATATTTGCATTTTGCATCTAATGATATAACCAAAATGTTTTATACCTTAAAGTGTTTTTTTTTAATCCTGCAAAACACTTGCTTTCCAAATACAACACCCCTGAGAGCAATTGTGCACACTGTTAATTAGTCTAAGAATGACTTCAGGATCAGTTTTTCAAAAATATTGGCTGAAAGGTGAAGACGGTATAAAGTTAGAAAATATGTAGCCCTAGTAAGACTATGCAAACACCCAGGGAGACCATATCTATGCACTTAAAAACTTCCTTGATGCCTTGCAAGCTCACAGCTGATGTTCTAGGGCAGGCTGGCTCCCTAACAAAGGGCTGCCCACATTCATTGTAACTTGAAATTCTCCTGCTTTCCTCCGGAGGGGATTGTGAGGTGCAGGTGGTTTGGGTAAAATACCTACAATCAAGATCTTGTTCTAACCATCTGTAGCTAAACAAACAATAATTCTTTTTTTTAAATGAGCATTTAAGGGAAAGCTAGTAGCTGAGAATATGGCTGAAAATGGTTTCATCTAATATGCTTATGTTGATTAAGTGTTTCCATAAAGCATTTCTGAGTTACTGAAGATGGTACAAGTATAAAAAAGAAACTTAATAGAACCAAAATGGAGCACCCTAGAAGCAAGATAAAATGTTCCCTGCTGTCCCTAAGAAGACTGCCCAATACTTGCACACTTTTCAGCATCAAAGGCACAGCAGCGCGTCCTGTTCGCTCCCCCTCCGGGCTGTTGTCAGGCTGTACCGGAGAGGAAACGGGAGGATAAGAGTAATAAACATATAGATATGAAATACACTTATAAATGGTTTTGAGAGAGGAAAGAGACAAAGTCTATTCATGAATCTGGGTTTAAGGAAACCTACTAAAAATTTTAGAACATAGTAAAGCAATTTATTTTAAAAAATTAGTAAATTGTTTTACTATATTCTAAATATTTTTTCTACAGATTCTGAGCTTGAAGGGGAGAGAGCAGAGTCGGAGGCTAACAATGGAGTCAGCCGGTGGGGTAGATCTCATACCTCCTGCAATTATTCACTTGTTCTCCCTGTAGGAACATACCCAATGTGGATTTTCCTTTAAGTTATTCTTACATAAATAAAAGGATAAGGCCACAATAAAAGAAGCTGAAATTGAAAGTCAAGATGGTTTTATAAAAAGAATTAAAATTGCAAAAAGATCATTGAAATTGCAGAGACACAACTGTTTCTTCTACAAGAAGACAAATAGAGGAAGAAAATCTATCCCTTGCTATCCTAAATTCTAGGATGTCATGACCCAGAGCAAAGGAGTTTAGGAGCTTAAAGATGTCTCCATTCTAGATCGAGAATGGCTATGGGCAGTATATGAACTACTAGAGGCCTCTAACAATTAAAAACAAGTTTACTTAAAGATGACATTCATCATAAAGAGTATCGATCCCACCATTCCTCCATTCCACAGCACATACAACTAGTTCTTGCTATTTTTTATTATTAACTTGGACATGGCCTTAGCAGTCCCCCTGCTGCCACTCTGTGTCCCGCAGAGTTGGTACTACAGATGGAACTTGCCATCCCTGCTCTACAGTTAAAAGAGGAGAGTGCAATTTATGCCTGGTTGCTGCATTGCTTTAATCTTGCTTCAAAGAGAATAACTTTTGGAGCCATTGATGAAAACACTCAAATATGGATGATGAATACTTAACATATATTTACTCTTTTAATGGGGAGTTCTACTTTTCTGGAAAAGCAATATGAGCATTAGATCAGGTTTTTGTTATTTTTAAAATAAACTCTTTTGAGAACAGTTTTGGTTCCCAGTAAAACTGAGCACAAATTACGAGTTTCCTCACCTCCCACACATATAACCTCCCTCACTATGTACATCCTGAACCACAGTGACACGTTTGTTAAAAAGATGTTTAACTTTCTGAGGAAACTCCATACTGTTCTCCACAGTGGCTGTATCAGTCTGCATTCCCACCAGCAGTACACGAGGGTTTCTTTTTACTCTGCATCCTCGCCAGCATTTGTCATTTGTTGGTTTGTACCTCATTGTTGTTTTGATTTGCATCTCTCGGATGATTAGATGATTAGTTTGAGCATATTTTCACATATCTCCTGGCCTTCTGTATGTCCTCTTTTGAAAAGTGTCTATTTAGGTCCTTTGCCCATTTTTTGATTGGATTGTTTATCTTCCTTTTGTTAAGTTGTATGAGTTCCTGAGATACCATCTCACACCTGTCAGAATGGCTATCATCAACAAATCAAAAAATGACAAGTGCTGGTAAGGATTCGGAGAAAAAGGAATCCTCATGCACTGCTGGTGGGAATGCAGACTGGTGCAGCCACTATGGAAAACAGTATGGAGTTTCCTCAAAAAGTTAAAAGTAGAACTCCCATTCGACCCAGTAATTCCACTTCTAAGAATATATCCGAATAAATCAGAAACATCAATCAGAAAGGACATATGCACCCCTATGTTCATAGCAGCACAATTTACAATAGCTAAGATTTGAAACAGTCTAAGTGCCCATCAGTAGATGAGTGGATTAAAAAGCTGTGATACATCTACACAATGGAATACTATCCTATATAATAAAGAGGTAATATGCAAATTGACCACCATGCCATCACAAGATGGCGGTGCCAACAGCAAGGGCGGGGCCAGCCACTCCACGCGCCTGCCACCAGAGTCCCCTCAGCCCCACCGGGGGCCTCGGACGCTCCGGCACCCCCCACTGACTGACAGCTCGCCCAGGCTCCTCCAACGAGCTGCCCATCCCTCTCTTCCTCCCTCCCCCGAAGCTGAAGCCTGACTGTGGTGTCCAACAAATTGGAAGTTATAACTCATGTCGTTGAGAGTATCCTCCATTCCTCAGCCAGGGCCAGCCACACCATGCGCCTGCTGCCAAAGTCCCCTCAGCCCTGCCGGGGACCTCAGGTCCTCCTGCACCCCCCACTGACTGAGGCTCAGGCAAGCAGGGCCAGCCAAGGCACAGGCAAGCTTCAGATGGCAGCTGCCCAGCTGTCCAGGGCTGGCCCGAGGCTCAGGTAACCAGGGCCCGCTGAGGCTTGCACTGCCAGCAGTGGCAGCAGCAGAGGTGTGATGGGGGTGTCGCCTTCCCCTGATCGCATAGATCGCCTCCCATCCCTGAGGGCTCCCAGACTGTGATAGGGGGCAGGCCGGGCTGAGGGACCCCCATCTCCAGTACATGAATTTCATGCACCAGGGCCTCTAGTCTATATATATAAAAGGCTAAGCAACCCTCTGACAAGCCAGTAGGTATGACACACATTGACCACCAGGGGGCAGACACTTAACACAGGAGCTGCCAAGATGCAGTGACTTGGCAGCAGCGGTTCCCGGGTGATGCACCCGGAACCATAGAGGAGGGAGCCTGATTCCGGGGTGCATCACCCGAGAACCGCCCTCTCACAATCCGGGACCTCTAGGAGGATGTCAGAAAACCGGTTTCGGCCTGATCCCTGCAGGCCAGGCCAGGGGACCCCATCTGCTGGAAGGACCCTGCTCACTCCATAGTTTTGTCTTTTCCAAAATGTCACATATATGGAATCATACAGTATGTAGCCTTTTCAGCTTGGCTTCCTTCATTTAGTAATTTTCATTTAAGTCTCTTCCATGTCTTTTCATAGTTTGACAGATCATTGATCTTTAGTGCTGAATAATATTCCATTGTCTGGATCTACCACAGTTTACTTATACACTCACCTACTGAAGGACATTTTGATTGCTTCCATGTTTTAGCACTTATTAATAACAGAGCTCCTGGAGGTAAAACTCACAAAAATGTGCCCATCCCTGGAGTTTTTTCTTAAAATTGTCCACTCTGAGCCCCCAGCAATTTGTCAATTACTATTTCAGGTTTTCCTACCCAGCCCTGTTTCCTGCAAAGGTTTCCACTCTGGTGAGTGTGGTTCTCCATATTCCCCTGCTAGTCTCTCCAATGTAGGGAATACCCCATGACCTCAGTTCTCAGACAAATCTACGAAGGGTTGCTGATTTTTCAGTTTATTCAACTTATTGTTAGGACAGAGTGTCAACTTCAAGCTTTTCCATGCCAGATCAGAAACTGCATGTGTGTTGTCATTTTAAATCTCAGTGCTTCGTGATCCAAGCCAGGATGGGGTAACTAAAGAGGCAGTGCTGCTCTGAGCAGATTCATACAAGCAGCTACCATAAACACAAACCTTATACCTGGCAGAAACTAGCCAATTTCCAGAAACTGTCTTAAAATTCTAAACATATTTCAGTAGCAACAAATTTTACAGTAAGCTTTTCTGAAGTTTGTAGATCCTTTCTTCTCTGCAATGCTTTTCCTTGAAGCACCCTTTTCCTGATAGTCCTGACACCACGCTGGACAATGCTGGCCGGACTGATGTGTAGTTGACTACAAAGCAGACAAACACCCAAATACTATTGGGCTCTACAAGTATTGGCCCCTTCGTGACTGGCGAGATCCCAATTACAGATTCAATAAGGTCTTTCCTAATCTCTTCTAGATCTAGATCCAGAATGGTGGTTAAGAACACAAACTCTGGAGCCGGACCGCTTGAATCCAAATCCCGGTTCTACCACCTACCGGCAATTTGGGCACGTTCTTTCATCTCTTTTTGTGCCTCGGTTAAATGGGAATGATAATAATATTATACGTATCATGCGTTTGTAAAATTAAATGAGTTAAGATATATAAAGCTCCAAAACAGTGCCTGGCACAGAGTATGCATTATAGTAAGTAATATATAGTGCCAACTCTGATAAGATCTTTCTAATAAACCATACCAAAGCCATGGGATTCTGGTGGACTGGGAAGAAGTTGTGGTAATGCCTGAGATATCAATCCCTCAGCCCCGGGGGTGGCCAGCAGGGAACCAAGACAATCAGCTCTGGCCAAAAGGAACCGGGTATACCATTAAAATAATTTGAAATTTTTATGTGTGTCAAGATGTGAAAAGGGTTTGGAAAGCACTACATTTTTCCGTTTCCCATTAGGATCCTGTACATTATTACAGACCATAATATCTTCTATTCTATTTCACTTTACTGTAAAGAAAACACCCTGGGAAATCGCCTCTGACTTTTTCATTCTCACACACCATTATAGAGAGCCTCGGTGCTGATTACCCAACCGTGGTTTTAAAGCTGAATAATTTCACACTGAACTATTTGTGTTCCTTCCTGGGGTTTGGTCTTTTTGTGTGGGAATGGCACTGAAATTAATCATGTGTCATTTTAGTCAGACTCTGGAGCATTTATATTTATTCCAGAAAATTCCTCTGCCTGCCTCCTAACATGGCATGTACCTGGTAAGTCAATTGGACAGTATGTACACCAACCCCTTCAAGAAGCAGGCAATTCACACTTCAGATGTCCTGAGTCTGAAGTTGACTTCCTAGGGCCTATGTGAAGTTCAAGGGCCTGGCTAAGTGGCCTGATCAGGTGGGAATTGCCCATACTCTCCCCTCAGAATAACTACGGCACCGCATTGCAACACAACATACATGCACTGTGCTGCTTTCACGTTGCTTAGCAATTTTCCTTAATATTGCATATTATAAGCGTATAGGGGAGCATTACCAGGGTGAAGTTATTTGAGTATTTTATTCCTTATATCTCTTTGAAGGAGACAAATTTTAAGCTTTTCTCAACTTTAGAGTTGTTTTCATCACAAATAGGTGTGCATATACAGTACCATTGGGAGTTTTGAGACCTATAAATCATGTTTATTTAGATAGTTTTCTAGTTTATGAGCAACTACATCAGATAATAATGGAATATTTTCTACTTATAAATAGCCCAAGAATGTGATCAATACTGTCATGTTGCTTAATAATTGTTAGTGTGGGTCTGAAAAAGTAAAGGAAAAGAGATATTCCATTTAGAGGGGAAATGGGAAGGAAGAAGTGATTTCTAAGTTTTGTTGTTACCCAGAGGAAGAATATACTGAAAACTTCCAGAGTTACTTGGTAAACACACACATACAAGAAATTCCAAAAGACTTTTTAAAAGGAAAGTATTATATGAGGTAGGTAATTTAAGCCAGCTCAACTGAACTCCCCTATAATACTTTTAGTCCTGCTTTTGTGCCCATTCTAGGGCCTCTTTTGGGATCTTAATTTCCTCATCTGTAAAATTAGAATATGCACTAAATGGAACTCAGGTCCCTACCTATCAACCCTGAATTCTATATCTAGTGAAAATATGCTTCAGGACTTAAAGGGAACATTTTTCAATGGTAGCTATGTTTCACATCCTGAGGGTGGTGTGGCTACCCACAACTGGGTACACTTATCAAAACTCATTGCATGATAGTCCCGTTGGGACCCTTTGGCCACTTTTATATTATGTAAATCATATTATTGCTGATCCAAACCAAAGAAAGAAAGAAAGAAAGAAAGAAAGAAAGAAAGAAAGAAAGAAAGAAAGAAAGAAAGAAATGAGGTTATGAATTAGCATAATGGTTATATCTGGTGATAAACAGAGGCTTCTAAAGTTCTGATTATGTTACTGACTTGTATGGCAGACACATGGGTGTTTATTTTACAACAATTTGTTAAGATGTGCCTTTATGGTTTATTCATTTTCCAAATTAAAAAAGAAAAGGAGTCATTAAAGAGAAAATCAAGTTTTCCACTTGGTAAGAGGTGTCCAAAAATCCTCTAAATATCCTCATAGAAAATTAATTTTAGTGCATTTTAATAATATATAATATATCATAATACAATTTTTAAAGTATAGAAGATCTGGGGAAGTCGTGATCAATAGATTTAACTTATCCCAGAAGTAAATCAATATGTTTTAAAAATGACTATCTACTACGATCAAAGGAGCTTGGAGAAGAAATTCTAGCGTCACAATGATGGCCAGATTCCCAATAAGCAAAGGTTTTCTAAGTTGTGATAAACTAGCAATGTTTCCTTCACATTCTTAGCACATGCTCAATTGAAAATGGAATGGATGGAGGAGTTGACAAAAGCTTCATTGACTCATTTTCAGGGCATAAGTGACTGAGCCCTGGAATTACTCATGCGATCTGTTTCCTAGGAAACCATTTCACCCAGAGCTCAAGTGGAGATTCCTTTGGGGAGAAAAGGGTTGCTTGTTCTTAATATTTTTCTAAAGAGACTAAAACGTATTGCTGCGGATATGAGTTCTTCCACGCGGCAGCTCTAGTTACATGCCACTTGTTTGGCAAACAAACAAATCATCTCAGCAACTTCTTACAGCGTTCAGAGTCAGATGCAACCATATGGAAGCAGGTGACAGCCATCCAGGATGGCACTGCACTCCCCTCATTTTCCCCAAATGTTTCTCTCCCCCTCTTGATGAATTCGCAAAGTCAACATGGAGTGCTTCCTTCTGTTCGCTTTAAGCCAACATCGGGCTTTTTTCATTGCCGCCTAGATGGAGCTCTAACTATGAGGCCCAGCCTGCACTTCCCTGTCATCGCTCCACACACAGTGGGCCGGCTCGGCCCCACCTCGCTGCCTTCCCGTCCCCCTGCCAGCAGTGACCTCCGGGGGCAAGCTTCCTTTGCTCACCGTGGCCCCTTTTCTGTGACATTCGGCACCAAGTCCCTGTGCTGCCAGTCCCAATGCGGCCTTTTGCCCAGTGCGTATCACTGGGTGTCTACCTCAAGGTTTTGTTTTCAATAGCCCATCGGGTACTCCAGATTCTTTGCTAAAATTATGGCTCGAGTCCTGACCTCAGATGAAGGACCAGGCCTGGGTGTGATTTCTGTGCAGTACATGCCTGTGCACTGCAAGCCTCGGACCTAGGCAAGCAGGCTCCTGCCTTTGCTTTCCTCTTTGAGCTGTAAGCCTGCTCCACCTGCACCCTCAGAATCACTGGGGTGCCTGTGAGAAACACGCACTGAATCAGCTGAGCCCCCGGTAACATGCACCTTCAAGCTGGGAAAGCATCTCATTAGGGGGCACCTGCTCTGGCTCCCCTGTGACCACACCCTCTTCATAAAAGGCCATGTCTGAGGGGTCGGGGGACGTGCCCACCTGGACCCTGGGTCCCCCTCGTAGGTCAAGGTCCCAGGACCCACTCCTGGGACAGAGGCAATTCGTGCCCAAAGGGTCCCAACGGGGGCCACTTCCAGAGCCTGCATAGACTTCTTCAGTCCATACCTCTGAGGCTGCCAAGGCCGCTAGAAGGTGGAGATGTGGAACAAGGACTTGGGAGGCGCACTGTCCGGGTGCAGAGGCAGGAGCCGCTGGAGGGCAGGGTGGGTGGAAGGGGCAAGAGAAGAGAACAGCTGCCACCTGCGCCTCCCCCAGGGCTACCCAGGAAGGCCGCCTCCTTTCTGTGGTTTCCCCGCCGGGAGGAGGGCATCTGTGGTTCCCGCGGCTTCCTCCCGTGTATCTGACTCCCCAGGGAGTGCTAAGTTTGAAGAGGTTTTGGAGCTTCCACGGTGTGTTACACGGTCAGTATCCTAAGGTGTCAGTGGGTTGGTTCTCTGCTGCTTGCCCGAGGCCAGGAATGTTTAAGAAGCAGGCAGACACTGCCTCCATCCTGGGAAGCTCTCTCTCCCGCACATCTCTGCACACTGGCTCTCTCTCCTTTCTCTGGGCTCCCTGTTTGTACTCCCTTACTGCTTACATACACACATACACACTCACACACACACACATACACACTCACACACACACTCTCACACACACACACACACACTCACACTCACTCACACACACACTCACACACACACACTCACACACACACATACACATACTCACACACAGTCACACACACACACACACACACTCTCACACTCACCAAGCTGGACCTGACCTGCACCTTCCCTCTACTCTAGGACGATGCTTCTGCTCTTCACTCCCAGTAGTCAAATGTCCTTGCACATCTCCGGGGAGTGTCACCCCTGCCCCCCGTTTCTGCTCTCTGTCCTCCCCACTTCCAGGTGCAATGGCCAGGAGCATGTGCGAGCTCAGCGCTCACCTACCTGAGCCCTGTGGCCAGCCAGCTCTCTCCTATTTCATTGGGAAGCAGTTGGGAGCACAGATTTGGAGCCAGACTGCCCGGATGCAAAGCCAGCTCCCCCATTAACAAGCTGTGTAACCTTGGGCGACCCTCCTAAATGTCCTGGGCCTAAATTGTCCTCATCTGTAGGACCAAGATAATGTAGCACTTAAATTATATGATCGCTGTGAATCAAAATATGAATACATAATATATGAGTTAATAAATGTAGATCATGTAACACTGTGCCAATATGCATCAGAATGCTATTTAAGCATTAGCTATCAATGTTATTATAAGATGTAAAACTCAGGCCTGGTCTTTTGGATGGAAATAGAGCAGGCCTGCTGGCCTAACAGAATTCAAAGCTGCTTAGGGCTTTCTGATCATTGGAAAACCAAGGGATTATTCAGATCATGCAGATTAACTCACTGGATATGAAGGCTTTAAGCCAAAGCACCATTCACTTATTCATCAGTAGTACATAATTATTGTGCATATATTATGTTCCAGGCCCCATTTTTGGTTCTTAGGGTGTAGGAGTGAAAAAGGCAGACTCCTGCCCCCATAGAGCTGATATTCTTGTTCCTAACAGTACATATCTGCTGCCTGTGCCTTCGTTCACTCCCTGGAAGAGAGGTAAAAAGCAGGGTTCTATTCGCCCAAGCTTCTGGGCCAAATATCTTTTCATACCATCCTATATAATAAAAGAGAAACATGTAAATTGACCGTACCTCCGCTACGCTCACCAGCCAATCAGGAGTGGGTATGCAAATTAACCTGACAAAGATGGTGGGTTAATTTGCATACACAGGCACCAGGCAGAGAGCAGAGTGGGAGAGCCTGCGGAGAGTGGAGCAGCTTGGGGAACTTGGCTCCTCAAGCCACCAGACGGAGAGCAGAGAGGGCGAGCTGGCGGCTTGGAGGACTTGGCAGAGCGGGAGGCCAGGGACAGAGACAGAGCAAAAGGGAAAGGGAGCACCAGGAATTCTGGGAATAGTAGTTCTGGTGGCAGACGGATTTCCTAGACCAGGGGTCCTCAAGCTTTTTAAACAGGGGGCCAGTTCACTGTTCCTCAGACCGTTGGAGGGCCAGACTATAGTTTAAAAAACACTATGAACAAATTCCTATGCACACTGCACATATCTTATTTTGAAGTAAAAAACAAAATGGCAAAAACACCCGCATGTGGCCCACGGGGCCGTAGTTTGAGGACGCCTGTCCTAGACACTAGAGCAAAGTGAACCTGGAGCAAATTACTGTTGCAGTGGGGGATGGAGGGAAAGCAAAGGTGAGAGACAAAAGTAAAATCAGAGTGTCTAGGAAAAATTAAAGGGAAGATATCCTAAAACTTCCAGGAAATCTCCACCAATGAAGCAAAGAAAAAAAAAATGTCTCTATTATTCTGTGAACAACAAACCAAACTGGGTTGGGGTCTCAGACAATTCGCTCATATGAATGCAAAGACAGACAGAAACTCCTGGATTGGAGAGGGCTCCCCTGAGGGCTCTCAGATTAGAGAGGGTGCAGGTCGGGCTGAGGGACCCACCCACCCCCCTTCCACTCACCCCCCACCCCCCATGCACGAATCTTCGTGCACCGGGCCCCTAGTCTTCTAATAATACCCCAATAATCTCATTCTGATTTGTATTTTTCCACCTCTTTAGATTCCTTCCACCTTGTCCTTGCCTTCTTATACTGACTTCTTATCTAAACTGGAGCTTCTTTCAACTGTGCCTTTTAGGTACTTGTCTGTGAGCTACACTGGAAGAAGTTAGGGCTTGAACTTTGAATCCTGGCTCCACCATTTAGTTGTGTGGTGCGGGAAGCCATCCATTGTCAATACTATCATGAGAGTGCATCAAGGAACTCGGAAGGCTGGTGAACCTTGAGCTTTAGCAGGGCTAAAGCTATGCACCAATTGTTCCATGTTGAGATAGTGATGGCTCGAAGCAATTTCCTGACCTGATAGCCTCAAAGTAAATTTTTACTGATCTTTACTGACCTTTGAGACGGTCTGTCTGCTACCTGTTTGCCATGCTTACTGAGGGCAAGATGTGTATCTAAAACTGAATAAAAAGCAGATAAGACCAGGTTTCCACCTGGCCCCCCAGGCCTTCTAAATTCATATTTCTTGTCTAGTGTTTTCATTTGTGCATGGCCCCTTCTTCAGATCCTGAACCCCTGCCATAAAATTTTGCAGCAGTGTGGCTTTATTAGCTTCCTATTGCTGCTATGACAAATTCCCACACATTAGTGACTGAAAACAACACAATTTTACTAACTTTAAGTTGTGGAGCTCAGAAGTCCAAACTGGGTCTCAATGAGCTAAAATCAATGAGTGAACAGGGTTGGTTCCCTCTGGGTGCTCTTGGGGAAGATCCAGTAGCAGAGCACCTTCAAATCTTGCTGTTACTCTGACCACCTCTTTTGCCTTCCTCTTCCTCCTTGAAGGACTCTTAGACTACACTGTGTCCACCCAGATAACCCAATATAACCTCCTTATCTTAAGGTCCATTGATTGGCAACCTTAATTCCATCTGCAACATTAATTCTCTTTTGCCATGTCATATAACATAGTCACTTAACTAGACAAAAGATGTCACTCTTGTTAATTGTCTGGATGATGATGATGATACCTACTAGGTGAGTCTACACTACAGATAAGAATCTGGGGTACAAAATAAACTTGTCTAGGACTGGATAGTGGATAAGGTGAATAGGAAAGATTTAAACTCACTTGCTTTCACTCTAACCACAAAGTCCAGGCTCCTTCCACCACACTAAGCTACCTGCTTCTCCTGAGACTACAATATATTAGGAAGAAGCTTCTGAAGATGACGTTAGATTCAACAAGATACCACTAGATAGAATTTGGTGTACCCAGGAATCTCAATCTCATAATCTCTCTCTCTCTCTCTCTCTCTTTCTCTCTCTCTCTCTCTCTCTCTCTCCTTGTCTTTCTTCTATTTTTTCACTTTGGAACACCAAAATTAGATCCGACTAGTAAAGAAGAAAGTACTGAGCTAGGAAGACAAAGTGTAATGACTGTGGTCTCAAAGTTTGGGGTCCCTCTGAGCAGTCATTGACAAAAATAACTTGTAACCATGAGAGTGTTGGTGATTCTGGGCTGAAACTCGGTGAGCTTGCTGAGCAAAAGCAGACATGGCTGTGGAGTTTCCCAGGCCCTTGGTACCACTGCCAACGTGTACAACAAATTCCCCCTCATAATCAGCCAGTCAGATGCTGGTACTGCTGTGATGATTCTACCTTGAACCACTTATAAATTTCTCTCCACATCGGGGACCACCATGCTATTATCGCATGCTTTATTGAAGGGCATCCAGGCAAGTTATAATGTTAGGATTTTCCAAATTCTTTTTCAGATCCATTCACTGAGCATCCTTGGCCAGATCATGTTCAGACATCAGTTTGATTTGATTTCTAAGCAGATGAGAGTTGACTAAAAGCAACAAGTTTGAATTCATTCATCTCAAAAGATTACCCAGGTTTGTCCTGATGCTTGGCTGTCTCAAATGTTGTTACTCACCCCCATGCTTTCTGCACTCAACCTCTGCGCATACTTGATGCAGGCTTCCGAAGTGCAAACACCAGCCCCTGAAGGCTTTCTTAAAGGGAGCAAGGCAGACCAGAAGTTCCAGGGAGTTAACATCCCTGGGTGTAGCCCTCAATCAGTGATGGATGGACATTAGTAGAGTAGCGCAAGTAATGCCTGCTACCCATGCAGGATTGTTAATATGGCCTCCTTTTGTAATCAGCAGTCCATTAGTGGCTTTGAAAAAGCAGTTTCAGTAGAGGAGGTAGAGGTGGAATCCAGACAGAGCGTGAAAAGGAGGTGAAAAAACTGGGTTGGTTTGTGTAGACAAGTGGTGTGAGAAGTGTGAGTATGAAAGGAATAGAAAGGTGAGGCAGTTGGAGGATGCTCTGGTGACAAGGAAGGGATTTTCAGTATGTTTCAGGTATGTGAAGATGAGCACAAGACAGATGATGGAGGCAAAGGAGAAAACTGAAGAGCCAAAGTTCTTGGGGAGCGAGGAGATAAATCTAGAAAAGTAATTGCCATTAGATAGAATTCTTTTGCCTGATACAGGAGGTAAAAAAAAGAACCATACATTTTATTTATAAATAATGTGTAATCATTTCTGCTTTGTTTTTAATATCCTTTTTGAAAGTTCTCAACACTCGTTGGTCATTTAAGACTCAGGCCAATTGTTTTTGTTAGCATACCATAATGACTCCTAAGACTCACGATCACCTGACAACAAAAACATAGACCTGCATTTGCAAAACTGTGAACTGTAGATTGCTAGTGTCTCGTGAATTGTTGGAAGTGCTCAGAGGCAAATTTCCTGGTCAAATAATTTGGTATACACTACATACTTTACCTGAATTCATATGTTCACAAGGCTCTACAATACAGATCACAATTTAATTCTGTTTAACCAAGGATTTCCTCAGAATGAGATGTGAGAATTTATCCCCAAACATATTCCCTTATAAGTACCCACACATTCTCATCTGTCAATTTTCTCAGCATTCATGTAGCTTCAAAATACTCAAACCAACTTAGAATCTGGAAGAGCAAAGTGGTACCTTCAAAGCTTACACACCTACTTTAGAGATCACTAGCTCTAATTTGTCCTAAAATTGATGCCCATGAACTCATTCTTCCTCTCAGAGAAAAAGCCCTGATTACTCCACCTTCCTTCTAAACTTAAACTGATGAATGCCACTGACAAAATAATGCAGGCAATGCTACAGTGACTCAGCTTTCAATAAATTTTTATGAAAATATTGTCAAAGGTTTCAGAAAGTCTAACTGTATTTTATCTGTGTGTTCTCTTTTATCTATATGCATATTTACTCCCTTGTGGAACTCTAGAAGATTAAAAAGCAGTCCCGCAATTTGAGAGAGGGGGCGTGGGAAGGGAATTTCAGTGCTGAAGAAAGAGCCCGAGGCAGTTCCTCCACAGAGCTGAAAATGAAGGTGGAATAAATTTAAATAGAAAGTTTCTTCCCATGGCATGTTCCCAACAACTTTAGATACTCTTTTACAATTTCAACCAGAAATGTGTTTGAACATGTTAAACATAAAAAGAAAAAAAAAGAAAAAACATTTAGTGGGAGGGGAAAAAAGAGCAGAGTGGTACTTCCTCTGGATTAAGAGCAGTGATTGTATTGTGTGAATACGAAAAGTTTCATGCCTCATCTTCAAAAATGTTTTCAAAGGAACTTAATTTTTAGATAATCAAATTCATGTTATGTACAACTTCCGTCCATACTGTAAATAAGATTTTAATATTGATGTGAAATTAGTCCAAAATTTTGTATTATAAGAGAAAATAGTAGTTGTAAAATGTTTCAAAAAGAAACTGAACCCAAACCTTAAATGTTAACAGAACAATAAATGTTTCTAGATGGCTGACATTGTTATAGAACATTGCATGACTTCCAACTCATGAGTCCTTTGTGGAGCCAAAATATCCCGTGGCAAACACACTGAACAATAAAATAAAACAGGATCAATACCCCTGAGTAAAATTCACCTTTGGGCAAGAAGTATTAGGGTAGAATTAAAGTATCAGAGTCTCCTTCTCTAGTTATTTAAACGTAGTCTGGAGGAATTGCAGTTCACATTAATACCTATGTAAAGTCAAAATGTCTTTTAAATTAAGAGCCAATTCTAATTACCTATAATGCTTGTGCAGTACCTTTGACTAAGGACGTCCAAGGACATGAAATTGGACAATTCATATGCCATGTTTATTAAATTGCTTGAGGATGATGTTAACATAACAGGGTAAGACTGTCTATTCCCACAAGACAATCTGAGCGGCCAAAAGCCTACATAACAAGTTTTCATAATTGGTCCCTATCACCAGGTTTGCATAAGGTCTATGCTTATTCTGACAATCATTTGTGGTTTTAAGTGGAGATGAGACAGTAGAAGTCAGTTGTATTGGTTCACACTAATCATTAATAACTGTTAACTGTACCTACTAACATGACTAAATAAATAAATCTATGTTTTTGAAATATAACTGATGACCTTTAACACCAGGTTGCATAAAGTCCTGCAGACAGCAGGTATTCAAATTGTATTGATTTGAATGTAAAACTAAGAAAATAATCAAATAATTCAAGATGATGCAGAATTTCATGCTAAAATACTTGGTATGCACCCTGGTTCTCAAAGGGTGGCCCCAGGTGAGCAGCAGCAGCACTTGGGAACTTATTAGAAATGCAAATTCTCAGACCCCACCTCCTTCCAAACTGAAGAGGCACTCTAGGGGTGGGGCCCAGCCATTTCTGTTGTAATAGGCCCTGTCATGGGTGATTCTGAAGGAGAACCACGCAAAAGTTTTGTGGTATGAACTATAGATGCTAACAAACCTAGTAGACCACAGCTTAGCCAGGCGCCTGGTCATGTCTAGGTTGTCATTGATCTCTGGCACTTTCCACATCAGAGAACTGAGTGCAGAGCATCGGAATATCAGTTAGGAAAAGCGAGTGTAGGCCTCTGCGACTGCCTCGCTCCCGCACTATAAACATTTTGACTTTTCCAATGTGGCTCCGATGAAAGTGGGAAGGAAATATGGATAAATAGTCAACTCTGGATCTGTTGTTGACAAGAGAATGACTTACAAGTGCTACATAGAAAGTAACTCAGCATCCATAGTTCAGCCTAAAGGGAGATTCATTTTCAGCTCAGACTTTTGTCTGACAACAGGAACAAGTTTTCAAAAGCTATTTCTGCAACCAAAGCACAGGAAGAACCACACAAGGGAGGAGAAAGCAAACAAAGACAGAATGTGAGGATTATACAAATAGAACACCAAGTCCTTCCTCCCCCAGGAGGTGACAAACTTAAAGTCTACCCAGTGACAGCATTTCTCACAGACCATGCTCCCCAAGGAGCAAGAGTCACCAGCCCACCCTGTCACAGTTTGCCACAGGCTTCCAAAATTCTAAAACGGAGCTCACCCGACTTGAGTGCACATATTGATCAGTTCCACACTATATATATTTTATTTCAGAGAGGAAGGGAGAGGGAGAGAGAGATAGAAACATCAATGATGAGAGAAAATCATTAATCAGCTGCCTCCTGCACCAGGGATTGAGCCCACAACCTGGGCATATGTCCTGAACAGGAATTGAACCATGACCTCCTGGTTCATACATCAATGCTCAACCACTGAGCCACACCGGCCTAACTAAGCTCACTTTTCTTTATTTATATTAGCTAGTCTCTCTATATAAGCAGCCCTCTACATCCCTCTCCCCAATTTACCCTTCCCTTCCCTGCCAACAAAGCCAGCCATCTTCATTTTCCCCAGAACTTCCCTAGTTTCTATTATAGCTATAAAAACAGAGAACTTGGGAGTTAGATAAGTTGAGGTTTGTTAAGGAACTTAATGTGGAATGGCATGAATAAATTAAATCACAAAAGGATGGAGTTTGCACCTCACTCTTTAGTCTAGACTCAGACAACCCCAAAGCACACAAAGAGAAGGCCCTCTCATAGGATTCACCCAAATCTGACTGTGTATTAGATTTATGCAGGCGTCTGATTCCTCCAGTAGACGAAACATGTGACAACAGGAGTTTTATCTTATTTGTCCCTGTATCTTTAATAGGACCTAGCACAAAGCTTTATTTAAATACTCAACCATTTGCTAAATGGAATAATAGGTGACACAAAAGAGCAAAATGGATTAGCTTCGTAAACATGTGTTAATCTATTAGTTCAGGTGGAGAATTCCACTCCAAATGGCTGAGCAGCAACACTTAGCAACAGAGCGAAGTGAACACTGTGCTACCATTTGTTCATTCACATTCTCCAGGGTTAACCCAAACCACCTGGTTATTTTTTCCTCCCTCCCCAACGTTCTGTTTGATGTCACAGAAAAACCAGACATCTTGGGCTTAGCTGCCTTAGCTTCCTATCTAAAAATGAGGCCACTCTTACTGGCCTCTTCATGGGCGTCTAGTGAGCCTTGATGAGGTTCCTCATGCACACACTCTGCCATGTTTATTTCCTGCTCGTCAGGGGGAAGAGAGTAAACTGTCCCTTTAAATTCGTTCACACTCCTGCAGTACCTTGGCTACCAATGGCTGTCCTGGAAAGCTGTTCCCTGAAAGAGTTAAAGTGCCTCCTTTAAACACAATCAGGGAGGAGCAGATGGCAAGTTTGCTAACTGAGAAGATGCTCTCACTTGGGTCTAAATTTCCTCCCTCCACCTGGCATCCCAGACAGCTGTGGCAGCTCCATCTGCCCACCTTGAATTGATCAGGTGAATGCTCCATTTCCTTAATTGAGGTTAAGCTAACCCAAGTAATCAAAGACAGGTAGGGGATGTTGCCTGTCATAATCATGTCTGCCTCTGATTATATGATACCAGCAACCACTCCCGCACTCAGAAGCGGCACTTTAATGCGCGGAAAGCTTAGCACGGTGGATGAAGACGTAGATAAAGGTGACAGGCCACTTGTCAAGGACTCGTGGGCTGACTGCGATGCCATTCTTCCTCTTTAAAGTAAACTTAGGAAAGCTCCCACTCACCCTCAAGAACCTCGACAGGTCACATCCCCCAAATCCTGCCTGGAAAGTCCCACACCACCCTCCCCTGCAAGTCTTGGGGGAGTTATGACCTGCCTTGCCAGGGAGAGATCTCAGGGACCCTGTTGCCATTTGAGGGCCCCTCAACAGGACAGCTGATGCTGGGCCTCCAGATCTTTCCATTAGCCCTACATATATTCATTTATCAAGTGCTCCATCTGGGCACTGGTCATTCAATGGAGTATAAGACTGGTGCTCACATTTCAGTGGAGAGAGAGTAATTAATAGGTACACAAACCAATAAATTTGATAGCTCAATCAGTGAATAGAATTCTGAAGAAGATAGATCAATGTGGTGTCAACAACAGGCTAGTGGAGGCGGGGGAGAGACAGAGGGAAGCAAGGTCCAGCTGGGTAACAGGCTCAGTAGGAAAACTGAGGACAATCCTATGCTGACGGTATGGCTCCCTAAGCAAATGCCATTAGAATGAGACTTTGCTTTTGTGGTCACTGGATTCTCCCTTAAATTTGCTGAAAGCATAGGTCATACAGACATAGCTGGTTAGTACAAATAAGCCTTTTTCCTTTTCAAATATCCATGGAATAATAGCAAAATTAATATATGGATTAGTCCAAAATGAAAAAAAAAAATAATTCTCCAACCAAACTGGAAAAAAAAAAAAAGGAAAGGAAAACAAAAAGAAGTGACCTATTTTATCTCTTAGAAGAGGTAGGAAACTATATAAACAAATAGAGACAAAGATCTACTCTCAACAGAAACAAATTAATGAGTGTGTTAGCTGGGAGGCTGGCTAAAGCATTAATCTCTAAGGTGGCTCACACCTCGCTGAAATGAGCTAGAAACACGGTGCTATGTAACTCCAGATTCCATTTGTGACTCTTTAGGCTAAAGATAAATTGCACTCAAACTATGCTCACTCTTTTTTTTAAAAAAAATATATGTTTATTGATTTCAGAGAAGAAGGGAGAGGGAGAGAGAGATAGAAACATCAATGATGAGAGAGAATCATTGATTGGCTGCCTCCTGCACGCCCCACACTGGGGATTGAGCCTGCAACCCAGGCATGTGCCCTTGGCCAGAATCAATCCCAGGACCCTTCAGTCCACAGGCCGATGCTCCTCTCACTGAGCCATACCGGCTAGGGCCAAGCTCACTCTTGTTCAATACATAAATAAATTTAAGCATTGGCTTACATTTCAGCATGTTACAGAAAAAACAAAACAGTATTTGTTGCTTGTAACTGCCCACTGCCTTCTAAGAAAGGTGGTCCTGACAACTGGAGACTTGGCTAAACATGAACTTCATTCTCAGTGTCATTGTCTTTACAAATAGGAAAAAGCAGTGTGATTGAACAGTAAGTTCACTCACACATTTGAGACACACATTGGCCTCCAAAATGACATCAGACCAGGATGATTTTAAGATGAGATATATGCTACTTAAGTTTTACAAAGCCTGAAAAAAATAAAAGATAGAAATCTTTCCAAGAACTTCTCAAGATTAACATTTCCTGAAGCCAAAATAAAAGAATAGCAGAACAAAAATATAGAACAGACCAATCTTACATAATAATATAGATGAGCAATCCTAAATCAGATAATAAACTGACTGTATTAAAAGAAAAATAGAGTTCAAGCAAGTAGATTTTATTCCAGGAATGTAAGAATAATTCAACATTAGGGAATTAATTAATGTTATTTCTAACACAGAATTAAGAAGAAAAACTTTATCATCTTCTCAACAGATAGAAAAATATTTGATCAAGTTCAATATTTATTTCTTACTAAAAACACTTTAATAAGTGAGGTAAAAAGAGAAGACAACTTTCTTAATAAAAGCGATCAATCTACAGTACATTTTACATATGTGAATATTAAAAGCATTTCCATTAAAGTCAGAAAAATAAGGATGATCAGAATCATCAGAAGTATTCAGTACTGTTCTGAGAGATACAGCCAATGCTATAAGACATGGAAAGGAAATAAAAAAATATGAATATTGCCGAAACCGGTTTGGCTCAGTGGATAGAGCGTCGTCCTGCGGACTGAAAGGTCCCAGGTTCGATTCCGGTCAAGGGCATGTACCTTGGTTGCGGGCACATCCCCAGTAGGAGGTGTGCAGGAGGCAGCTGATCGATGTTTTTCTCTCATCGATGTTTCTAACTCTCTATCCCTCTCCCTTCCTCCCTGTAAAAAATCAATAAAATATATTTTTTTAAAAAGAAAAAATATATGAATATTTTTAAAGAGATAAAATTTTCTTTGCGGATGACATAATTTTCTATTTCAAAAATCTATTTTGGGCCTCTTTCTTACACCTGACATTAAAATAATTATATATGATTAAATATCTAAAAATTTAAAATATAATAATTTTATGAACTTGAACTAGATTATAAAATGAATAAAACAGAAAAACAAAATTATAATTTTATAATCTAATCCATTTAGGAAATTCAAAATTTATAAAGAGAAATACTGACAAATTAACCACTTAAATTTTTAAACTTCTATATAGCAAAAACAAAAAAGTTAAAAGCCACACCAAAAAAATAGAAGAAAAATTTAGCAATGCCAGTGACAGAGTTAAAGATCTTAATAATTCAATAGATCTAGATGAGCAATAGACACAGGAAGGCAGGCCATAAAAAGAAATCACCCTGCAGTTTGAAAATTGACTGAAGGATTATAATATCTATTGTTGAAGAGAATGTAGACACATTTTTATACACCATTGTTAAGAATGAAATCAGTGAACCTCTCCAAGAGAAAATCATCATGTTTATTAAAACGTTAAAAGTGCATATTTTTGACATAGCAATTCTTCTATTCCTAGGAATGTAACAGAAACACTTGTCCACCGATGTGATCATATATGTGCAGATATATTCTACGTTGTTGGCATGGTTAGTTAATATCTGCTTCCTCCATGAGATTATGAGCCTTGTGAGTAGGGATCAGGTCTACCTGTGTTCTCTGCTGTACTCCGTGTCTAGCACAGTGCCTAGCACATAGTAGGTGCCAAACATACTTACTGATTGATGAATATTTTATCTCACAAGAGACAGAACCTGAACCTAAGGAGGCTCTTAATGTTGAGTGTAAGGATTCAAAGAGGGAAGATAGGTGTGACCATCATGAGCTACACAAGCCTTCTGAATTTGTACACAAACGTTTTTGTGACTAAGGATGTGTGTGTGTGTGTGTGTGTGTGTGTGTGTGTGTGTGTGCGCGCACGTGTGTGTGTGTGTGATTATAGGAAAGACCTCGGCTTTCATCAGATTCTAAAAGGAGGAAGTGATATTGAAAGGTTAATAGCTACTTGAGGGAGACTTTGAGATTTTATTTTTGTTTATTTTATAACTCTAAGACTGAGCTACTGACACAACCTTTATTTCATCAGTAACATGGCATGATATTTATGAAGGTCCCGAAGGACTGTGCTTAGTGATAACATTAAGCAAATTCAGAAACACTGCGAGTCACTTATGAATTTGAATGAGAACTCAACTTTGTTACCCTGAGTTTTTTCTTTAAAGGGCAGAGACTTGGCCACAAACGGGTGAGGATTAAATTGCTGAGAGGATGATGGGATTAGTCTTATTGCTAAGACTCTGTTGTCCAGTGCGAATTCATGACTGTTGGAAGTTAATACAGATGACAGATTGATGCTTCAAGTGGATTATTTTTTTCTCACACAAACAAGTCTCTAATTAAAGCATTTTATGTTTATAGAGTTGTCACCGCCAATAATTTAAAATTATCCTAATTTAAAACAGCATTTAAGAAACTTTAATTTCTTAATTAGACTTAATATTATGAATTTTCAAGTACTCATGTTCTCTTCCCCTGATTAAAATAAAGAGAAAAAAATTCCTCCACATCAACCAGCCAGCTCCTGATTCTGGAGGTGATAGTTAGCGTAAGGGGAGCATATGGTATAGACGTTTTGCAAATGGGGGGACTACCCTACATCCCTTACTCAAATTCTCATTCAAGTCAGGGCAAATTATTAATTTCCTCAAGTAGTTTTGCTCCATGTCATAAAATTATAAGAAGAGTTTAGCTTTAAGAGATTCATAAATGTCAGTACCTCCCCACGTGTTACTGATTTTAAAATTGTGTTCCTCTCAAAAGAAAAGGCAGGGGGGGAGGAACAGCAAGCACAACATTAAAAAAGATCAAGATGAATTTGTTTCAATATTATGTTTTAAGATGAAATTGGAATAGATTTGATGCCTGTGTATATGGAGACGAAGCTCTTTTTATTGTTTTTCTTGATTATAACACCCAAAAGAAATGCAGGTAGTTAGCAGTCAAATTTCCATCACTTTGACTGCAAAAGTTGTACCAATTAAAGATGCCTGAAGCTCTCCACGCTCAGAATAATTCTGCTAGTGCTTCTTCTTCAATTATTCCAAAGCATTAAATGTGGAAACAAATCTCTTCCATTGCCACAGGGCTGGAAAAGCAAGAGCTGGAGAAGAGCCAGTGACAAACCAGGACAAAGCATACTATTGTCACCTTCCCGATTCGAGCAGGAAGCTGTGTTCCTGCAGGAAAGATTTCACAGATGGAAACTGTGGGCAAGCATTCTCACCCCCTAAAACTCAGCAGTTTTATTCTTCAGAATATACCCAAGGGGAACTCTCAAGCTTGTACAACTAGAGCTAGAACAAGATGGTCCACAGTATCTTGGATCACATTGAAACCCCAGAAACAGCCCAAATGCCGAGCAATCAGAGACTGGGTGGATAAATGGAGAGAATTCATACAATGGCACATTATAGGATGGTCCAAATAAATAAATTACAGGGTGACCCAAAAATATAGGTGGATCTTGGTGATGTGTGCTTAAATGAAAAAAAAAAAAAAAGGATCCAACATATTATTGTATGATATCCATTTTATTAACTTTAAGACAACTAAAATGAATGAAAAACAACTCAAGTGAACTGCAAAAAGAAGAGGAATTAGGAGCATAGAATTTAGGATAATGGTTATTTGGGAAAGGTGTTGGAAAAGGCAAAAAATATGGGATAAGGAGAGATATGACTAGTTGTTGATTATAATCAAGGTCCTGGGTGATGTGTTTTGTTTTGGGTGATGGCCTTGTAGGTGCTTATTATATTATTAAAAATAACTAACTAAAGAACCAATTATGAATGTGTGTCTTGAACTAAAAGAACCAGTTCAAGGTGGGGGGAGGGGGGTGGGGAGGACTAAAAGATCACTACATGAACTTCCTGATGCTGAAGCTGTGGATGAGTTGGGAAAAGTCTGGAAAAATTCTGTCAAGTTGCTATTGGTTTTCTTTCATGAAAAAGCAAATTGGTTCACTGAAATTAAAAAAAAAAAAAGGAAACTTCACAAAATTCAGAATTTGGAAAAGAACAATGAGACAAGTTAAAAACATAAGATTTATTCTTCCCAGAAGAATAATAGAGAATGAAAACTAGGGCCTTGTATATCATATTCTTTAGAGCCAACTTAAACTCTCACTTCTTTTATGCAGCCTTATTATCATCTTACCCTTGTTACAAAGAATTTTAAACATATACAAAAGTAGAGCATAATACATCAGAGAAATGCAAACTAAACCACAATGATATATCACCTCACACCTAGCAGAATGGTTATCATCAATAAATCAACAAACAATAGGTGTTGGTGAGGATGTGGAGAAAAGGGAACCCTTGTGCACTGTTGATGGGAATGCAGATTGGTGCAGCCACTGTGGAAAACAGTGTGGAGGTTCCTCAAAACCTATGGTTATATTCTAGCAAATTTCCCTCCCAAATTATCGTTTTGCCACATCTGAAGGGAATTACACATCCACAGAACGTTCATATTAAGAAAGAGTGAATCTCTCTTCTTGTTCTTCTATCAGACTTCTGCTTCCAGTAATTTACTCACTCGTTTTCACTTTATAGAACCTGTATATGTAAGTCAGTCCAGACACCTCAGCACTACATGTACCAACCACATCTTCTTTATCTACTCGTCTACTGGAGGGCACTTGGGCTGCTTCCATAGCTTGGCTATTGTAAATAATTCTGCAGTGAACAGAGGTTGTGCACCTCTCAAGAGTTCCCATGTCACTTAATCTGGTAAGTTCTCTCCTTTCAAACATCACAGAAGTAGGTTGTTGTGTGGAAACATCCACGCTCAATATATTTTTAGAATACTAATAACCAATGTAGGAATAAAGACTCTGGAATTTCATGTCTCTGACACAGCCAAGGCCACTGGAGTCCAACCTGGGAGATTCTTAGTGAATCACTGTGGAAATTGACCTAAATCACTCACCATGATTCCACTACATGGAAACAGCATGCATCTGATGAAACAGGACAAGATCTGTTTCCATTTCCCAAACTGATCATATATAAAACTTCCCCCACTCAGTTAATATGAATGCAAATGAATGCATACATAAGGGAGATTCATTCTCTCTTCTAGATTCCGTATGCATTGAATGAGTTGGATCTTTATTATCTTTGACTTTTGCTCTTAGATGAAAGTTAAATTAACGGCCACATTCGCTATATATTTTGAAACCCTCATTTCAAATTTTTAGATGTGGATGGATGATATGTAGACTTCATTCTCCCCATAGAGCTTTCAGTCTGAGGCTGCTGTTTAATGAACATTACAGGTTTAAAGCCGGCCCCATCAATAAACCTAGAGGTACTAAAAAGCCTCTGAATTTTTCATAAGTGAAAACATAACAGTGGAATTGGGGATTCAGCATTCACTGAACATTTTAACAGAGAGGTGACATCTCACATTAGGATGAGAAATACAGTGCAAGCAGTTTTTCCCTCATCATCATCTATGCTGGGTTTCCCTAACATTTCTGTAAATGGGTGCTGTTTTTAATTTCCCCAAGGTCTTAAGATTATGAGGTAATCATGACTTGGTAACTATATGGATGGAGAAGAAATATAGGAATTTAAATCTATGAATAAATATGAGTGCAAGGCTTTAGTCTTTGAACAAATCAGGGAAAGGAAAGACACCATCAATTTTTCTGCCATGGCTCCTTTAACCACTGATGGACTGACTAAAGCATTTGGCTTGAAATTGTACTCAATGAAACCATGATGTCCATTGACTTACTAGTTGAAGATTTCCTGAGCTAACTTTTTTGTTATCTGTTTGGGCAGTAGCTTGGCCTTTAGTCAGGGAACACCCATCCACTCTTCGTTAAGAATTAATAGCAAAACGGAAGTAGGAAGTATGATGCAAACTCTTAGCACCCATAATACTCTTCTCAACCGCTTCTCCCATCTTTAGAAATGACTTTGCCCTCAAAGGTGGTCCAATCCAACCTATCGCAAATGCGTAATACATTCACCACAAATATATGATAGATGCTGTCGCAAAGATGTGTGCCAATAAATGGCTCTATTTAGACAAAATAAAGATTAAGATTATTTTACCATTTTTATATACGCAACTCTTAATTTCCAGTAATAAAGGAATCAAGGGATGAATACCTCAAAATAAAGGATAATACAAAGGTAATTTCTATTTGGCTTTGATATTTATGATGTGATTTTAAGGGTCAGCAAATTAACTTTCTAATTATGACTTGGCTTTTCAAAGTGAGATTGTGTCTCAACTTGATTGTTTTGAAAGCCAGATAGTATTACTAGAGATAGTCATTTCAACAGGAAGATACAACATTCCTAAATTTACACCCAATAATATAACCCCAAAATGTGTAAAGCAAAAAAAAAAAAAGGTCTCAGAACTAAAAGTTCTCAGAACTAAAAGTAGAAACGGAAAAATTTTCAGTCATAGTTGGAGAATTTAACACGCTGTGCTCAATAACTGAGAGAGTAAGAAGACAACCAACCACTAAGGATATTAAATACTTCAACAACCTATAAAACAAGTAGACCTAATTGACAAGTATGAAAGACTACATTCAACAGTAGCAGAATACACATTTCTTTTGTGTTCCTATGGAACATTTACTCAAATTTGAATTCTAACTCCCATCCTAATATGTGATCTTAGAAAGTTACTTTGCTTTCATAAGCTTCTATTTTCTCTATTAAGAAATCGAAAGAATAATACTTGTTATACAGAATTGCTGAGATTAACTGAGAAATATAAACTAAAGTACAATCTATAATAATAAAAGTGTAATATGCCAATTAGAACGTACATCCTTCCGGACAACCTTCCGGACGAAGCCGGGGCTGTGAGGGAAGCCTGGGTCCAGGGTGCCTGCTGGTAGCCGGAGGGAAGCCCGGGTCCCAAGTGCCAGAGGGAAGCCGGTGCCAGCAGCCGGGGGAAGGAAGACCTACTCTTGCACGAATTTTGTGCATCGGCCTCTAGTTTAAAAATAAAAGGCGCCATACAGATGTTAGTTACCAGTGCAATAAAGAATCAAAAATGTCTCAATAGGAATAGCTTAGAGGCCTCAGATGGTTAACAGAGTGCACTAGGGAATTTGTTTCAATGCTGACATTTGCATAGCACCACTGTTTAACTTAAAATGTAAGTTTCTTGGGAGTGTTTTTGGAATGGAACTATTGATGAAAATAATGGGCCATTTTACAAATGCTGTTTTCTCTATCTCCATTTTCATTCATGGAAAAATCAGGTAATACTTGATATTATTATTTCATTCTCAACAGGTCACATCTACTTAGCTTCTATCATGTGTTGAATTGAGCACACAAAAATCAAAGAGCCTTTACATCACAGGTTCTTACATTTTAACATCTGTAAAAGACAATATTGTCAGGGTCCAAACCAGTTCACTTAGATAACAAAAATGAAAAATTCTAAATTGAGATTTTTCTTCATTTTAATCCTATATAATAAAAGGGCAATATGCAAATCAACTGAACAGTGGAACAACCGGTCCCTATGACACACACTGATCACCAGGGGGCAGATGCTCAGTGCAGGAGCTACCTGCCCCCAGCCCGCAGGCCCCCATCAGGCGATGGGGAACTGGGAACCGGGGATGGGTGGCGGCGGGTGGCGGGGCCGGCTGCCGGCAGCTGGGGAAGATGGCCCTGATCGCAGGCTAGGCCTAGGTGCCGTACCTGTGCACAAATTTTATGCATTGGGCCTCTAGTCTTTAATAAGCAAATAATTACTATCAAACAGTGTATCTGTATTTCTAACCAATTTTGTATAGGAAATTTTTGTGACAATGGAATGAAATAACAATATAAGACAGAACTGTGAGCCCTAGAATACTCTACTCAAATGCAAGAGGTTGTTATTTATTCAGCCAAAAGTTCTTGAAAATCTATTTCACCAGCACCTCTATTAAACACCACACACACACACAAAGGTTTTGTGAATAGGAGATACACAAAGTAGAAAATGTGCAGAAATGACTGAGTAGAATTAAGGTTAAGGGAATATGACATCAAGAAGCCCTAGAAGTGGACATTGCAGAAAAGTTACCCAAAAAAATGACTCTGATCATTCTATTTGACCTAAAAAATAAAAATACAAAAATCATTTGTCTAAATGGATCAGCCAAACTTGATGCAGGTAAAGATATAGTCTGTGAAACACTGAAAGAGAATATTTGAAAGGGTAGCAGTTGAAGAAACAGAAATAGACTAAAATGATGGTTTCAGGTTTACCCAGAACAGTGGTGGAATCATAACAAGTCCTCAAGAAATACTTGTGTTTCTAGTTTCTTGGGATATATTCCTAGAAGAGGGATCACTGGGTCAAATGGAAGTTCCATTTTTAGTTTTTTGAGGAAACTTCATAATCAATAAAGAAACAAAATAAATTTTAAAAAGGAAAAAAAAAGAAATACTTGTGTATTTGAATTGCAATCAAAACTTTGTCAGAGTGAATTTGCTCTCCCCAGGCAATCAATGTTCTAGCAAAGTTAGAAGAGAGTTTTATCACTCTCAGTAATATAAAGTTAACTTGTTGCCAAAGATGTAATGTTAAGATAAATTCTACTTTTATCACTTACAAAACATATGAAAAAAAACATAAGATAGGCATGAGAGAGACTATGAGGATATTTAACACATATGTAGGAGGACTCTGGTGATTTTCCTAAGCCTCACAAGTCTCAATCAAAATATATCTAATCTCAGTCCTCAGCCAATGAACTATATTTGTGTAGTCGTTTTAAAGAAACATAAAGAAATTACAGTAGCTGATTTATATGTTCAAGCATAATTATGAAATGTAATATCTTTACAATGCTTTATCATTTATAAATTGCTTTCTATTATAATTTCTCATCTTTCATTATGTTTTTTATTTTCTAGTTTTGTACAACAACAATACACCATGACCAACCTGATTAGCCCCAAAATACATGTAAAAAACTGAGGCTGAGTGATTACATGAGGCTGATCTGGTCAAAATTTTATTACTAAAACATCCTTAAATATCAAAGTAAGATGAACCATACGAGTCCGGGAATAAACACAAAGCAGTTCTAGCATGGTAAAAATTATCTTTTAAGTCTCCTGTTTTATCTTTACCTTTTTATTGCCAACTTCTCAATCTGAGTAGGATTTAGTAGGTAGAAGCAGGCCCAGTGCAAAAACTAAGAAAAAAAAAAAAGATAAAAGCAGATCATCACTCCCACTACAAAAAAATCCTATTGTTAATGATATTAGGTAGATAACTGTTGAAGCAAAGAGGACTAAATGAATTTAATATGACAAAGGATAGAGTATTTTTTTAGATGAACTGATATTGATGGCTATCTTCTACCTTAGGGATATTTGCAGAGATTAAGCATTGATTGTAAATTGGGCTTGCTATAGGAGATAGAGTCTTTTCGAAAGGAAGGAAGGAAGGAAGGAAGGAAGGAAGGAAGGAAGGAAGGAAGGAAGGAAGGAAGGAAGGAAGGAAAGAAATGGCCCTAGCTGGTTTGGCTCAGTGGATAGAGGTCGGCCTGTGGACTGAAGGGTCCCAGGTTCGATTCCGGCCAAGGGCATGTGCCTGGATTGTGGGCTCAATCCCAGTAGAGGGCGTGCAGGTGGCAGCCCATCAATGATTCTCTCTCATCATTGATGTGTCTATCTCTCTCTCTCCCCCTCTTCTTTCCTCTCTGAAATCAATAAAAAGATATAAAAAATAAAATAAACGCAATGTTAGCATTTATTCTTCTTTTACATACAATGTCCTGCACATAATAAAATAAACTCATGAGACATGTGAGAAGGTAAGGAATGTGACTGACAGTGAAGAAGAAAAAAACAAAACATAAGAAGCCGACCCCCACCCCCCGTAGTGATACATATATCAGAGTTATAAGAAAAAGATTTTTAAATAAATATTAGAAATATGTTAAAGAAAACAGAATAGATGAAAAATAATTGAAAAGATAATTTCAACAGATAATTGGAATCTATATAAAAAATCCAATACACATTCTAGCATTGAGAAATACAATATATATCATTTTAAAATGTTCACAGTAGATTTGACAAAGCAGGAAACAGGATTAGTGAACTCAAAGACAAGTCAACAAACAATATTCAAATTGAAGCACAAATAGAAAAAAATGAAAAAATAGAAGAGTAAGGGTTATGCAGTCAAATGAATTGACAGATTTGCAATTGAAGAGAAGGAGATGAGAAAGAAAATGAGTATGAGTAACATTTAAGAGATGATGGCAGAAAATTTTCCAAAGCTGATAAAAAATAATATATAAACCAATTGATTTTACATGTGCCAGGAACCCTAAGTTGGATATAAATAAAACTACACATAGATATATCATAGTATAATTGAAGGTGGCCAAAGATAAATTTTAAATCACTCAAAGAAAAACACAAGGGAATATATTCAAATAACAGAATAATTTTACAACTGATTTTTCAACAGGAACATGGAAACCAGAAGGCAATGAAATAATACCTACAAGATGCTAGGAGAGAAAACCCCACAAACTTAGAATTCTATCTCCAGTGAAAATATTCTTCAGAAGTGGAGAAGAAATAAAGACATTTTCAAACAAGTAAAAAAAGTAAGAGAAGTCATACTTGGCAGACAGACTCTACAATAAATAAACAAATAAATTCTTCAAACAAATAACATGAACCCATATAGAAGTACAATAACACGGAAATGCATTAAGAACACTAGAGATGATTAAAATGTGGGAAAATATAAACAACATTGCTCTGCAAATCAGCAGTATGAATGATGCCGGTGGTGTTTTTAACAAAGGTAAGCAAAATATAGGACAATAATAGCACAAAGAATAAAAAAAAGGGAAAACTCTATTTAAACTGTTGGAAAGTTCTTGAGTTTGGGGGAGAAGGGGTAAAATACTAATAAAGTAAACCACTGTTAGTCAAGCATACTTTACTCTTTAAAGCAGGAGTCTGACAATCACGGCCCATGGGCCAAATGTGCCTAGTGACTTACTTTGGCCAATAGTTTTATTGGCTCATGGCCATGCCCATTTATTTGTTTTATCTATGGCAGCTTTCACAACTGCAGGAGTGAGCAGTTTCCACAGAGACCATATGGCCCACAAAGCCAAAAATGGTTACTATACAGCCCTTTCCAGAAAAAGTTTGCATACCCCTAAGTAGCAATTTTTAAAAAAAGAAGGAACAAGTCAAAAGCTAATAAAGAAGATAAATGGAACAAAACTACCAGATTAAGATTTTTGTAAATGGCAGGAAAGAAAGGATAAAGAAGCAAAGATGGGATCTATAATAATAAAAGCATAATATGCTAATTAGACCTGACGTCCTTCCGGACGATTCATCTGGAGCCCCTTACATAAATTTTGTGCATTGGGCCTCTAGTTAAAAATAAAGCAAATTATAAAATTATAGACTTACACCTAACATAAACAATAATAGGCCAATGCTTTAATTAAAAGACAAAAATTTTCAGGCTGAATTTAAAAAAATAACAGGACAGAAGGCATATCTGAATATAAGAAAACAGAGTTTGAAAGGATAAAGGTTTACTGTGCAGGCAGAAACCAAAAGGAAACTAGGATGCTGATATTAACATCAAACACAACAGATCACAAGGCAAGAATATTACTATAGATAAAGTTATTTTAACAGGAAAATATAACTATTCTAAGTCATTTAATAACATAGCCACAAAATATATAAAGCAAAAATGTCTTCAAATTCTTAAAGAAGTTCTAAAATTCTAAAAGAACATAAAGGGAAAATAGACAAACCTTCAGTCATGGATGGAGAATTTAACAAACTTTGCTCACTAACCAGAAGAAGCAGACCAAAAAGTCAGTAAGGCTGTTGAGAACTTGAACAACCTATAATGCAACTTGACCTAATGGACAATTACCCAAGACTATATCCAACCGTTACAGAACATTTTCCTAGAATTCCTACAGATCAGTTACAAACATAATCAATACACCAGTCCATAAAGCAAGTCTCAACAAATTTCAAAGGCTTGAAACCATACAGGTCTGTTCTTGGATCACTGGTAATATGTTACAGAAAGCTAACTAGAAATAAAACAGCACACGTCTAAATAAGCTGAGCCTCCAAGAGGAAATAACAATGAAAATTGTGTAATATGTTGACCTGAACCTTAATGAAAATATAACTTGCCAAAATTTGTGGGCTATATCTAAAGTTCTGGTTACAGGGAAATTTATGGCTTTATTTGCACATATTATAATAGAAGAGATTGAAAATTAAATCTAAGCTTCCATCTTAAAAAGATAGAAGAAAGCCCAGCTGGTGTGGCTGAGTGGCTTGAGCATCGTCCCATGCACCAAAAGCTCCTCAGTTTGATTCCCAGTCAAGGCACATGCCCAGGTTGCAGGCACCATCCCCAGTTGGGGGTGAGGTTGGGAGTGGGGGGACTTGCAAGAGGCAGCCAGTCTATGTTTCTCTCTCTCTTCAATGTTTCCATCTCTCTCTCCCCCTCTCCCTTCCTCTCTACCTAAAAATCAATAAAAACAGACTCTTTTATAAAGTTAGAAAAATAAAAGTTAATTAAACCCAAACAAACAAAGAAGAAAACAATAAAAGTAGGAACAGAATTTAATGGGAGAGAAAATGAATATTACCTTTAACAGGTGTGGAAACGGAGACCAGAGAGGTTCAGTAACTTGCCTACATCACACAATTAGCGATGGCAGAGCCATGGCCTGCGTCCAGATAATCTGACACCAACACCCTTACCTTCAGTGGCCAACTAAACCGACCGGCAGGTGCTCAGCCAGGCAGTAAAGCAGCAAGACACCACTGCACACTACTGCCGCCACGGATGCTCCCTGCGACTCAGTGTGGGATTTGCCTCCTTCACCTCCTGGCTCTGGCCACTGATAACTCACCAGGTGCCGAGCATTCTGTACTGTGCCAGCTCTGAACCTGAACTATGGCCACCCCTGGAGACTCCTATCCCAAGCAACCTCGTAATGATCGCCAGCTGCAATCAACATCTCAGTTACAGCCCTTCACAGTTCATGTCCTGGCTTAAATGTGTCCCTCTGGCCACACCCACACCTTAAAAGTCCTGCCAATGTCATTCTCCATCACCCCCTGCCCAGACCCACTGCAGCCACAGA
Organism: Eptesicus fuscus; assembly: GCF_027574615.1. Classification (NCBI taxonomy): domain Eukaryota; kingdom Metazoa; phylum Chordata; class Mammalia; order Chiroptera; family Vespertilionidae; genus Eptesicus; species Eptesicus fuscus. The sequence goes on from NC_072484.1 coordinate 86,202,137, forward strand.
AATATCACTATGTTGGGAGAGGTGGGGGGAGGTGGAGACAGGAGACTGGCCATACTCTGCCTAGGCCAGAAAGACCAAACATATAATTTTAGGCGGGGGCTTTGGATCATACAATATCAATCAACCTTGAGGCTGAGATCAATCACGTGGGCAATCAGTAATGCCTATATAATGGGGTCCAATAAAAAGTCTGAACACTGAGGCTTGGGTGAGCTTTCCTAGTTGGTAAGCTCCATATGTATTGTCACACATTAATTCTGGGAGGGCAATGTGTCCTGACTTCATATGTAGAAGACAACAGAAGTTCCAAACCTAGAACTCTCCTGAACTCTGCCCTATCCCTTTCCTTTAGTTGATAATAACCTCTACCCTCTCCCTGTAATAAACCATAACCATGACTATAACACCTTTCAGTGAGTTCTGTGAGTCTTTCTACCAAATAATTGAACTGCAGGTGGTTTGCTAAGCCCTTAAACTTCCACTTGGTGCCAGGAACGAGGGAAGACTTGGGGACTGTGCCCTCTGAATTTTACAACTGGCCTGAATTCCTCATACAAGGGTACATTTTGACTGTGTTTGCTACTGTTCTACCTCCATGCTTAATAAAAGCCCAGCCAGGGCGGAGCTCTTTTATACCACTGTCTCGTTGCTATTCATCTGTCCTTCCATCTTTCTCTTGTTGCAGACCAGATTTACAATATCATCGTTAAATTGTATATTGCATTTCAACTTGGGCCCCTCAATCATTTTCATGGACAAATATAAAGGATTTAAATTTTTTAAGAAAAAAAAAAAACAGAAAACTGAGCCTTTCTATGTTTCTAAAGGTCTCCATTATCTGTCATACTCAACTTACCCAACTCCTTTCCCTCCCAACCTTAAGCTCTATTTAGGTCAGTCTCCTTCCTGCTCTTCCACACCATTCGCTTGTTCAGGTGTCTGTAACTTTAGGCACATAACCCCCTTTCCCTGTGTGACTCCTCCCATCTCCTCTTCCTATCCAATATCAACCCACTTCAGAGACAGAATTCGAGTCCCTGCTTCTCCATGATGTGTGTATTAGTAATGGCTCTAATCTCACAAGTTTAATGAAGACATTCAAGGAGGTAATAGGACTGAAACCATTACCTGACACATAGTAAGCATGGTGTTAGCATTAGCTGCTATAACAAATATTACAACCACTCCAACTATTTATATTGCTCCGATTTTCATCTTTTTCAACCCTATTTCATTAATAACATCTATACAATTAAGCCTTCAATTGCATCTATAACAATTATTCTCTATCTTCTGCCTATTAGCTTCTGGATTATTATGACTTGAGGACAGGATCCATACCTGTTATTTTCCTTATGGTGGTTGAGAGTTTCAGGCACAAAGTAAGTGCTAAATCTTTTTGACCTAGAACAGTAGAATGGCAACACATAATGTAGGCATGCCAATAAGGAGCATAACACCCCTACGATGCATCAGTGGGCATCATTTGTTTCTCAAGACCGTGTTTTGGAGTTTAATAAAGATTTTGGATTTGCAGGCATGACCATTTGTACCTGTTACTGGAAAGTAAGTAGAGTAAAAAGTAATGGACGTTGCCCTAGCTGGTTTGGCTCAGTGGGTAGAGTGTCAGCCTGTGAAATGAAGGGTCCTGGGTTTGATTCTGGTCAAGGGGCACATGCCCAGGTTGTGGGGTCGATCCCCAGTAAGGGGCATGCAGGAAGCAGCCAATCAATGATTCTCTCTCATCATTGATGTTTCTATCTCTCTCTCCCTTTCTCTCTGAAATCAATAAAAATATTTTTTTTTTAAGTAATGGACATTGAACACTCTACTTCATGCTCACTCTCACTATAAAAGATTTAGTTATTGGTAAACAATACCAAATTCTCCTCTACTCCTTAAGCAGATGAAAGACTAGACTTCCATGTATTTGAACGCCATTTTGTGACTCCATGCTTTCCTCCCTTTCAGCTAGGATTGGTAACATTGCAAATGGGGGAACCTCTGTTGCCCTGGGTCCTAGATCAGAGCCCTAAGCCGTGCCAAGGACATGAGAGCAAAAAATAACTGGGGGGGATAAGCACACATTTGTAATACCTTAATCAATAAAGGGGAAAAAATAAAATAAAAATATAACTGGGTGGTATTGAGTGACTAATATTTAGGTACTAATTTGTTACAGCAATAATTGCCTTCCAGGTGGAAAACTAAGCAAATAACATCAAAACACTTACTATTTTATTGTTACTGCTTTGTTGTACCACAACGTTTAAAGCAACAGAGAACATAGCTAATTTGCTTATTTCTCTACAGTATAATTGTAGTTTCATTTCACTTTTATAAACATTTTTATTATAAAGAGTGCCAAACATGAAGAAAAGTTTACAAAATTGTACAGTGAATACACATATGCCCACCATCTAGATTCCACAATTAACATTTTACAGTCATTGCTTTATTACATACTAGAGGCCTGATGCATGAAATTTGTGCATTCAGGAGGAGCGTGGGGGGGCGGGGCGGGGAGGGAGGGGTCCCTCAGCCAGGCCTGCACGCTCTTGCAATCCAGGAGCCCTTGGGAGATGTCCAACTGCTGGCTCACCAGTTGTGAGCCTGGCTTCTGGCTGAGCAGCACTCCCCCTGTGGGAGCACACAGACCACAAGCTCCTGCGTTGAGCTTCTGCCCCCTGGTGGTCAGTGCATGACACAGCAACCGGTCATTCCACCATTTGGTCAATTTGCATATTAGCCTTTTATTATATAGAATCTTCTCATCTATCCATCCCTCTCTCCCTCCAAAAATTTGTCTTTTACTTTTGATGCCTTTCAAAGCCAGTTCTAGATATTAATACATTAAGTCTGCTTTATTACTTTCCCAATTCTCACACTTCCTACATGATAAACAAAGGCCCCAGGTCAAATATCAAGGGAGTAATGAGTGAAGTTCATCAAAAATTGTCTATTGCTGAATACCTACTATGTGCTATATACCTCACATACAAACAAATGAACTTCAAGGGCGGAACCCCCAGACTCAGACATTTCCCAACACTAGTGTCCTCAGTGACCTGCACTTCCAAGCAGTGAAGATGCTGAGCTATCTGTTCGCAGCATCGTTTGCTCTTTCACAATTGGTTGTAGAAAGTGCAGTCCTCAGCTTCAGACACTGAAACCCAATGAATCAAACGTAATGAGTCTGACGTGTCATTGAATAAAACCCAGGAAAAATGCTGTGGGCGCCACGCTATTGCCTCCATTAAAGTCATGTCTTGGATTTTTATTATTTTGCTGCTACAGACATTTTAACAGATTATTGAACATTGTGTTTCCAATAAAAGTTTTCTCTGTGCTTCTCCTATGTATTCTGGATTCACTGATGAAATATCTCCTTTAATGATACAATCTCCCAGAAAAAAAAAAAAAAACACCATAGGTTATGAAAGGTAATAAGAACCACTTAAATATTTGAACATATAATATTAAGTAGATAAAGACTCGTATAACATTAACAGCACTATTATGCACATTCTATTTTTTTCCTCCCCTTAACTCTGTTAGGTGTATAAGGTGAGTGTACTTATTATCATCATTTTTCAGGTAATAAAATGGAATCTCAGACAGAATAATAGCCTCATAGGTAATGAAATGAGAGATCTGGGGTTCAAACCCCAGGCTTCTAGCCCTAAGCCTCATCATTTTTCCTCTGCATTTGATGAAAGAATACAATAAAATAGTGTTTGGTGCAACAAATAGTTCAGCATTATGTGAAAAATACAGCTTTGAAACATTCTCTCAAAATGTTAAGTATACATTGCATTTAATATTCATTTTAAATATGGGAAATATGGGTATGGATAGATAATATCTATATATCTATATCGGGGGGGGGGTGGAATTTAATACTCAGAGAACACTTGTGAGATGAGTATCGATACCTCTAATGCTCCAGGCAGTTAGGTGATATGCCCAATGTCACGGTGGTAGCATAAAAGTAAAAACCCAGGACTGTCTGGCTAAAAAGTCCATGCTCTTGGGCCTGATATTCCTTCTAGAAGCTAGAAGAAAATTGGAAAAATATGGTGTTAATGTATCATATTGTCAAAAAGTCTGTTCAATTCCATGTTTAAAGGATGCATGGTGCTTGATGTCAGGAACATGCTGCAGGCTCTGGATGCCATGATGAATAGGTCTGGAATGGTCCCTGACCTCAAGGAACTTGAAGTGTAGTGGGAAATACTACCAACAAAAAAATATAAAATTAAAAAAATTTTAAATACTAAATTTCTCTCCAAATCTGTTCCATAAAAACTCTTTTTCATTAGCAACTCTTTATTTCCAGATTCTCTGGCCACAATTGTAGAGTCATCCTTGACCCATTTTTTTCCTCTCTACATACACTTTGTCCATAAATCCTGCTAGCTCTACCTCCAAAATATTTGTAGAATCCAAACATTTCTTCCTCATTCCTTACTACCCCAGTACTAGTCATAATAATTTCTCTACTAGGTTACTGCAGTGTGTTCTTAACTGATCACATACTTACCGCCCTGCAAAATCCATTCTCAACATTGCACCATGACCCCATTAAAACCACAATCAGATCCTTCCATTCATGTGCTCAGAACTTTAGTTGCTCCCAATTCTTCTTAGAGTAAAAGCCAAAGTCCTCAACACAATTAAAATATGGAAAAAGGATCCAAATAGACATTTCTCCAAAGATATACAAATAGCTAATAAGCACATGAAAAAGTGTTCAACATCATCAGCCATCAGGAAAATGCAAATCAAAACCACAGTGAGATATCACTTCACATCCACTAGGAGGGCTAAAAATGGAAAAGGACAGGCAATAATAAGTGTGGTGAGGATGTGGTACCTGGTACACTGCTGGCAGGAATGTAAAATGGTGTAGTTCCTTAAAAAGCTAAACATAGAGCTCCCATATGACCCAGCAATTTCACTCCTGGATATATACACAAGAGATATAAGGACATATTCCCACAAAAACTTGAACATGAACATTTCTAGCAGCATTTTTCACAACAGCCAAAATGTGGGGGGAAAAACAAAAATCTCTTAGCTGATAAATGAATAAATAAAATGTAGTATATCCATACAATGGAATATTATTTGTCCATAAAACACACACACACAAAAGCATTACTCCATACTACAACATGGATATATGTTAAAAACAATATGCTAAGTGAAAGAAGCCATTCACAAAAGCTCACATATTACATGATATTATTTATATGAACTTTCCAAAAGAGGCATATCTACAAAAACATAGCTTGAAAAGTTGGTGGGAAACGGGGAGCAATAATTAATGGATGTGGGGTTTCTTTTCTGAGATGATGACAATGTGCTAAAATTAATTGTGGTAATGATTGCACAACTCTGGGTCTAATATGTGTTTGAATGTTCATGTGTGCAAATAATTACTGATACCATGTGAATGTCAGAGACAAAAACTATAAACTGGATTGAAATTGACTGCCCAAAATATATCAAACCCACTGGACAATTTAATTTCTTCTATAGTCCCTTTACCTAAATAGATGCTTCCTTAGACTTCTTTGCTTTGCGTTAATAAGGTCATAGTTTGGTTGTCTGTAGGGTTTTGGACCTTGAGATGTTATCTTTAGAAAGATTTATCTTGGGAGAGGTCCTCTGGTCTACAGCTTCCCTTGAAAAGTTTTATGGCTGAAGCTAAATAATTCCCTTAGTGCAGTGGTCGGCAAACTCATAAGTCAACAGAGCCAAATATCAACAGTACAACGATTGAAATTTCTTTTGAGAGCCAAATTTTTTAAACTTAAACTTCTTCTAATGCCACTTCTTCAAAATAGACTGGCCCAGGCCGTGATATTTTGTGGAAGAGCCACACTCAAGGGGCCAAAGAGCCGCATGTGGCTTGCGAGCCACGGTTTGTCGACCACGGCCTTAGTATAACAATATTGGCTTCTTACAAATCTCTGTCTCTAATAGGCGATTACACTGGAAATTACTCAAATTCTTGGTAATTTCTAGCAGCATTTGAAGGAAGGAAGAAGATACCAGGAGAAAGAAGAGAGTCCATGAACAAGAACAAGGGGTGAAATAAGGTATGATGAATAATATACAGTCTGAATATCAAAAACATGTTTAGATAAATTATTCCAGATCATAACACTTCTTAGCACCTTCCACCTAGAAGTATCAGAAAATTGGTCTACAATCATAAGTAATTATCTTTCAAGTCTTCTAGAATGTCAAAATGATGCATAGTTTCTATCAGCCAAACTGTCTGAGAGTGATATTTTGAAAAATAAATATGTAAAGGAACACTTATAAATTATGAAACAATTTCAGAAAGCACTACGTACTTATCCTTTTCCCCCTAAGTTAACCTATCAAATCATCCTTAAATACTTACCTTGATGAAAGTCTTACTTTAAAGATTGTGATGCAGATACTAGTCTCAAATACAGGATATACTAATGGCAATAGAAATTATACACACGAAGACACAGTATAAAAATTAATATCCTGTGTCAAAGTTAACAACTTGTAAGTGCACTGGAAAAAAAAAACTGTACAGAATTCTCTTGAAAAAGATTCAGAGACTTCTGGTTCTACCAAGATGCAGAGGCTCCATTCCTCCCAGGTGTTCCCTCTTGTAACTAAAAACCTGGAAATAAGCAACAAGCATAGGAAGACTCCGAAAGGTAGAAAAAAGGTGAATAGCCTACGACTTCCCTGGGTTTCCTTACCGGGCCCTACATATCCTGGACAGGAGGCAGCGGCTTAAGCAGAGCCAAGCAATTGACTTTCAATACACACACACATTCCAGCCAATTGACTTTCAGTACACACACACATTCCCCTCCCCCACCCCCTCTCCACCCCCGATGTAGACAGAGGCAATCCAATCCCTTAGTCTCCCACTGGATGGTCTTGGCATGGCCAAGCAGAAAGCTAGTCTTCCCTTCCCCATCCAGCAACACTGCGGGGGTTTTGATTCCCCTGCCAAGGGTAGTGTCCATGGGGCTAAGCAGAGAGCTGATCTCCATTTCCTGCCCGAGGGAGACAGTGGGGCTCTGATATCCCCCACCAGAGCTGAACCTCCATCTCTGCCAGGCAGCACAACCTCAATGAACTGTCAGGAAATGATGCTGAATGACAAAGCCAGTCCCAAAAGGTTACCACCTATGCGATTCCATTTATGCAACAGAATTAAAATGACAAAATTATACAAATGGAGAGCAGAGCAGCCCAAGGTCAGGAGCTGGGGAGGAGGCTGAGGGAGTACAGGGCACCTGTGGCCACAAAGGAGAAACAAGAGGGATCCATGTGGGGACAGAAATGCTCTGTGTCTTGACTCTGTTAATATCAATATCTTGGCTGTGCTGCTGTCCTATATTTTTGGCAAGAAGTTATCATTGGAGAAAACTGGGTAAAGGGTACACGGTATCTCTATTATTTCTTACAACTGCACATGAATCTATGATTATCTCAAAATAAAAGATTTAATTTTAAAAGGAGAGATTTAATTTATTTTTAAAAAAATGAGGCATTGCCCTAGCTCTGTGGTCGGCAAACTACGGCTCACGAGCCACATGTGGCTCTTTGGCCCCTTGAGTGTGGCTCTTCCACAAAACACCACGGCCTGGGCGAGTCTATTTTGAAGAAGTGGCGTTAGAAGAAGTTTAAGTTTAAAAATTTTGGCTCTCAAAAGAAATTTCAATCGTTGTACTGTTGATATTTGGCTCTGTTGACTAATGAGTTTGCCGACCACTGCCCTAGCTGGTTTGGCTCAATAGATAGGGTGTCAGCCTGCGGACTGAAAGGTCCCAGGTTCGATTCCAGTCAAGGGCCCATGCCTGGGTTGTGGGCTGATCCCAAGTAGGAGGCAGCCAGTCAATGATTCTCTCTCATCATTGATGTTTCTATCTCTCTCTCCCTCTCCCTTCCTCTCTGAAATCAATAAAAAAAAATAAAAGAAAAAGAAAAAAAAAGACGAAGCATCTTTTTAAAGGGATCTGCCTTATAACAGACTAGAGACCCAGTGCACAGATTTGTGCACCGGTGGGGTCCCTTGGCCTGGCCTGCACCCTCTCCCAATCCGGGACTCCTGGAGGATGTTGGATAGCCAGTTTCAGCTCAATCCCCGCAAGCCCGATCCAGACAGGAGGGAGCCTGATCCTGTGCATTGATCATTTTTCCCCTGGTGGTCAGTGCGTGTCATAGTGACCAGTCGACCGTGTCATTCAGTCATTCGGTCGTTTAGGCCAGTGGTCGGCAAACTCATAAGTCAACAGAGCGGCAAACCGCGGCTCCCAAGCCGCTGTTTGCCAACCACTGGCTTAGGCCTTTAACATATACAGATTAAATATTATCATTGTCTTTTGCATTCCAGTATAAAAGTAGGTGCTTACTTCCAAACCAGGACAGTAGGGACACTTACGACAATTTTCTAAAGGTTAGTCCAAAATACCTTTCTTCAATTGATACGCAACTTATTAAAAGTCTATCACATTATTATTATCATTCATTCATTCATTCATTCAATCATTCAGCAAACATTTGTTAAGAGGCTACTATGCTCCCTGTTCTAAGTTATAGGAATAAAGCAGTGAGTGAAACAGACAAGACGCCTGCTCTCTGGAGCTTACCTTTTGTGAGAGAAGGACTCTAGCTTTCATTCATACTAGTCAACAAAGTCCTTTTCCACAATGTAATCCGAGTAGCTGTTTCTCTTGGGTCTTTGTCACTTATAAATCAATCATGCTGAAAGATTCTTGTGTTCCTTGCATACTATTTTGTTTGACTAAAGTGCCTTTTTCTCTGCCTTATTAATCTTTAATAGAACTAGAAATTTTTCTTAAAAAAAAGAAAGATAGGAAACTAAAAGAATGTGACACGCTTGAGAGGCAATTGAGATTTTACTGGAAAACGTCCCTCCGCTGAAATGTTTAAGTAGGCTCTGTTCTCAGACTGTTTGTTTGTTAATATCTATGCTAATGTCGGGGACATAATTCAATGGAGAGAAACTGAAAGTAAATCTGGGTCTCTTCTTACTGAGACGACGATTTCACACTTTCTAGTAACCCATCTAAAGAATCACTTTGCGTGTCATCAGGATGAAGTTCGCATCAAAACACAAAAAACCTTTTGAAGGAAAAGTTTAACTCTATTATTTCTAAAATAAGTTTGCCTTGAAAATAATCACTTGTCCGACTGAACTCACTCCATTCCACAAATACTCTAGCAAACACCCGCCATCAGCACTATGAAGAACGCAAAGATGACTGTCATAAACCTTTTCCTCAACCAGCTCCTAGTCTTAATGAAGTTAAATAATTTGGGGCAAAGAATACATGCGTATAGAAAAGATAGCTCCTAAGGAACCAAATGGACTTGGTCTTCTGGACAAAGTCTAATTACTTTTCCTAAATGGTCCCAGGCATGGCATCCAGTACAGCCCAGTGACTTAAAGCCAGAGGAAACTAGGAAAGATCACAAAATATAAAAGTCAGAGCAACGACAATATGAAGCCACAGTGAACTTGCCACATAGCTCTAAACAGCAGCTTCTCCACGCACATATCTACACGGAGTTGGCGATGTTATGCATGTCCTCAAGAAGAATATGAGTGCATGCCCCGTTACCGTTCCAACACCAACTGAAGACTTTCCAGCTCTGATCACTTTGCACAGAGAGAGCATAAACAGAAGACACACTTCACCTTTTTCTCACTCCACGCTGCAGCCACAGAGAGATTGTTTATCCAGCTAACCCTCTCAGGTGAGACCCAGGAGCTCTGTAACCAAATGCTCAAACCCAGCGTCAGGGCCTGCCTCCGCACAGCAATAAGGTGAGGAGCTAACAAGCAAGACAGTGACTGTTCAGTTTAGCTATTCCAGTGACTAGGGAGGCGGCGGTCCTTCTCCTTACCCTCCTGCAGGGAGGATCTTTAACAGCTTCCAAACCCACCCCAGGTCTCCATCTTGGCTCTAATACTTCACCCATTTGGAGTTAATCGCCCAGAAAATACCAGTTGCAAATTGATCACTGGGAATCAAAAATGCCCTAACTCCCAGAATTAAGAGAAAATTTATCTCTGTGTTTTGAATTCCCACTCCGTTCAGATAGTTCAGAGATGCCTGGAAGTAAAAATAATAAAACCAAATGAAAGCCATCCTCGAAAAACAAGCCATAAACATAGAACATTGTTAGATGCGCAAAATATATTACAGGTAGACTCATTTTGACAAGATGCCCACCTATGCATTTTAACACACCTTTCAGACTATAACATCGAGTCATTATTCCCTGATTTAAAGTATGATACTAAAAGCAAAGCCACACAAATATACAGACATACCTCGGAGAGACTGCGGATTCCACTCCAGACCACCGTAGCAAAGCGAGTTTTACAAGAACACGAGCCGTAATGTACGCAGAGGAGGGGCTCGCCTTCAATTTGTAAAGTACGCAACACCTGGGAAGTGCGATCAAGGACGGGCAATAAACAAGTTATGCCTGTACTTGCTATTCCAGCAGCTGTCCGTTACAACGATTTGTAACCCCGTGCCTCTGCCGCAAATTAGACCTTGGATCACCTGCATGTCAGAACTGTGGTGATCACCCTTAGGATGAAGTTAGGAAAACCCTGTGTTTCACTTGAAGGCTGTTCCTTTGTCTTGTTGAAAGGACCCCCTTCATCCAAAGACCTGCAAGGGCTTGAGTCGTTGAGTAAAGAAACATCACTGTCACCTCTTAGCCACTGATGCTACCAGGAATCATCAGGAGTGACTTTCACAGCCCAAAAGGGAGACACTGGCCCATCAGTTTAAATTAAACCACCCCTGAGCCACTTTACTGGACCAGAGCTAAGAGAGTACAGTGACATGTGGCTTGTGGCCTCTCACAAGAAAGGAGCAGCAAAGCCAGGTGAGCAGGAGAGAGGCCCTGGTTGAGTTTGCTCTTCTAAGATGAATCTGGCCCAGCAGTTATTCTTTGAAGAGGTATTCACTCTCCTCCAAAGCCACTTGGATATCGGGGTCATAGCTTTTCTAGAAAAACTCTATTATCGATTGGGCCAGTAACACACAGGAGGAAACTGACCCTGAGACCCTGGCTGGGGACAGAAAATTCTTTGCTAGAGAATCCCAGGTGCTAAGTAGACACCCCAAGGTCTGGGAACATAAAAAGCAGAGTGTTAGATGGAGTTGAGGAAGTTAGAGGACAAAATGAATACACGGAATTACAGCAAATTTTATCCCGGGCTGGTGGCAATGAACCACCTAGGGAACAGGGCCATTTCAAGGGATAGAGACAAGTGGTTTGAGTCACTGTGAAAAAAATAAAATAAAATCTAGGACCTGAGCTGTCCTAAGCACAGGACACAAGGATGGGGAGATGCATCGCTTTGGTTCGCAGAGGCATGCAGATGGCTTAGCGGTGTGACAGGCTTAGAGAGCAGCTAAGTCAAACCTTCACCTTACAGGTGAAAATTCACCAGGGCAGTGAGTGAATTGCCCATGAGTAGCTGCAGAGTGGCAGAACCTAGTCTAGAACATCCGTGCCTCCCTATCAACCACCTCCAAATCCTTTTCTTTGTAGGGACTCATTATTTCCCCTTTTTTAAACAAAATTACAAAAGTAATACCTGCTGTTCGAGGTTGAATTGTATCCCCTCTCCCAAACTCATATGTTGAAGTCCTAACGCCCAGTGCTCAGAATGAGTCCTATTGGAAAACAAAGTTGTTGCAGGTGTAAGTAGTAGAGATGGAGTCATCCTGGAGTAGGGTGGGCCTCTTATCCAATATGACTGGCATCCGGATAAGCAAGGAAATGTGGACACAGACACAGACATGCATAGAGAGAAGATGATGTGAAGACATACAGGGAATTAGCCATCTACAAGCTAAGGAAAGAGACTGGGAACAATCATTCCCTCGCCGCCCTTAGAAGGAACCAACCCTGCCTAAACCTTGGTTTTGGACTTCCGGCCTCCAGCACCCCGAGAGAATAAATTTCAATTGTTGAAACCTCCCAGGTGTAGTACTTTGTTACAGCAGACCTAGCCAACTCATACACCTGAAACCATGCAGATAGTTATACAGACTAAAACAGCTCTTACTCTCCCTCTCGCTGCAATCTCGTGCCTTACAGGTAAGGATGTTAGCATGTGGGGATGTATCTTTTCCTACCTTCTTTCATCTCAGGCATCCACAGACACAGGGTTTTTATTTATTTATTTTTAAGGGAATTATATGAGTCAAAAGTACAGCACACCTTTTCATTTCAAATAGCAATATATCATGAGTGTCCTTCCAGATCAACATGGATAGCTCTCACTCATTCTTTTAGTGCCTCCGTATTATTCAATCTTATGTATCAGTCTCCTATTACTTAACAACTGGGTTATTTCAGGTTAAATACCACTAGAGGCCCGATGCACGAAATTCGTGCAAGAGCAGGCCTTCCTTCCCCTGGCTGCCGGCACTGGCTTCCCTCGCAGCCCCAGCTTCGTCTGGAAGGTCGTTCGGAAGGACGTCCGGTCTAATTAGCATATTATGCTATTATTGTTATAGATTACAAACAGTGCTGCAGTAAACATCCTTGGGCACATCTATTTAACTGTTTTCCATTTTAAAGCAGCAATTTAAGTTGCAATTTCTCAAAGAGTATGTGCATTCTTTCATGCTTTTCACCCAACTTCTCACAAAATTCTCAGCCAATTACCACACATACATCTGTGTTGGGAACAAAAATCTATTCTATTTGGAGAGTAACTGTGGTCACAAAGCATCTGACTAGAGCCTTCGATGGAGGTCTTCGATATATTCTGGTAGATCAGGGAAAATATAAATTATAACCACTCCATTCTCAACCACACAGAAGTAGAGACCCTCCACATGTCCCTTTTCCCTACTTTCAAAGGGATGTATCCCATAGAAATCAGTGATATTCCCTGGGATCATTCCATCACTTCTTTCTCCATTTTTAAGGCAACCCAGAAATATCAGTACAAAATGCCAATCTTAGGCTGACTCTTGCTAGCTGGTGATTCTTTCAACTAGAGAGTAATTTCCTCATTCTAGCAAAAAAGCATGACAAAGTCTCTGCTGCCCTGCACCTACTTGCAGTTAACCAAATGAAGCTTTAGAACCTCGTAAAGGGATGGGCACAGCCAAGCATTTCAACCAATATGAATTCCAATGGTGAACTTGGGGGAAAGCTCACAGGATATGGACTTCAACCTGAGGGAATTACAGGCATATATTGAGATTCTGAGGCCATGTTAAGAAGCTATTATTGCCCTGCCAGTGTGGTTCAGTTGGTTGAGCATCATCCCATGCACCAAGAAGTTGCTGGTTTGATGCCTGTGGGCTCAATTCCCAGTAGAGGGTATGCAAGAGGCAGCCGAGTGATATTGCTCTCTCTCCCTCTCCCTTCCTCTGCCTCTAAAATCAATGAAAACATATATATAAAGCTATTGTTGAGGCAGTTCTGCTCAAGTCAAGGCCCTTGGAAGAGAAGGGCATGTGCAAAGCATTTCTATTGCTGAGCAAATCAGCATGACTTGCTATGCAGATCTTCAGGAAAATTAATGAATAAAGTTGAGTTTGGAAAAAATGCACTGGGCTTGCAAATGCTCTGTCACGTCAACGCAAGCTGAGATTGGCAACTCCAGAAGAGTAGCTCATCCCTGGCAGATTATTCATGTGTTCCTTACAAAAATGAGAATTTAGGATGAGGTTCAGTCATAAATTATTCATTTGGGGCTTCCTCATTTTATTTTAGAACATTCTCCTAGTCATTTCTTAAGTGAATTTCTCCCTAGTCCCATCATTTCCAAATGCAGACAATTTTCAGGGAAGGAGGCAGATCTTAAGCAGGGATCCATGGGGTTTCCCTTAAGAGGAATCTCCATGATCCTCATTTGCTGCCCCCTCTCTAGGTCAGTAATACCTTCAACTCAATTAAGAGTGTAAAGGCTTCACTTATACACATTGGAAAAATAAAGCCATCTCCATATAAAATGTCTAAGAACAATACTTTTTCTTTTATCACTGCCAAACTCAAACACATTAAGATTTTCCACTAAGAAAAGTCTGCGTATTTTATATGCGATATTTATGTCTCATTGTAAACTATTCATTGGTTTATAGACCTCAGGTCCTCTAAGAAGCATCACAAATCCTTATAATACTCTTAGATATTACATTTAGTATTATGGTCTCTGATTTATCTGCCAGGCTAACTCACATGCAAACAGACATGTCTCTACTTAAAATGCAAAAGCTAAAAATAATAATAATTCATGCTAAAGCTCTAGCCTTCAAGTTCATTGCAAATATATTATTGACAATGGTAAGAATGATGATGATGATAACCACAATGATGATGAAGAAAATGTTTTTTAGTTAGTTCTTTCCTCATTTCCTCATTTGTTGACTTTCCATTATACAAAAATAAAACAAAGATAGATACCTTAAAAGTGCAATTTTAGAAGACTTTCAAAAACAAGTGTGGGTTTTCTAGTGAATACAGTGATATTTAAATGAAGGGATGAATCAGTCAACAAGAAGTGACTCTGAAATCCAATAAACAAGGCAATAATTAATGGTCATCTAATAATGCAGATCAAAGACTCATCCCAAAGGCATTCATTCCTTCTTATAAGTTATCACCTTTCCAAGAAGTACAAATAACCTGGCCAGAGTGGCTCAGTGGTTGAGCATCAACCTATGAACCAAAAGGTCACAGTTTGATTTTCAATCGGGCACATGCCCAGGTTGTGAGCTCCATCCCAAGTAGGGAATATACAGGAGGCAGCCAATCAATGATTCTCTCTCATTATTGATGTTTCTCTCTCTCTCTCTCTCTCTCTCTCTCTCTCTCTCTCTCTCTCTCTTTTTCTCCCTTCCTCTCTGAAATTAATAAAAATATTTTAAAAGAAGTACAAATATAAAAAATGTCCACATGAGTTTGTTATGATTTTTTTCTAACTGCTACATAAAATTGTTCTGGTGGGAATTTGTATAGAAAAAAAATTTTAATTGTTCAGTTATCTTTTGAAAGAATATGATTACATTAGTATTATTCCAAACTTTTTTGAAGCTATCAGCCTCCCAGCTGTTCTCCTTTTAATTATCTTACAATAGCAAAATATTGTCAACTACAAAATTACAGAAGACAAGGAAGATTTTCTTGCTCCAATATTTTCAAAATACTAAAATACTTAAGCAGATGATATCAAATATATGGTGATGGAAGAAGATTTGACTTTGGGTGGTAGGCACACAATGAAATATGCAGATCATATATCATAGAATTGTATATATAAACCTTTAGCTTATTAAATAATATCACCCCAATAAATTTAATTATTTTTAAAGTGGTCAGCCTGATTAAGTTGCTAATGAGATTTGAGGCCTATTTCCTGTGAGGGAAATAGACTTTGTAGCAGATCATAGTTTTTCAAATGGATCAAGATAAGGAAGTTGTTGTAAAGCCAAGATCAGTGGTACCACTCAACAGTGACTACAGGTTTTAAGGAAGACCAGAGCTGCCCTGTGAGTATTAGAGCATGTGGGCACCAAGATGACACGCTGCACTGTTAGGAAACAGGTATTTGGAGAATGGAAGTGAAACAGCAATCCCTAGCATAGGAGGAAGATTTGGAACATATTCACTGTTTCGGTTCAATGAACACTTTTCTGTTGGACAAACAACATTATTTTTAAGATTGTGGGCAGGGTTCCACACAAGTACCTACAATCTGGTGACACCATACACCCATGGTATCATAAAGTCTGTCGTCATTGAACTGACTATGAAGAAATTCAACAGACAAATGTGTAAGAAAAGTCAACTGTGGCAGTCCCTTCCTTTACATATTATCTAGCACAGTGGTCAGCAACCTTTTTCTATAAAAGTCTAGAAAGTAAATATTTTCAGCTTTTATAGCCTCTGTAGCAAATATTCAACAGTGGATTGGGAGAACAGTCACTGACAATGTGGAAACAAATGGCTGTGATTGTTTTTCAATAAACCTTTATTTGCAAAACAACAAAAAAAGAATGAAAACCATGTAGGATGGCAGATATTGTTGCAATCATCTTTGGAAAATATTAGATGCTACACAGAAGAAGATAGGATTTGCAAAATATTTTTTTAATTTCATGAATATATCAGAATAACGATGCAGAGCTTTTGATTTGTAAGGTTGTGTTCTTTCACTGTGCTCTCAGACCTTTCTCTCATTTGTAAATACTGTCAAATAATCTTGCACATTCACTGGCAAGTACATCTGAAGGTTGGGCCCTGCTAAGGATGCAACTGGAAAAGCATCCAAATGAATTCTACAAACTTGGAATAGGAATTTACTGTGTGGTAGTCTCCTTCCTCCCCATGCCGTTCATGCCATCTCCTTTAATCAACCCTCAGGAAGGGAAAGTATTAATCAAAATTGAACAGATTTCTGAGCACTGATTGGGCTGTTTTTACAAGTAGGCATGTAGCTATGTAGTATAGCTCCAGCTTGGTGCTTTCTCTTCAGCCCATCTGGCTATCCTCCCTTTCTGCTCTGTTCTGTCTGGTTCTGCTCTGTTCTGTCTGGTTCTTCCTTCTGACCACTTCTCATCACCTCCTCTTCTATTAAACTGACCCAAGCCACTTCATCTCTCTCCCAGATTAGACAATAGCTCCGAACTCATCTCTTTCTTTTGTTTTCATGTCTCATAGCCTTTCTTTTTTTCTTTCTTCTTCTTTTTATATTCTTGTGTTCACAGCCTTTCTTTTCTTAAATTTATCTTTATTGTTGAAAGTATTACAGATGCCCCCCTTTTCCCCTCAGTGACCCCCTCCACCCCACTCCCCAGGCCTTCCCCTCACTATGGTCTATCCATGGGGTTTGCATATATGCATATAAACTCATTGGTTAATCTCTTCCCACTGCCCCCCCTTCCCTCTGAATACATCAATCTGTTGCATTCTTCAATGTCTCTGGATCTTTTTTGTTCATCAGTTTGTTTTGTTCCTTAGATTCCACATATGAGTGACATTATGTGATGCTTGTCTTTTTCACTTTTTCACGACTGGCTTATTTCACTTACCATAATACTCTCCAGGTCCCTCCAGGCTGTCTTAAAGGGTAAGGGAATGATTAAAATTACTGAAAATATATTCCTAGACATGAAATTCACATTATACATATGGAAAGCCAATAAGAATAACTTAATTCTCCTTAAATACAATTTAGTAAAGATTTTTTGTGTCCCTATATTGTGCAAAGTACAATGCTACATAATGAAGAGGATAAAAAATACACGGCATGCCCCTCATGCTCAAGAATCATTCAAATCAACTCACCCTTTTTTCTTTTAAATAAACTAAATGGTCTTTAATTCTCAAAGTAGAAAGAACAATGCTTTGTATATCAAGGGCCTGTTCAATTCTTGAACATGACCAGTTCTCATATTCAAGAATAAGAAAATGTGAACCACAAAAAACAAACACATATGCTTAGGTAAATTTACACCTGACCTGCATGTGAGGGCTAGATAAACTAAAAGGATGCTTTAAAAATCATGATAGAGTAATAGACATTGAAAAAGTATGCTTTGGTTTATTGTTTACTCTTGGCTGGAAATGAAAAATATTTTAAAATTATTCTAGAGGTGATAATGCAAGGAAAGAATCTGATGCAATTTTATTCATTAAAAGAACTTAGGAAATCTACTAATTTTGCAAGTAAAGGGTATAAAAAGCACACAAAAATGACAAGTATGGTTAAAATAAAGAATATTAAATATATTTCTACTCTTTTCCTAAAGGATCATTTTGGAAAACATATGTAACATTCTTTGTACAATAGATCAGATAACTTTTTAAAATTTTGAAATTATGAAGTCAACTATTCAGAAATTATTCCAGGAAATTTTAACTACTTAAGGACATATTCAAAGAAGGTTATTATAACTTATTCTCTATATTAATAGAATTTCCAAGGCCTTTGAAGTCTATCAGTTTGTACAATTATATTTCTTGACATCCTGTGAAAAGATAACTGAAAAATAGTAGAATTCAATGGATTTGAAACTGCATGCACAACAGCAACCAGAGTATTGACTAGTAGATCAATTTCAAACTAAAGAGCGGTTGTTAATTTCATGCTAAAAGAATCTGTCCTTGTTTCTGTTCTGTTCAAATATTAAAAGGGACTTGATGAGGACATGGATGATCTGCTTATCAAATCCAAAGATGACAGAGTTGAGGCAGATAGCAACTCCGCTGGCTGATCATGTAAAGAGCCAGTTGGTCTCAATGGGATAGAATGATGGATTGGATTTACACGAAAATAAATAGGATAAATGTGAAAGTCTGACATATGCGTTTATGAAAATTCATGAGCATCGAAGAGAGATGGTGTGACAAACCTATCTCTGCTCTCAGAGATTGCAATTTCAATATGAAAGCAGGTGGGCAGAATGGATATGAACTAGTGTTTATTGAGTGCCTCAGGTCTTAACCATGGGCATCAAGGACACATAGACATTATTATGATTCACATTTTACAGAGGAACAGAGACATAAAATAATTTCCCCGATGTCCTATACATTACAAGAAGCAGGTCTGGGGTTTGAGCCTCTAGCAGTCTTGTGGCAAAGCCCTGCCCTTCTCAATCCATCACCGTGTGAACAGTGCCGTACATGCACTGTGATAGCTAATGCAGTCTTGCGTTAGATGAACAAAAGTACAAGGTCAGAACAAAGGAGGAAGGATGCACTGGTCAGACCACTGATGGGAGTCTCAGGTAAAGAACAAGGCACACACCCAACATTCATGAAAAGAAGATTAAAACAAAAGGCGTATATTCACGCAATGAACTACCGCTCAGCATTGGCAAAGAATTATTGCCACATGCAACAACATAGGTGGATCTCAAAAGATATCATGTTGAGTAAAGGAAGCCAAGCTTTAGTAAAGGAAAAGAGTGCATACTCATATGAAGTTTAAGGAAAAAAATGAAATTAGACCACCAACTTACACCATACACAAAAATAAACTCAAAATGGACAAAAGACTTAAATGTAAGATGTGAAACCATAAAAATCCTAGAAGAAACCATTGGCAGCAAAGTCTCAGACATCTCTCATAGCAACATGTCTATGGATACATCTCCTAAGACAATGCAAATTAAGGAGAAAAATAAACAAATGGGACAACATCAAAATAAAGAGCTTCTGCACAGCAAAAGAAACCATCAATAAAATAACAAAAAAGCCCACCTTTTGGAGAACATATTTGCCAATGATGCACCAGTACAGGGTTAACCTCCAAACTCTACAGGGAACTCATACACCTTAACAAAAGGAAGATAAACAAAGGACCTCAATAGACACTTCTCCAAATGGACGTACAGAAGGCCAAAAGGCATATGAAAAAGTGCTCGAAGTCACTGATCATCCGAGAGATGCAAATCAAAACAACAATGAGGTACCACCTCACACCTATCAGAATGGCTATCATCAACAGATCAACAAACGACAAGTGTTGGCGAGGATGTGGAGGAAAGGGAACTCTCATGCACTGCTGGTGGGAGTACAGATTGGTGCAGCCATTGTGGAGAACAGTATGGAGTTTCCTCAAAAAATTAAAAATGGAACTCCCATTTGACCCAGTAATCCCACTCCTAGGATTATATCCCAAGAAACTAGAAACACAAATCAGAAAGGATATATGCACCCCTATGTTCATAGCAGCACAATTCACCATAGCTAAGATTTGGAAACAGCATAAGTGCCCATCAACAGATGAGTGGATTATAAAACTATTTTACATCTATACAATGGAATACTATGCAGCTGTAAAAAAGAAGG
This sequence comes from Eptesicus fuscus, assembly GCF_027574615.1. NCBI lineage: Eukaryota > Metazoa > Chordata > Mammalia > Chiroptera > Vespertilionidae > Eptesicus > Eptesicus fuscus. The sequence continues at coordinate 86,222,018 of NC_072484.1, forward strand.
AACTTTTACCATTTGTAACAGCATGGATGGTCCTAGAGAGTATTATGCTAAGCAAAATAAGCCAGTCAGAGAAAGATAAATATCGCATGAGCTCACTCATATGTGGAATCTAATGACCAACATAAACTGATGAACAAAAATAGACCCAGAGACACAGAAACATTGAACAGACTGTCAAAACTCAGAGGGAAGGTAGGAAGAGTGGAGGAGGTGGGGGGGGGAAGAGATCAACCAATGAACTCATATGCATATTTGCATAACCCAAGGACACAGACAGTGGGCAGTGAAGGCTGGGACGGGGTAGGGGGAGGAGGAGCAATGGGGGAAGAAAGGGACATATGTAATACTTTCAACAATAAAGAAAATTACAAAATAAAGAAAAGCAGTTGTCTCAGGAAGGGCTGCCTGGACAGAAGCATATGGGAATTTTCTGGGATGATGAAAATACTTCATATCCTGATCAGAATGGTGGTTACAGAGATGTGCATACTATTGTCAAAACTCATCAAGCGTTATGCTTCAGATCAGTGCATTTTTTAAAAGATCAGGGCATCATATGATACAGAAGTAACAACTCAATTCAAAGAAAAACCAACGCATACCAACTAAAAACTGAAGAAGCAAATGGACAGTGAAGGATCAGAAAATCACAGCCTATTTAAATCATTCAATCCCAGAAATATTATTTGCAAACATTTCTCTTAGTAGCAAGAAGTTCAGGTAAAGGGATATAGAATGAAACATATTTATGGTAAAGATGATACCGTTCTACAATAGAGAAAGAGAAATAGTCGTAAGTCCTTTTCAGGGAGTACAACTAGGACTAAGAAGTAGAAATCTTACCTCAATAGGAGAAAGAATTTTCTGTAACTGAAACCAAAGGGGAGTTATCCACCTACGAAGCAATACATTCCCTCCTGCGCAAGGTTCTAAGAGAAAGAAGCGGGCAGTCTCCTGTCCTGTGTAGACGGCACTCGGCATCTCCAGTTCTGAGCGTCCATGCACCTGCGTTCTGACGCTCACCCTGTTCTGCAGGGACAAAGCTCCATCCTAGACATCACCCAAACTCTCCCAATCTTCTCCCAACTGCCAGGATTCATGAGCACCCGTGTCCACAAATCCCACGCCGGTGGTTACCTGAGGCAACGCAAACCCAGCTTCCTCCACTCCGAGCCTACTGCATGCTTCAATCTCAGATCCTGCAGAGTGATGGTAAAATACCTTTACACCTGCAGGTCTCAGGTACTCCATAACCTTCGCTGAACCAAAACAATATTCTTTATCCATTTATTCAAACACTACTTACTATTGAGAGCCTTGTGTGTGTCCAGCATGTCTGGACACCAGAGAAAAAAGGCAACAATCCCCATTTGATGGCACTTACTCACATGCTCCTTAGTAGACATCAAGTGGCTAAGGATAAAAACATCCCCCCCGCCACCGCCCCCAGTGTTTAACTCTGATGGACACATGGTGAGTGGCAAATAAATACCCATTAATGTAACTTCGGGTGAGAACATGATAAAGAATGAACGTAAAGAAGCATCAAGGAAACAGAGGGCTTGCCCAAGACTTAGTCAAGGTATTTTGCTCCTTGGCCCAGTAAAAATCTCTGTGAAATGATGGAGGGTTGAAGAAACCCACATTTTCACCATGGCCCCTCCACCTGAGTGATAAACCAATGCACTGTGGCTCAATGGGTACACTTCTGAATTTAAATGAGGCCAATGCTGATATGGCCCAGGGGGACTCTGTGAGCCTTAGTGGAGCTTAACAAAATTGACTTCAGTAAAATACAAGGAGCGATGTTACTGAGCTATAGCCAATAAATCACCATCTATTAGCTGGCATTCATTTATAATTTCAGGCACAGGGATACAATTATTCACAATGGATACCTTTAAATTGGATGAAAAGCCCAGGTAGCGAAAACTGAAGGCAACAAATCATTCTAGAATAGAAACACGGAAAACAGTCTCTGAAGCGATGGCTTTGGGGAAGTTGCCATGAACCTTACCGAATGAACCAGGATAACATGTAAGTATGCACCAACGCAAGCAGTTAGATTGATTAGAGCCACATTGTAAGTCCTGCTCGAACACTAACTCTAAACTTCACAAACTAAACTCTCAAAGGAAATTCACGTGTTTGTTACACCCGGGTCAGAGGTGGGGCGTTCCAAAGGGAAGTGCACATAAAATAAGCACACAGGAGGAGGAGACTCGCCAGCTCTGTTAGGAGCTGTCTGGCCACCCATTTCCTCCGTGAGTAATAAATCCTTGCTAACCACTGGTCCCTTTCCTTCGTCTGCACACATTCCTTTGTACGGTCTCCAGTTAACTGCTTGCCACATGGACTCACAGAAAACCAGAAGAATACATTTCTTCAAAGGCGTACAATCATCGGGGAGAATGGGCGGGTGTGTCTGTGTGTCTGAGTGGAACCAGCCAACTACGGAGAGGGTGAAAGGTTAGAGGAAGAGTGAAAGAATGTGGGAAAGTCTAGCTCTAAAAGTGACCCCAGTTAAGAAGCTGCATTGACCAACGGCAGCCCTCTGCGAAAAGGGACAATGGCCACATGAGAAAGGGCAAATTATGGCCCAAGAGGTACTTGCAGCAGAAAAAAATCTTGGGGATCAATCAGAAAATCCTTATCCTACCTAATAAAATGGTAATATGCAAATTGACTGCACCTTCGCTACGCCCAAGCCACGCCCACCAGCCATAGCCACGCCCACCAGCCATAGCCACACCCACCAGCCAATCAGGGTGAATATGCAAATTACCCAACAAAGATGGAGGTTAATTTGCATACACTGAGGGAGGGAGGAGTGAAGAGTGAAGACTGAAGACAACTTAGAAGGAAGAGGGAGGAAAAGCGGAAAGCAAGGTGGCTGCCAGAGGGAAAGCCCATGCGGGGCGGAGCAGGCGGAGTGGGGCGGGGCGGGGCGGGCGGTAGTGGCGAGCGGATGCAGGCGCAGCAGCCGCAAAGGCGGCGGCAGCGGCAGGGCACCGGGCTGCAGCGGCCGCTTGCAGGATTCTTCCTGAAAATGGGCTACTAGTCTACTTAATATTTGGGAAACCGCAGATTTGGGGAGTTTATGGCAAGCTAGCTAAATGTTTAAATTAAGCCTCACAGTGGGGGGAGGGGAAGAATAGCAAGGTGACAAAACTGAAATAAAAATAGAACTAACTTTAGTCACCTTTGGTGACTTTTTCTAAGTCACCTGTGTTATCTAAATCGCTCTGTAAATACCACACTAACTTAAGGAAGTGAAATGGCTGAAGGGAGCTGTCCTCTACCCTGTACGCTTCCCCTGGGCCCATATTATTCTGATAAAATGGCAGCATCAGTGACTGACCAGTTCCCATATTAGCACTGGAGGTTTCAGTGGGGGAAACTTATAAATAGAAACTGGAGAACAAATGGTATACGTGTGGAAAAGGAAGAGGCATGACAGAAAATGTGAACAGAGCTCAGCACCTATAAATAAATACTAAAGAGGAAAGAAACCATGAATAAGGACCCAAAAAAAGCAAACAGAACTTTAACTGAATAAGTCATTTTTCCAGAGAAGGGCAAAAGGAATCATTGACTCTCCCGCTTAACAATGACCTTTCAAATTCTGAGACATAGAAGAGTTTTATACAACTTGACACATATCTGAAGGTTATGTGCAAGGCACTCCGCGAGGTGCCACTAGGATATATAACGAAGTTTTCATCATAAATATGCCTTCAAGGACTTTGTGATGTGGCAGGGGCAATCAGGCACACAGAGAGACCCAACCTCAAGAGCAGCACCCTGATCCTAAAAGATTAGCTGGGAACCAGCTCCTTGACACTCGGAGGAATTCCCCTGGGGGATCAGTAGGAGAAAGTGGAGGAAACACTACACTATCTAATGTCTGAATTTTCTGACTAGAAAATTCAGGCTATAAGAGGGAATAAATAAAAGGAAAATTGACCCAGCTGGCATGGCTCAGGTTGAGCGTAGACCTATGAACCAGGGGGTCACAGTTTGATTCCCAGTCATGGGCTCGATCCCCAGTGTGGAGCATGCAGGAAGCAGCCAATCAATGATTCTCTCTCATCATTGATGTTTCTATCTCTTTCTCCCTGTCTCTTCCTCTCTGAGATCAATAAAAATATACTTTTAATAAAAATAAATAATGAAAAGGGAAATTGTACATCTATATTTTGAATCAACTAGAAATGTAAACTGGTAGTTGCAATTGCCTAACCTTATTCCTAACCCTATGCTAACTCAATGGGAATTTTTTTTAGAATAATGTAGATGGATGGATTTTTCTTCTTTCAACACTGTGGTCATATGTTGGTTCAGTGCCTTCCAAGACCATTGAGTACAACTCCAAGAAGGTGGATTATACTCATATGCCTAGAGTGCAATACTCAAGTGATCACAGCCACCACTCACCCACATGATGACTTTGTGCAATTAGGAAAAAATGAGTCCCTCACGCGTGACTTTATGTCCAGCTTAGGAAAATGATAGCCAGTTGATTTTTCTAGAACATCTGCCAGTTTTAATGTATTAAGTACCAACCATATCTAGAATGCACATGGCTCCCCCAGAGAGGTGGTGCCAGAGTACATAAAAGCTGCATAGCACAAGCCACAGCCATGCGTGTGGGAGACACTAGAACGGAGACACCCGGATACTCCATGGTCAGCAACAGAAGTCCCAGACCAAGAGTTTTCTATCCCTGGTTGTGCTCACTGAGGAAGTAAAAGACAGTGATTGAAGACATGGACTCCGGAGCCAGAGTCCCTAGGTTTGCATTCAAGCTCTCACTTTTCCTAGATGCATAACTCTGGGCAAATTATTTCAATTCTAGGTGTCTCCATTTAATTAATTGTAAATATAATCTATAATAATAAAAGGGTAATATGCTAATTAGACTGGATGTCCTTCCTGATGAAGCCAAGGTCGGGGGGAAGCCAGTGCCTGCAGCCGGGGGAAAGAAGGCCTACTCTTACACGAATTTTCATGCATCGGGCCTCTAGTAATAATAATAATAATAATAACATATACCACAAATATTTGGAGATATTAAATATACCCAGGTAAAGAGTGTTGAATATTAGATGTCATTTAGAAACAAAACTCAACACTACTAAAACTTGAATAATCAGATTTTTTCAAATAGTGGCATTTTTAAGAGCACAAATGGAAGGAACAGTGAGCAAAAGACATCACTTCAGCCTTCCAAAGCTGCCTGCATAAAGACTTGTGACAAAAAGAATGAAAAGTTTCAGAATGCTCTTTAATTCACTTCAGTTAATCACAGATATTTAAAGTCATTACCTTGAAAAAGAGTTTTTCAGCTTCAAATTCCCTTTTCAGCTTCAAATTCCCTTGAATTTTATCTCAATTCCAACTAAAAAACTAGAAAACCACAATTCCCCAGAGATCATGCTCCTTTCTTCTGAAAAGAAAGACAAAATTTTAAGAATACAAGTTGATAGTTCTCATAAAAATAAAGTGTGCAAAATCTTACACCCATTATTTCTCTTTCAGTCCCTATTCTGGATGAAAAACCTGCAAAAAGGCACAAATATATTATGTACAAAGCATTGGTTACAATATTTTGCATACTATGAAGAATTTCAAATATTAAAGTGGACAGAATAAGATAATGAATCCCCTAGCTATTATCAACTAACTAGAGGCCCAGTGCACAAATTTGTGCACCAGTGGGGTCCCTAGGCCTGGCCTGCGGGATGGGGCCAAAACCAGCTCTCCGACATCCCATGAGGGGTCCTTGATCATTCGAGGGTGCAAGCCAGGCCAAGGGACCACACTGGTGCACCATCGGGGCCAGGGAGGGACACAGGAGGTTGGCCAGCCAGGGAGGGACCTCAGGAGTGCTCCAGGGCATGTCTGGTCCATCTCATTCAGTCCCTATCAGCTGGACCCCAGCAGCAAGCTAACCTACCAGTTGGAGCATCTGCCCCCTGGTGGTCAGTGCACATCATAGTGACTGCTCAACTGGTTGGCTGTCTGCCCCCTGGTAGTCAGTGCACATCATAGCGAGCAGTTGAGCGACCTTAGCATATCATTAGCATATTACGTTTTGATTGGTTGAATGGACAACCATACGACTGTACATTTAGCATATTAGGCTTTTATTACATAGGATGGCAGATCTTCATTTTTCTCTAGTCCTGCCTACTTTCTCTCTCCACCAAGAAATATTTTAGAGCAGATCTCAGACATCACATCATTTTTGACACATTAGTTTAATGTCATTAAAACATAATTGACACAAAAACAATTGCTTATGTTTAAACTATACAATTTGGTAAGTTTTAACATAGGTGTACACTCCTGAAACTATCACCACACTCAAGGTAATGAACACATCCAGTACCCATGGTGATTTCTTCCTCTCAACCAGGCTACCACTCACCTATTTTCTATCACTTTAGATTAATATGCATTTTCAGAATTTTATATCAATGCAGCCCTAGGATATATACTCTTTTTTTCTATTACATCTCTTAGCATAATTATTTTGAGATTCATCCATGTCATTGTGTGTATCAATACTTCATTCTTTTGTACTGCTGAGTGGTATTTCGTTTTGGTTATGCCACAATTTGTTTATCTACTCACCTGTTGATGGTCACTTGGGTTGCTTCCAGTTTGGGAGATAATACAAATTAAGGTGTTCTAAACACTCATCTACCCATCTTTGTGGTAGCTTTCACAACTCTTAGGGAAATATCTAGGAATGGAATGTCTGGGTCATATAGTAGGCATATGTTTTTAACTTTTCAAAAATTCCCAAAACTCCTTTTCCAAAGTGGTAGCATCATTTGACCTCTCTACCAGCAATATATAAGAGCTCCAGTTGCTCTGCCTCCTTAAAAATATATGGTATTGTCAGTCTTTTTTATTTTAAACATTGTAATAGGTGTTTGGTGGTAACTCAATGCGGTTTTGCCTTTCACTTTCCCTAATGACATATAATAATGAGTAACTTTCTTGTAGTTTGTTGCCCTCCTATGACTTCTTCGGTAGCAAAGTGTCTGTTCTAACCTTGTATCCATTATTCAAATTAGGTAGTTTTTCTGAAGTTCCTTATCTATTCAGGATACGATTCCTTTATCAGATATGTAATTTGTAAATGCTTTCTTCCAGTTTCTGAATTGGTTTTTCATTCTCTTGAAGGCATCCTTCAAACAGCAAAAGTTCTTAATTTTGATGGAACCTAATTTACCAACTCTTTCTTTTTTTTTGGATTGTATTTCTGGTGTCATAGCTAAGAAATCTTTCACTAACCTTGAGGTTGCAAAGATTTTTTTTCTATGATTTCTTCTAAACATTTTATAATTGTTTTACTTTTAGTCTATAAGGCATTGAGAGTTAACTTTTAAAATAGGATATGAATCTAACTTTCGCATATGAATATCCAATTATTGAAAAGACCCTTTTCTCCACTGAATTGCTTTGGCATTATTGCTGAAGATTAATTAAATTATTTTATAAACGTATTTATTTACTTTGTTCTCTTCCAACAAAATGTAGGAATCGTGTGGGTAGAAATAGTGTATCTCCAGCCTCTCCAACAGGAGGCACTCCCATGTACATTGTTAAAGGAATACATTTATTCTACTGTGAAAGCAAGTGAGTCAGGTACCCTCACAGGTGTGTGGCAAAGACTCGGAGGCGGGCAGAGAGAGAAAGCTTTACTGCAGAAAAAAGGAAAGTGCCCAGTGTTCCCTGAAGAGAGAAGGTTAGCCGGGAGAAGCTGGAGGTGGGCCAATGAGGAAGTGGGGCGTCCTGGGTGATTGGTTAGGGGTGCATATGTGGCGTTCTCTGGTTAGCTCTGAATTGGAAGCTGGGACAGAAATTAGGGGAGCTGGCAGTTATTTATCAAGTCCTGGCAGTTTGAAGCTGATCAGCCGTTGTCCATTTATATACTCAGTGTCTCTTACAAGGGAAATGTGCTTGTAAATGCATAGCCAAAAAACTGGATGAATGGGCTGTACCTGGGGGTAAGAGGTGAAGAGGTACTCCTAGTCTATATATAGATTCTATACTTTTACAGTAAGCTCGTACCACTTTTAACGTAGAAAAATTAAATCAAACAGTGCAATCAAGCAAAGGCAATATTTGCAAGTCACATTGCCTCCCCTGATGGCTGCAAAATTCGTTTGACAAAACTGTGTACTTAGTTGCTGATCCCCCTATTATTTGTGTTTGTTTTTCTCTCTTTATTGTTTTCTTTCTGAAAACAAGTTAAGCATTGTAAAAAACGTGCTCAATTCTCCCTTGGAGATTTCAGTTTATATATTCTGGCTGAACTTCTGGTGATCTCTCATTTTCAACTGAACCTTTAAAAATGAAACTTTTCATTTGACATTTATTCAACGAATGTGAATTGAGTGACTAATATATTCCAGACATTTCCTTCCCTAAAAAGTGAGGGAAATGTCATGATGGCAAGAATGCCCCGAACTCCAATTGCAGTGGATTTGAAAGCTCTGCTTTCCTGGAGACATATCACCACCTAGTGGAGCTTTGGAGTGTTGTCAGCGATGACAATATCGATGTTGCATTTTTACAACCACAAACATCATATGGGTTAACTCTCCGTTGACTGCAAAATCCCAGAAACCAAAATCTCCATTCCCCAGGTACTCTAGCTATGGGAACCTTTACTGTATTCATTTATTCTGGCTTTTAGCTAGGAAAATAATCTATGTGGATCATTTACCAATATGTTATGTGAGCAACACGTTTATTTTTAATGTCACTGCCAAAGGACTGATTGTACCTAGCACACAGCCTCGTTGAGGACTTAGAATATCATTGCAATTACGTGTATCTGTGTGCCCAGCTGAGTCCCTGGCCCACAGGATAAGCAATGTTTTGAAATAATGGCAGAAACCCCGTGGCATCACATGGACCAGAAAGTCACTTAATTCACTCAGAACACATTCACATCCAGGACTAAAGGACACAGTACTTTTAAAAACATATGAGCTCTCAGTTTGGAAATTTGCGTTCAGAGAAATGGTACAGATGAGAACTTCCGCCACCGTTCAGAAGGATGAGACATTACTGCCTGCGGGGATGACTGAGAAAGCCCTCACATTTAAAATGTGTTGCAGAGCGGACCCTAAAACCACTCAGACCAAGGCATCCCTGTAAGAGATGCAGTTATTTGGTTTATGAAATCATCATCCTCACGTAAATATGCCTCATGTACTACCAAAGAACGCTTTGCCTCAGGTGCACCTGGCTATGCATTGCTAAAATATAGTTCGTTTTACTATGAGGCACATCACCAAAATAAAGAATTTTGTAAAATCCAAATTCTTCAATATCATAAAGCAGACGTTCAGGGCCTGCTCGGGGGTGGGTGAAGTGTGGCCTGCCCACTGCAGATTTCCCTAGAAGTTCTGACCCTTACGTGGGACTCAGCTCCTCATGCCGGGCAGGTGGTCAGGAGCCGAATATCCCTTGCTTTCATGTGTATTCCTCAATTTATGGCTCTACCCTTTGAAGATTTGTATGGACATTTTATACACATATATAACATTATACATGTAACATATACATAACAACACAGAGCATCACATGCACATACATAACAAACATAACACACACATTCACATATAACGCATTTACATATAGCCTGTGTGTCGCACATGACATATATATCACATATATGTACATGTTATAGCGTATGTGTGCATGTATGCATATAGACATGGTGGTGTGTGTATAACATGCATACACACACATAACATATTGCCACTACTGTGACAAGAACTTCTCTGTCATTAGTTTGTATCATCCGCACTCACCCTGTGAGGAGGAATTATTTCTCCCATTTCACACATGAATAAATGAAGGCCCAGAGGCTGAATTACTTAAGGCCAAGGAGCTGGGGAGTCTCGGTCTGGATTTAAACTCGTATCTCTTAACCCAGAGCCCATTGCTCTTTGCACAAACCAAGCTGCCCTGACGGCTGCCTGGTGCCCACAGCAGCTTCCCACTAACCCCCAGTTCTGCCGCCTGTAAGTGCAGGCGCGTTAGTTCTGTGAGCAGAGATGTGCTCCCTTTCCTCGCCTGTAAGAAAGGGGAGGAAGCTGCACCTGCCCGGCCTGCTCTCCAAGTTGCTTTCAGAACTTGACCCAGGAGGCTTCCGAGCATGAGCTCCCACGTCAGCTGCCTGAGTGGGAGGCCCCCGCACAACTTCTTCTCTGCCCAGCCTTGACAGGTGGTCTGATCTCTAAACTCCCCTTTCTTCATCTGCAACGTGAGAATAATAAGGGCTCTACCTCCTGAGATTGTTCCGAGGATTAAAGAAGACAACTGATATAAAGCCCTCAGGAGGGTGCATGGAACACAGAACTTATAACTGTTGGCTCTAGATGTTATTAACAAATGCATCTAGAAGCACCTGGGAAAGAATCAGACTTTTTGCACGTATGAGAGTATCCTTATTGTCTATTCTAAGCCAAGATGGTAGATCCTGCCTGGTCTTACCCTAAATTTTAACTTTTCCTTTCATTTCTCTTTTACTAACTCATTCTAAAAATATCATGTGTTTCCGAGTACAATAGACCCAAGTAGGCGAACTCTCAGAAGAAGCCTGTCCCTGTCAGAATTCCGGCAGAAATAGACGGTGTGCTCCAAATGGCAGGTTTTGATGAAGGGCTTCTCACCGAGGGGTAGACAGGGCTCAACGAACCCCGCCCCCCCCTCCCCGCCCCCCGGACTCACACAGGCTGGATGGTTCTATGCCCCATAGTCTAAATCAGGGGTCCTCGCCGAAACCGGTTTGGCTCAGTGGATGGAGCGTCGGTCTGCGGACTGAAAGGTCCCAGGTTCGATTCCAGTCAAGGGCATGTACATTGGTTGCGGGCACATCCCCAGTAGGAGGTGTGCAGGAGGCAGCTGGTCGATGTTTCTCGCTCATCGATGTTTCTAGCTCTCTATCCCTCTCCCTTCCTCTCTGTAAAAACTCAATAAAATATATTTAAAACAAACAAACAAAACAAAATAAATCAGGGGTCCTCAAACTACGGCCCACGGGCCACATGCGGCCCGCCGAGGACATTTATCCGGCCCGCCGGGTGTTTTTGCCGCCGCTGCCTGTCCTGCTTAGCAGCCGACTTAGCAGTGTGCATAGGAATTTGTTCATAGTTTTTTGTTTGTTTGTTTGTTTTTTGTTTTGTTTTGTTTTTTAATATATTTTATTGATTTTTTACAGAGAGGAAGAGAGAGGGATAGAGAGCTAGAAACATCGATGAGAGAGAAACATCGATCAGCTGCCTCCCGCACACCCCCCACTGGGGATGTGCCTGCAACCAAGGTACATGCCCTTGACCGGAATCGAACCTGGGACCCTTGAGTCCGCAGGCCGACGCTCCATCCACTGAGCCAAACCGGTTTCGGCCATAGTTTTTTTTTTTAACTATAGTCCGGCCCTCCAACGGTCTGAGGGACAGTGAACCGGCCCCCTGTTTAAAAAGTTTGAGGACCCCTGGCTAAACACACGTGTAGACAGGACTGTTACCAGACCTGAGAAAACGGGCACAGTCACCAGGGAGAGATCAGGCCCACAGCCAGCAAATGCCAGCTCTCATCTCTTCCTGGTGCCTCCCACTGGCCAAACCCAAACGGAAATCAGAGGCAAGGAAGCCCAGGGACGCACCTGGAGAGGGCAAGCCCCTCTGAGCCATGAAGGGAGGAGAACAGACCTGGTGGCAGATGGAGAATGGCCAGCACAGGGTCCTAAATGAGGACTAACCCAAAAATACTTTCAGCCCCGGCCAGTGTGGCTCAGCTGGTCATCCCATGCACTGAAGGGTCATGGGTTCAATTCTTGGTCAGGGCACATACCTGGGTTTTGAGTTCAATCCCCAGTTGGGGAGCATATGGGAGGCAACCGATCGCTGTTTCTCTCTCACATCCATGTTTCTCTCTCTCCCTCTCCCTTCCCCTCTCTCTAAAATACATTTATTTAGCAAAGTCTGTAGTGACCTGCTCTAGCCTAGGGACTAGTCCCAACAATACTGACCAACGCAAGACAGCCTACTTGCCAGTACTTACCACTTCCTAGCCAGGTGCCCTTGACCTTACCTATCTTCTTTGTGGCCACAGTCCCCTCGTCCTTAAAATTGGGAGAACATAACCCTTGCCCTCTAGGCCTGCTGAGGTAATTAGGTGACTATTTAAAGATTCAGAGCAGGGCAGGACACTCAGCCCTGTATGAATTTTAGCTACTATTATTATATTATTATCATCATCTCTTGTCTTAGGGTAGAATTATCAGTCTTTGTGGTGATTATCATTTTTACATGCCACATACACAAGCAAACACAATGAACCCCGTTGTACTATGGTGGAAGGTGGCCTCGACCACAACCTTAATGTCAGTTCATCGTCAAAACCCGTCCCGGAGGACAGCCACAGCAGCACGCCTGGAGGATTTCCTCGGTCTGTTTACGCAACTGAGGAGAGAAGAGTCGGTGCCCTCATAGGTTATATCTATAGATGGGTCCCCTCGGGAAGTTCACCAAACGCGTGAACTTATTAGTGCGTGTCTCCGTCCATTCTTCCTCTTGAAGCATGAGACATGACATTTCCCAAATAGGCTTCAACTGGCTATTTTTCTTCTCTTCAGACCCAAATTGCTTCATTCCGATTGTGCAGATGGTGTCAAGGTTCCCGTGGGCAAGACCAGATGGACTTGGAAGCTGGCAAACCACCACAGAGGAGCAGGTCCCTAGAAGTCAGCCCGGTGTTGTCACTAGATGCCGTCGGAGAGCAGACAACTGAAGGCCGGGCCGGCGGCCAACCCGCAGCACAGCCTGCGCCCAAGAATATACGCACACGGGGGGGGGGGGGGGGGGGGGGGGGGGATGGTTTGGATCTGGAGGAGGATTTCTTCCTTTTTCTTTTTAAGTAGGAGAGATGAAACAGGAGAATGATTAGAGGGAAGAAAGGACTATGAATAAACTCCTTAGAGAAACAACTTGAGAGAGGATCAAAGCAGAAACATGAGGTAGACTTCAAAAGGACCGAAAGTAAACCACATCCAGGTTTTCCGAACATAAAAGCACCCAATTCTGTTTTCTCCAACGCATTTATTTACCACAGATACGTAAGTCAGCCTCATCTGAGGTTGGGTTAGATGAGTTACCCCGACCCCATGTACAGTCGCCAAGTATTTAGAGCCATAGACCCGCCCTGCCCTGCCCACCCAGACGACTACCATGTCACCATTTTCATTAAACTTCCCTTTATGAACTTGAACCTATAAAGGTTTTGTGGCTTTGGTTTGTATTGTTTGCCCCCACCCTCAAAGAGCTGTTGCCCAGAGAGAAGTCCTAGATGTCTAAGATTTGTCTTTACCTGGACTTAGGTTATGGATATCTCAAACTTACAGAACTCTTAAACTTTCAGGGATTTTACAGTTATCCTATTGATTTCTCACAAATACCATGTAAAGTGAATGGGACTGGTTTTTATTTTTTCCACCTTACCCACAAGAAAACCAAGGCTTAGCTTAAGCGTTAGTGAAAATCTTAGAAGCTCATGGAAAAATCATTATGGCTCTTTTCACAACATATAAAGGGAAAACGCGTAGCAAATTTAAGCCGAGCACAATGGATGGGGAGGGAGTTCCGCAGCTGTTCAAGAAGGGTGGAACTGAGTACAAGAATGTGAACAGCACTGACAGGGAGTGGTTTGGTGAGACTCTCAAGCCTGCCGACTCGAGCCCACCACGAATTCCTTTATCGCTGAGGGTCCAGGAGAACACTTGTTAACGGAATGGGGAGAGGCCCTGACAAAGCTTTTCTACTCCAGGAGGTGACTGAAAAGAACAGGGATTAAAGCAGAGTCATGCACTGATGAAAACAACATCACAAAACTCTCCAGGGAGGAGGTCAAAGAAGGCCCAAGGATCAGGTGAGTCATGGGTTCCCTCAGGATCCAAAAAGGCTTAAATGGTTTCCCAGCCTTTGTCCCTGAGAAAGGAAAGAGGACTGGGAGGGAGGCGAGGGCTTTGGGTGGCTCTTCAGCACTGGAACAACCTCCCACCTAAGCAGGTGAGTGGGCTTTTAAATGCCTCCCAATCCCCTTTTACAAGATTATGGGGTGGGGCCTTGAGTTAGGACTGTTGGTTATTTGGAAGTTGGTGAGTCACTGAGCAGCTAGAGTGGGGAGGAAGGTTCAGGAAAGATCTGGCAGGCGAGGAAAGCGAGATACATGGGACACCTTCAGTCTCACCATTATTCATAATAAGGTATGTCCCTGGCTGTGGCTGAAGTGGTCACTACTGAAGTGGCTTAAGCTGTTTGGCCAACACTCCCCAAGAGGACCACCTACTGGAAGCTCTAGCTAAATAATTGGTGGGCCCCACTGAAAATAAAAATGGGGGCCCTTGCCAGAGATAGAAAACCTCCCCTTTCCATGGGCCCATGACCCTCACTCATGGCGGAGGATGAGTCCCAAGGCATTGCAATCGTCTGCAGGGTGAGCATGGTACTTGATGTGGGGGTGGTCAAGAGGCTTTGCTGAGCTGCCCACTAAATATATTGTGGCCCTGCCAGCTCAGGGCAGACAGATGCCTCCTTGTTCTGCCCCAAGACATGCACCTACCCAAGCCGCCCAGGCCTGGGTTCCACACAGGCCCTTCCCCAGCACACACTGGCTCAGGGGGCTGTCCTGTCCGGGTATACATCTCTGGAGTCGGTGAGAGGTGCCTATGACAGAATGAGCCTACTTTAATTTCCAAAAGTGACTGAAAACTTAGAGAATCAGTCCAAACTGTCATTACGGATGTCAGCTTCCCAGCAGAAAAAGACGCTCCATTAACACAGTCCGATACTGGGAAGATAAAGTCATTGTACCTGACAAGTCGAAGCTGATCAATCAAGATGATTAAGCGCAGCCTCAGTGATTGCTCCAAGAAATGGAACAGAGATCTTGCCCTTCCTCCTGAGAGTTTCAGAAAGCAGTTCCCCTGAATACAAATCACTGTTCCTCTCCTTGAGACTTCGTGCCATGCACCCATCGTGTGACT
Organism: Eptesicus fuscus; assembly: GCF_027574615.1. Classification (NCBI taxonomy): domain Eukaryota; kingdom Metazoa; phylum Chordata; class Mammalia; order Chiroptera; family Vespertilionidae; genus Eptesicus; species Eptesicus fuscus. The sequence continues at coordinate 86,237,094 of NC_072484.1, forward strand.
TCCAGCCAAAAATAGTTGACCTGTGTCTTCTAGAATATGAACGCTTAGGCAATTTGCAAATGACTTCCTGCTACCAATTTTTGCAACAACTTTAGAAGTTTCCTAATTATTTGGTTAAATTAATTCCAAGGCAAGCTGTGCCCTCATTCGGAGTGTAATTTAATTAGCTGTTCTCATACTAGGCTCACTGAGAAATGAAGATTTCAGATAAACTAACTTTCAGGTAGATTGGTTCTTGGGCGATTATCTGTCTAAATTACATCTAGGTGATGCCGTGGCAAAAGCACACTATTTTGACTGCTTGACCGATTAGATCAGTGAAACAAAATGTGAATCTGCTTAATATACTATATGTACCAGTGGCCACACTAAATTGACTGGGTAAAAAGAGTAGTTATCACACCACGTACACAAAGTGGGAAGCTGTGCCTTTAACTTTTGGTTTGGGGAATGCAAATCCTCGATCCTGGTCTAAAATTCATGTGATCCATCTCAAAACCATTTTCCTCGAACTGCAACCTGAAGGTCAGTCTTTTAGAAGCATGTCACCTGAGGTGGGCAAACTAATTTAACAGAAGGTCAAATTCCACCCATTTCCTGTTTTTGTAAATAAAGTTTTATTGAAACAGTCAAGCCCATTTATTACATATTCACAGCTGCTCTCACACTGCAATGCCAGAGTGAAGTAGTTGCAACAGAAACCGTCTGGCCAGCAAAGCCTAAAATATTTACTGTCTGGTTCTTCACAGAAAAAGTTGGCAGCAGCCCAACTGAGAAATAATTAGCTCGGAAACTCTCCTGCTCTGTCCTTCAACTTCAATTCACAATGTCTGACCCTCTGCCGTGATCAAGAGAGGTATCACTAGAGAGCAATGCCATAGGACTCATTGCTTTATTGTTGTGCTAGAATTGTCTGCGATGTAGTGTCTACTAACTAGCATTTAGATAAATTCACCTGCATTCTCTGAGCCTCAGTTTCCAAATAAAGAATTCAGGCTAGACACTAAAATTCCTTCTAGCTTTAATATGATTAACCTTTTATGATCTGACAAAGAGATGTTTTCATTTCAATCACTGATGGTCACATGACTTTATTCCCATTTTTTTTGGAATAGACATTAAATTGGCTGCTTATATAGTTTGCATCCCACTCACACTCCTTCCCAACAGAGTTCTGGCTGGTGTTGGCCTCAGAGAAAAGAGGAAGCACAACTTATACCTTTCCGTGGGTTTTACTTTCTCCCCAAGGGATCAAATCAGCAGCACTCCACTGATATCCCTCCTCCCAAAGTCATCCCCAAATATCTAATCCCTGCCCATTTATTACATCCCCCATGTGAGGAAGGTCATTAAGGGTCATGATTCCTTCACCTCATGCCCAGTAGGATGTCTGCTGTCAAATTACCAAGAAAATACCAAGTGTTGGTGAGGATGTGGAGAAGTGGAAACCCTGTGCATGGTAAGTGGGAGTTCAAAATGGTGAAACCACTATGGAAAATGGTGTGCCAATTCATGAAAAATTAAAGACAGCCAGGCCGGCGTGGCTCAGTGGTTGAGCATCGACCTATGAGCCAGGAGGTCATGGTTCCTGATTCCTAGTCAGAGCACTTTCCCGGGTTGCGGGCTCAATCCCCAGTGGGGGGCATGCAGAAGGCAGCCAATCAATGAGTCTCTTTCATCGTTGATGTTTCTATCTCACTCTCCCTCTCCCTTCCTCTCTGAAATCAATAAAAATACTTTTTTTAAAAAAAATTTAAAGACAGCCCTGGCCAGGTGGCTCAGTTGGTTGCAGCATCATCCTGTACACCAAAAAGGTTGCATGTTCAATTCCCAGTCAGGGCACATACTTAGGTTGAGGGCTCTGGCAATTCCACTTCTAGGTATGTACCCAAAAGAATCAAAAGCAAATTTCTGAACATATGTATACACTCATGTTCGTGGCAGCATTATTCACAATAGCCAAAAGGTAGAAGCAACACGTGTCCATCAACAGATGAATAAATAACAAAAATGTGTATGTACACACAGTGGGACATTATTCAGCCTGAAAACGGGAGGAAATTCTGACAGAAGCTACAACACAGATGAATCTTAAGGACATTGTGTAAATGAAATAAGCCAGTCACACGCACAAATATTGTATGATTCCACTTATCTGAGATACCTAGAATAGACAAATTCATAGAGACAGAAAGTGGAATCGTTGTTGCCAGGAGCTAGAGGGAGGGGATGGTGGGCAGTTAGTCCTTAGTGGGTACAGGGTTTCAGTTTGGGAAGATGGGAAAGTTCTGGAGATGGATGGTGGTGGTGGTTGTACAACACTGTGAATGTACTTAATGCCACTGAATTGTACACTTAAAAATGGTTAAGATGGTAAACTTTACATGTGTTATTTTGCCACAATTATCATTAAAAATAAAAACAATCATGAACCGAAACCGGGTTGGCTCAGTGGATAGAGCGTCGGCCTGCGGACTGAAAGGTCCCAGGTTCGATTCCGGTCAAGGGCATGTACCTTGGTTGCGGGCACATCCCCATTAGGGGGTGTGCAAGAGGCAGCTGATCGATGTTTCTCTCTCATTGATGTTTCTAGCTCTCTATCCCTCTCCCTTCCTCTCTGTAAAAAATCAATAAAATATATTTTTTTAAAAATCATGATTCCTTCTACTACCATCCACTTTTTATATGTAATATCTATTTTAGCCTCAACCAAAACCTCTCTGCTAACATCCTACCATATATTCATCAACTATAATGTGTATTCTGATTTCATAAATATTAAAAAGTGAAAGCTTGCCCTGGCCGGTTTTGCTCAGTGGTTAGAGCGTCAGCCCTCGGACTAAAGGATCACAGGTTCAATTCCCAGTCAAGGACATGAACTTCGGTTGCAGGTTCAATAACCGGGGTGGGTGCGGGAGGCAACCAGTCCATGTGTCTCTATTGCAACAATCTTTCTCTCTCTCCCCGCCCCCCTTTCCCTCCCTTTCGCTCTCTCTCTAAAAAAAAAAAAAATCAATGGGAAAAAATATCCTCGGGTGAGGATTTTTAAAAATCAATAAATAAAAAGTGAAAGCATGATTTGCCTTAGAATCAGCAAGATGCAGTGATTGGCATTTTCAGGCACATCAGCCACAAACTCTAGAAACATGACCACACGTTGATGGTCAGTTTACTCCCGAGCCTACCACCTCACAGCTGTTCTGGCAGAGTACGGCATTTTCCCCTGAATGCATCTTCCCAGCCCCAGCTCTCCAGGCTGGTTTAGGAAACTAACTTGTCTCTCCGGAATCCCTTCTGAATTAAAATTAACGTGCCAAGTCTCTGTGACCCACACCCCATCACTCATACACACAAAAGAGAGGACTTTGGGGCATAGAAGTATTTTCCTACTTAGACTTGAAAACAATGTCATCTCAACATTTCCAATTACAGAAAACTTACCACAGGAAAAAAAAAAAAGACTAATTGGATGTGTATCCCGAAACAATATTTGGGGCAGATTTAAAATCACCGAGTCTCATTATTTTTACCCTTGTCCTAAAATATAATAGGAGGTGCCAGTACAACACAAGAAAGTCCTTGAGAGGAAAGTAGTAAATCATTCAGATTAAGACAAGGGAAGATTTACAGGTGTAATGGAAAACATAAATTTAGCAAGTGCAAGATTAAAACGGAGTATGTATGAAGTCCACTTAGCATTAAACTCGGAGCTCAGCCACGCGCAAAAAAAATGTTGAAATTGTTGACTCTATAGAGGTTCAAGAGCAATGAGTTAGCAATGACAGGCAAAACACCAGTTTTACATCAACCCACAGCAAGAAAACACTAATCAATATCCATCACCAAACTGCGCAGGGAGAGCGTGATGGGAAATTAAGAATCTGTAGCTGGCGCAGCTTAGCAGTTAAGAAGGCCAAGCTCATTTTTGTGAAATTCCCTAGGTTCGAATTTCAGCTCTGCCACTTATTAGCTCCAAAACCGTTAATGAGATTCTTAATCCTTTCATCTATTCATCTGTAAAATGGAAATAAAAATAGCATCTAATTAATCAAAAAGATGGGAAAGTTCAAGGAAATAGTGTAGCTGAAATACTAAGCACATGGCCAAGCATATAGGAACTTCTCAATTAATATTATTTTTTATGTAATAGAGGAAAATATAAACTTTTCTTCAATAGCAGAAGTTTGGGAGAAATTTAGAAATGATTTGCCTAAGGTTTTTTACTCTGATTTCACTTGTTGTTGCTTACATAAATGCCACCAGGGCAATCTCAAATTAATTAACAGGGAGCTGGTTAATGCGCAGCAGTGATTCTCAAACTTGAATGTTCATCAGAATTACCAGGAGAGTGTCATAAAACACAGATTGCTGGGCCCTGTTCCCAGAGTCTCTGATTTAGCAGGTGTGCTTATGCCTAAAGATTTGCATTTATTTTTTTTATTTTTTTAATCCTCACTCAAGGATATTTTCATTGATTTTTTTTAAAAAAAGAGAGGACAGGAGAGGGAGAGAAGCATCCATAGAGAGAGAAAGAAACATTCCTGTGAGAGTGAAACATCCTTCAGGTTGCTTCTCACACACATCCCAGAGATCAAACCCACAACCTAGGTACGTGCCCTGACAGAGAATTGAACCTGAAACCTTTTGGTGGATGGGACGATGCCCTAACCCAGTGGTTGGCAAACTCGTTAGTCAACAGAGCCAAATATCAACAGTACAACGATTGAAATTTCTTTTGAGAGCCAAATTTTTTTAATTTAAACTTCTTCTAATGCCACTTTTTCAAAATAGACTCGCCCAGGCCGTGGTATTTTGTGGAAGAGCCACACTCAAGGGGCCAAAGAGCCACATGTGGCTCGCGAGCCAGTTTGCCGACCACGGCTCTAACCGCAGTTTGCCGACCACGGCTCTAACCAATTTGCGTTTCTTACAAATTCCCAGGTGATCCTGCCCTGGCTGGTCTGGGAACTGCCCCTGGATAACCACTGGTCTGTCCTCTCCTACCCCCACCATGAACACCACCTTCCTTTTCAGAGTTTCAGTCCTAACAACTCCCCGACCCCAACCCGGGTGCCTCATTCTAACTATGGCTGTCGCTCTGTTCTGATGGGTGGCTGATAATATGTTATGTAGCCCAAATAGAGCTACCCAAAAAGGATCAGCCACCTTCAGACCCACCATACCTGGGTCCTGAGCCCAGAGGAGCCAGATCCCAGGGTCCATTAGAAATGGTCCCACTAAATCCTGTGCCTGTAGTGGGGGTCCCCCCCCCCGGGATTTAGAGCCCTCACGTGCCTGGGAAGCAAGGGCACAGAGCCCTATCTACCTTCCATCTGCCTGGGTCTCTGGTACCTTCCTCCACCGCCAGGGACTTGCAGCGAGTTATCTGGTAGACCCCTGTTGGGCCTCAGTTCCCCTGCCAGGAACTTGATCTCCGTGGGCACCAGGTATTGGAAGAAGGTATGAGCAGTCGTAGGCATATACAAGAGACTTTATTGCAGACCAAGTAGCCATTGCTAACAAGGAGCCATCAGGCAAAACAGTTCTTCAAAGTAGCTCCACAAAGCAGCCGCGCACCGCTGGTCAGTAACACATCTTTATACCAATTAGACAAAAGAGGCTTCTTGCCAAATAGTGATATTAATATTTGGGTTATAGAAAGGTACGCCTGCGCAGTGTGTACAGTAAAACTGCTGCCTTTGCACATGAGTATGGCAAATTGGCCTTGAACATCCGGCGTACTCTGATTAGGGTTCCCACCACCCCCATACATGGAGGGCAAGAAGGCTGAAGAAAGAGGCAGGCCACTCCAGCCTGGGAGGAGGCAGTTTTAACCACAAGGGAATTTACAAGGCTTGTCTTGGGTGGCTGCAAGACAGGTAGATGGCTGCACCCAGCCGCCTTGTCAAAATGGGGGCTGGTCTCCCTAGAATGAATGCAACCTCTTCATGACCCGCCACCAGGAACCACTAACTGAGCCCACAGCTCGGAGCAGACCTGTACTAGCCAGCTAAGGAAAGAAAGAGAGAGTTCTAGAAAACAAAAAGAAGTCATGAGACTAAGATGTGTGAAGCAGGTACTCTGCCCTAGGCCTTCATCTGTGCTCTCATTTGAGTGGTTTACAGTGGTTTAAAAAAATTTTTTCATTTTTTAAATATATTTTATTGATTTTTTTACAGAGAGGAAGGGAGAGGGAGAGAGAGTTAGAAACATCGGATGAGAGAGAAACATCAATCAGCTGCCTCCTGCACACTACTGGGGATGTGCCCGCAACCAAGGTACATGCCCTTGACCGGAATCGAACCTGGGACCCTTGAGTCCACAGGCCGACACTCTATCCACTGAGCCAAACCGGTTAGGGCTACAGTGAAATTCTTAAAGCTTTGCTGGGAATAACAGGGGTGCAGGGGGTTGGGGAGCCAGGAGAAGTGATGGCTGCAGGCGGGATGAGACCACCTACTAAGAAACTAATGCAAACACACAGCCCAAACGCTCAGCCACGAGCGCAGGTCCTCCTGATGCAGAGTTAGAGGAACGCGCCAGGGGAGCCCCGAGGAACTCATTCCGTGACTGAGGGTCATTTCAGCTAAAGTGCTCGTGACTGAAACTGCCATAAGGGAAGGGGCATTGAGCGGCGAGGCCCCCAAAGAGAGAGGCCCCAGGAAGGTACGAGAAGGCAGTTCCCCTCCATTCCCAGCAGCTACACAATTGCTCCAGAATCTTCCATAGCTTTCTCTTCTCTCTTCTTACTCTTCCAAGTTCAAGTTTTTCTGTCCCTCCTTTGTACAAATATCCAATTAACTATCACATCTTGTTTCCTAGCATCCAGACAAATCCGCTTGATAGCTATCCACTCGATCTACGTCTTTTTTCACTTTGCTTTGAATTACCTGTTATGCTGATATCTTCTATCTCGGAGTTACTATAGGTTTGTATAGCTGTTATCCAAAAATGCAGCTCTAACTTCATCTTTTAGCTTCTTCCCTTCCCCAGCAGGCTTTTGAGGGCAGGGACCCGATGTGGTGTTTCTCTCATGCACACACGTGTGCTGATCGGGATATTAATGAGGGAGGGCAGAGAGCCTGAGATGCTTTTCTGAGGAGTGCAGGATTTAGACCTCCAACATTGGAGGGGACGCCAATTCCCACGTCGTTAATCCCTGGAATTAAAGTCGGCATCGTCTCTGGCGATTTAGGTTCACGTTCTCGCCTCCTCTTTCTGAGAATTGTTTTGTTTTGTGTTTCACTTCTTGTCGGCATTCCCAGGGACCATGAGCATTTTAAGAGGCTGGGAAAGGGCAGTGAGACCACAAACGATCCTCGTGGGAGGAGAAAGCCCCGGCACGGCCTCCTCTTGGCCAAGGCCACACAGGTTCGAACATTTTCTTTGTTTCCGTTCCGTTTGGCTGCCGGGTGGTAATATTCATTCCGAGCATCGCTGAGGACTAACGGCCCATTGAACCGAAACCAGCTTGTTACCACATGTGAACCAAATGCATGGGCTCCACTTCGGCAGCTCCTTTCTGCCGTTTTATATTTTACTTCCATCAGAGGAGATTTCACGTTACGGGTTTGACCACTAAAAACAGGAAGCCCGCTTCAAGCTTCCCCACCAGCCAGACTTGGTGTAACAGGAGGCCGAGAGTTTGCCACCCTGGTTAGGAGCGCAGCTCTCTCCGGGGAAATGGCCCTGAGTCGACACCACAGGGAGGGCCCACTGTGAGGTTTCCCGGAACACAAGCCCCCCAGGCCTGCATCGAAGGAAAAGAGGCCATTACATTGTTTCCTGTTGATTACAATACATAACTGAGAAGCAAGCTGGCAGAAAGAATTCTGGTGTTGCTAATCACATACAAAATGCTAATAAGCCCAAACTTGACAAATTCATAACATTAATAGTAATGAAAGCTAACATCTGCTGCATTCTCAGCACACTCCAGGTTCCAGGCTAGCTGCTCTACATAAAAATAAGATGTTGAAGAATCTCTGCTTGTTGTTTTTGCTTGATTTTGTTCCACTGGGGATGAGGGGAACTTACTTGATTTTTCGGCTTCAATTCCCCCCATGATGTTCTACGGGATTGTCCTGTGCCCCTGTGGGGGTAGAGAATCTTACCACGGTCTCAGACTTACCCTTAACTTTCTTAATAGCAATCCTTCTCATTTTAAAATTGTAGACTCACTTCAGAACCAAAGCTCTCTGCTCTGCAGGCTGGATATGGGTGCCAGCAGCTGAGGGTGGAGGGCCCTGGTCCACTCTCCCCACTTGCTCCTCACTCTTCCCTTTGCTTTGCCCCATAGGTTGGGGGGTGGGCAGAAAGAGGAGGCAGGTCTCCCCCTTGGTGGTCCCACAGTGTGGTGGCGCGCCCTCCCTCTGTCCTACTTCTCCAGGGGCAGCATTGCAGGTCGTTAGCTGCAGTGGGGTTAGATCTTTCCAGATTTAGCTGGGCAGAAAGCTTCTGTGTGCTTAAAGTGGAAGGCAGCAGAGTTCTGCAAGAACTGCAGCCGTGGTCCTCACCCAGGGGTGGCTTTGCCTCCTAGGGAGGTCTGCAGTGTCTGGAGACATTTGGGCTGTCACAGCCAGAGTGGGAGGGTGCGCGTGGCATCTGGATAGCAGAGGTCAGGGATGCGGCCAACTATGCTACAATGCACAGGACAGCTCTCCGCAGAGGAACGATCCGGTCCGAAACAGTGACTGTCCCCGGGTGAGAACCAGGGAACTGAGGTGGTCCTAGCTGTGTGTTACTAGTGCCAACCCTTTGCTCTGTAGAATAACCGATAAATTCATGTTTGGCCACGAAGTCGAGTCATGTTGCCACCACACAGTCTCTATCTAGTTTGGCCTGACTGACTTCATTACCTATGGGAGGAAACTCCTCTTAGGAGACAGCTTTATGTAGGCCTGTGAAGCTCCTGAGAGTAAAGCTAAAGATACCTACTCACAAGAGAAGACAGACGCCTCATCAGTAATTGGAATCCACACACAAATTAGTACCGGCGTGGCGGACATAGGAAATGAAAATCTGACTTTGCTGAATTCAAAAATAAAAAGGTCTGCCAGGCGGCCTGGCTCAGTGGTTGCCTATGTCAGTGGTATAATTTCTGGCAATGACACAAGCTGGGTTCTAGGAATGTCCTTCTGCCTGAGATAACTGATCTAGAAGCTTGGGATTGATTTGTTTTCTAAACGTTGGACCTGATAGTGTAAAAAAATCTTTTGTGCACTATTATTATTGTGTCACAAGAGATGGTGGGATTTCTTTGCCTCAAAATCACAAAGGGTGTTATTGAAAAAGAAGATTGATTACTCAACTCCAGAGCTGGATACTAGGGATGGTGAAGAGCCATGTGAATTTACTTCATTGAGCTGTACTCTTAAAAATTATTAAAGTGGCCAAATTTAGGTTATGCATATCTTACCATAATGAAAAAAAAATTGGAAACTGTTGCACTAGATAGCCAATAGATGCAAATGGTTTCCTTGTGTGACTCGGTAGGAAGCCTTTCATCTCCTTATAGATTATGCACAGTGCTGACTCACAAGGTCAAATGTTTCAGGAGGCTAAAGCCCAAAATAAAATGCCTACCTCTACTATCTAAAAATATTAAAGCTTTATAAATCCTTTTTTATTCCTTTATCGAAAAAGCCTCCTCTACATGTTCTGTACTTCATGAGGAGTTTATGAGGACTCATAAAAGAAGTAAGTATAAACCCTATCCAATAAAAATGCAACATAAATTATCAGCAGCATCACCACAGGCACCCAACATGCCCTGCATGATTCGGACTAAGTTCGTCAACCTTCAAACGCTCAGGGAAATGTTCTCAATAGGAAGGAAGCCATTCTAAAGCTTGCTCGCCACTCAAATTGCTATCATGAGTGCCACATGAGCAGTGATTTGTTGAATTGAATGATCATAAGCAGAGGCTTGCTGAATTGAGTGATTCAAGGTTTTCTGGATACGCCTGATGGAGACTGACTACCATATCAAACCTAGCATCTATTTTAAATGATTGAGAACCCTGAAATGGTGCTGAGACCTTATTATTCTCCATCAAGCATATAGTCAGGATTGCACAGGCTTAACCTTCCACTGGGCTTAACTACTTCCATCTGCTGCAGAGACCAACCTATCTGTCAACGTGTAGAGGGGGAAAATGGCCTCAGGCCACACGTGAAGGTGGCTGGTAACCCACGGCTCCAAATCGAACATTTTCAAAGGTAACATGAGGACATATTCTGAAACTCTGAGGCAGGTGACCACTGAGAGTGAGGCTGTTGGCAGAGTGGACAGTATATTGTGCAGGAAAGCAAAATGATGAGACTATTCAAAGCACGCACCTGGACAGTTACCTTACATCCATGATAAAGTCAATGTAGGAGCTGAAGATAAACTGCAGAGATGTGAGTCGAGGGAACTGGGTGAATAACGGCATCATTTATAGACACGAGGCAGTGAGCAGAGGGTGGAGGCTTTGGTATAAAAAGAATAAGCTTGTTTAGAAGCAGAAAGTAAAAGGATGGTTGCCAGGGGTTAGGGAGCAGAACAAGAGACATTATTGTTCAATGGGTATAGAATTTCAGTTTTGCAAGATGAAAAATTTCTAGAGATCTGTTGAACAACAATGTTTATATAGTTAACACTTCTGTATGATATTCTCAGAGATGGTTAGGATAGTAGATTTCATGTTATGTGTTTCTCACCACAGTAAAAAAAATAAGAAGAAGAAGCTTGTACATGTTGACTTTGGGACAAGATATTGCCTTTCTTCATGCCACAATTCAATATTCAACGGATTGAATTTTTTAATTTAAAATATATTTTTATTGATTTCAGAGAGGAAGGGAGAGGGAGAAAGAGATAGAAACATCAAAGATGAGAAAGAATCATTGATCAGCTGCCTCCTGCACGCCCCAGTTCAAGCCCACAACCCTACAACCCGAGCATGTGCCCTTGACCAGAATCGAACCTGGGACCCTTCAGTCCACAGGCTGACGCTCTATCCACTGAGCCAAAACAACTAGGGCTCAATACATTGATCTTAGTTTCATAATCTAGCTCTGAGTAAAATAAACAATTTTATGTCATTGTGATCTTACCCCAGTAAATATTAGAAAAATACCTTCATCCTCATCATCTGCAAATACATTATTGGACATCCACAGAGGCATGACTATATATTTAGTGATATCAGATATATAATATTTGACAGATAAGCGTCCTACTCTGCCAGAAACAGAGAAGCATCCATCAGACTGTCAAACCTCAGAGGGAAGGTAGGGGAGGGGGAGGGTAAGGGGGAGAGATCAGCCAAAGGACTTGTGTGCATGCATATAAGCCTAACCAATGGACACAGACAACAGGGGGGTGAAGGCATGAGTGGGGGGTGGGGGGAATGGGGCGATAAGGACACATATGTAATACCTTAATCAATAAAGAAAAAATTTTTTGAAATAAAAAAAGAGTCCTACTTGCTAATCACTCAAAAGATGGTAATATTAAAAATAAGTTTTTACCATTTGTCTGGATAAAATTACAACTCATCCCAGGCAAGTGGTTCAAGTTGGCCTGAAATGAGAAGCCACTCTAAACTAATGCACTCTCTCAAGTACCTCATTCCCACTTGAAACAGATGTCTTGATTGGAAAATATTCATGGCTATGTTTCAAATATGTTTAGTCACTAAACCAAAAATATTTGTGAGATAGGAATATAGTAAGAACCCATGCCTCTATGCTACGTATAACCCATTGTTTGCTAAATTTAAACCCTTTGCTTTAAAAACCTCAATATGTCAATAAAATATCAAAAATATAAAATAATAATAATAGAAGATATAATCATTTTATTTTTCTGATATTTTAGTTTTCTGGAGTTTTCAGTATGAGGGCCAAAGGGTAGAATAATCAGACACTATAAAATTCTCAGTAGAGCTAGATGGCAGAAGGAATTATCAAGAACGGTCCCTGAAGAGCTTGTAGAAAAGCTTAGATAGAGCATCTGTCCAAAGTGATTTCAGTGGAACCCTGCCTAGAACCCCAAGTGAAATGCATGGTGTTTCAGGACACCATCCTTCTCTCTAGTTCTTTCTATTATATTTATACAAAATGAGACAGAAATGTTGACTTTTAGAGCTGGAGAGGACTTTAGGCATTCCAACCTTTCCATTGTGTGCTAAAGAGACTGGGGCCCGAGCCAGTGAATTGACTTGCCCAAAGTCCATGACCTAAAGATACCACCTGGATTGATTCTCATTAGTTCCACATTCCCAGTATCAACTCCCCCAAGCCAAAATGAGTATATGATTTTGAAATGATACTAAGACACCTAGAGTCCAAGAAAATCCTTACACCTAAGGAAAGAGTTTAGCACATATAGTGATCACACCAGGTCTCTCAAGGCCCGCCCTAGAATCTGCCTCCTAAGGAAACTTTGGTCCAGTGTTTTTAGAACCAAGCATTGTCTTAAATCTTGCAAGCATAGTGAGTAACAACACATAAACATACATGTAGTAAAATATAATGTGTCCTGCTCTAATTATATTGTAACAAATGTCTTCACATTCTCATTTTTATTCATGAATTTTATGGGTGAGGGATCACTGTATAGATACCAAAAGTCTACACATGTGCATACACATGGGCAAACACACACAGAGCTGAAAACCATTAAAAAAAAAAAAAAAAAAAAACCCTTTTAGGCCATTAAGTTTACTCCAGAAATATAATTTAAGAAATTTACTGGTATAAATAGAAACTACTAAAGCTATAAATTTATAGCAATAGCTATAAAATTTACCTAAAAATGTATCTAAAAAGCAGTTTGAAGGAAAAATGAATCATATCAAACAATTACTTAATGATTGTTTTCAATTTTTCAACCATTCAACGTTTTTGTGTTTGCTTTTTACGTAGATTGTATTTTGGACACAGTTTAAGGTAAATAAAACACCAATAGATACTGAACAGTATTTATAAAGAGGCAGATAACTTTTAGCATTTTTTGAGGTACATTACTTTTTAGCTTATTTTTATTGCTTTTAGAATATTTTTACTGGTTTGCTGATGTTGTTAGTCAATCTGATTTTGCCCGGTGTTTTTTTTTTCCTTGCTTTAGCTCCCCATTTAAACAGCTAAGCTATTCTATGCTCATTGTCGCTGGGAAGGATTTTAAGCCATAGGAAGAAAGGGGCCCCTTACTGGTTTTTGAATTTTGAAGGTCTGTATGGGTTAGGAGAACAACAACAAACAACAGCAAGAACAAAACTATCTCATGGCAGGAGTGAAACATTTAGTAGAAAACATGAATAAATCTCTTCAATCACTCCCCCACGGGCTTCCAGCACTAATCCCAACACAGACCCCAGATAGGAGGCAGTGGAGAGAGGTAGGTGAAGCCCAGGAAGATGAGACCAGGAAATTCAAGCAGAATCAGTATCCAGAGGGCTTCCGTGGAACAAGCAGCATCCATCACCAGGGCCCCATCTCCGTCCATTGCTCTGCACATTACCCTCCCAGTGGGCATCCAGCCAGCTGCCTACACCTGCAGCCCACGAACACCACCTGCCTGCACTCAAGATTTTGTTTCGTGCCCATCTGACTTACCCTGGGCGGACAAACCCAGCACACTCGTAATTTCCAGAAGGGAGCAGAGCCTTGGAAATCTGATGGAGGTGTGGAAGGGGAAGTCCTTCTCCCACCGGAATGTGGGAGGAGCTAAATGGAATCGGTTAAATACATACCTACGATGTTAAGGGTTTTATAGCGTTCTATGGTAGAATATCTTAGGTATCTTGGGATTTTTTTTAATTTTATTTTAGCTCTTTCTAGCACGAATTATCACGGTGAGAAGGGTTCCCAGGAAAATCCTTTGCAGTTGGTTCTCAGTAACTTCTTGAGATAGTCATGCTGTCAGTATTCTATAACTAAAAGAATATCAATAAAGCCAGAAACCTTATTCAGGCCCCAAATCAACTTCCCCTTCCCAAAAAAATTCCTATACAAATAAGCAAACTATCCATTACTGAAACCAGAAGATGCTTTTCAGCAACACTCGGCTCTGTCTGCATAAAAGGAACAATAATTAGAAGTTGAAAGTAGACGAAATTACCAAGATTGCTAACGGTAAGAATGATCTCTAAGGTTCCTACTGGCTCTAAAATTCAATGACTCTATGAAGCAGTCCCTTTGCCTTTAGAAACTAAAATGTTTATAAAAGAGAGCTTGAATTCTCTTTTCAGAAAAGAAATTGAAGCTTAATTCATGAGTTGTTTAGTCAGTGACAGCAAGACTTGAACTCCCTAACTCCTGAGTCCTGGACATCTGATTAGCAGGAGACACCGCTTCAGCATGAAAACAGTCTACCCAAGACTCGAATTTAAGGGGCAGGAGCAGAGAGGGGGGAAGGAAGTACGTGCCGTTCAGTGGAGGGACGGTTCCGAACCGGAAAGCAAGATGAGTGACAAATGCTCTGATTTCAAATATGATTTCATGTTTCAAGTCCTCTGCATCTTCTTCCCTCTTAGGTGGCACCTTGATGTCCTTGGGCATTTAAGACAATAAACGGAATATCTCCTCCACCCCCTTTTTACAACCCACTCTTAGACCGCATCTGTCAGGTGAAGTATGTTCTTCATTTATAAGAATCCAAGCTCCGATTGGTGCTAGCTCCTCCCACTGTCTCTGTGGAGGAAGCAGAAGGCCCAGCCTCACCTGCTAGTCTCAGCACCATCTGGAGGCACCTGCAGGTGATGCTCGAGTCTCCCAGGCCCTGACGTGCTGTATCCATGTTAGTAAGCAACCAGCTTTTATTCTGATGAAGCTCTGTCACATACTATAGACCAGTTAATCCCATCCTTTCTTCTCTGACATTGGCCCTAGTACCCCAGGGAAGCTGCAGCTAGTGATCCGTCTTCCGGAGTTCCATCCCTCATACTGGCCTGCGGTCCAGGCCTCCCACTGCCATCCTCCCTTCCTACCCTTTCACTATTTTATTATCAACAAATTCCTTTATGCCCTCTGCCCTGGCCGGGTGGCTCAGTTGGTTGAAGTGTCGTCCCATGCACCAAAAGGTTGTGGGTTCGATTCCCAGTCAGAATACATATCTAGGTTGTCTTTTTTTAAAGTACATCTTAACTTAAAAATGCGTTATTGCTAAAAGGTGCTAACCATCCTCTGAGTCTGTTGGGGAAATGGTGCCAATAGACTTGCTCAATACAGTGTTGCCAACATCTTTCAATTTGCAGAAAACACACAATAAAGAAAAGCACCCTAAAATGAGGTATGCCTGTACATTAAAAAGAAATTCACTAAACACTCCAATTAAAAGGCAGATAATATGAAATTGGGGGTTTTCTAAGTAACACAGCTATATGCTGTTTAAAAATATGCATTTTAAATATCTATATATATAAAAGCCTAAGCGACCATGGCAACAGAACGACTGGTTGCTATGACACGCACTGACCACCAGGGGGCAGATGCTCAATGCAGGAGCTGCCCCCAGCCCGCAGGCCCCAATCGCCAGTAGGGCCTGCAGGCCAACCTTCCGGTCCCTCCCCCCAGCCAGGCCTCCAGGGCTGGAATGGGGAACCAGGGGTGGGTGGCGGCAGACGCATCCCCTTTCCCAGGGGGCCGATGACCAGCTCCCTCCTCAGGGCCGGCAGCCAACCTCCCAGTCCCTCCCTCGCCCCCCCCCCCCCCCCCAGCAGGCCCCAATCGCCCAATCGGTGCTGGGCCCCAGGCTGGGACGGGTAACTGGGAATGGGTGGTGGCAGATGTAAGCCAAGGAAGAGGGAGGGAGGCAGGGAACCTGATCAGCCCTGATCGCAGGCCAGGCCTAGGGATCCCATCCATGCATGAATTTCATGCACCGGGCCTCTAGTAAAGATATAAACCAGGTTGAAAGTCAAATAATGGAAAACACATTGTGTAAACTCTAAGCCCAAGAAATCCACTGTGGTGCCATTAAACACAGTAGGCATCAAGGCAAGGAGTACTAACAGAGATAAAGAGGGTCATTTCATAATCATAAAAGAGTCAGTTCATCAAGAAAGACATGACCCCTAAATGCATATGCATCAAATAACAGTTGCAAAAGACACTAAGCAAAACTTCATAAAACTAAAGCAAGAAATATACAAGTGCACTTGACATGGTTGATTACCTGATTAGCCTCCTAAAAGCTTAACTATGTTTATACTTACTGATAAGGTCTGCCAGCTTCTAGGAGGGTCTGATACCAAAGTTTCCATAGCTCCTTATTGTGCAAGTAAAATACGATAACATTGAAACTAGAGGGAGAATCTGAAAATAGAACTAAAGGATGTAGTCTACTTTTTGTTTGGGCAGAGGTGCTGCCTTTATCTGTAAAAAGTCTCTGTTGATCTCACACAGGTATAGCCTCCCAGAACTTTATCATGAAAAAACTGGGTTTAATAAACTGCCCCCTGGCTATTTCTTAGAATGAAGCCCATGTTATTTTTCATCAGTCCCTAAGTATAAAGTGTTATCACTATTTCAGTCCTAGTCTCTACATAAAACATCCTTTCTCTTAATTTTATTTTATTTTATTTTATTGATTAAGGTATTACAGAAAACAGCCTTTAAATCAGTCTCCCTTTCCTCCTTTCCAGAATCTAATGCACAATCTCCACTGTTTCATACTAGCATATTATATCTTATTTTTAATTTGGAAAAATGTATCTTTCAACCTCATTTATTTTATATGATTTGTTAAGAACATCAGTATCAGCAAACTAATTATCAGAGGCAAATGGCTCACCACAAAATTAATGTACCCAAGCCCCCCCCCCAAGTTAGTTATTATTTAAATTCACCAATTCTATTTCTTCATGTATAATTACTTTCAGACGAGTGGATGAAGATGATTAAAAATAAGTAAAGAATGAAGTTATGAAATTGATTCATATGTTCTACTTTTCGGTATCATTAAATATTTCTTAGTCTCTCCAAAGCGGAAAGGGCCATTATGCAGACAGCATGGTGACAGATGGCAACAGGGCGAGCCGCAGGCAAAACTGTGTACAAACTCTTCTTTCTAATCTCTTTCCCCCATTTTTGTCGCTCCTCCTCTTGCAAGTCTCCTTCCCCTCAAAATCCCAAATCCGTCCACAAACATTTTTGTTTGATGATAATACCTGTCAGCCCTGAAGAGGAAAGCAACATTCTGTAGGCTGCGTCGTGGTGGCACAGAGAGCGTCAAATTTCCACTCAGGAATCTAGGGAATGACTCGATCAAAAATGCGCCTTTATAAAGATTTGGTGCCTCGCTCATTCCAAACACGTTCACAGACAGAGGAATTCCAGTTTCCCGGCTCTGTGCCATTGTACTACGATCATTGTAAAATGGTAATATCTGATCTAATTCACCAGCGTTTGACTGGTGCTGACTTAAGGACACAGAACCTGGAATATGTGTTCTAAGGAATTAATAGAACTTCCATTTCCTTCCTTGAAGTTCCCAGGAAATAGAAGTTCTATAAATTTCTCAGAAAGCGTATTCCAAGCTCTTATGTCTCTAAGTCAACATCAGTCCTCCATGAAGTCATAAAGTGATTTGAGTTCATTTCGGGATTTATCAGAATAATGCGAGTTCCCTAAAAATTATCATTGACATAACACTGGATATTTCAAGTAAATGATTTTTAACCTCATTATGTTCCTGAGAATTACTTTAAAGATGCATTTTGGTTTCAAAAAGATACACAAGTTCACCCTAGCATTCAGGTGAACTTATCTGATTTTTGTGAAGTTTTCTCCTCTATTTTCTAACATTTAACTTGGAGAATCACTTTGTATATGATATCAGATTTCTAAGGAAATAGTCAATTAATTTACTTTCCTGTTATCTATAACAGCTAAAGTATTCAATTTAGGCTGACTAGATTTCCCCCAGGATTCTTTATCCAGAAATGGCCATGCCATCTACCATGGTCTAATTTCTAGGGTATCAGAAAAACACCAGAAACACAAAAGTGCCTAAAATTGCATGACTGCAGTTGTATTCCACAACTTAAGAAATTCCTATTAAAAAGCAAAAATGTCCTTGGAGAGATCATTTTTTTCAATTAGTGATTTCAAAAGTTGTCATGCCTAATATTTACCTGGGAAATTTGATAAGAAAAATTTCCAAGCTCTATCTCCAAATATCCTGATACAGTAATAATACTGGGAATCTATATTTTTTTAGAAGCCTCTCAAATAACTCAAATGTAGATTTTCATAGACTGCATGTTGAGAAACAAGCCATGGTGTAATTGAAATATGGATCCATTCATGATAGTTTTGATGGGAAAAACGTAGAGTGAGCAGGGAGCCTCTGCATTCCCACAGAAAGGGAGAAATGGAGTCATAAGGCTGAAAAGCAA
Organism: Eptesicus fuscus; assembly: GCF_027574615.1. Lineage (NCBI taxonomy): Eukaryota > Metazoa > Chordata > Mammalia > Chiroptera > Vespertilionidae > Eptesicus > Eptesicus fuscus. Next base: position 86,255,483 of record NC_072484.1, read on the forward strand.
TTCAGAATTTGGACAAATAAGACAAATTTTGCCTACTGCTGGCTACACCTAAGAATGGAGACCATGTCAAAATTCCAAGAGACTGACCTTCAACAGTCGGATACTGTCCCTGACCACACCCTTCACTTGAAATTGGAAAACTGGGGCATCTTAAATATTAAACAATCTGGTATAAAATATGAAGTTCAGAAATAAAACCCCAAAATGTATCATGGTTTGGCTCCTTAAATTAGAGTTTAGGGTTATACATTCTATAACCCTAACAAGGCTTCTTATTCATGAAGAAAAATATGGGTAAACATAGGGACCAAAGTTGTGGCCAAAACACTATGCAAGTAAGATTTGCTTATGAGGAAGCTGAATCTGCCCAAGTTATTGTCCTCCAAATACAACACTATTTATAGCACTACTCGTGTTCTGCAACTAATAAAAATGACCAAAAAAGCATCCTGCACAAAACCTTGCATTAATATAAAGTTATTGATGAAAAGCAAAGTACAAATGAGTTAACAAATTCAGCATTAGACAATGGCCCCAACAACGCCCGAACTCAAATATTTTGTCGCTTCTGTAGGTGGCTTTAGAAATATGTGTGCATTGTACACAGAGAGATACCATATATCCTCTGCAGGTAATTGTGAATGATTGCCACAGCAAAGCATAAATTCAGGAAGAGCTTAGGCTGGTAGGAAGCAAGGATTGTAAATCTGAGCTTCCTGACACCCAAGGTTGAATTCTCAGCCACTGTATTTCATAGATAATATTTAAAGGAAGGGATTTTTTTACATTTCTTTACTAATTAAACACTATGAAGTATTACAAAAACAAAGGAACTCTCTAGTCTGGCAATTACTTAAACAAAATCAGAGACAATAAGAATACCAAGCAGCCAATTCAAGGGTCTTGTGTGATTTTTTTCTTATTGAAGATGACTTAAAACAGATGTTCTCTAGAAGAGCCCGTTTCATCAGTTATTAAGCTGCACAAAATAATTTATATTAGTGTTTCTTTTGTTATGGACTGCAGTGAAGTTTCTAATACAAAAATCAAAATAGCTACCATTTACCAAATACTTATTATTTGCCAAATAAAGTGTTAAGAGCTTCATATGATTTAACTATTTTATTTATGATGCATATGATATACGTATGACAAATATTACATATGATATATTATATATATTTATATATCCTATCTAATAAAAGAGTAATATGCAAATTGACCGTACCTCCATGACACACAAGCCACGCCCCCAGCCAATCTGGAGCAAGTATGCAAATTAACCCAACCAAGATGGCTGCAGCCACGGAGTGAGCAAGAGGCTTGAGTTTCCCCGGTAATGGAGGAAGCCAAGCTATCTGCACAACCTGGCTGGCCTAGGCCTCCACTCAAGGCTACAAAGTTTCAATTATAGAAGATAAATAAATCCCAGATACCAGAGCCTCTGCTTGGGTTGCTGGGGGGCGTGGCCGGCCTGCAAACCACTAAAGATCCCTCGCCCAGGCCGCCCCACACCCCAAGGGAACCCCCACCCTGATCCAGGACACCCTTCAGGGCAAACCAGCTGTCCCCCACCCATGAACCAGGCCTCTATTCTATATAATAAAAGAGAAATATGCAAATTGACCATCACTCCAACACACAAGATTGCTGCCCCCATGTGGTCAAAGATGGCTGCCCCCATGTGGACACAAGATGGTCACCACAAGATGGCCAGCAGGGGAGGTCAGTTGGGAGGGACCAGGGCTGCAAAGGAGGGCAGTTGGGGGCAATCAAGCCTGCAGGGGAGGGCAGTTAGGGGTGACCAGGCAGGCAGAGGAGGGCAGTTAGGGGTGACCAGGCCTGCAGGGGAGGGCAGTTAGGGGCCAAACAGGCTGGCAGGGGAGCAGTTAGGCATCAATCATGCTGGCAGGGGAGTGGTTAGGGGGTGATCAGGCTGGCAGGCAGAAGCGGTTAGGGGCAATCAGGAAGGCAGGCAGGCGAGCAGTTGGGAGCCAGCAGTCCTGGATTGTGAGAGTGATGTCCAACTGCCCGTTTAGGCCCAATCCAACTGGGATCAGGCCTAAACGAGCAGTCGGACATCCCTCGCGGGGTCCCAGATTGCAGAGGGTGCAGGCTGGGCTGAGGGACGCGCCCCCCCCCCCCCGTGCCGTGCACAAATTTTGTGCACCGGGCCTCTAGTGTATATATATATACATATATATATATATATATATATATATATATATATATATATCTCAGACCTCCTCAATTTAGAGCAGCCAATCTATTTATGATACATATTGTATATATATATAACACGTATGTTATATATATCACACTTCATTAATTTAGAAAAGCCAATAGTTATAAGCATCATGAGTCTTTTATGTAAATGCTTGGTAGGAAAAGGGAGAGGGCAACAAAAATGACCACAATAAATAAATAAACCCATCAGTAACCAAAAGCTGCATCTATACCTAAAAAGCATTTAAAGTGTGAAATAAAATCTGTGCATCTTAAAATGGCTAATTACGGCCATTCTTCTTCATTCATTGAAGACTTGGAAACCTTGCTAAAGTATTTAACTCAGGCCCAGCCATCATCCTGGGTGATTTCATTGCCCACATGGAAGGCCCCATGGCTCATCTGTTACTCAACCTCTTTGTCTCCAGTGACCTCCTCCACCACTGGGCTTCAGCCACCCACTTGCATAGTTATATCCAAAACAGTTCCACCTCCAAAATCATTAACTCAGCTATAACACTCTCTGACTTCATCTCTTCTCCACACAGCTGCTCCTACTTCAACCTCCAGAGCATTGACTCCTCTGCCATCCCCCAATCCATAAGCCCTTTTTTTTTTCCACTTACTTGCCTTAGATCTCATGGTACATCACTTTGATAATACCCTTGAGATGACCCTAAGAGTTCTGGTCCTCTGTCATTTTATTGCCTTCAATCCTAGATGAACACAAGTATCCCCTTTATCCAAACCTAGACCCAAGCCCCTGAATGCTGCTGAAAAAGTTCCACAATGAGGGGAATCTATAATAATAAAAGGATAATATGCTAATTAGACCGGACGTCATTCCAGACGTTCTTCCTGACCAAGTCAGGGCCGGAGGGAAGCCAGACCAGGTCCAAGGTGCCTGTGGGGGTCCAGAGGGAAGCTAGCCCGGGTCCCAGGTGGGAAGCCAGTGCCAGCAGCCCGGGTCCTGGGTGCCAGAGAGAAGCTGGTGCCAGAGAGAAGCTGGTGCCGGCAGCCGGGGGAAGGAAGGCCTATTCTTGCACGACTTTTCATGCATCGGGCCTCTAGTAGATTCATAATCACCCAACTCAAAGCAACCTCAACTCTGCCAATCAGTCCTATGATGCAGTTCATGTACCTATTTTTAAATTTCTTAGCTCAGCTCAAATCTCAGAACTCTTCTCCTCAAGCTCTCCCTTCATTTTCAGCATCCGACTCTCCTACTTTCCAGAGAACCTGGAAGCCACCAGGCAAGCACTTACTCAACCTCCCAGTAACAAATATAAAAGCTGACCACATCTGCCTTCATTTTTTCATTCTTTTCCCAGCTCTCATCCCTGCTCCAGGTTAATTCCGCTCCTGACTCTATTTGGATCCCATCTCCTCCCACTTTCACAGAAACTCCGTATTATAACCTAGTTTCCCCTTGTGTATTCAACCTCTTCCTCCTCAACCAGAGTTTTCCCCAAATGACTTTTAAACATGTTCAGTTCTCTCCCATTAAAGAAGTACAACTCACTTGGACTATTATTCCTCCCTCTGCACCCCACCCCCACCCCAGTTCTTATCTTTTCATTCCTCTTCAAAACCAAGCCCTCAAAATAATTATTATTTGCTGTCTCTATTTCCTCATTCCTTGACCTACCCCAAACTGGCTCCTTCAAGTCCCATTACTCCACAGAAACATCTTATACAAAGACCATATAACCACATGTTAATTCCTTGGCCCGCAAGCATCATGGAACTTTCTCCTTCCTCAAACACTTCCTTTGATTAATATGACACACAGTTTACTAATTTTCCTTCTAACACTCTGACCATCCTTTTCCATCTTTTTTTCAGATTTACCATACCCTCCCTGACCATAAAAATAATAGGTTTCCTTAAGGATCTGTCCCAGGCCCTCTCTTCTCACTCTAGATTTTCTCTTAGGTGATCTCATTCAAGTACATGGCCTTAATTGCCACCTATATGCATGCAGATGATTCACCGTTTTATTTCTCCACCCCAAAAAAAACTCTCTTCTGAGTCCTATACTGTATGCCCAACAGCCAACTAGACACCTACATTTGAGTATCTCAAAAGCACCTCAGACTCAACTTTTCCCAATGAAGATTACGGTACTGTCTCAGTAATGTTTTATGAATGAATACACAAAAAAATGGCAATCGCTACACAAAATTCTATCAGTATAGGAGAACTGAGCCCAGAAGAGAGAGCACAAATTGAAAGAATCAACTGCTGATGCAGCAGGTCTCTGTTTATAGACAAAAGATTATAGGCTAAATTGACTTATGTTTACATATTTCAATTTAATGAGAACAATAAACTAATAATAATAATAGGTATGAGGAAAGGGGCAATGAATGACTAAAAATGATACTGAACCTAGAGGAAATAACACTGACCAACTAAAGAAGGAATGACTTACTGATATTTATCAATTGATAATCAAGACTGAACATCCAATTAATATCAACTAATATTGGCATCACATACAATGATTAGATGTGATTCTCATAGTGGTTCATCATCTTACAAGTTAACACAGCTTCCTCCTTCCCTTTCTATAATATTTGTTGAAGGTGGCTAGCAGAGTTTGGAGCCAGGGGAAGAAGGCATTCAGGGAAATGACTTCCCTGCCAAGGTCAAGAGTTTGTTCACCTGCAGGGGAACTGATCAAACAAGTGAACACATTGAGAATTCTGAGAGTCAAGTTTCTCATCGTCAAAGAAGGGAGCGGTAAATATGGGAAAGAATAGTCTGGATTAAACCCTCTGGTTTGGATTGGAATTGGAAACATCAAAGCAAACTCATGGTTTAAAAAATATATATATAAAGATATAGAAATTTAGATGCAAATATATATACATACATACATAGTCTGACGCATGCTTAAGTTTAAAAACAACTGATTCACGTACCACACACACACACACACATATGTAATTTATCAATGTATCAGTAGTGTTTAAACTTAAGCTACATCAGCAGTAACGTCGGGGTCGGGGGCTTGTTAAAACACAAATTGCTGGGCCCTATCCCCAGAATCGCTAATTCGGAGGTCTGTGGTGGAGCCTGAAAACTTACTCTTCTAACAAGTTCCTGGATGATGCTGGTGCTGCTGCTCTAGGGACTACGCTTTTAAAACCACCAAATGAATACAGACACACCACATACACACACATACATATGTGCATACACATACATACGTACATCTCCACGCTCTATCCACTACGAGGGTAAAAATGAGTGACACCTCAGTATCAATAAGCATGTGTAGCACCCATATCCTGGTTTTTTAAGACCATTTTCCACTAAAAAGAACCTGAGCTCAAAAGGAACTATATAAGATGCACCTGGAACATCTTTTTAAGGAAGAAAATATGGAAGTGCTCTAAAAATGTGGGGATATGTCTAAAGGATACAGAAGCCAGCTTGAAGGAGCTCCCACTAGCCAAATGTGGGACAATTTAAGCATCAAAATAAAAAATGATAGACCAGAGAAAATAAACAAATGGGACTACATCAAAATAAAAAGCTTTTGCACAGCAAAGGAAACCATCAACAAAACAACAAGAAAGCCCACTGCATGGGAGAACATATTTGCCAATGATATTACTGATAAGGGTTTAATCTCCAACATTTACAGGGAACTCATACAACTTAACAAAAGGAAGATAAACAACCCAATCAAAAAATGGGCAACGAACCTAAATAGATACTTTTCTAAAGACGACAGAAGGAAGGCCAAGAGACATATGAAAACCTGCTCAAAGTCACTAATCATCCGAGAGATGCAAATCAAAACAACAATGAGGTACCATCTCACACCTGTCAGAATGGCAATCATCAACAAATCAACAAACGACAAGTGCTGGTGAGGATTCGGAGAAAAAGGAATCCTCGTGCACTGCTGGTGGGAATGCAGACTGGTGCAGCCACTGTGGAGAACAGTATGGAGTTTCCTCAAAAAACTACAAATGGAACTCCCATTTGACCCAGTGATCCCACTTCTAGGAATATATCCCAAGAAACTAGAAACACCAATCAGAAAGGATATATGCACCCCTATGTTCATAGCAGCACAATTCACCATAGCTAAGATTTGGAAACAGCCTAAGTGCCCATCAGCAGATGAGTGGCTTAAAAAACTGTGATACATCTACACAATGGAATACTACGCTGCAGTAAAAAGAAGGAGTTCTTACCATTTGCAACAACATGGATGGAGCTGGAGAGCATTATGCTAAGTGAAATAAGCCAGGCAGAGAAAGATAAATATCACATGATCTCACTCATTTATGGAAAATAATGAACAACATAAACTGATGAACAAAAATAGATCCAGAGACAGAGAAACATCAATCAGAACGTCAAACCTCAGGGAAGGTAGGGGAGGGTGGGGGTAAGAGGGAGAGATCAACCAAAGGACTTGTATGCATGCATATAAGCCTAACCAATGGACACAGACAACAGGGGGGTAAGGGCATGAATGGGGGAGGAGTTGAGGGGTAATGGGGGAATAAGGACACATGTAATACCTTAATTAATAAAGAATTTTTTTAAAAAATGATAGACCAGCCGGTGTGGCTCAGTGGTTGAGCATCAATCGTGAGGTCACGGTTCAATTCCCAGTCAGGCACATGCCTGGGTTGCAGGTTCAATACCCAGTGTGGGGCCTGCAGGAGGCAGCTGATCAATGATTCTGTCTCATCATTAATGTTTCTATCTCCCTCTCCCTTTGTCTCTGAAATCAATAAAAATCTATTTTAAAAAATAAATGAATAAATAAATAAATGATGATAGTAATTGATTATAACCATTGAATAAACTAGGAATCCATGCTATAGTTCTACCTCATAGCAGAATCAAAACTATTATCACTTAATTTTTAATTAACAAGTACAAAATACTTATTAATGAACTTTGCATTGAAGAAACCTGGAAGACACCATCCTCACCAAATGATAAAAGTTAATGTCACCTGAAATGTGAGATTGTGGGGCAAAATACAACATCGTATCTAAAGTATTCCTGACAAAAATGAGTGATCTCACTCCTGAGGATATAGCAAATAAACCCAAACGAAGAACGTCCTCCAATGCAATTGACCTGCACTTTTCAAAAAAGTCAAAACCATAACAGATAAAAGACTGAGGAGCTGTTCCACATGGAAGAAAAGGTTAAAGACAGTATGATTAAATGCAATGTGTGAGCCTAGATTGGATCTTGAGACCATTGGGACAGTTACAAAATTTTGGTTGGGTTTGGTGGATTAAATAATAGCACCTTATCAGTGTAATGTCTGATTTTGATGGCTGTACTGTATTATAGGGGACAGTCTTTGTTTGTAGGAAATACACCCTAAAGTATTTAGAGGTGACAAGCAGTGTTCCCTCAAATAGTTCAAGGAAAAAAGGGGGGTAATCATATGTACATGTATCTATAGAAAGAGAGCCAGAGGATAAAGCAATAATAGTAAAAATAGCAATAGTTGAGAATCTTAGTGAGGGGCATACCAAAATTCTTTGCAAACTTTCTGTAAGTTTTAATTTTTTAAAAAATTGAAACAGTCCACAAAATTGATAGGAATAGAAATGTCAACCTCTAGCTCACTCCCATCTAGATGGTCTTATTCTTCATCAGACTGTGTTGAAAGCCACTGTAAGTGACAGAATAGGGTTGGTGCATGACCTTGACATTTCATAGGTGTGAGTTTTAAGTAGGATCCTGCTGCAAATTTAATTTTTTTAATCATAGGATGATCTCTTCATATGTGGATTTATTTTCAGGTAGAACAGTAAGAATATTTTGTCATTAACATTTAAATGCTTATCCTTCCCAACTGTGAATCATAATTCGGGAGAAATTTTTCATTCACACATTTCCCCCTAATTAACAGTTCGGTTTTGCAGCAGAACATGAGACATGCTGCATACAGATGAAGTCATTTTCACGGGAGGCAGCGAAGCCACCTAACCTTTCTCTCTCTTTACTTTTTATTTTTGGGCAATTCAATCATTTAGATCTTTCTCTCCCTTTGAGGAAAAATAAATATGCTTCAAAAATAAAGCAACCAAAAATGCCTATGTTGCCAACTCCTGTGTATCTTGATGATTTGCTAGAGTTTTGTCCTAATCATGTAGACAAATTGGCTCATTCTGCTTGCCAAAATATAGGTTTATTACGACATGCAATGTAGTGACTTTCCTCAAAAACGTTTTATAGCCTTACCCAACCATACGTCTTTATGCCCCGAGCAACAACACAAATCACTGCCTGGGAAGGCGCTGCGTAAACAGAGATGTTAACACCCTGGTCACAGACACAACTGACTTAAATATGTCTTTGATCCACCTTTTAGATCCTGGCCTCTTTCTTGTGCCCATGTGTCTATAGATCACATTTCTGTAAATTTCGCATCACAGCTTATACTGAGGAATAAAATATGCCCATTTTTAAAATATATCAGTGTGATTCACTGGACTAGCATCTCGGCTAGAGTATCCCTTTCTGTTATTGTTGTTCTTATTGGTAAGTTTGAGAAATGGTGAAATTTTGTATAAATTCTAATCATAAGCTCTACGTTTTTAAAAAAGGATGTTCCATAGCTATTCGTTAATCAATAGAGCAAGCCACTGAACATTAATGTTGGATGGAAATAGGTCATCTCATTTGTAAAACTCTCCATGAGGATTCATGAAAAGGATGGCACACCTAACTCATCCATGCAGGGCGGGGAGGGAAGGGCTAAGGACCACTTTGAGTTTTATATGCTTGGCAGGTGATTAAAACGTGGCTGAGAACATGGGCTATATGCTGTGGTTTGACTACAAAGTCAAGGAGATGTTACAACTTGTCTTTCTAAGCAAGATTAAAGCTTCTCAACTGGTCAGAACACCGCTGCATCGACTTTAGAAAACCTTAAGTGGGACAGTCACCGCGTGCCTTTTGCCAACACAGTCCATTACATTTTGTTCATCGCTGCAGTGCATTGATTACCAACAGCAATAAATCACCGAGAGGTGCCGGGTAAGCTGGCCTCTGGAAACAGCAGTGGCAGGATTCAGCGCCGGCTTCGATCAAGGCCATCCCCACACAGCTAAGAAAACGTAACTCATTGGCTACCGTACACTTCGATTTCCTTTCCATCCTTCCGTTCTTCAGGCTCCTGACTCGGACTGTGTCACTTAAGTGTGTGCTACGCTCCTGCAGTTTACCTAACCTCCTCAGTCGTGAATCACTGGCTTTGTGACAAGAGTCAGAGCCAAGCAAAGAGCTAGAGGACTTCCAGGAAAGGGACTCTGGCCCTGGCCTGTGTGGCTCGGCTGGTTGGAGCGTAGTCCTGTGCACCGGGAGACCATACATTCAATTCCCGGACAGAGCACATAACCAGGTTTCGGGTTCTGTCCCTGGTAGGGGCATGTGCGGGAGGCAACCAATCAATGTATCTCTCTCACATAGATGTTTCTCTGTCACTCACTCTTTTGCTCTCGCTCTCTCTTCTTCCCTTTCTAAAATCAATTTTTTTAAAAAGGGGGGGGGGGGGACTCTGGCCTTGGTTCCCCAGGTGGACATTTGCTTAGACTAGACTGGGTGATATGCCCTGCATTTTAGTGGCAGGATAGAGACAAGTCAGCTACAAAGCAGCCAGCACTCCCAAGGTGTAGCGGGGCACGGATGGTGAGTGTCCCATGGGCAAAGTGGACCCCCCAGATGGTAATGGGCTTGAGCAAACTTCTCCGTACTCCACCCAATAGCACAGGTCATCAGGCAAAGAGACCCCACAGGAAGAGTCTATGGAGTAAACCATCAGCATAACAAAGGACTAGCCACAGCCAATGTCATCACAACCTCACTAAATTCTTCAAAAAACTCACGCGTTTGCCCCCGAGAGAGCCAGCGTTTGGACATCTGCCACGGAGAGAGTATTGAGCATCAACACCCGCACAGACTGCAGAGCCCGGCCCAGTTACGCTTTTAAAAAATCTACTTCCTCCTGCCATTCCCACCCCGTGAGGAGCAGGGGAGCCGCAGTGAGAGGAGGGGGAGCTGGCCGTGCTCTCTCCCCTCTTCACGTCCTGGAGAACCAGCCTGGCCACGTGAGGAGGAGAGAAGATGGACAATTCAGCCGTAGTGATTGTTCTACGTTGGCCTGCACCGGCCTGGGGTCGCTCATCCCTGAAAGTGCTGGGAAGCTCTGGGATCCACCCATGACGTCACAGAGGACTGGACAAGGGAACTTCCGTGAAGCACGGTTACAGGCAAGGCAATGATCAGAGAGAAATAAAGCCATTGTGTCCCTGGTCCCTTCCTAAAATCAGACTCTTCAATACACTGGCTGCTCTTACCTGGGTCTCAGTTTTCTCCTCTGAAAATTGGAGCTTTTCCACGTCTAGTGTTTTCTACGAGCCAGGCTCTCCACGTGACCAGGTTTTCGTGTGAAAACGTGCCATCCCAATGCTGTAGACGGTGTGTCACTGCCACGCCCCATCTTCCGTTTCAGGTTCTGTGACAGTAAACAAACCACCAAATGAACATTCAAATCCATCGTGCATGAGAGCGAACGTGCACCCGTGTTTGCATCAGCATCACGGACCTCCCCCCTCCCCCCCCAGAGCCCCCCCCCCCCCCCGGGAGTGGGAGATGCCCATCTAGGTGTCAAAGCCTGGCTCCCTCTGGTCCTGCTGTCGAATAAAATGTAGTTTCCTGCTGAAACCGGTTTGGCTCAGTGGATAGAGCGTCGGCCTGCGGACTGAAGGGTCCCAGGTTCGATTCCAGTCAAGGGCATGTACCTTGGTTGTGGGCACATCCCCAGTAGGGGGTGTGCAGGAGGCAGCTGATCGATGTTTCTGGCTCTCTATCTCTCTCCCTTCCTCTCTGTAAAAAATCAATAAAATATATATTTTTTTTAAAATGTAGTTTCCTGGCTTCTCTGTGTAGTCAACGCAATAGATGCCGTCAAGCCTCTGACAGCTGTTTATCAGACACTGTGGCGTTTGACAACATTCTGTGTAAGTAGGCAACAACACTTCCTGTGTTCAGTTTTTCTTCGGGGGGTATGTTTAGCTTTTCATGGGAGGCAATACTGGGCCATTGGTTTCCCACTAATAATTAACCAGTCGTTGGATGATTTCACTTATGACTACTTCTGCCTTTATGAAACTGTGACAGCAGAAACTTTGTTCTGAGTCCTAAAGGGACCCTTTCCCTAAAGGGACCCGCCTGGTGAGAGTGTATCGCTTTTTTTGGTAATAGTCTAGCTCAGTGGTCGGCAAACTCGTTAGTCCACAGAGCCAAATAGCAACCGTACAACGATTGAAATTTCTTTTGAGAGCCACAATTTTTAAACTTAAACTTCTTCTAACGCCACTTCTTCAAAATAGACTCGCCCAGGCCGTGGTATTTTGTGGAAGAGCCACACTCAAATGGGCCAAAGAGCCGCATGTGGCTCGCGAGCCGCAGTTTGCCGACCACGGCCCTAGCTAATTTAACAATGAATCAAGTACTGCATTCATGGTTGTGATTAAAAGGAGCCCCATGTGAAATTATTTTATAAAGGAAACCATCTCTATTTTCTTTCCTATAAATTCTGTTTCCCATACATTAGGCAGGCAAAAATAATAATAATAAGTTCAGCTGATTTTTTTAACGCTCTGCTCTAGGTCGAGCTAAGAAACATCAGCACCTCAAATGCAGAGAGCGTTGTTCTGGAAGCAGGGGTCCTCCCTCCACACACACAGGCTCTGCAGCAGGGGAGACAAAACACACCGGAAGGATGAGCCTGACCTGTATCTGCTTTCCCAACCTACAGCCCAAGAGCGGACATGAAGTTCCTGGAAGCTGGAAGACAGCTCTTTGTAAGCAGGTCAACCACTGAGCAAAACAGAATTGAAGAGGGTGACCTTAGAGAGGCAGGAGTAAGTGACCCCCGAGATCAGCCTCACACCCAGGGGAGGTGTCAGAGCATTGGGGGTGTCAGGGGAATCCATAGAGCGCGGGATAAACGGGCCATTGCTTTTACTCGGAGATGGGCGGGCGATCCATCGTACATTGTAAAACAACCCGGTTTGTAGGGTGATCTAAGTTTTTCTTCTTTAAAATCCCAATCTAAATTATACTTGCTATATTGGTGGACCTTGACTTACTTCCCAGCATTTGAGCAAGTGAAGATAGACTCTTAGTCCCTTTACAGTGAACGCACCGCGCACCCAGCCTGGACTCTGGGCCCAGAAAGTTGTGCAGAAGTAACTGGGAAAGGGGCACGGCTTCCCGCCGCCTCGGGCTGCTGCGAGCTGGGCCCGCACATGCTTCCCCGGCACCTCGGGGAGCAACCTCTTACCCGGCAAAGCCACCTCAACCCAGAAATCCACGAGGCTCGGTGAGTTCCCGACATTTCCCAAGCATATCGCGATGGTAAGTGAGCATGAGAACCAAGTGACAGAAGCGTGGCGCTCTGCCCATTGCTGAAGAGGAGTCGGTGTGGTCGGGGATGAACAAAACACTCCCACCTGTATCCCGCCGGCTGTTGACGGCTACAAGCTCGAAGGGCCTACTGTTACCCCAGGACGCCAGAGGACCTCAGCTCAAGGTGTCCCCTGAATGTCTCCTCTTGAGTTTCCCTGGGTCACGCTCAGTAGCTACCTGGAAAGTATTAGCACCTCATTAAACAGAGTGCTGCTTCTCCATTCCCATAGGCAGGTTGGAGTCAGGTGGACAGGGAAACCGGAGGATACAGTGACTACAGAGAGAACCAAGAGGATACTGTCCTCTTACAATTAAAAAATAAAAAAAGTTTAATTGTTGATAGTATTACAGATATATCCCATTTCCTCCCCCTCCCCCCAGCCCCTAGTCTCCCCGTTAGGTCTTCACTACCCTACCGCCATTGTCCATAGGCTATGCATATAGGTATCTAAGTTCTCTGGTTTAATTTTAAATGAGCAAAGCAGCACCAGAGATCCTAAAGATCAGCAAAGCTCCTGGATGTCCACTAAGGCACCCCATCATGCTTCTGGGACTGTGCTGCTAGACCAGCAGTCACCACTTGGGGTCCCCCTTTTGCTTTGAATCAGCAAGAGCCCCACGGAGCGGCTCTCCACCTGCACTTTGGGGTGACGTGGTCCTTGCCTGCCTGGAGCGGTAGGAGTCGGGCCTGTCCCCTAGACATTGGACCCGATGGCCTCCTAAGCTCTCTCCCTTCCTCACCTAGAAACACTGGAAGGATGAGCCTTCCTTACATCCCTGCCACGACCATCCCCCTCTACCAAAACACGTGATCTGCAAGTGCTACTTAAAACCAATTTGTCAAAGCTTTTCATCGATTTTTTCAAAGTGAAACACAAAGAAATAAGCTGTGAGCCCATCATTCATCACTGGTGAAGGACAGAGGGGGTGTCATTCTCATCGGCGTGAAAGCCACACGTCAGTGCTCTCTGGCTTGGATGCCAACAAAATGGAATCTAGTTTTAAGGTTGCAGGGGACATCCTCTTTTTACTGGTGGGAACCCCTTATTCCACAGGGGTAAAGGGGCTCAGCCAATGAGTATATTGCAGAAGCATAACTGGAACTTTGGCTTATGCACCAATCACCCATCAGCCTGACTCTGTCTATTCTCGGGTTAGATCTACACTTGTTAGTGGCGATGTTGGTCTGTCTTTCAAGCAACTCGCTGCCCTGCAGTACATGCTGAGAGCCACATTATAGAGTCTCCCTCCATTTCCATGGCCGTGTTTCCTTATGACTATAGATGAGTGCCTATAAGCTGAGAGGGGAAGGGTCATCCTAGATGTCAACCCTCACTCACCCGGCCTCACCAGATTTCTCACAACTTTGCGATTTAGAAATACCTTCCCATGTTAGTCTTTCCTGCCACCTTGTTCTGACTATTGGAGTCAATGAATATGAATACGTCTCCTCCTTAGACCCTGATTCCACATAGAGACGTTTCTGCCGGTCACCTCAAGTCACACTCCTCCCACACTGACCCTGTTTGGGGCTCAACTACCTGCTTTTCTTTTGGTGACATCAACCCAAGAAGTGCATATGTCATAGTTTCAGGCGTCTTGGTGGGTCAGTAGGAAACTATTCAGTTGGGCAGGAAGTTTATTCCTACTATCTCCTCCCACATTGATGATTGACACTTTCTCTCTATAAAACATGTGGAGTGAAACCCCTGTCTCAGAGGGATTACACAGCTGATCGTGGGGCGGGGGGTGGGGGGTGGTCAATGGTCCATCAGCCCATCTAGATGGACAGCTCCTATTCAGTCACTGCTGCCATCGCAAATATTATTCTTTTTAATTTTTATTTATTTATTTATTTATTTTTGGCAGCAAACATGGTTCTATTTCTGAAAGCATCAGGGTCAGCTGCAAAAGGGAAAAAGGAAGAGAAGGAGATGGAAAGGAAAGATTAAACAGCATCCTCTCCTTCCTAACATGCCTCATTTTCCTTTGGTTCGCGTGCACAGTTATCTAGGTTGTGCTTAATCAAAGCATATGCTGAAGCAGAGCTTCCTTCCTTGCAAAGTTTCACGTTAGGTGAGGGAAGAAAGGCTAAGGAAAAGCTCCTCTGAGCAAATGAGCCTTTAGATGGGACTTTCCATTAGGCACACAGCTCGTTGAATCTGATCAGAGAGATTCAAAGGAGGGTCTCGCTTGACCTCGGCCCTCCTCCACTGGGGGCAGCGTGGGAGCTCAGCCTGGCCTGCAATCTCTGAATGTCAATTAGGGTAGGAGCGTCCGCAAGACATGCTTGCATGGACTGTGCAAAATGGAATGGGGCCTTTAAACCGGTTTCTTCTTTCTCTTTTATCCCCACAGGGAACCCAGCAAGTTTCTTTAATAATCAGAAAATATGCTTAGCAACTCAAAAAGGCATTATAGAATCACAGTTCCGATAGAAGGGCTAAAAATCACAGTAAATAAGCCAGAAAGCAAGAGTTGCAAAGTGAGATCAAAGAAATCAGATAATAAAAGTTAATCATCTTAGATCATTAACTTAAAAAAAAAAGGCAGGCTTGCAAAACAGCATATACAGAATCATCTCATGTGTGCATACATCTGCATTTTCCAAAAGATGTGGGGAAAATAGGTGATGAAGTGTTACAGGTGCTTGTCTCTGAGCAGTAGGAATATAATTGTTACGGATTGAATCACTGTGCCACCCAAAAGACATGCCCAAGACCTAACCCCCAGTGCCTCAGAATGAGACCTTATTTGAAAACAGCTTAACTGCAGGTGTCGTTAGCTAAGAGGAAGTCATACTGGAGTAGGGTAGACCTTGAACCCAATGTGCCGCCGTCGTTGTAAGAAGACAGCGGCATAGAGGTGTGTCTCACTGTATTCCCAGTGTCCCGCATGGTACTGGCAATTAGCATATTCATGCTGACTGAGTAATTTACTTAATTAATGAATCCCGTTGAAGGGGGAGAGGTGGTGAAGTCACGTTTGTCCAGATAGAGGTGCCTGTAGCATATTCAATATATTCAATTGAGGTTGCCTCGTAGACAATTGGGTCCAGGTGTATAGAGCTGAGGGCATGTCTGTGTACAGACCCCAAATAGTCCGCATTAGCAGCTGTTACCAAGTTACAGAATAAGAAGGCCTCGGAAGGAGGAGTAAACCTAATAGAAAAGATGGAACTGATTGTCAATGTGTTAGTCTGACCTCTTTGCCTTCTGAGGTGTTGCCCAGACACTTAACAAAACCAATAGGAAATCTCTTATGGATGATGGGGGTTGTCAGAAATTCTTTGTGTGAATGGAACTCTCTTGGAGCCCCTCAAACACCACAGGGGCAGCCATATACTCTACCTAAACATTAGCCTGTCTCTAGGCGCTGATACTAATTGAGTGCTTACTATGCAACGGGTACAATTCTAAATGCTTTCCATGTATTCTTTCATTTAATCCTTATTCTCCTTACACCTGTGAGGCAAATGTAATCATCATCCCCATTTCGCAGATGTGGAAACTGAGGCACTGGGATACAGCCTATTGTGTCTTCCTGTTAAGCCATCATGGTAGCTCTCTAGATGTGTTCAAAAAGCCAAACTGCCTAGTTGTTAAAGCGAACGGCCCAGCAGAGGAGATTCTCCAAGTTGATGAGGCCCACATGGTTTATGTAAAAGGTCTGAGGGTTTTATCCGTTAAGAGCCATGCCCTGTCCTCCCTTAATAGAAATGCCTCCTCTTGACTTTGCTCGCTGGCATGCTTCCCTGGCACCCATTCCTGGCAGCTGATTGAACACATTAAATCAGCCCAGGGGAATAAATCAAACTCTATTAGTCACTCTGTAGAAATGCTAAGTCTATTTATTTATTATGAGTTATTCATAAACATCAAGACTAGACTCTATAATTTAATACCACCTGCAATGATTCCTGAAAGTGGCAATATTTTACCACCACGATCTGATTAATTGACCTGTTCAAATCGAGCTCCAAATCAAGCATAACTTCCCTTTGACAGACGTGTATTCATCCTCATCTCAAAGCCATCCTTCTCGACTCATCAGGGGAGAACAAAAGGGCTCATCAGAGAGAATAAATTAAAATCATCTAAAATAATATGTACGTTCCACTCAAATATTTAAAAGCTCCAAATACCTCCTTTTAAAAAACATATGGTAAAGAAGTACACACTTTATGTTTTTAATAATTTAGTGGTTAAAGACACACAAATGTAATATGTTCTGTCAAAAGATAGGACAATGGTTTTCCTTTGGGTTGAGGCAGGGAGAGCCAATACATGGGATGGCGCATGAGGGGGACCTCTGAGGAACTGGACTTGTTCTTGGTGCTGGTTTCACGGCTGTGGTCACTTTATGAAAATTCACCACATGACCCTTTTAGTTATATATGTTACACATCGCTAAAATGTTTGCCAAAAAGCAGTAGTTCCTACTTGGGCAGCAACATCAGCCAGGGGTTTAGTTAAAAATGATACACCCACCCTAACCGGTGTGGCTCAGTGGATAGAGCGTCAGCCTGCGGACTGAAAGGTCCCAGGTTCAATTCCGGTCAAGGGCATGTACCTGGGTTGCGGGCACATCCCCAGTAGGAGGTGTGCAGGAGGCAGCTGATCGATGTTTCTAACTATCTCTCTCCCTTCCTCTCTGTAAAAAATCAATAAAATATATTTTTTTTTTAAATGATACACCCAACTCTTCCACCTCCAAGATGCATTGAGATGGGTGAGTCACATTCAATGAGCCTTGATGTGCTCACTTGTAAAATAAGAATACCTATTTCATAGATGGATTAAACAGGATTATGTAGATAAACAGTTTCTATATGTTCCCATATATAAACAATGTAAATATACAATGTATATATACACAATCTGTCAAGCTTGTAACCTGCTATGCAAAGTAAGCCTTGTTACTATTATTATTATAATTACTACACAACCCTTACTTCCAACGGTGATGCACTCCACTCTTCCTGACAGAGCCTACGCAGATAAGTCAATACGCTGATTATTTTTCAGTCTTATCTGGGCCATCCATGTGATATAACAGTAGGAGAGTTAAACTAATTCAGTTCCACAATTTCACTATTACCTGTGAATCTTGAAATGCCACTGCCCATGAAAATGCCCAGGCAGGGCCAGCCTTTTTCCTGGATGAGTTAGTATCTCCTTGCACAGGACTCTTTCCCCAAGACCTGAACTAAAATTCAAGCATGAGCCTGGCCGACGTGGCTCAGTGGTTGAGCATCGACCTATGAACCAGGAGGTCACGGTCCGATTCCCGGTCAGGGCACATGCCTGGGTTGCAGCTCGGTCCCCAGTGTGGCAAGTGCAGGAGGCAGCTGATCAATGGTTCTCTCTCATCATTCATGTTTCTATCTCTCTCCCTTTCCCTTCCTCTCTGAAATCAATAAAAATATGTTTAAAAATAAATAATTAGATAAATAAAATAAAATTCAAACATGAGTTATTCCTTTGATTGACAGTAATGAAGGAGATTTTTCACAATGCACTTATTTGGAAAAGAGAATCCAGTAGAGCATTCTCAGCCATTAACATCTTTTCATAAATTCCTAACCTTTCCAGCCACTCGCCAGGGAGGCAGGATCAGGGTAAAGGGAGCCAGGAAGGCAGGTTTAGCTCTAGAAGAGCAGAGGCTCAGCGTTGTATGTTGAGTGATAGGGACAGATGCCTTGCCCTTTTAGTACATAGGTCACCAGTCTGCAGGGAGTCATGATGGAGAATACTGCAAACTCCCAGGGCACCTTTCCCATCAGGAGAAATCACCTATTTTATGTGACATAAGTTTGTTCTCTTCCGAAGTGTCTCCAAGAAGCCCCAGGCGATGACAACAGGGCAGGTGCAGGGCACACACTTTGGGGAGCACTGGCCTACCTTAAAGGTATATAAATGCGTCTGATGTGAATGATTCTGGAAATCTGGAAGGGTGTGGCAAGGATGTCATCTTAGAGCCATTGGTAGGACCTGAGCTTCCTTTTTTTGAGGCAACAGTACATAGTTTCCATCAGTGTCCAGGGTCATTCCCAGGCTCTGGAAGAAAGACTCAAAATAGCTAAAAAACAAACACAAGCTTGAGGTAGACAAGACTCATTTGCAAGAAGAAATTACCCTCAAATGGGCAATAAATACTTGTGCTGCATGATTACCCCACCAACCCTTTCTGTAGACCTGTGTGGGAACCAAATGAGGCGCAGCGAGTACCAAATCTGAACAGAAACAGATCAGCATTCCATGACCTCAGTCTTTCAGCGTACCAGCCTGGCTTCGCACATCCATCTCATCCGGGCTCAGAAGCCAGAGTCCTCTCCATTCCACTCCAGTAGCAAGACAGCCCTGCCCTTGAGCCTGGAAATGCTCAAAAGCTCGAACTCCTTCCAGCTAGACTTTGCCAGTAAGTACTATTAAGACTCCACTTGTCGCCCAGCCGGTGTGGCTCAGTGGTTGAGTGTTGACCTATAAACCAGGAGGTTACGGCTCAATTGATACGGTGCAGGAGGCAGCTGATCAATGATTCTCTCTCATCACTGATGTTTCTCTCTCCATCTCCCTCTCCCTTCCTCTCTGAAATCAATAAAAATATATATTTTTTAAAAAACAAAAGACTCCACTTGTCCTGAATAGGCACAGACAACTGCCTTCAGACTGACTCATTCTTTTTCATGATATCTTAACATCGCCAAATAGTTTACCACCAGCAATGTTCACTCCACAAGCAATTATGAACATCTGTCAGGTGCTAAGGGTTTAGTTGAAGAAAAGCAATAAACTCCCTGCCCTCACTGGGCTTACAGTCTAGGACAGTGGTCGGCAAACTCATTAGTCAACAGAGCCAAGTATCAACAGTACAACGATTGAAATTTCTTTGGAGAGACAAATTTTTTAAACTTAAACTTCTTCTAACGCCACTTCTTCAAAATAGACTCGCCCAGGCCGTGGTGTTTCGTGGAAGAGCCACACTCAAGGGGCCAAAGAGCCGCATGTGGCTCGCGAGCCGCAGTTTGCCGACCACGGGTCTAGAAGAGACTGTGGAAAGTCTCGTGGTCAGGTAAGCATGGTGAATATTGAGCCCCTTAGGAGAGACCCGCAATGTTCATTAGGAGTAAACAAATGCACTCACTCTCCTTTAGCATCGTGTCTCAGTCTCAAAAAACAAAAAACAAGCTATTCATTCACGGGAAAGTGGTGTTTTCTGACTTAAGAGCAATTCCATGATCTCTCATTATTCTACTTCAGAGTTTTGCTTTCAGCATGGCACACCCATCAGCTCGCCTGGACTCTGAGAAGCAGTGATACAGCCTCAAGAACTCAGGAAAATGAGAGCAGGAAAGAGTAGTCATCAAAAATATTTCAATAGGGGAAACTGACTTGCCTGGAGAACTTGATTCTTGTTTTCACACGTTTGCCCTCAAGCATTAAAAACGGACTTCTGGCCTCTGTTCTACCAGTGAAGCCTCAGGTGTAAACAAGCTGGGAACTCAGCTGGCTCCCCAAGAACATGCTTGACCCATGTCCACCTGTAGCATGACCGTGTCTACCTCGTGGACCTTTTAGACTGAAGCAGGAACCCGCAGCCGGAGCTTAGCAAAGGGAGAGTCTGCAGACCAACGTCACCTGTCTCCTGATTTCACCCAAAGCTGGCCTGGTGGCCCCTGCGGCAGCCCCTAACACACGGCAGTCCAGGAGCTAACACACCTGAGATGCAGAAAAAATCACATTCTCATCTGCAAAAATCTAGGTGATGAGCTCAAATATGCTGACAAATTTCATAAACAACAAAAAAAGCTATTCATTCACGGGAAAGTGGTGTTTTCTGACTTAAGAGCAATTCCATGATCTCTCATTATTCTACTTCAGAGTTTTTCTCCCTGGAAAAGACCTTAAACACTGCTTTTAACCCAGTGTTTATGAAACTGTTGATTGCAGTTCCCTGTGAGTGAAATCAATTCAATGTGTCTCAACCAGCATGTTTCTCTAAATCAGAGAGAATGGAATGGAATGGAATGGAATGGAATGGAATGGAATGGAATGGAATGGAATGGATTTAAAAATATCAGAGCATGAGATACAGCAAGAGTATTTAGTTTTTCACAGAATGTCTATTTATGTTTCTCTATCTACTCATACATGTATACATGTGTGCTGGTTTATAATGTAAAATGTATTTCTTCCTGTGCGTTGTAATCAGAGCTATTTACAAGCCAGTGGTGCAGCCTCATGCCCTCATTTCATGTGTCAGTATACGGAAGCCCAGAGAAGTAAAACCATTTGCCCAAAGACACACAGCCAGTCAGAGAATCTAGCAACTCTGACTCCTTGTTCAGTGTTCCTGGCACTACACCAACTCATTTTGTTCAAAAACAAAACTTCACCTCGTTGTCACTTTTTGAAATAGCACATTCCTGCCTGTAAGACTTGTTTAATGATGTATGTTCAATAGCTCTCTGTCCCTTGCCTTAAAACTCCAAACAAAATAGTGACATTGACCTTGGCAGCGATCTATGCCAGAAAGACATGGAGCCTGAGGCAAAACCTGAAGGTGTTTCATTTTTTCCCTTTGTAAGCTTCTGCAGTAAATACGGCAGCAGGGAATACAGCCGGAAGCGCCGGAAGTTCCTATTAAAAATGTATCTCTTAAATAGGCGCTGCTTACAAAATAAACCACGCTGCCCGTCTTCTCCTGATGATCTGTCTTGTCAACAGCGCTTAGATATTTTCCCCCTAAGGAGAGAAAGATGACTTCAGTCGCAGTAATGACCTTACCAACCAACCAATGATAGCTTGTTATAAATAATAGCAATGTGGTCCTAACAGCCTTTAAATTGCACAAAATTATCTCAAGGGATTTGAGCCATAAAAGTAAATAAATAAATAAATAAAAAATAAAACACAAAATTGTAGCATTTTCAATTAAGCTGTGTACTGGCAAATGTTAGTAGAGAAGAGAAGGAAAAGAAATGTGTGTTTTCTTTGTTGTGTTTGTGTGTGTGTGTGTTTGTTGTTCTTTAAATCTCTTGAAAATAATCATGCAAGGAACTTCAAGCTACTTAAGTTGAACTCTGAGCCTGCAAAAATCATTTAAGCTCATTTTCTGAAGACAATTCTCTAAAACAATAACTGGCACGTAGGAAAAGACAGGCTAACAGCTGTTTCAAATAGAACTTTCATTTTTGTTTTGTGTGTTGCCCCTAAGGCAATTTTCCGGGCCATCATTTTTCTTGAAACATTTCTCTCACCTGAGGTGTTCCACATCTACGCTGTAATAATACAAAGAAACAGATGCAATTTCAAACGTGTGAGGGAGAAAGCGGACGGATCGCAAGGTGCTGGCTGGGGTGACGGGAAGACTCCCCCTGAGATGCCCCAGTCCTCTGAGTTTACTGCTATGTCCAGAAGAGAGAGAGAGAGAGAGAGAGAGAGAGAGAGAGAGAGAAGAGAAAAACTGAGCCACCCCGCTAAGGATTATTTTTTTAATATATTTTATTGATATTCTACAGAGAGGAAGGGAGAGGAATAGAGAGTTAGAAACATCGATGAGAGAGAAACAACGATCAGCTGCCTCCTGCACACCCCCTACTGGGGATGTGCCCACAACCAAGGTACATGCCCTTGACCGGAATCGAACCTGGGACCCTTGAGTCCACAGGCCGACGCTCTATCCACTGAGCCAAACCAGTCAGGGCTGGCTTATATTTTTTTTATGTGGAAAGATGTTGATAATTTTTCATTCAGGTTTAAAAACAAAGTAGGCACTCCCAGGCCCAATGGAGAGTCCAGAAAAGGGAGATTAACAGCCAAAGGGAATACCCCAGGCGCTAAAGGTAAACGTTGCCTTCCTCTCTGCTTTTTCGAGGGTCAGTCCGGCTGTGTACTTTCTCCACTGTGCTAACGTTTGGTTTCTCTTTCATAAATATTTCCAAGAAGTGCACCGCACGCTCCAAACAGCTCCCTGCGGGGACCCATTGGGACGCGGAAACCACCCGTTTCAGACCACTGTCATCCTAGACGGGCTGGCAGGAGCTGGGGAGCCCGGCCGCATCAGGAGACACATCCTCCCAGCTCCTCCAGCCCGTGCCAGGGGTTCTGATCTTTGGATCACTGGGATTGATGACCCTGAGTTATTGACTCATTCCAAAGATTATAAATCATCTTGTGCAAAAAGAAAGAATAACAGCCAACATTCTCAACTAACTGGTGGTAATTCTTCGTCGTATAAAACGTCAGCCTGTGGGGGCGGGTGGGGGGGGGGGAGATAAGAGATCAACCAAAGGACTTGTATGCATGCATATAAGCACAACCCATGGACATAAGACACTGGGGGGGAGCAGTGGAAGGGCATGTGCGGGGGGAAGGGGAGGGGAGGCTGGGGGACGGTCAATGGGGGAAAAAAAGGAGACATATGTACTACTATTTGTAATACTTTAAACATTAAAATAAAATTTTAAAGAAAGAAAGAAAAATTAGTTAACTTAAAAAAAAACTAGGAATGTATAACCTAAACATTGGGATTATCATGCCTGTACCTCATTAAATTCTTGCAATTAAAAAAATAATAAAAATAGAGGGTCAATGGGGGAAAAAAAGGAGACATATGTACTACTATTTGTAATACCTTAAACATTAAAATAAAATTTAAAAAAAGAAAGAAAAATTAGTTAACTTAAAAAAAAACTAGGAATGTATAACCTAAACATTGGGATTATCATGCCTGTACCTCATTAAATTCTTGCAATTAAAAAAATAATAAAAATAAAATAAAACGTAAGCCCGAGGAGTCTCCCCTTGTGCGCTCCCAGTTAAAACCCTCTGGACAAAGGGCCCGTCTGACCCAGAGCTGCCTTCATTCCTCCCCACGGTGCCCAGGGGACAAGCATCTGTCGATACAACTCGAGCCTAACGCACCCCAAACGGAGCAAAAAAATCCATCGCTTTGCTTCCCATCTCCTTCAAGAGTGCTTAGAGCATTAAGACAGCCCCTAGCAGATAGAGGTCAACTGTTCTACCACGTGTCATCGCTCACGTACATTCCAGAACAATCCTGGTCACACCTTCGACGGCCACATGGAAAAAGAAAAAACAAGGTCCCTAGATGCACCACGCCTTACACAATTTCAAGAGCTCAAACAGCGTGCAAAGCCCCAGAGTAAGAACATGCTGAGCACCAGCCACCTGTCCCCAAAACTCCCCGCCCTCCAAGGTCCTAGCGAATGTCACGTTCTCACAAACTAGCCACGCATCGCCGGAGCGGAAGGGAGACTGACATTCCAGGGTATGGATCAAGTGTATATTTAGTTTCACTTCGGAATGCTCATTTAAACGGCTGTAGCATTTAGACGAAGGGTGGGGGGGGGGGGAATCTGAGTACAGTGAATGTTCCTGCAAGATTGACATCTCCAGTGTCAGCTGATTCTCAGGGAGGAGGAAGAGGACTGTGTCGTGTCATTGCAAGGATCGATAATGATGAACCCTCTGCTTTCCTACCCCAAATGGAAATCCTATCCTGATCATGAGAAATCTGGTGTTTCTTAAGGCATGGCTTATGCCAGCTCGATGATCTTCATCGATTCACTTCCATTATGTCTTATCTCCTTCTGTATTCTGTCCTTCCGAATTCTTCTTGACCCCAACTATGTTTGAAATCCTGTGTTACATTGGTTATGGTGTTTTTAAAGAGAATCACCACTTGGCCTCCACAATTCAGAGTGGGAAGTATTTAATGTTACGGGAGAAGCACCTGGGTACCCATAGTTCTATCCACAGGGAAACCATTTTCAGCTCTGACTCCCTTCTCCTTCTCCCCCTCCTCTTCCTCCTCCTCTTTCTCCGTATCCTCTCACCCTTTTCTTCTTGTTTTTAGAGCTTCCAATGCTTCGTAGTTTTTAATATTCAAATAGATCCACAATTTCTAAGCCAAAAGCTATCTGATATTTTTTTAAATATATTTTTATTGATTTCAGAGAGGAAGGGAGAGGAAGAGAGAGATAGAAACACCAATGATGAGAAAGAATCATTGATCGGCTACTTCCTGCACTCCCCACATTGGTGATTGAGCCCGTAACCCGGGCCGTGACCTCCTGGTTCATAGGTCGGCACTCAACCACTGAGCCACGTTGGCTGGGCGCTACCTGGTATTTTAAATGAACCACGTTACTGCTGCCTCTATGAAAAAACAAGAGAACAGATCAGTGTTTCGCCCTCTTTTTGTGGGTGCTTTGCTCAGAATCAAATTCTTGTTCCTTCCTAAAGGTATCAGTAATTGTAACTTAGACTCCTGAGTCTTTCATCCAACAAGCTTGTGTGAAATAATATTATGCGCTAGGCACTGGATAAACAAGGATGAGGAAAATTAAACTGTCTGCCCTCCAAAAATTCCTGGGAGAAACAGTCAAAAATGCCAGCTGCACTAAAGAAATAGAAGTGCCATCACAGAGCTCTGAACAAGGGCCATGAGAACACGGGAGCGGTGAAGGGGGGCTGTTGAATGGGGTTTGCCGGTTGTAGATAACATTTTGGGGTCTGAGAAATACAGGAATGTACCGGCTTTCCTTTGACAGAATTTTACTACCAAAGAGGATTTCACAGGCTCAAACCACGCATCATACCACTATTACTACTCATCCGGCTAAAGAAAGGGTCATTTTCCTAGTATTCATCTTTAGATGTCTCCTCTACTAATTTAATCTCAGTGATGTCTTTGGCTTCGTAGGGATGTGAAGCAATAGAGTTATATGGGTTGGTAGATGAGTTAAAAAAAAAAAAAGTCATTCCATTTTGCAGACTTAGAAAAATTATAATGAAATGGGAATAAGAAATGAGGAGGATGGGCAAGAGCCTTTTCAGAAACGCATTACTAATGTGCCCCAAACTGCTCTGTGTGCAGCCATGTCTCAATGTCTGCATTATATGCTATCTCAGCGACTGGGATGTGAATCAACATTTGAGCCAGATTCCATTTCAATTCTACTCCAGGGCAATTTAAAGAAAGAATTTGGTAAATTTCTTTACAAAGCAGATAGTTTCTTATAATGTGAATAATCACTTCCTCGCTTTATGTTTTATAACTTGGAGTTTTGTCAAGTTGGCGTCATGAAATGCAAATGGCACCTTATATTTTATGTTAAAAACTACAGGCCCCATGCACAAAATTCGTGCAAGAGTAGGCCTTCTGTCCCCCGGCTGCCAGCACCGGCTTCCCTCTGGCACCTGGGACCTGGGCTTCCCTCACAGCCCCAGCTTCATCAGGAAGGTGGTCTGGAAGGATGTCTGGTCTAATTAGCATATTACGCTTTTATTATTATAGATAAGTAGCAGTACCTGGCAACAAGGTATCTCCAGATGCATTCTAGTCATCGGGTGTCTGAGAGCAGCTCTTCTAGTGTGGGATAAGTTGCACCAGGTAGACCAGTATCCCAGGAAATAGCAGACTAGGAAGAAAACCCTTTTTCTATTTAAAAAAAAAAAACTAGAAAAATCTTTCTGATAAAGCAAGAAAGAGGAAAGGAGGGGAGGAGGAGAGGAAGGAGGGAAGGAGGGAGGGAAGGGAGAGAGAGGGAGGGAGGGAGACACAGCCAGCACTTTTCAAACTTCCATGCCCACAGGAGTCCCCAGATTTTGTTAACATGCAGATTCTGATTTAGGGGGTCTGTGGTGAGGCACAGAGGTCCCGCATCTCTAACAAGTTGCGGGTGATGCCAAGGCCACTAGTCCATGGACCATACTGTGGGTACCAAGGAGCTAAGCCACGTCTCTAATACAGGTGGTTACACGCCTACGCTGTACTATGCGGTTTATCAGCCTCGTGAACATCCAGGCAAGATGTCTTTGAGGTCTCCGGGAGAAAAAGGGAAATCCCTTGAGACAACATTTCCCATTCCCCAAATGTTCTTCCACAGCACATCCCCACCCTCACTTCTGCAGGGTGGGGCAGCAGTTTGGAGCAGGGGGGCAGCTACCATACCGTTTTCAGCAGCGTCTTCCCATCTTGTCACCGAAATGGGAAGGGAGGACGTACTGGATATGATCAAAGGTTTTTAGCTTTGGCCTCAGGCAGCATTATTCCACAGAGCCACCCTCTGCTCATTCTTTCAAACAAAATTAATGCCACACCGGCTCCCTGTCTAGAGGTGTCTCTGGAACAACAGCGCTGAATATGTTAAGTTTTTCCTTTGAACTCGGGCAGAAGGAGTGCATTAGCCCCAGAATACCTTTGGGCTCTGAGCACTGCATCAACTTTGAAGTTCACCATGAGACTGTATTTTTAGAAACATGTTTACTGACAAAGTGTAGATCTGCCATTGTAGCGATTTTCTAAAGCCATGGCCCACAGGAAGGCATAGAAAGAACTTCCCTTGAACTGGACCACAGGATCATTTCCGCATCTTGGTTTTCCCAAGAGCCCAAGGGAATTCAGTCCCGAAGAGGACACACCTCACACGCACCTTCGAAAGCTCCCATTCCCGCCTGCTTTAGAGCGCCCCCTCACACCACACACAGCCACAGCCTTCACAGGGCGTCTCTTCCCGTGCAGAAGAAGTAAGCTGGCAAAAAGGATACTTAAAGCAAAACACGGCATCCTTTGGAAATTGCAGACAGCTCTTCTTCAAAATGAAAAAAAAAAATCTTTAAGGAGAAATAAATCAATATAGCAGAATTGTTGTTTCAACGATGTAGGAGGCAAAAAACAGGGTACAGAAGCAAAACTTCTTAAGACGTGTCATGGCACACCAATTAAATCTGTATTTATTGAAGTCTTAAACTTTCCTGAGTGCTGTATATTTTATGCTTCCAAGTAAATGTAGGGTAAAATTATTTCTATAACTAAATACCCTTTCCATGTCCATAAAAACCACCATAAGTAAATGTAGAAGGAAAACCACTCTTAAGAATTATATATTCACTGAGATTAGAGATGGTTACATACACTAACATACCCTACAGATGCCTGTACATATGAAGACATACAGAGAAAGATACAGGAACCTAATTTTTATGATGCTTTATTGCTATTATTATTATTACTATTATTATTATTATACTATTATTATTTAGGTGGCCTTCTTTGTAAAACAGAACCTGAGTGTTTCAGTAGACATGACAAGTCTGCCCTCTGGTGGAAGCACGGGGTTCGCATGCCAGGCCCTGCTGTTCCAGTTCCTGCAGCAGAAATGTGCCCAGCCCCAGCGTCCTGCCTCGCTGTCAGACACCTCCG
Organism: Eptesicus fuscus; assembly: GCF_027574615.1. Taxonomy (NCBI): domain Eukaryota; kingdom Metazoa; phylum Chordata; class Mammalia; order Chiroptera; family Vespertilionidae; genus Eptesicus; species Eptesicus fuscus. Next base: position 86,283,416 of record NC_072484.1, read on the forward strand.
GGGTGCCTCTCAGAATAGGGGGGTAGGCCCTGCAGAGGTGTGCTTCCATGAGACACGGGGAAGCCCTGGGTGAGGGCTGACCCTAGGGGAGACCACAGACCCAGACTCTTGGTCCCACGGCCGGGTCCGAGAATCCAAGGGAAGAAACTATTTGTTAAAATCTTTCTTGTGGAAAGTAGTACACATGTCCCCTTTTCCCCCCATCGACCCCTCCACCCCACCCCCGCCCCCCACCACCAACTTCACCGCACTACTGTCTAATGTGTCCATGGTTATGATGTAAGTTCTTCGGTTAATCTCTTTCCGCAGCCCCCCTCCGCCCCCATCCTTTCCCCGCACCCGCCTTCCCTCTGAAATCCATCACAGCCTTGAGTCCTGCTGGGGTCCTCCACTCAGACTGTCCTCTGGCCCCAGAGGCTCCGGCCTCATGTCAGGGTCTCTGAAAGCTGAGAGCTGCTTATGAAAAGGGCAGCATCTACGTTCAGTGTGATTTGGGGAACCACTTGGAATCAGGAGGCGGGTGACACAAAGCCGGGGGGAGCCTGCCCCTCCTTCATCTCTGCGCCCAGCACGCACCGAGGCACCAAGGGCCCAGGGGGCAATGGCTTTGGCAGTCTCAGCGCTTCCGCACAAGGCACCCCTGGGAGGGCCCTTTGGGGCGCACGCAGCAAAACTTCCAGGTCGTGACCAGGAGCAGCTTCGCCAGCATCAGCCCCGGAGCCACGAAGCGCAATGAGGATGCCTCGCAGTGGCTGAAAGGCTTATATTCAGATGCCGCCTGGCAAGGGCTGGCGGCTGGAGACCCTGAAATGGAGGTTTGGGAAGAGCCAGGAGGGGCGTGTTGACTGTCACTCTAAGCGCCTTCTTAAGCTCAAGCTGAGGTGACCTGACCAAGACAAGGACAGAGTCTGGGCCACTATCGGGAACCTGTAGACAACAGCATGGGATTCAGCCTTGTCCTGACCCGCCAATATGCCACATAAAACAGCAACGGTTCTGATGAATGAACGCGATCAAGAAAGAAGGAAACAGCCAAAACCGGTTTGGCTCAGTGGATAGAGGGTCAGCCTGCGGACTGAAGGGTCCCAGGTTCGACTCTGGTCAAGGGCATGTACTTTGGTTGTGGGCACACCCGCAGTGGGTGGTGTGCAGGAGGCAGCTGATCGGTGTTTCTAACTCTCTGTCCCTCTCCCTCTCTGTAAAAAAAAAATCATTAAATTTATTTTTTTTTTTAAAAAGAAAGAAGGAAACAGAAGAAGGCTGGGAGAAACTAGATAGTGTGGTTAAGAATGGAGCAGGCCCTGGCTAGTTTGGCTCAGTGGATAGAGCGTCAGCCTGCGGATTGAAGGGTCCCAGGTTCAACTCCGGTCAAGGGCACATGCCTGGGTTGTGCAGTAGGGGGGTGCAGGAAGCAGCAAATCAATGATTTTCTCTTATCATTGATGTTTCTATCTCTCTCTTCCCTTTCCCCTCCTCTCTGAAATCAATAAAATATATTAAAAATCAAGAAAATATATTGAAAAAATAAAACAGAGAATAAACCCTGGAGGATCGTCCATGGTCTGAACCTCAAACATGCAAGGAGCTGTTGGCTTCTCATTATATTCCATACCAGTGAGCCGATGCACGGATTCATGCACATTGAAAGAAAATTAATTAGAAGGTGGCCGGCGGGGTGGGACTGGGCGAGACGGGCTGGACACGCCCTAGAGCCAACCTCCCACGGTCCCTCCCTGGCCAGCCGCACCTGGGGCAGCGCCCCAGCTTGAAGGGCATCTGTGGAGTGAGCGGGGTCCCTCCAGCAGGTGGGATCCCTCAGCCTGGCCTGTGGGAATGGGGCTGAAACCAGCTCTCCAACATCCCCCAAGGGGTCCCAGATTGTGAGAGGGCGGTTCTTGGGTGATGCACTCTGGAATCAGGCTCCTTCCTCTCTGGTTCCGGGGTGCGTCACCCGAGAATCACTGCTGCCAAGTCACTGCAGCTCGGTAACTCCTGCATTGAGCTTCTGCCCCCTGGTGGTCATTGCACATCATAGCTACCAGTCGGACGGTCAGACGGTTGCTTAGCCTTTTTTATATATAGATTCCCACCACTGGATTTCACATCTGATGAGTCTATTTCTTTTTTTTTTTTTTTTTAATTTCAGAGAGGGAGAGATAGAAACATCAATGATGAGAGAGAATCATTGATCAGCTGCCTCCTGCATGCCCTCTGCTAGGGATTGAGCCCACAACTTGGGCATGTGCCCTGACCAGGAATCCGAACCGTGACCTCCTGGTTCATAGGCTGATGCTCAACCACTAAGCCACACCGGCCAGGTAAGTCTATTTCCACAGGGCTTTTCATTCAGATAGCCAATCATTCCCTTCTCTAATCATTCCCTTATCACAATGCATGTGGCACTTGGCCCCTGAGTTCTCACCTGTGACTCTTTCCATACGAGTACCAGAGCTATGGGGAGGGATGACATCATCCAAGGAAGGATGATGTCAAATGGAATCGGGTTTATAGAAGAGGCACAATAAGACAGGTGGAGAGGAGGCGTCATCTATCAGGTCAACTTTGATCAGTTGGCAGTGCCTTCTTGGAGCCCCCGGGGAAGATGCCAGGTGCCAGGATGGCTCCCAAGGTTGCTAGAGGGAGAAGAGGAGGAGGCTAGACATGGTGGTAGCATCCCAGAGACACAAAAATGCAAAAGAGCAGCCAGGAAGCACTCCAGAAAGAAATATTCAACTGGGGCAAGTGTCTTGGGGGGAACCATGGAGGATTACGGGCTGAGAAAATGACGCTGGTATTTTGGCCATTTGTGGTTTACCTGAGCTCTGTCTCCATGGTGTGGTGGGAGCAGACATGAGGAGGATGGAGGAGTACATGGGAGGAGCTGAAATGACATGACTGAGGAGAGATTGTGCCCTCAGGAAATCCCGGGGTCCTTCTTCACACTCTACAGTGTCTGCCCAGAAATCTCAAGATGTGCTCCATCCCGACCTACCACTGCCGTGTGTGCTGTGCCTTTTTGTCATTCTCCCACACACACACCCCATCACCCCACCTTGCCCTACAACTTAACTCTCCTTGGATAACAGAAGGAAAGAAATTGGGACTTCTCAAATTGGAAAGACAAAGGCCAAAAAGACATATCTACACTAATAAAAGAGAATATGCAAATTGACCATACCTCTGTGACGCCCACCAGCCAATCAGGAGTGTGTATGCACATTAACCCAACAAAGATGGTGGGTTAATTTGCATATGCAGGCGCAGAGTGGCGGGATGGGGTGGAATGCCTGCTATGAGGGAGTGGGCGGGGGGTGGAGGGAGCTACAGGAGTGATGCTCGGGCCAGAGTGGAGAAGACTGAAGGCTCCAACCAGAGCAAATACTGAAGGCTCCAGCTGGAGTGAACACTGAAGGCTCTGGCCAGAGCGAAGGCCTGGGTCCTAGGTGCCAGAGGAAAACCGGTGCCGGCAGCCAGGGGAAGGAAGGCCTATTGCACGAATCTTCGTGCAACAGGCCTCTAGTCTATACTAATAAAAGGGTAATATGCAAATTAGACCGGGAGACCTTCCAGACAAAGCCATGGTAGCAGGGCCTAGGCAGAGGCAGTTAGGGGGGATCAGGCCAGTAGGGGGGGGCCAGTTGGGGCGAGCAGGCTGGCAGGGAGGGGACAGTTGGGAGCAAGCAGGCTGGCAGGGGGGGCATTTGGGGGCAAGCAGGCTGGCAAGGGGGGCAGTTGGGGATGAGCAGGCTGGCAGGCAGAGTGGTTAAGGGCGATCAGGCAGGCAGGCAGGTGAGCAGTTAGGAGCCAGCAGTCCCAGATTGCGAGAGGGATGTCCCAGATTGGAGAGGGTGCAGGCCGGGCTGAGGGACCCCCCCTCCCCGTGCATGAATTTCGTGCACCAGGCCACTAGTTGTATATAAAAGGACACACACAAAGAGAGAAAGGCTCTTTCACTAAAAGAAAAATAATAATAAAAGGAAGTTAAATGAGGCAAATGGACAGCAGACCCCTGCCCACCCCAGAATGAAGCTTTGGAAGGATAATGGGAGGGGCAACCTTCGAGGCCAAGCAGCAACGGTGACAAGCCGCAGACCGGAAAACAGGCCACCAGTCCTAACTTCAAATGAGAGCCGCCTGTGATGGCCAACGTTTAAACTGGCATTAGAGGGAGATGGCCACCTGGGGGCTTGATTCTGGAGCCGTCTCTGCGCGAGATAATGGAACGGCTCCTCGTTAGAGTGAAAAAGGGAGAGAGCTGTCATCGGAACCTCGGGCTCAGCTCCGAGCCCGGCCCGGGCCATGGTTGATACCCCACTGACCCCTACAGGTTCTCCCTTTCGCTCAGAAGGCGCTGGGCATTGGCCCAGGTCGGGGAGAAATAAATGAAAAAAGGAATAAGGCTGCTTTGCTTCCCTAACGTCCCAAGGGGTGGGTGTGAAAAGGAGCAAAGCAGCGGGATCTCGCTGCCGAGGGCTATCCATTAACACACCTTCAGGAAGCAGAATCCGTCCCCGCGTGTCTGCCTCCTGCCCCAGCTCCGCAGGCCCACTGGCTGCAATGTTCGTGGGGAAGACTGGAAACAGCCGCTTGCATTTTGGAGGCGCCTCTCTGATTTCCTGCCCCTGTGGCAGCTGAGACGCTGGGCTGGCCACCAGCCAGTCCAGGCCTCCGGGGCTGCGGGGAGGGGTGGGAAGGTGTGAGCTGGGATGGCCAGGTTCCTCTAGTCACTTCTCAGCCAGGAGAGAAGGCCGGGGCCCGCTGCGATGAAACCCCAACCCTTCCCGGGAAGGAAGGTGCGCTGCCTGTGGCCACAGCTGGAGGGGATACCGTCAAGCTCTCCCGGAACCTCGGGGACACACTCCGGGAACAGAAACCTGGCTTTTTAACTCCCAGGCCACGCAGGGCTGTGCCCCGGTGCCGCAGGGGAAGGAAGGGAACTGCGGGTGCTGAGATCCCACCTGCCAGTCCGGCTTTGGGGCTTTGGAAACTGTCAATCCAATTATTTCGGGGGATTGTGAGGGTGAGTTCCGAGGTGGCAGGAAGGAATGAACCCTGGAAGGGCAGAGAGCCCAAGCCGGTCAGTCCAAAGGGCCAACGACCCGCAGCTGTGGTCAGGGCATCCACACCGCGTCACCAACAGGGACGACGAGGCGGGGAATATAAGGGCCTTGGGAGGCACTCGCTCTAAAACCATAGCTCGCCCACTCTCTAAACATCACGTAAAGACGTTTCCCCCCAGTTTGCCACTTGTCTTTTGATGTTATGATGGTGGGTTATTGTTGTTGTTGCTTTACCATTTAAAAGGTCTTTCATTTTCTTTGTTTTTTTTTTTTTTAATTTTTCAATTAGCCAAGTGCTCTCAGTTAAAACACCCGAATGAAGCAAAAGTTGTCAGTGGGTGTCTCGCGCCCGAGACACGTCTGTGACTAAACCAGTGGCCCGTTTCAGGCCCACTGCCCCGGAGAGGTCACGGGGGTCGATGGGAGGAGCTGCCTGGTACCCAGCTCCTCATCCCCTGGCCGTCCGGGTCTGAGCAGGTGAGAGTGGGGCGGTAACGGCCTCCCCCACAAGACAGCTGCCCTCGTGGGGATAACCACGAACATCCGCACGGAGCTCCCGCCTCGCGGGGGCACGCACCTGCCAGGAGGCTGCCGCACTGAAAACTGTGAGCCTGAGCGGTGTGCGCGCAGGGAAGCCTCTCCATCCCGGGAGCTGTGGGAGGAGGCTTCCCCAGCCCGTGGCTGCACGGGGGAAATCTGTTTTCTTTTCAAAAACGAATACCTACGAGGGGCTGGGGCAGGATTTCTAAACTAGACACTTGATTTGACACCACACATAAAAAAAAAGACAAAATGTCACTCTACAACTCATGTCCGTGACTAAGCCCGTTGTCGGTTTCATGAAAATTACCCCGGTGCCTTCCACACTGCCCCGGGCGCTATTCGGCGTCTCAGGCGGTCTTTGCTGCTGATAAGCCTAGTCAGGGACGGGGTGGTGACCTGATTTGATGGGCGACTTAGCTGAAATAATTGGATTGACAGTTTTCACAGATGAGGAGCGTGCACACCACCTACTGCCCGTTAGGATCTCGTGCTTTTCCTTCCTGGACCCACAAAACATAATTATTCGCAAATGTTCCCGTGTCCCCCCGAAGTTGTCACTCACATAGAATACCAAGACGCTGAGCAGAAGAAACCCAGACATATGTCAGCACTTGTCAGAGGGACCCACCTGACTGTCGAGTCGGCACCTTCAGTCTACGGAGCCGCCCCCCTCCATTTCCAAGGACGCCTGACGCAGATAGATCCCTTTCCCAGGAGCATTTTAATTACGAAGAGTAACAGAACAAGCACCTGCTGCCCAGTTGGAAGGCTTCGTAGTCCCATCCACCGTTTCTGATAAACTGGGAGAATGTAAATCTTCCCAAATTACAAAAAAGGGCGATGAATACAGGTGACCCCCTGAGCAACACACGTGTGCACCGCACAGGTCCACCTGCACACGGGTCTTTTCAATAAATACGATCAGCCCTGTGTATCCGGGGATTTTAATTCACAGGTTCAATCAATCACGGGTCAACCACACTGTTCTCACATTCGCAGCCACAGATTCCCAGACTCGGGTGGAAAACACAAACTCCTTTCGATCCACGGGTCGTTGAATCTGCGGGTGCAGAGGGCCCATCGTGGAGGGGAAAGTTGTACACAGATTCTCGCCTGGGTGTGCTGTGGTTCTGACGGGTGAGAGAGAAAGTAGAGGAGGGGAGAGGAGAGGAAAGGGGGAGAAGGAAGGACACCCCACCAGGTGACAGGTTCCCCCGATGGAGCCCGAGCAAGAGTTCCATCCCAGCTCTGGGAAGGAGCCGGGCCGGAGCTCTGAGAGGGGTGGGTGGTAAATAACACTTGCGAGTTATTTTGGAGACTCAGCACTGCAAGGCCTGTTTCTCTGAGCGCGTTTCCCTTCAAGCATTTCACGGACATTGATGAATGAGCTGGCAACGCTCACCCCGCACTTCCTTGAATAAAAACAATTCTGAAACTAGCTTGCATACATTTTTTATATTATTTTTAGAAAGAATGTAGCGTTCAGGAAATATATTAAATTGATGACTTATTCCCCAGGGTACAGAAAGTTTCCCATTTACCCTGCTGGGTCATTACCTCGGTTTGGTCCGCCCGAACCTATCCCGACAGCCAGTAAAAATGAAGGTAATGAGGCTGCCAAGCCAACCAAAGGCTAGGAGAGTGAAGCGTTAAAGAAACAGAGCAGCCGTCTGAGCGGGGATGCGAAATGCCGAAGCAGCAATATTTTCTCAAATATCTTAATGGGCCTTCTTTCAACAGGGGACTATGGCCCTTATTTTTATCAACTTTGACAACAAGATTTTACTTGGCGTTTTTCTTTCTTTTTTTTTTAAAAAAATATATTTTATTGATGTTTTACAGAGAGGAAGGGAGAGGCATAGAGAGTTAGAAACATCGATCAGCTGCCTCCTGCACACCCCCTACTGGGGATGTGCCCACAACCAAGGTACATGCCCTTGACCGGAATGGAACCTGGGACCCTTGAGTCCGCAGGCCGATACTCTATCCACTGAGCCAAACCAGTTACGGCTCTTTTCTTTTTTTTTTTAATAAAACCATATTATATTTATTTACAATCTAATGAACTGTAAAATTCATAATAAACCCCATTATATCCATTATCTTGTGTACATATTTTTTAAATTCTTTATTGTTTTAAGTATTACATATCTCTCCTTTTTCCCTCATTGACTGCATTTTTCTTTTTTTTTTTAAATATGTTTTTATTGATTTTTGAGAGAGAGAAGGGAGAGAGATAGGAACATCAATGATGAGAGAGAAACATCAGTCAGCTGCCTCCTACACACCCCCTACTGGGGATTGAGCCTGTAACCCAGGCATGCACCCTGACAGGGAATTGACCCGGTGACCTCTTGGTTCATAGGTCGACACTCAATCACTGAGCCACACCAGCAGGGCTCTTTGCATTTTTCTTTATCATTCCCTATATATGTGTGTATACTATATATTCAGGGTCGGGTAAAAATAGGTTTACAGTTGTGAGTATGTGAAACACAGTTTATTCTTGTATTATTTATTAACTAGAGGCCCGGTGCACAAAATGTGTGCACGGGGGGGGGGGGGGGGGGCGGTCCCTCAGCCCGGCCTGCACCCTCTCGCAATCCGGGACCCTTTGGGGGATGTCCAACTGCTGATTTAGGCCAGATCCCTGCAGTTGGACATCCAGCAGTCAGATATCCCTCTTGCAATCCAGGACTGCTCGCTCCTAACTGCTCGCCTGCCTGCTCACTCCTAACTGCTCGCCTGCCTGCCTGCTTGCTCCTAACTGCTCGCCTGCCTGCATGCTCAGTGTGCGTCATAGCGATGGGTCATTTTGGTCATTCCGGTCGTTCCACCCTAACGGTCACTTAGGCTGTAATATATATAGATGATTGTATTACTTTCCATGCTGACAACGTAAACCTACTTTTGATCCGCCCTGTACTTCTGTCCCGTCGTATTTTTTCACCTTTCTCATTGTTCTAATTCCCAGGCCCCCTAGTCTCCTCAAGCTCCACACTTCGCACTTGTTAGAGGTCATGTTATTCCTCTCAGTTCTGGATTTTTTACCAGATCTTAACCCGATCCATTCCTCTCTAGATTGGCATGGCCGCCATGCTGCTCTTTCTGTGAATATGCTAACCTAATCCACACAGACAGAAGGGAGCGGGGACCGTGGGGTCCTGCGTGGACTCTGGCACCAGGCTGCCCACGGCCAAGCCCTGGCTCTGATGCCCACTAGTTGGGTGCCCTTGGGGGAGGTTCTCTAGGCCTCGGTTTCCTCATCTACACAGTGGGGACAGTGCTCTCTCTGTTGAGAGGTTAGTGAGCCTAAAATGAGATCATGCCTGTGTCTGCCATTATTATTTCCTATATCAGGAGCTGTCCTCTGCACGTTCTCCAGCTCATGTTCACATTCCCTGGAAATGAAAATGGACTGTAGCCTGAGACAGTTATGCTGAAAGGGTTTGATCCGTGGAACTTCCCTCTGTGCGAGCGGAAAGATGTGCCAGGAAGGCCCAGTCACTGACGTCTATCTTCTCCCTTTCCTAATGCGGCACCTTAATGTGGTCACGGGGTGGCCCTGCGTTTACTCCCCACCTATCCTCTCTCCTTCCCGCGTGTGTGCCCACACTGAGCTTTAGAAGTGGTTGCATCTTCTAAAAGCACATCACTGGGTCGAACTGAGAGTTTCCCGTGTTCACTAGGCCAGCCTGGCAATTCCATCACCAGGGGAGATGAAGGCAGACGTCAGCATTTTTTTCTTTAGGGCTAACCAAAACCTGTCAGCAAAACCACCCAACAAAACAAAGAAACTAGCCCAGCTGGCGTGGCTCAGAGGTTGAGCGTTGACCTATGAACCAGGAGGTCAGGGGTCAATTCCCGGTCAGGGCACATGCCCAGGATGCGGGCTCCATCCCCAGTGTGGGGCATGCAGGAGGCATCATTGATGTTTCTGTCTCTGTCCCCCTCTCCCTTCCTCTCTGAAATCAATAAGAATATATTAAAAAAAAAAAAAAAGAAGGAAGATGTCTGCCATCAAAGGAAAGAAATTAAAATTAAAACATAATGAGAAAGATGCTACCGTCACAGCACTTCCACACTGAACGACTGCTCCCCAAGGTCTGTCTGTATGTCCGCCTCTCCACAGAGCTCCCAGGGCCTCACCGCTTTCTGGAAGGCGTCTTAGCCAGAAAGCCCCCTGTCCACATCTGATTAACACTAGGGCAGGCAAAGAGATTCCGATGACTCAGAATGAAAGTACCTAAGAAGAGAAGAAGACCACTCAAAATACTTGATAGGGAAATGTTACAACAAATGTCAGGATCAAGTCATGATTTTGTAAGAGTATCGCTAATTTTTTTTTTCCAGCCCCACAAAGATTGTGGTTATCAAGCAAACAGCATCCCATATGACATTGGGTTAGGACAGAGGGACAGATGATGTCTCACTCATGTGTTGGATTTGGAGAGTATTTTGTATTTCAAGTATTATATCCGGCACAATCTTAAGAAAATATTAGGGTGAATGAAGGCAACTCTCTGGAGCAAAAAACAGAGCAATTGCTTCGTATGTGCATTGAACTTACATTGAATTTGGACTACACTGTGCATAGAATATAAGGCTACTCTTTTGTTTGATTCTCTCAACAACAAACAAGTCTCTGAAGAGGTAAGATTATTAAGTTTTGATATTAAAACAGAATGAAATAATGTCCTTCGATGGATAAATTAATAACAATGGATAAGCAAACACCCATAGCAATAAGAGAAAGAACTTTACATACATGACTTATTCTCAAATGCATTATGCTAAGTGAAGGAAGTCAGACTTATAGGGTATATACTGCATGACTCCATTCATGTGACATTCTGGAAAAGGGAAAAGAATGTGGGGATGGAGAACAGGTGCGTGGTTGACAAGGTTTAGGGTAAGGAAGGGGTTGACTACAAAGGGATAGCACGAGGGAATTGGGGAGGATGGTGGTGATAGAAGTTTTCTGTATCAATTATGGTGGTGGACATGGGCCTCGATCCATCTGTCAATGCTCATAAGCCTGCATATCAAAAGTCTAAATTTAATATTATTTTTAAAATAAATATTTTTCTGAAAACTTAGAATGGTATCTAATCCTTCAGGCATGCAGGAGTACTTCTCTACCCTCCCTCCTATCCACTCCCACTCAACCCTGGAGAGTGGCATGTACTTGAAAGGCAAAAGAAAATGCTCAGATATCTCTACATTTTGACTATATATATTTTTTCATTGTGTGTGCTGGAACCTCAGGACTCCCCTGACCAGATATCATGACTCTATTGTGCAAACAATGTGTCAAGACCTTGTCTCTGTCCTAAAGCTTCACTGAGTAGTTCTAGCCCTTTTAACCCAGAAAGTTCTAATATGACATGGATAAAAGAATGGGTTTTAAAAAAGTCTAAAATATTAAGTTAAAGATAGGGGAGACCTATGACTCTGTAACTGCTACAATAATTAAGTATTATTGCCAAAGTTTAATGAGGAGCATTGCTTTTTCTTTCCAGGAGGTAAAGTGTTTGCAAGATTGCTCAGCCTGTGGCCTGGTTGTTTATTCTTACACCATTCATTTGCTCCAGATTAAGAAAAAAAAAATAAAGCAATTATGCCTTAATTAGCTTACATAATTTGTGAAGAAAGAGCAGCAGAGAGATTCTCTTGCTTATTTTGTAATGATGAGTGCAAATAAGATTAGCAAGAGCAGGGTTGAAAAGTAAAGTTTTAATGGAATGGCACCAAATGTTCATTGCTCTTTAAGTATTTTCATTCTAGAATATCTAAATATGAATTGGGTCATCCACAGAGCTTTGCTGAAGACCCTGGTAATAACCAAGTTAGCGTCTGCTACTAAAATGCTGATCCCGAAGTATGCAGGAAAGAACTTGGCCTTGCCCAACGAGAGGACTGGCTATTGGCCTCTGCTTCTGGAAGGTAATCTATGCCATAGTTAAGAGGTGTCTTTTAGGGTGGGGCCTAGTCACACTACATTTTAGGGTGGGGCCAGTCACAACCATGTGACTTGAAGTGGGTGGTTTGGGTCAAGCTGTATCAGTCAACCTGAAGACACTTCACCCACAGGGGCAATCCACCAATCAACCCATCAGTCATGCCTACGTAGTGAAGCCCCAGCAAAACTCTCTGGACACGGAGGCTCAGGTGAGCTTTCCTGACTGGCAATAACCTGTGCATATTACCACCCGCTGATGCTGGGAGGGCAGCGTGTCCTCACTCAACAGGAGAGTGAGGACAGTGGAGCGTTCACATCTGGAACCCTCCCAGACTCTGCTCTTCCTTTGGCTGATGTTAGTCTGTGCGCTTTCCCTGCAATCCACCACAGGCATGCATCTAAGTGAGGGTGGTTTGGGGAACCCCTGAACTTGCAGTTAGTCAGACTTAAGTGGTCTTGTAGAGGACTGTGACTGTGCGTTCAAACTTTGCAGCTAATGTCAGGTACTAAATTGACAATCTCACCCCCAAATTCACCCTTTTGAAAAGTCCTTGCTCATGTCCTGGAGGAACATATAATCCAGTTAAGATGAGAAATTAGGGAACTCATACAACTTAACAAAAGGAAGATAAATAACCCCATCAAAAAGTGAGCAAAGGACCTATACGCTTTTCTAAAGAAGACATACAGAAGGCCAAGAGACATATGAAAACATGATCAAAGTCACTAATCACCCGAGAGATGCAAATCAAAATGACAATGAGGTACCATCTCACACCTGTCAGAATGGCTATCATCAACAGATCAACAAACAACAAGTGCTGGTGAGGATGCGGAGAAAAAGGAACCCTCATGCACTGTTGGTGGGAATGCAGACTGGTGCAGTCACTGTGGAGAACAGTATGGAGTTTCCTCAAAAAATTAAAAATGGAACTCGCATTTGACCCAGTAATTCCACTTCTAGGAATATATCCCAAGAAATCAGAAACACAAATCAGAAAGGATATATGCACCCCTATGTTCATAGCAGCACGATTTACAATAGCTCAGATTTGGAAACAGCCTAAGTGCCCATCAGCAGATGAGTGGATTAAAAAACTGTGGTACATGCCCTAACCCCGTGGTCGGCAAACTCATTAGTCAACAGAGCCAAATACCAATAGTACAACGATTGAAATTTCTTTTGAGAGCCAAATTTTTTAAACTTAAACTTCTTCTAACGCCACTTCTTCAAAATAGACTCACCCAGGCCGTGGTATTTTGTGGAAGAGCCACACTCAAGGGACCAAAGAGCCGCATGTGGCTCACGAGCCACAGTTTGCCGACCATGGCCCTAGCTGGTTTGGCTCAGTGGATAGAGCGTCGGCCTATAGACTGAAGGGTCCCGGGTTTGATTCCGGTCAAGGGCACATGCCCGGGTTTCGGGCTCGATCCCCAATGTGGGGCGTGCAGGAGACAGCCAATCAGCGATTCTCTCTCATCATGATGTTTCTATTTCTCTCTCCCTCTCCCTTCCTCTCTGAAATCAGTAACAATAAAATAATGCCCTTATATGAGGTAATTCCTAGAAACTGGAAACACAGTTGGGGTAACACAGCAAAAAGGACTGTGCAGATGCAGGTAGGGTTGTGAGCCATAGAATAGAACTCGTATCCTGGCTTCTCTGTATTAGATTATTTGGTCTAATCAAATGAGCTCTTAAAAACAGCTATCTTCGCCTGGGGTCAGAGACGTGAAGCAGAGATGAGAGAGTAATGCTGCGTTTGACCCCAGGGTTGCGTGCTTTCAGTGTTAGGTGGCTAATTCACCCTCCTCACAGCGGCCTCTGATAAACCACAAGAACGTTTTAAAAAGAACTAGGCATAGCACCAAGGTTGGGGTTTTCTCATTTATAACATTATCTGCGTGACGCTGCATTCTGGGGAAGACAGAGGAGGCCAAGAGGAAGAAGGGTTTTATGAGAAGGCATGCATTCCTATCATAAAGAGCACATTCTGCCGTGTTGCTGTTTGCTTCTTTCCCTGAAGTTTCTATTTGCACACAACTGGTTGTTGTTGGAGACAAGGCCTTTAGCGTAAATCATGCTGTGATCAGCAAGGCCCTGCGGCCGCTGGCCATGGCCTCCCCAGCACACGCAGCCCTTGCTGTGGCTCTCTCTCTCTCTGTCGGAGCAGTATCTGTCCAGTCAGCAAAATTCAGGATAGCTCCCCCAAGAGCAGGTTCCAGTCCTCAGAGAAATCACCAGGTTTGTTGTTTTGAGGAAAGGGGTTGCTACCATTTATGAAAGATGTTGCCACCTGCCACTGTGATGTCTTCTCCCGTTTAAGAACTGCACGGAAGCCATGGACCCCACCCCAAGAGCAGGGCACGTGGTTGCAAAACTTGGCCAACGATGGCAAGCTGGCAGACTCCTTGACTTCAGGGGTCCATGAGCCTCCGATGGGGAGTCCTGCCCTGGAGTCGTGGTCTCAAAAGTATTTAAATAATTAGCCCTTTCAAATACAGAAGATGTGTCCCAAACCTATGGATACTTACTTATCTATAATAAAAGCATAATGTGCTAATTAGACTGGACAGCCAAACGACCTTCTGGACATCCTTCTGCACGACCTTGCGGACAGACGAAGCCGGGGCTGCGAGGGCCGAGCCCCTTGCACAAATTTCGTGCATCGGGCCTCTAGTAAATTATATACATGGACTACTCTCCTAATGTATTACGTGCTTAATAAAACACTCAAAAATTAAAATCTATAAAGGACAAGATGAAAACAAACATTAAAAGGTCAAACATTCCTCTCCCCCGCCCCATGAGTGCTCGCACACATGCCCTAGACGCATGCACCCCACTTTGAAGCCTTTCCCCAGGGTCTGGGTCCAGTGGCATCTCGCTGCCAGACTTCTCACCGGGTCAAGTTCATGAATGGTTAAACAAAGAAATGGAAAAGAGGAAAATGGAGAGAGATGGAAAAGCGGCAAGTCCTACAGTAGAAAGAAAAATGCTAATCCCTCCCCCCCACACACCAGATAAAAATAACTCCCAACACTGTGTGGCTAGGAAGCTGCACCTGTCCCACCTCTAAGGAAAGATGAACAACCCTCGTGGCGAGTTCACAACAGAAGAGGCCCCTGCAAAAGCTTTGACCATTCACACATGAAAGAACCAGGTTTCCGACAAAGAACCACTCTGCCCTGTATGAGCCATGGCCACACGCACGTTATAAACCAAGCTGAGCTGTCTGTCCCAGACCTGAGGCGGAAGAGCTTTGGAAAGTTACATGTTCTAGAAGCAGAAGACCTCGCCGTCCAAATCCCTCTCTTCCTCAGCTCGAGAAGTCAGTTAGCCTGCCTGGTTCTTAGAGCCCTCGACCCTTACATGGGAATAACATGTGCATGTTACATGGCCTATTCGTAGATTAAAACTCAAACCTGACATGGATGGAGGTGAAGGTGTTCTGCTTTGTAAATGACAGGAAATACACACCTTTGTCCTCCGGCCATAAAAACAAAAGCCAAATTCACAAAGCAACTTCCAGGTGGCCCTCCAGAAAAATCAGTGTGTAACTTCCAGTCTTAAAGTCCACGCCGCTCCCGTTCCCGCTCCTCAGCCACTCCCAGCTCACCCTGTTGTAAGTGACCTGTGTACAGGCCCCACCTGTGGACCTGGCAGAGGCCATGCAAGTGTACGCTGTCTGGGCGACACATCTGCATCCCGGAAGTGAAGGCGGCCGGGCGAGGAATGATGTCTGTCCTGTGGGGGCCTGGAGGCTATGGCCTCACGGGGCCTGGAGTGGCCTGCACCTGACTCCATGGAGAAGCCTCAGGCGTTCTGTTCACTAGAAATGCCCCCAGAACGGCCGAGCAATCATCTCAGTAGCCCATCAAAGCAGTGTCACTGGATAAGCTCCGAGAGCTTTGGGACCCTACACCCCAGTCTGAATCCCCTTGGGTCCGGGAAACCCAGGCCAGAGCTGTCCTTCCCAGATTGTCACTGAAGATGACTTACACAAACATCTTTAAAGCTTCAAAATTTATTGCTGTACATTTTCGCATAGCATTTACTATGGAAATACTAATAGTGCAAATATTCATTTTGGACTTTGCAGCATTTGAGAGATCACAAAGCTTTTTAATGTTTTGTAATCGTTTATGACGATCTAGGTTAGTCAACTTATTTTTAGAACTCAAAACAAGTGATGTTATATTCAAAGGGAGTACATGCTGCTTTTTAGGTCTCCGCTCTAGAACAAAGCCTCCACGGCTCTCCTTTCCTTCATGGCACACACATCTTGCAACATTTTTCCAACTGCAAGACTCCTCGTTCATTCACAAACCCAATCAACGAACATTTACCGACAAACGTATCCGCCAGGCACGGTGCTAGGCTCTGGGGAGGTTGGGATGAAAAGAGGCAGCCTGTGCTTTCACGGTGCTTACAATCCCAAAGTAGAAACAGACACGCAAAACCATGTGTAATACCGAACAGGAGAGTGCCTCCCTGGAGGTATTTACCAAGCGCAGTGGGAACGTGGAAGAGGGGAAAGGTCATCTGCCCCCAGAAGTCAGGGACAGCTTCACCGAGGAGGCAGCCACTGAGCTGAGACGGGACCAAAGGTCGGGAATTTGCCATGTAGACAGGCGGGCAGACAGAATGACAGGTGCCAAGTCACAGAGCCCCAGGGGCCCTTGGGAGGAGCAGGGTATGCGGTGTTTCTTGAGCCGAAGGTGCGATGGGGAGAGGGCAGGAGCGAGGCCAGTGGGCGGGGCTCAGATCATGAAGAGCCTGCGGACCAGTCTTCCATTTATCCAACGAAGCCATGGGTGAGTGCTGGCTGTGTGCCGGGCCGGACTGGGCTACACGCTGGGTTAGAACAGGGACAAGACAGCACAGCCTTGCTCTCGTGGAGCTTACATTCTAGCAGAGAGACAGGTAAGAAGCCAACAGATAAACCAAACCCAGATCACACTAATGTGCTAGCGGGGGAGCACTCACTGTGCACCAGGCGCTGTGCCCAACCCCCACTAAGCAGGATCCCAGGCAGCCCTCAGCACGGATCTGAGGTAGGAGTTATTCCTGGGTCACCGATGGGGAACACGCTCAAGATCCGGTCACCTGACCAGGCACACACATGGCAAACCAGGGTTCAAACACAGGTTCTCTGCACCTCAAAGTGCTCACTCTGACAAGTTCTTCTAAACTATACATACAGCTAAGGGAGGGGCTTTGAGATGGGAAATGATACTCACATTTGCGTTAAGGACCATTTCTGATGGCTCTAGGGAGGAGAAAAAGGAAGGGTGGGGAGGGAAGGGGACAGGTAAAAAATAAAACAAAGTTTTTTAAAGGAATGCACTGAAAGCCCAGAGGAGAGGAGAGGTTGCATGAAGGCAGTGGCCGGGGGGATGGAGCCGAGATGCAAACGTGAGCCGTGCGGTTGGTTATGTTCTAACAGGATGATGGGATGCTGGAGGCCAGGGGAGGAGTGGCACCTCTGGGCTCTGCCTTGGCAACCTGACCCGATGATGTGCCTTTACTCAGGTTCGGGAACGCAAGACCGTGACAGGTTTGTGAGGATGAGATAGGCGTTTGATTTTGGTTGTGTCATCCTGTGGGGATGCTGGACTTAGGAGCTGGTCCCCAGCTGGACACCACGCAATGGCTTGCACACCTGTTCTCCACCTGAGCGAAGTCTACAGGAACGAAAAAGTTCTGTGCGTGTGTACATTGCAGTGTTGCTTTTACAAAAGCTGTTTTTGAAAACATGTTTATCTTGGTTGGACTGCTTTGTGAAAAGAACATACGATCACCAAGATGAAAGTACCCAAGGCTGATTGCAATGAAGAACCATGGACGTAGGAGAGGCTAAGAAAAGCCTTTGGGCGCCCTTCTAACTAGTCTGACCAGTTCTGAAAAGGAGGTCACCGTGAACATCACACTGACCCCCATGGGGAGTGTCGGCCAGGGCAGCCCTCTGCCAAGTCTCCCCAGCGTCTGCCCGTGTCCCTGCTCCTCCACTAGCAGGGCTGCTCCAGGACCCTGGGGCCGGCGGCCCAGGGACCAACGCTGAATGTCAGTCAGGAATTCCAAGAAAAGCTTCTTATGTAATTTGGCATGAGGTCCAGAGAGACAGCAGCCCAAGCCTAGCCAGTGCGTATTATGGACTATTTTCTCTTCCCTTCCTTCCTCGGGGACTGAAGGTCGTGGCAGCAACTGCACAAGTGACACTTACATGGAAGCGGTCACATCCTGGACACATCATTTCTGGGTCTAATTTTAAAAGAACTCAGAGTTAAGGAGTACAGAAACCCATCCTATAGAAAGACATTATCTTTGCTCTATTTCTCCAAATGTGCTTAAGTTTGCTTATAATCACGGCCTCCTTTCCTTAGCATCAGACTAACTTAATTGTTTTGATTTGTAAGATTCAATAACAAATGCCGATTTTAATAATTAGATATCAAGGACTTTTAAGTGGCAATGAAGTTCCACTTTTGAGTCTGAACAGGAAAAAAAAAATTGTCAATACTCGGGAGGCCGGGGATTGACTAGTAGAGTATTCCAATCTGGTTCATGAAGCAACCCTGCCTAGAAAGCTGCCTCTCTCTTGGCCAAGGGTCTGACCTGCACCCGTTCACTTAGTCAGCTGGTGGACACTGGAAAATGCAACATGATCTAGAAAAACTACAAACGCAGGCTTCCAGTAACACCGAAGGGCACTAGTGTACCGGATTCCTGCCAAGGGAAGAAAATGACTTCTTTTCACAGAACTAACTGAAGTACTAGTCAGAGGCAAGGGGGAAAGGACACATGCTAGAGGACAGCTCAGGAATTCTGGTGAACACACACTCCTCATTACCTGTGCAGATGTGTTACCTCCTCCCTCCCAGCTCCATTTCACACCCGAGGCCCAGGCATCACAGCTGAATGGAAACCGGGAAGGCCCAGGACAGGCGGGTGTGTTCTTTAACAGAAAAAATCCCAATCGGTCTGTGAATATAATCATTTATTTGTCTTTACAGTGATGATGGAAGAATGTACAGATGTCCTCTTTCAATAAAGTATAAAAATCTGCTTATATACAGTGAAGTCACAATAATCTTGAATTGGGAAATTTATTTGGTACTCATTCATATTCAAACTGGGGGCAGACAGATAGATCTCATAAGTGCTACATTTCCAGTAGATTGCACCTGGCATCCAAAGCTCAGCTTCTTCCTGCTTGATATTACAAAAGACTAATTTTAAGTCCTAGGACTCAAAATAAACATCATTTTTTGAATAATAGATATATACATCAAAAATACATCTAAAAAGGCATTGGTTAGTGCTATTAAAAAGCTTTATGTGCTCGGGTACATTTGTTTTTTTCTTACAGGCAAAACCCAGTGGAAACGTTTTGGTTCAATTCTAGAATTTGCTCTTGGGGAACGTCAGCCAAAAGTTACCTGTAAGGAAAACAAAACAACTTCAGTCAATGATTTTGCAGGTGCGGTCAGCAAAACTTAGGAGAGTAATTAGAGGCTAAATTTCACTTAGCACCACATTTTTAAAGCCTTGATTAGCATTTAGTTGTAACGTGTTGTACATAAAAAGTGCTTAACACCTCCCCTCATCTTTCAGGCTCAAAGAAAGGTCACTTCCTCAGGGAGGCCTGTGACCCTCGCAGCGCATTAGCCCCCCTGCCATCAGCTCTCCCAGGACCTTTGTTTTTCCTTTGACAGCACATAGCACAGGTGGTGATCGCATAGTTATGTGAGCGCTCATGTAAGATGGCTACATGTAGGCTCTGTGAGCACAGGAACTGTGCGGCTGCGTCCTTCACTGTGTCCCCAGGACCTGGTACTGAATACAAGGGTGACCGCAGGACAAGGTGAACATCCCCAGACTGAAGGGTTCAAAGCCAATTTCAGGGCCACAACTCTGGGACTCACTCTGCTCGTTCCCTCCGCCCGCCCCTCTCTTCCTCCCCCTCCTCAGTGCTGGCTTCAAAGGACACAAATAAATAATCAGCTCCGAGTTGTGGAAAGTAAGCCAAGGCCTGCGGAATGAAGCAGCAGAGACGCTGGGAAGCAAGAGGCCACAGAAGCACGCAGAGACCCGACTGTAATCATTTAAAGAGAACATACACCCAATGGAACAAAGTCCATGAAACTACTACGTGAGATGAGGATAGGATCCAAATCTGCACTTTTCAGGAGAGTTATTTATAATTTGAAATGTCCTCATTCTCCCTGCATCGAATCTATGCTAAACGAAATCTAGAAAAAGGGCGGGATTTTGCCTACCTTGCAGCCATAATTCTAAAGGGGAGACAAGTGACCCCAGAAAGCTACGTGTGGCGATGACAGCCACCTCCACCTCCTGTGGCCATGTCTCCCTCCCTGGCAGAGTCCTGTTCTCTGCGTCTCTAAGGGGCCTTGGAGAAGGACCTTGCAGGCTTCTCCCGTCACTAATCCAGGAGGCGAGGCCCCTGGCAAGCGCTGCAGGGCTGGGCCTGCCCCACACGCTGAGAACGAAAGGCTGCGGTGACTGCTGTGTCCTTAACGCCAGGGAGGGGCCAACGAGAGCACAGCCCAGGCGAAGGTGAGCTTTTCATTCCCGCTGAGGCGGCGACAAAGGAAGCGAGAGAACATCCCAAGTGCCAAGTCTCCCGCTCTCCCAGGTGCCAGTGCACCTGACCGCATTCTTACGCTTCATCTCCACTGTCCATTTCAATGTCCATCTCTTCCGTGTCAGCAGCTCGGGACAAGATGTCTGCCATCAGGGCTTCCTCCAATTTCTTCCGCACTTGTTGTACTCGCTCTTCCTGTTTCCTTTCGAACAACCGAATCAAAAGACACGCGTCAGTGGGCAAGCAATGGAAACAGGGAGCTGCTACTCAAGTTCATCTCTACTTCAGAATCATGGATGTTCGGGAAAACTGCAAAAGTTGCTTCTATGGTCACAAAGCCACACCGCCCAGGCAGCGAGCAGGTAGCCCTCGCCGCACAGAGAACTCTGGGAGGAGCGGGCCTGTTTCAATGACCTTTTCTCCCACTTCCAGAATCTCCAATACGTGAAGATTTGGGGTTACTCCTATGAAGGGTAAATAGAAACATCTCAGAAGCAGGGCTAGAATAGGAAGTGACATGGAAACTACAGAAGAAAAGGAGACGTGTTTGATGAAGCGCAGAGCAAGTGGAAGCGGGGAGGGTGAGCTGCATTCGGTTTGGCACTGTGGCCGTGAGGGAGGCCAGGGCAGCTGTCTCCTGGGCGCCCAGGCCTGCTGGCAACAGGCCATCAGGAAGGAACCATGACCACACGCTCTCTACACCAAGGACAGAAATGAAAAGCGCCTTCAACTGCGACAAGCTGAGTGGGTCTAGACCAGTGGTCGGCAAACTCATTAGTCAACAGAGCCAAATATCATCAGTACAATGATTGAAATTTCTTTTGAGAGCCAAAAACCGACTTCTGCGCATGGGCCACGAAGTTTCAATCGCACTGTACGTGCGCGCCTGCACATGGTATTTTGTGGAAAAGCCACACTCAAGGGGCCAAAGAGCCGCATGTGGCTCGCGAGCCGCAGTTTGCCGACCACTGGGCTAGAACATGCCACAAGTCTCTGTGCCTTGGCGACTGTGGCCCTCCAAAGTGAGTTAATAACACAAGCCATAAAAATAGGGGGGGAAGGGGTTCTGAGCCATTAGATGGGAAACAAAGTCTGGAAGAAAGGCTATCGAATGCATTTCATCTCAAAAAGCAGAAGAAAATTCAGAGTAGCTTCCTGACAGGCAAGAGAGGGATTCCTAAACAGTTCAAGCAAGCACCGCTGTGTCACGTGCAGGCCACGTGGGGAGGCAAGGCTGAAGAAACACAGGAGGAGGGAGAAAACGGTACATTAAAGCGTTAGAAAAAACAGGTGGGAGGGGTCGCCCTACTAGAAACCAGAACCTGCCGCCTCCTGAGACCAGAGGGAAGCTGGTGAGGGCGGATGTTGAGTGAGAGGAGAAGCCCAGTGCCAAGAGGTGCACCAAGGAATACTGAGGCTCAAGAGAAGGACAGGACAGGACAGGAAAAGAAGGAAAAGAAAAGGAAAAGGAGGCTCCTCATCAGTAATGGAGGAAGCAAATGCAGCACTGCCCAACCAGCTGGGAAGTGCCAGCTACCTATTCCAGCCCACGTCTCTCTATCTCATGAGACTACCTCAAGGTGGTGAAGTTAACATACTGTGCAGCCACAAAAGCCTTATGTCATCTTTCTTTAACTGAAAACAGCACGAAGCATTGAAAGGTACAGACCTCCACTTTCCACATGAATTTTCAGGGAGAGGGGGCTGTCGCTGAGCTAGTCGGAGCTGCACAGCCTGTCAGACATTCATGTAGGGCAGCCGGTCAAGAGGAACACAGTGTTTCTTCCTTACATAGTCAGTCCTGCCTCGGGCTCAGTGACTCGAGGTCTGACAAATGACACATGGATCTCATTGGCAGTCTCTCACTCCTAATAACAGAGTGTGGGAATGTGCTCGCCTGCCCCAGAGTAAGCCCATTAGGAAGACAAAGAAAATGGGGTGAATGGTGCTCTTGGCTAGAGCAGTCTATCTTAGACGCTAATATTTGCCATGATTCCCTTTCGCCTTGAGAATTACATCCCACACTTAACGAAAGCTGAAGTTAAAGCATTTGCCCACTGGGGTAGGGAGAATTCTAACACAGTCCCCAAGCTGCCCCCTGTCCCATCCTTGTATAATCCCCTCCCCTTAGGGACAAGCAGACCTCGTGACTAGGATGGGATACACCACCATGATTATTTTACTAATCATGGCCTTGGATTAATCAAAAGAAGTTATGGTACAGGGTCTGACCTAATAAGAAGAGCCCTGCACGGTGCTGGCCCTCCCTGAAAGAAGGTGGAGGGAATACGGAGGGGTCCAGGGGACAAGGAGCTGCCATCAGCCTCTAACTGCTGAGAACCCCCCGCCCCACCCCACAGTCTACAAGAGAACAGGGGCCTCAGTCCTACAACTGCGAGGAAATGAATTCTGAAACAACCATGGGGGCTTGAAAGGGGACTCGAGGCTCCAAAAGGAAATGCAGTCCAGCAGACACTTAGATTTCAGCCTCGTGAGACCCAGGCAGAGAATCCAGCTGTGCCTGGCCCAGACTCCGGACCTACGGAACGTGAGCTATAAACAGGCGTTGTTTTAAGCTGCTAAGTTTATTATTTGTTACTCGGTATTAGAAAACAAATATACCTGTGGATGAAAATATTATCAAGGATGCTGCAAAACTATATACTTAATGTTGAGATCTTTAATTGAAGGTTTAATATTGCCTGCACAATTGGAGAAAGGGCAACAATTCCACTTGCGGTAATTTATTTTGAATCTGTACTAATTCAACAAGAAACATTTGTTTAATAATCTCTGTTATGACAATTAAATCAAATGGGCAATTTGTCAGACAAGTTTGCCTTAGAAGGCAATCATGCCGATCTGGCTCTGAGATCGTTTCCTTCACTATCAAAAGATCTGGTGTTGAAGCCATCAGCATTCCCAGGGGATTGCTCAGACAGCCTCAGTCAACACCCATAACGAACTGCTGAAATCCTGCCGATTACTCATTCCAAGACAAAAAACAACTTGCCTCCTGACTAATTTCCTTCCTTAAGGGTAAGAATAACCCAAAAAGCAAGCTGATGCCTCTCCCTGATTTTACATTTTGTTTTCCTTAAAAAATAACAGATCATCAAGTCTATGTGAGCAAGGCATCTGAATGATGCAACTCTGAACCGCTCTACAGCTTTGTAAACCCAGAAAGGTGTAAACCCAATTATAGACCTGGCTAGACTCATGATTTAAAAAACCCTCTCATGACAACTTTTAGGGATTTAGAAAAAAAATACAAATGTAAAACATATTTGTAAATTACACGATTCAAAAGTGCCATCTGCTGGTTTTGTCTAGAAATACTACTACCCAGTGGAGCTTTCTCATGTACTTCCAGAAGATGGAGACAGGGAGGTACATCCCCACTGTCCTGTCTATAAAGAGACACGGTGTTCCACACTGTCATTATAAAGTAATGACGCCAAAGTTCACAAGTCCCTTACCAGAATGTCTGTGAGGTCTTCATATCTGGAATATTTTGCTTCTCCTAACAATAGTTTGCTTATACTTCCTGGGCATTATCAACTGAAGTTGTATGCTTTCCTTTCACTATTAGCTGCTAGAAACCTAAGTCCTGGCCCAGCCTCAGAAAAAAGTAAAAGACGTTAATAGATGCAGCTTGTACCCTCTGTTCTACTGCTTTACCCTTTGTGTCACCTTTCACATCTGCTTCTCATTGGACTTTAGAGTGAGTGAGTGAGTGTGTGTGTGTGTGTGTGTGTGTGTGTGTGTGTGTGTGTCTCTCCCTCTCTCTCTCTCTCTGGAGCCACCTTAAATCTTCCCTTAAAAGAAGCTGAAGTAGTGATAAGTAAATTTCTAAATTGAAGTAAACATAATCAAGATAAGCAAATTAACTTTGAAAACACAACGAGCAAGGCTATCATCTGCTTTGAAGAGACTGCTTTGCAGACAAAACAATGCAGGAAACAATCACAAAAGGCATAACCAAGTGAAAGGAAGAGCCCCAGACTACAGAAGACACTACAGAAAGGATGGGTAGAGAGGGCAATGACCTGTCCTTTGGACATGATTGCAATGACACCCTTATCCACACACTTCTACTTCTTTCACACATGTTTCAAATGTCCTGCATCACCTCCCATTGGTTTCACAAGAGCTCTATAAATATACATACATACTAGTAACTTTCTGATTGACTCATCACTTACCAGATGTAAAAAACAAGGTTTTGAAGTCCAACTGCCTTACCTAATGTCTTCGTCTGTGACAATGAAAGCTTTGCAGAGGGGTTGAGATGTGTTGAGCCAAACAGCGGGGTTCTTTTCCACAGCAGGGGAGACTTGCCCTGTGATTGGAGCAGAGCTTGTGTGCAAAGCACTGGCAACAGCAGATAAAAGGGTCTCATCGTTACTACCTGGACCAACTCCTGCAATCAGAAAAATGGACTTGTTAAGGGAAATTTCTACATGTGCTTGGCAAACCTTTGTCACCTAAAACAACCACTATTTTTATATTCATTTGGGATCATATATATATACTTTTTTTTGGGGGGGGGAGGGAAACCATATATTAAGCTGATATAAGCCAAAGCAGCAAAGGATTAGATAATATCTACTTAATAGTTATTATACACCAATGAATTAACATTAAAGAAACAGTAACAAAATAGCTGAGCAATTCAATAAAACTTTAACATAATTTTAAAATACATTTTTCAAACATTTTCCTCAACTTTTTAAAAGTTGGCTACATTTCCTCAAGCAAGGTCAATTATTTCAATGATCTAAGTCCCTTCTGAAGTCATATTATACTCAAGTATCTCCCTTAATATTTTCCTAAATTATTCCTGGAAGAGCTTTCTCTTGTAGCTTTTAACATTAATTTCCAGCAATATCTCGACACTTATCTTCCTTGTTTGAAGACTTCAAAGGAGAAGCCAATGCAAGCTTGCTGTGCCTACAGCTTTGCCAGTTTTTTCAAAATACCTAACAAAATACCCAAGTCCATAGATGTACCTACTAACTGCACACCCTGACTACTTTTAGGAGACTGGCCCCGATGGCCACTGTCAAATGCATTGCTTAAAGTCATAAACTTGTTAAAGCGACCATTCCCAAGAGCAGAGAGGAATGAGACAATATTCTATCCCACGAATCTGAGGATTTTTAAGCAATCCACGATACATGAAGATTTAGAAGCTGAAGTTCTCATACTTGGAAAAGGGTGCTTCTCTGGACCTTGGAAGCAACATGACACGGCAGGCACCTAGCAGCTGAGCCTCCACCCCGAGCCCACGTGCTGCTGCTGCAGGACTGAGGCGCACGGGTTCCCACGCTGTGCGTGCAGCAGCGGTTTGTGGAGGGAGAGGCAGGGGGAGAGCGGGTGGCTCTTCCTTCCATAACAGAAAGGAAGAGCAGGTGCTGGGCGGGGCCAGACGCTGCTTTGAGCAGGAAGCCTGGCAAAGTCTGCCACTCCGTGCATTTGGTTCCAGAAGCAGCACATGAGCTCATTTATGAGAAACCTAACGGAAAGCCAACATTTTCACACAGAAAAACCAGCTTAGCTAATGCGCTGCCCTGAAGCATCCCTGCAAATACACGCGCTTCAGGTACATTCCCCTGCGTTCCCACAGAGGTCCCTCATACAGCAGGGCACACACCCCTCCCCCCTGACTCCACAGCCTCCGCAGAGCCCGCACAGTGGGCGCCGCCCCGCGGAGCTGAGGCAATACCTTGCAGGCCTTTGGGGAGCTCCATGGTTTTTATAATTTGTTCTGTTACATCTGATGCACTAAGTCCTTGTAGCCTCTTCTCCCAGAAAAGCTGTAAAGCAAAACATCACTATTAACAGACACATTCTCGGGGCAGAAAGGAGCGCATCGATGCTGCTGAATAACGAAAATGAAATCATTTCCATCGTTTCCTCATTTCCCCAGACTTTTCTTTACAAAAAGCCACATGGTACTCCAAACAGAAATTACTTCAACACATTATAATTCTTTCAAATGATGTTACTCACAGGAAGTTGTTTTTATTATTTTATGTAACCTGTTACAGTACTATAGATAGTTACATTATACACTATAGATAGTTCTTTATAAGGTATCTTCCAAAGAACATAACTTAGATTTTTAAAGCTTCACTTGGTGTGAAAGTGTAAGTTATATTTGATCAGGGGGAAGAAAACAAATTACATTACGTAATACTGCTTTATCCAGTGTCATTAGGGAAAGAGCTCTTCGCCTAGGCCAGTGGTCGGCAAACTCATTAGCCAACAGAGCCAAGTATCAACAGTACAACGATTGAAATTTCTTTGGAGAGCCAAATTTTTTAAACTTAAACTTCTTCTAACACCACTTCTTCAAAATAGACTCGCCCAGGCCGTGGTATTTTGTGGAAGAGCCACACTCAAGGGGCCAAAGAGCCGCAT
Source organism: Eptesicus fuscus (assembly GCF_027574615.1). Classification (NCBI taxonomy): domain Eukaryota; kingdom Metazoa; phylum Chordata; class Mammalia; order Chiroptera; family Vespertilionidae; genus Eptesicus; species Eptesicus fuscus. The sequence goes on from NC_072484.1 coordinate 86,310,016, forward strand.
GTGGCTCGCGAGCCGCAGTTTGCCAACCATGGACCAATGTGATTTTCCAAGGCACTCAAGCTTAGCCCTTTGGCATATTTTAAGGCGGGGGTGGGGGGTGGAGAGAAGTGTGAAAGATCATTTTTTATGGAAACTGCTCTGGGCTTCAGTGAGCACACTAGAGGCTCTTCATACCCCATGGGGCTACTGAGTAGCCAACTGCTAACCCAAACTAAATGGACCAGGACAGTTCTGCTGTTTGATTTCATATCCCTTCTATCCTTCATTCTCTCTCCTAGTTAGCTACTACCTCTCACTACTGTCTCTGACCCATTCAGCATGCATTTACTGAGCTTCTACTATGTGCAGTGCTTGCCCTGTGGATGCAACAGTAGATAACATAGTATCTTTGTCCTCAAGCCTTCATCCTTCTCTAGTCTGTTTCATATATACCACCGCCAAAAAATATATATAAAAAAAGTCCTTAGGACTCCATATCTGTCTTTAATCTTGGATCCCTGAGGCCTGTCACACAGGGGGTACTGAGAAAATGTTTGTGTGAATGACTAAATATGGGAGTCACTGGACTTAGAATGAGGATCTTGAGAGACATACAAACCCAAGCTCCAGATGTATGACCTTGCCCAAGTTCTACAGCTTTAAAAGACTCAATTTCCTCTTCTGTAAACTGTGGCAGCAGTGACTATCACATAAGACTATTGTGGGGATTAGACAAGCCAGTACATGTAAAGCACCTGTCACAGAGCAAAGACCAGGCTTTATATTTACTTCTGGGCTTCTCATTCTGCTTCCAGATATACAAAAGTATCAGATAATACTGCCCCACCCCCTTCCCAGAAAAATGCAGAGAGACAGTAAAATAACTGTATTATAGCAGAACTAGAGGCCCGATGCACAAAATTCATGCAAGGGGCTCGGCCCTCGCAGCCCTGGCTTCGTCCAGAAGGTCTTCTGGAAGGACATCCGGAAGGTCGTTTGGCTGTTTGGTCTAATTAGCATATCAGCTCTTTATTATATAGGATAGTAATATGTTGTATTTACAACAACCTCACTGCTAGCACCAAGAGTACCTGCAACAGAATGTTTCACTGCCCTCTGAATGCCTCTGGTGTATAGTAAGATCTCCTTACATCTCTCTACACATTACATCACCAGCTGAATATGTGGTCAACATATGTGAGGACACACACACATTAATCATCCTGGGTGAAAGTAGTTAGGTGAAGGTTATAAATGATGAATGTGGTCCATGTCCCAGGAAACCCTGCCTGCTTTCTATTTTCTCTCTAGGGGGATACCATCACTAAGCTTTGAATATCATAACTACAGAAAAAGACACCGAAAACAAAGCCAGTTAATTTCTAATGAAAACATAGAGGAATCAATGAGTATAAGATTAGTAAGTACTTTTATAATGAAATTTCTATAGACATAATTTAATTAAAAAAATAAATCAACATTACCAAAAAACAAAGTATGGAAAACAAAATTTTTACATCTAAAAATTCCAATTCTAAATTATCAAAAATTACATTTCTTACATCCCATAATTTTTAATTCTTAATTTTTAAATTTCTACTAATTCAAAGGGAAACGATGAGAAAGCCAGCTGGCGGTGGGGTAAGGACAGTGCAGCGTGGAAGGAGACCGCTGTGCCGATGCAGCAGTGCTTAGGGAGATGCTGTGACTTAATCTCCTTCTGTGAATTTCTGAAAGGAAGGAAGGCAACGGGATAGGGTTCTGACGGGAACTACGCCATACAAAGGACACGTCCCTTCACTCCTTGTTGAAAGAACCCAAGGATTTCCAGCCCTCCTGCACTCCTCGTTGGGAGGACCGGGGACGGATCACGGCCCAGGCTCTCGCCGGCTGAGCAGTCCGGGTCAAGAAGGGGGGAAGCCCCGGAAGAGGAAACCACGATGGGAAGACTAGACTAAAGCCGAGACGGAGCTGAACTTTGTTCTATTGACGGTCCGGTGGACAGCATGGGTAGCTTTTAATTAAGATGTCCTGAAGCTGCAATTTTCTTGTTATTTTTACCCCATCTATTGCATGTTGTGATGACAGTAAAGCCTGTAGAAAAACCTCAAAAAGACTGAGGATATTTCAAGAACAGAAGGTAGAAGAGAATTAGGGAGCACAAACTACATTTCTGTTTTGCAGCCAAGCAAGAGGGGAAAGAGACTGAACCAGCAGCCATGGTCGAGAGCAGAGGGTCTCACCCTCAGCGCGGCTGGCCTGTGGGGCTGGGGAAGTTTGTGTGATGGTTAGCAGCAGCACTGGCCTCCACCCACTAGATACCAGTAGCAGCACCCCGTTCGTGACAATCAAAAACGTCTCTAGACATGGCCAAGTGGCCCTGGTGCATGGGGGAGGGGGAGATGTGGGGACAAAATCAGGTCTGGTTGAGAACCACTAGTCCAGGGGAGGAGGATAGGAGACCGGAGGTCTGCAATGGCAGGGCCGAGTCTCCCAGCTGAAACACAAGGCAGACCCCTCCACTGACACACGCCATCACTGCAGCCACTCCTCTGTCCACTTCCAAGAGTCTCTGGCCAGCTCCTCATTCCTGGGCCTTACAAGAACCACCCTAAGTGGCTGGGAGCTGGGTGCCTCTTTGTCACTGCCAGACAAATAGGGGGTAAGATAAAGCAGAAGTGGGAGAAACATTTCTTACCTCAGGAGTTGAAATTTAATGATTTCCTGGTAGGAAAATAGATATACACAGTAATTTTTTAAAAATTTTTATATTGATTTCAAAGAGGAAGGGGAGAGGGAGAGAGAAACAGAAACATCAATGATGAGAAAGAATCATTGACTGGCCACCTTGTGCACGCCCCACACTGGGGATTGAGCCCATAACCCGGGCATGTGCCCTGACCAGGAATCGAACCATGACCTCCTGGTTCATAAGTTGATGCTCAACCACTGAGCCATGCCAACCAGGCCACAATAATTACTTTTAATAATTCCATTACACTTTAGAGTCAATGGTTTTTTGTGGACTGGCCATTTCTAATATCATTCCTATTGGAAGAGGTAGAGTTCCAAACAACTGTAACAGGACGTTTTATATCCCACCCCGTACACTAGAAAGCACCTGTATATAGAGATTTTAGAAGGACCTTTCTGAGAACATAAGCATGTGCAAATCTGTGACTGATCCAGAGAAAGGCACAGAATGACTTTAGGGTTCAAGGATAGCTACAGCAACAAAATAGAACTGGTGGGTTGATCTTCAACATGTCAATTTCCAGAAATGCTTAGTATGTAGCTATCAATAGGGCCTGGCCAATTCTAAACTAAAAGCCCTGAGGAAAAGTGTCTCAACAAAGTGAGCCACACAAAGACTTAAAACTTCTTTTAGCCCTCATTTATTGCCTTAGAATGCATCTCCCACAAATGATTATAAAACACTGAAATTTCAATAATAAAACTAGGTAAAGTCCATCAAACTTCCTATATATCTGAACTCCCATCTTTTAAGTACCATAAGCTGAATATCAGCTTCTAAGTCAAGAAGCCTATAGTAGGAGAGGAACCAAGATGGCGGCATGGTTAAACAACTAATCTGCTGCCTCGCACAACAATTTCAAAAATACAACTAAAAGACAAAACGTCTACCACCCAGAACCACGGGAAAGCTGGCTGAGTGGTAGATTTACAACTAAGGGGAGAAAGGAGCACAAACGCTGAAAAGCTGAGGTATGGAGGCGCACGAATCGGGCTGGCGGCGGGCGGCTGGGTGCGCGGTTTTTCTTCAACCCACAGGGAGACAAGCTCCCGATCGCTCTGAAATCCAGTTTCTGGGGACACTCGGGGGACCCAGACACCTACGGAGAGAAGCTGGACTCTCAGCCATTGGGTCGGAAAGTGAGAGTGACTTTTTTGCAGAGGTGTGCCCAGCAATCAGTGTTTACTGCGCTGGAACGCGGGGCGCAGGGACTTGGAAACGTGGAAAGGCAGAGACGGCTGACGGCAGCCACCGCCGTTGGCCACGCCCCAGCCTAGTGATGCCCTGAGACCCCGCCCTGCACATTCTACAAACCCGCCCAGGCTCCACACAGCGGCTTTTGCATATAAATGGCCTGTTCTGTGGCAGCTCAACCAAATTAACTACAGCTCCAGTCAGACTGCTCCAAAACCGCCCAAGCAAAGGAGGAGAAAACTAGTTCTTGCTGTAGCTCCTGCTGGGGGACACACAGTACACAAGGGTACACCAAGAGTGTCCACCTCAAGTAACTGGGAGGCTGACCCGTTGAACCAATAGGACACCTAGTACACAAAACTACCCTACCAACTTAGGGAAGCAGAGAATATGAGAAGGCAAGGAAACAGATCACAACCCAAAGAAATGGAGGACAACAAGCGACTGGACATAGAGTTCAAAACCACGGTTATAAGGTTTTTCAAGAATTTCATGGAAAAGGCTGATAAATTCAATGAGGACCAACTAGAAATTAAACATACACTGACTGAGATAAAAAATATTATACAGAGACCCAAAAGCAGACTAGAGGATTGCAAGAATCAACTCAAAGATTTGGAATACAAAGAGGCCAAGGACACTCCTCCAGAGAAGCATGAAGAGAAGAGAATTCAGAAAGTTGAAGATAGTGTAAGAAGCCTCTGGGACAACTTCAAGCGAACCAACATCAGAATTATGGGAGTACCAGAAGAAGAGAGAGAGCAAGATGCTGAAAACCTATTTGAAGAAATAATGAATGAAAACTTCCCCCACCTGATGAAAGAAATAGACTTTCAAGTCCAGGAAGCACACAGAACCCCAAACAAAAGGAATCCAAAGAGGACCACACCAAGACACATCATAATTAAAATGCCAAGGGCAAAAGACAAAGAGAGAATCTTACAAGCAGCAAGAGAAAAACAGTTAGTTACCTACAAGGGAGCTCCCATACGATTATCAGCTAATTTCTCAACAGAAACCATGCAGGCCAGACGGGAGTGGCAAGAAATATTCAAAGTGATGAATAGCAGGAACCTACAACCAAGACTACTCTACCCAGCAAAGCTATCATTCAGAATTGAAGGGCAGATAAAGAGCTTCACAGATAAGAAAAAGCTAGAGTTCATCACCACCAAACCAGTATTATATGAAATGCTGAAAGGTATTCTTTAAAAAGAGGAAAAAGAAGAAAGATAAAAAATTATGAACAACAAATGCATATCTATCAACAAGTGAATCTAAAAGTCAAGTGAATTAAAAATCTGAGGAACAGAATAAACTGGTGAACTTAATAGAATCAGGCATAGAATGGGAGTGGACTGATAATTCTCAGGGGGAAAGGGGTGTCTGTGTGGGGAGTACGGGAAGAGACTGGACAAAAATCATACACCTATGGATAAGGACAGCGGGGGGGAGGTAAGGGGAGGGGGGTGGGAACTGGGTAGTGGGGAGATATGGGGGGGAAAGGAGAAATAATTGTAATCTGAACAATAAAGATTCATTAAAAAATAAAAAATAAAAAATAAAAAAAAAGAAGCCTATAGTAACTGACTCCACAGAAGACGAGGAAAAACTAGGAGCTCAAGCCTAAAGCCCCGAGCCTCTTCAAATACCCTCCCTTACCTCAGACTTCCTCCGAACCATTTTAGCGTAACTTCCTTACCTACCTCCTGGCTCCGAGGAGTGAGTACTCCACTACCTTTCTAAGACTACAAAACTTGAGTCTGGGTCACAGCTTCTCCTGCCTCCTGCGGATCTCGTCTCATCAATTTGCCCAACATTTCCTCTCACCTTTTCCCTCCCCCCTTCCTCTCCTGGGGCTTCTTCCCCTGAAGTGACAGATATACTCATACTCGGATAACCTGAAAACTGTCCTTATTCACCTACTTCTCCCTCAAACCACCTCTGCCTTCCTCCTTCCACTAGAAGAGAAACTTTGTCTTATTTCCTCACGTTCCATTCATTTTTTCCCTTCAAACCTGGACTCCACTCCTACTAGTGTTAACACTGACCTGCCCAAGGTCACAGTAACCTTCTAATTACCAAACCCAACTCCTGAAAGATAAAGCTTCTAACAGTAATTGTCAAAGAAATAAGACTATTAGCATTTTTTCTAATGGAAACAAATACTTAAAATGCCCAAGATGGGATATACCTTTTAAAGTATGTGAAGACAAGTGTTAATACTTTGTAAAATAGAAGCAAAGTTAACTTTCACACCTCACCATATTAAGAGTTGAACTTGGCCCAGTCTTCATCTGTCAAGAGCATGATGCTAGACACACAACTGGCACTCGCATCTTGCCTGATGACGCTGTAGCCAAGCGGACGGCGTACAGGGTAACAGAAAGAGCACTAGTTCGGGAGCTTTATTCCTGACTCAACCACTGAACAGACGTGCTGCCTTAGGTAAGTCACTTGACTTCTTTGTATTTTCACCAGCAAAACAGAAATACTAGTAACTGCCTTAATCTATCTCAGAAGGTTATCAAAAGTGACCAAAAAAATGAGAAAATTCTTGAAAAATATAAATATTTTATTGAATTGCTCAGGATACTTTCTAATGTTAAATACAATGAACATCTTATTCACTTTCCTAAGGCTTTTGCTAAATCTAATCAAAGAACAAAGGACCTTGTCATATATCTGTAGACTAACGCAAAACCCAGAAAATGTGCACTTCATGGGCACTGACTCATGAAAAGCTAAACAGACAAGCTGCTGGGGTAGGGCTGTGCAGAGGAACAGCGTTTCCTGTCCAGAAGGATTCGCTGTCCAGTGTGTACACTGCTCTTCTCCAAATCAACCCCATGTGATGTGTGAGCTGTCTAATTTTGGTCAGCAAAACCCAACTTAACTTAAATACCATGGCCAGCAAACATCAAAAGACAAACATGAGCTAGCCCCTTATTTTGTGAGAGTGGCCTAGGAAGAAAGGGCTAGACAATGACAAGAAAATGATGATGTAAATCAAGGAAAAACTTGATTCATGTGGTTGTGCAAACTACAGTGAGATCTCTTGTTAAGGCAACAGATAACATTTAAGGCTAAAGAGGATGGAAGAATGAAGCAAATGCACAAAAGAGCTGAGGAGGGTGGGGCAGCGGTCGCCATCTGCTGTGGCTGCCTGTGTAAACCCTCACACGATGCTACCTAAGTCACAGAGTGGGCACGTAACGCCCGTCAAACGCCTCCAGAGGTACCATTACCCTCAGATGATCCTGGAGTAAGAGTGCTCATTCGTGATGCCTGTTTTTCATGTGTTGCTCCCACAGGAAAGTTTTCATAGTAATTTTCTCATTAATACGTAATCAGTCCACACAGGGACTCAGGCATGCTCCTTCATTTCACTTGTTTGTCACATTTCCAATGGAATTATTTGTTCAGTGTGTTTTTTCATTATTATATTCAAACTTTTATGAGGACAGGGTGCATGTCTGACGTTTGCGTTTATACAACACCTGTAAATATAACCTGCAATACATGCTGGTGAATAAGTAATGATTTCAAACCCACTCACCAACAGGAACTGTGATCTGCAACAGATAGAGCTTTCATTATCATTACTGTTTATCAGAAGAGATGGCCTTTAGAAAAGCTTTCTTGAAACTAACTTCAATCATGTGAGTTAACTTCTAATTTTTTAAGTGGGATATCAATAGATACTACTTCTTTCTTAATAATGGTAAATCAAGAAATAGAAGCATGTATTCACTATGTAAAATATGACATTAAACAACCACTAGAACTAAAATCAGGTTACAAATCCTCAAAATTATCAGAAGTATGGACTTAAATGGAAAACCCATACTACAGAACAAAAATGTAAATACTAGAAAATGACAATAAAATGTTAGAAACAGTACATAAACACCATAATAGAATCAAGACCAAACATGTTCATACCATCAATAAATGTAATCGAAAATTCACCAATAAAAGAAAAAGACTGTCAGATCAGATGGGAGGAAAATAAACTCTATGTTTTATGCAAGAAACATTATCTAAAAATAAAGGGGCTCATCCTATATAATAAAAGGCTAATATGCAAATCGACAGAACGGCGGAATGACCTGTAGCTATGACGCACACTGACCACCAGGGAGCAGATACTCAATGCAGGAGCTGCCCCGTGGTGGTCAGTGCACTCCCACAGGGGAAGCGCCGCTCAGCCAGAAGCCAGGCTCACTGCTGGCGAGCGCAGCGGTGGTGGCGGGAGCCTCTCCCACCTCCACAGCAGCGCAGGACCCATTGGGGGATGTCTGACAGCCGGTTTAGGGAGCAGACAGTTGGACATCCCCCGAGGAGTCCCAGACTGTGAGAGGGCACAGGCCGGGCTGAGGGACCACCCCCACCCCAGTGCACGAATGTCGTGCACCAGGCCTCTAGTAAAGTTGAAAATAAAAAGAGCAAAGAAATAACAAGCAAATATAGACATTAAGAAGAAAAAAAAAAGGTACCAATATTATTATAAGACTAGAGGCCCAGTGCACGAAATTTGTGCACAAGTAGGGTCCCTTGCAACTGCCGGCCAGAGCCTCCCTTCCCCGGCTGCTGGCTACCGGCCAGGGCCTTCCTTCATTCCACGCCGCCCCCTGGTTGTCAGCACACATCATAGCGAGCGATCAAACTCCAGATCAGTGGAACTCCCGAGGGGAGACTTTGCATATTTGGCTTTTATATATATGGATTACTTCAAGGCAATAAGTATCAAATAAGACAAGGCATAACCCATTATAACTGACTAACTTCTAAATAATAACTGTCATCTTAACAAGTTTGATGACAAAACTGGAGTTTAAATTTCTATGGGGAAAAGTAAATTGATAGACTGAGTGCAAATCTTGTTAAGAAAGCTTAATTTTGCAAATCTGAATTGAAAAATTTAGCACAAATGCTTTAGTCTGTCCAACTTCACAACTACTCAAATAAACGCAAATTTAAAATGAAACTACCAAAAAGAAAAAGTATTGTAATACTCAGTGCCACAGAAGGAAAGCTGAAACCGAATGAACGTGACTTTTCAATAGATTTTTAATTTGGATACAACCACATTAAAAGGTTTCAAAAATCATTGTCAACTAATTATATTTTTGGGAATTTAGCCAAGGAAACACCATACAACACAGGAAGGAAGTTATATGTATACATAACCTTCTAATTACCAAACCCAACTCCTGATTGATTCAAGCCCACTTTGCCCCACTTCACCGTTGCAATCGAGGGCTGTCAGAAGATTCTGAAAGTTGCCTTTTCTGATGGTTCTCTATATGTTTTGTATTTCCTAGTATTAAAAGTTAAAGCTTCTAACAGTAATAAATTATATGTATACATAACCTTCTAATTACCAAACCCAACTCCTGATTGATTCAAGCCCAATATTGATTGTCATATTAGAGTACTACCTATAGTAGTGAAAAATATGTAAACTATGAATTTCTAATGCATAATGCATTGAGTCCTGGAAATGCTTTAGCTTTAAAAGTACAAATTAGGGTATGTAACCAAATGTGCATTAAACAGAATTCAGCAGAAATTTCTGCCTACAATTAAAATATAAGGTAGAGATGGGATTTGTAAAAGACAAACACTCATTAAATATGAGGATAGTGTATATATGAAACCGTCTGGCTAGCTACCCTACCATAACCAGGTTTTACAGAATTCAATTAGACTGCCAGACCTAGGCATAGGATGTATGTTACATAAGACAGAATTATTAATTTCTATGATTGCATCACATCTAAGTTAAGTACTTCAAACCTATTCAAGGTAGAGCTCAATTAGGACACAAAAATCTAATCCTAGTTCTAGGTCTGAAAATTCAACACTTTAAAATTATAATACCACTAGCTTGAATATCTTATTAAGAGAACATGATATGGTTAAAGAATAAAAACATTTATATCTACAGAAACCTCATTGTCTAATTTAGTTACTCTATGACCAACATAACTTCTCCAAGTGGAATATTTGGTAATTTATATTACCAATCTAGTTCAATGAAGCTATACAAAAGGTAGCAAAATTCGAAGAATCATTTTTACTTATGTATTTTTTACTATCTCCTCAATAACATGATTAGCAGTTATCTGCCATATGTACGTTAAAACACAATTAAAATCAACAGTTTTCCTTTACTAAAAAAACTTGAGTCTAAACTGGAATAGTCAGAATTACAAACCATAATTTTAAAAACATAAACACAAAAGTTGTCTCTCTACTATTTTGTCATATTTGCACAGTGCACAATCCAACATTTTGAAATCCCATTAGTGAAACAGTAAATATTATCTCAATTCTTATGTTGAAGATAAAGAAGGGAAAAGACAACTAATGTCTTAGATTAATCAAAAATATCCAGCCAAAATTGTCAGATGACATGAGGATAAAGTGATAAAAACAGTCCAAACTCTTAGAAAAGTAACCTCCTAAATAATTTTATAATAATTTTAACCCTTCCTGTCTATGCAAGCTACAAGGTAGATAAAACCCTCAAAAGATCTGGGTTAAAATGACATGCTTTTTCAGGGGGGTGGGGAGGAATTAGGAGGTAGGATTCAGTTTTTTTTGTTGTTGTTGTTGTTTTACATTCTTTTCATTTGAGAATAATCTCATAAACCTTAATAAAAGAAGGAAAACTTGAAACTACTCAATACACCAAAGAATAAAGAGCAACTGATCTGGTTACTTCAACTTCAAAAATCTAGGTCACCAATATCTCTATAGCCAGATGAACACTCAGCAAATGTATTTACTAGTTTTTTCAATCTGATGAACTGAGGTGCAGAAAACAAATTACTGTTAAAATGACCATAATTTGTTCCTCAGTTGGTCTTTAACAAAAATATTTGTGTTTGTAGATTATACTGAGGATGATTTGGCAAAGAAAAGATGAGAATAAAATCTACTAAATACGATCTGTCCTCAATAAGACAACGCAGATTACCAACATGGGACTAATATTTTAGTTATTCCACTTTCTTTATCTTTTGGGCTTTTTGAAGCAAACTGTCTTAGCCAATTACATACTTTCAAATTTTTCAACAAAAATCTTTACAAGAAAACGATTTTAATATCACCAAAAAACCAAAGGACAAGATGTTCAAGACTTTGGAGAGTATGTAAGAAAGAATACAAGCACAGGGAATGGCTTTATCAAGGTGGGCGAAGTTCAGAATGGCAGAGTTCCTTCCCTGTGGTAATGAAAACCCTAACCCTACCAGTCTGGTAACTACCTCTGGGCACAGCAGTAACACAGAAGGGAAAAGCCTGGTACAAAAAGCCGAGCGGCTCAGAGGAAACCTAAGTGGTGACAAGAGCCTACAGGCACATGCAGGTACGCATCTTTGATATTGGATGTGATACACTTACATGGCCCCTGTGGAATCTCTTGGGGACCAACAGTAAAGCAAGTTTAGAACTTCAAATCTTGAGACATCTATAGCAAGATGCTGATCCAATGTGGCTCCAAATATCTTCTGTTTTCCTGGCTCACCTGAAGAGGAAAAAACACTACAGAGGATGTGGGAACTGAATTTCTTTATGTAGTTTCTCCTAGAGCAACTGTCTGAAAGTTCTGGCCCAATCCTTTATCAAGCCTGGAGATGAGACACTTGAGGGACTAACGAAAAACAAAATTCAAATGACAAAGTGGAGCGAGACATCTAACAGGGGAATATGAGAGCACAAGATAATCGTGTAGGTCAATCGGTGTTTCTCATAAGTGCGAGGAGGCAGAGAAAGGAGAGAAAAAAATGCACAGAAGTTTCTCCCTCCATTTCCTCACCCTAATTGCTACTAAAAATTCACAAAGTACCTGAACTTTTTTTTACCACCATTAGGGAATGAATAAGCAAGGTTACTTGGAAAGCTTAAGCATTTAGTGAAGACCCCCTCCCCTGGCTACGTGCCTTATTAAGCAGCAGGGAGGCCTTTCAGATAACACTTTTTCCTAAGAAAAGATTCTGGTGGAACACAGCTTGAGGCAATAAAGAAAGAGACTTATACATCCAATTTATACAAAAGTGGAAGTCACAGGACAATTCACCATTTTTACAAAGTTTGTTTTTCAAAAGGGGAGGGATAGCTTTCATGTAATAAGAAATCAGAACAAAAAGTAGTTTCCAAATAAAAGATTTTTAGACTAAACGACACAAACTGCATCCTTCATCCCCTTAGGAAATACTATCCCTAGAAAGATAATCTTTAAAAAACTAAGTTTAGCAGAATCAAGTCTGATGTACATTGCCACACAAAAGCATAAAAATGTAGTCTATAATATTAATTTAGATTCATTTGGAATTAACTTTTTTCTTAGAACATTGTACCTAAATATTGAATTATTCATTCTTCTCCAGCATTCATGTAATCGCCTAGGACATAAAACAATTTTCTTTCCAAATATACTCCATTTTAACCAAAGTTTACTTAAACTGTACCTGGTAAAAATACCAGAATTTTCTGAAAACTGAAATTGGAGAACTAATTAGATCCTTACCTGACGTGGTTGTTCGTTCATTCGTTGTGGGTCTGATTTCACTTTATTATTAGGATGATTGGTGACTTTGGTTACTGGTTGTTTGAAAATTGATGCTGTTTGTCTAATTGGCAATGTTGTATTTAAGTCTGGTTTACCCTGTGGATATAAGCATGTTTTCATTAAAAAATGTTGTACATAAATATAATTACGTAGATGAATTCTTATTAATCCAATATCCACTGCTTTAAATTCAACTACTCCAAACTTCTCAAAATCAATATTTTAAATACTCTAAAGTACATTTTTAGTACTTTATTATGTAAGACAAACAGGGTGGGGTAAAAGTAGCTTTACAGTTGTTCATATGGAAAATGATGCAATAAATAACACAAGAATAAACTTCATGTTTCTTGTACTCACAACTATAAACCTACTTTTGCTCCACCCTATATTTTTTTCATAATAAAAACTTGATACTTTTAAATGTAAAAAAATTCTCTCTAGAAAATTCATAATTAATTTGATTATGTTTAAAGTTGGGTTCTACAAAAGGAAGGAGCGCTTTCAGAACAATAACCAGGACAGCGGTCATTTCCACACTCTGAGAATGGAAAATGATGGCATACTTGGCCATTAAAATACAAACAACCTGGTCAGCTTTTAGGAGGCCAGCCTCTCATAAAGAAACATAAATTAACCTTCCCCTTTTACAGAAAGATAATTAGAAATGGAAGTTCTAATTCTAGCAAACAGAACTCAATTTAGAAAAATTTAAAAATTTTGACTTCTAGTGAAGTCCAAATGAGGCACAGAATCGCCATTAAGTTCATTTGCAATACTTTAACAAGGGGTGGTGGGTGGGCTGGCCAGGAAAGGTGAGAAAGAAAAAGAACAAAATGTGAAAATGGCAAAAAATATAAAAAGTCATATATACCTAAAAACAATACACATCTGCTATTTTTTAATATGGAAATATACTTGATAAATGGTAGGAGAGTCAGTGAATTTTTATCTCTACATTAGTGATCCATGTAAAAATTATCATCTCAACTCTCAAACTCCAAAATAATGCTCCTTAAACTTGAGCTTTTGTCAGAACACCCAGAGGGTTTATTGAAACACAGATCCCTGGGACTCACTCCCCGAGATTCGACGCAGGTCTGAGGTAGGCCTGGGAATTGGCATTTCTACTAAAAGACTGCAAATTGGTAGCAGACAAACCGCCTTTAACCCATAGTCATGTTCTGCTCCGTTTTGGGGGGGGGGGTCTTTGATAAATTAAGCTGACAGCTACAAATCTGGAGACCACATGAAATCCAGAATTCAAGCTTCTCTTAAAAACCCAAAGATCTAGAAAAACTGGACTTGATTTAGCCACTATTACTAGGCCCTGACTGACTAGCGACGGCTGCCCACTAGAGGTATCAAGGGTCCTTGCAGAATTTCTCAACAACTCCCTTTGTGTTACCTGAGCCCTGTGGGGATGGAGTTTGTGACCTCTGCTTAAATTTTGTCTAGAAAAACAAGCATCACAATAAATTAATCTGACAATTATTACAGTATTATTTGGACCCACTATTACATGAGAGCCTCTACCTCCCTCCCCGCACCTGAACCCTCATACACACACTCCTCTGTATGTACTGGGCATGCTTGTTATTCCTTTATCTCGCTCATTTTTTCCCAGTGCATGTGCTTACCTTTATGAGCTATATTCATCTTAAATAACTCTAACAATATTATTTCTCAGGTAATTAGCTCTCTTATCTTTATGAATTTAAAAAAAAACACCACTTTTATTTAGAAGTGTACAAACCTAGCCAATAGGCTGCAAAATATCCACTTACTATGTCATTTTTAAAAAGTGGGAGGCCCGGGAATGTGTATTTTTAAAAGCTCTCCTGTTAATTGTGTGATACCACAGGTTTGGACACCTCTGATTCATGACAGCATCCTGAGGCCCTTAGTGAAGCCACCCGATCTATAAAATAATCAATATTCAATCCTAAAGAAGCTCCACACCTAAATGCTTTTGGAGAACTTTTCCTGTCACTAATTAGTTATAATTAGTATATATCACTAAACAATACCTTTGGTTTTGTTATTGTTCTTTCATAAAAAAATATAGTCTGCTCACATTAGAACAAAGATGGCGTCAGTAGACACAGAAGTATGCCTCAATTGTATGAGCAAACAAGTCAAGCCTGTAGGATTCTCACTGTTACAAAGGATGGCTGGAGGCAGCAAAGACTACCCCAAACTATGAATTCCGAATCCAGGCTGGAAGGAAGCATGCAATGTAAAACTACTGGCGCTACAATAGTAAGATTGATCATTTTTTTAAATTAACTCATGTTTTTTATTCAATAAATAAAAATTAGAAAAGCTGGCTAAAAGTATTCAAAATATACAATTAACTTCTATTGTCTAACATTGAGACAGACAATTCATTCCCAGTGGCATGAACAAGATTACTCAAGAGTGTGCTGTTACTTTCCTCTTCATCTTTTGTTTCTTATTATTTTTTTTCTCCTTTTAATTGGCCTTCAAAGCTCTGAAGACAGAAAGAATTTTTTACTAATTAATTTTGTATTCCAAAACAGTATCATGTAATCTGGAAAGCTGGACTAACTGGTTTTCCCAGAAACCGTCACAAAATCAGTACATTTTATTACCACTCTCCCCTCAGGACTGCCAGAGTCCCTTTTAATTCATGCCCAGTTGTGTGTCTGAATTTTGAGAACTACCAATCTGCTATAAACTCAGGAGCTATAAAACAAACACTTATTTGTGGGTGGTTTTGTGTGCGTGCGCGCACGCTGTTTTTTGATTCTCATCTGAGGATATTTTTTTCACTGATTTTTAGAGTGGAAGGGAGGGAAGGGGGGAAGGGGGGACGGGGGGAGGGAGGGGGGAGGAAGGGAGGGAGGAGTATCATTAATTAAAAAGTATCATTTTAATTCTCTGGCTCTGCATATACTACATGCCCTCAAGAGATATTCATGCCACAATCTGAGAAACAGACTATTTTCCTAAGGTCCCTTTCCTCATCTGTAAATGAGGATTAACAACAACTACCTGTAAGATCCTCACAAAGATCAAATGAGGTAACACGCGTATAATGCTGCTGCTGCTAAGGCAGCTTTCATTCAGTCAGTCACTGAACAAATCCGGAGTGCCCACTATCTGTCAGGCACTCAGTGCATGCGGGGTCTACAGTCATTAACCAGTTAACTGTCACAATATTTTGAATTTAATTTAAAAAAGTCTGCCGCTCGCATCTACAGACTCTTAGGGCATACAAATGGTTAACAAAACATCAAAATCCCTGCCTCAGAACTTACATTCTAGGGGTAGAAGGAAGACAACAATTAGCAAAGTAGGTTTATCACTTACAGTCACATTGGACATAAATTCTACGTAAGCAGCAGCTATTTCTACCACTGCCCCAAATGTCTCAAGCCAGAATTGTAGCAGGCATCAAGTCCTTCCTCCACTCACCAGGTACTTATATGCACTAATTCTCGAGTCCCACATCTTTCCATGCCTCCTGCTATAGCACTAATTCAAGACATCTCTTTCCTAGACTACATCAGCCCAAAGTGCTTTCTCTACTTACTTCGTTTCACCTTTCCCTAATCCGTTCTCCATATTGCACCCATTCTATAGAATCCAATACCCACCGGATGCCCACCATCGCAGCAGCTCACATGTTTCTCAAACTACAGATACTGTCCCCACGATATAGTAACTCTCTACAAGAATTTACTTTTAGTATTTTGTTGAAGATCATCAAAACAAGCACCTGCTAGGTCGTTTGGTCGACTACCTAGGACACCGCCATACAGAATGCAAAGCTGTGTGAATTATCATCACAATTGCATACTGCCATTGCTTGAGAAATGAATGACAGACTTATACAATTAATTCCATTCAAGAGAATATGATGCTCTTTATTTCTAAATGTATCAAATTGGTGTGAATAGAGAAATGTAGGGAAAGAACTGAGTCTTTCCAAAGTATAAGTAGAACTGACAAGCCCAGGTAAAAAATAAGTTGTTCCATACCATACAAATATTGTAATAAATGTGTAAAATACATCATATGTTATACTAATGTTAGGGAGTTTTAATTTTATTAGTTTGTAGCTTTAGTTGATAAACATTTGATGTTCCTAAGAGCCAGAAACACATGGAATCAAGTTTAGTGTTTACACATCTGAAACATTAAATAAAAGGAATATCTAGCAACAAAACCAAGCTTCTTAAACACATCTTGCACTAAGAATCACTATACTCTTCTTTATCCAATCCTAGTGTTCTCCAATTAAATTTTTAAAGAAACAGAACATCTTTTTAAGAAACAAACTTCTTAAAATGTTGAGACTCTCTCTGAAACCTTGTAACATCTCCTCTTTGAAAAACGAGAGCTTGCAAAAATGCCTAAATGATATGTAGCTTTCAGAGCAAAGTTTCTGTTTTTCTTATGTACCTATTGAGGCTCGAGAACAATGCTGTCCAATAGGGTAGCCACTAGGAATATGTGGCTATTTAAACTTTAGTTAATTAAATAAAACCAAAAGTCCAGTTAGTCAGTCACACTAGCCACGTTTCAAACATGCAATAATAGCCACATGTGGCAGGTGGGTACAACATTCCCATCAGCACAAAAACTACTTTTGCAGAGTGTTGCTCTGTAACTTCCCCCTTCAAGCAAGCTCTGAGAAAGCCACTCAAGACTTCAAATATCAACTTGATGTTGTTGACTTCTAAATCTTGTCTAGTCTTTTTCCCTTAACTAATAGAATATCTTCAGAAACCGATGACAATGAAAGGCATTTCCAAAAACAGGTATAGTACATTAATTTATTCAATAAACATTTATGACCACTATGACCTCTGGAATGAGGTAGATATTTAGTCAAATAAACATGAAACAAACATGTATTAAGTACCTACCGTGTGCTAGGCTTTGGACGGCACATACAGAAACAACAAAAGGAAGCCACGGTCCCTGCCCTCATGGAGCTCACAGTGTACTGAAGCGGACAAACCACCACAAACACAACAGCAAGCACCAGGGAGCACAATGAAGAAGGGGCTGTTCTGCTTGCAGAGCGCAGGGCAGGCTTCACAGAGGCGAGACAATGGAGCTGGCCGCGATGAGGATGAGGATGAGGATGAGGATGAGGAGCTGGCCAGGTGGAGGGGGAGGGGGCGCATTCCAAGCAGAGGACACAGCACATGAGCAAGCAGAATCTTGAAAGCACATGCCACGGTGCAGGAGGAGCAGTCTGCGCGCTAGAGTGCAAAGGAGCACACAAACTGAAGAGACGAATCAGGTTTGGTTTTAGTGCATCGAAACGAGCAGGAAGTTATCTTCACATTTCACTTAGTGTAGCTTAACCGTGATTCTGGTAACAACAAGGTAGTTTGAAAGCGGTCCAATCATCCATAAATATTTGAGCCCCTTCAATAGATACCAGCACTGTGGTTAGAGTTTTTAGCAGGCTGTTTTAGTATATTTAAGCAGCAAAATAAACCTAGAATAAAGGTTTCTTTAAGCTGGACTCACACAGCTGTGCCTATACACTACTCAAGGTCCCAACTTTTACTAGCATGAGCTCCCTCTCCTCCTATCACTACCTCATATCTTAGCACCTTCCTACCTATCAACCCCAAGTAACAGCATGTCAGCCGCCCCCTCCCATCCTGCCTCTCTAAGCAAGGTACCTGCCAACGTCCCATGGGAACCTGGGCAAGGTAATCAGACAGGAAACGCTGCAGTCTAACCTCCATGGCAGTTTTTGGAATTAAACTACTGTAAACAAACTAGGAAGCTGGTTTCTGAATAAAGAGATGAAACCGAGACCCCATAGCTTTTAGGAAAAGGAAAAGAGGAGGAGGAAAACCGCCGGGGGCAGCACTGCTCACAGAGGCAGCTTAGTGCTTGGGAGGTGCAGGGGGGCGGGAAAGGAACTAACATGGGTCAAATACTTGGGGAGATGTTTTCATGTAAATTCCTCGTCACCCCTCAAATGCTAAGGGAACGACTCTGGGACCTGACTGAGAAGGACTGAGAAGGCTGCGGCCATCATAGGGAAGGAAGCTGCCCGTGCCTGTGTGAGCTCACAAGTGGCAGCGCCAGGGCAGCCATCCCGGGGCCCGGATGCCCCTCTGCTGCACCACCTCGGGGCTCCCCAGTGCAGGCAGGGTTACTGACGGCAGTCACATCCCTGGGAAGAAAAGCCCTTCCTTTCCCCGCACCATTTCCATCAGTGTGAGACAATGGTGGTGGCAACACACTTACACATCTATCTATGGAACTTACAGGAAGAAATTTTGAGGAAAAAATGGTTATAACATTAGTTGCCCTTGGGAGGGGTGGGGTTAAAGGTGCTTTTCTAAAGATACTGGGTGCATTAATACAACTAAATTAGCATTATAATTCAAATGCTACTTGTTTAAATTCCTATACTACAAACCATCTACTAAACCATTCAATAAAAATAAGAGCTAATGGGAAAATCTCTAATCATTGTATTAGGATGAGAACATTCCTGAAAGTCATTATCCTCAACAAGTCAAAATAAAAACTCCCCTTTCTCAAACAGTAATCCTGAAAATGAATAGGTAACTATACACTATATGGTAAGAATACATGCCACATTAAAATGCTGCCTCTTTTGGGGCAACAGGAACTATTTTAAGGGGGTTAAGGGGGGAAGAGGGACAATTCATATCGACAAAGAAATATTTTGTAAATAGTCCCAATGGGAGAAAAGTGTGATGTATGCTGGCCTAGAGAGATACTGAAATGTGTTTTCAACTGTGTACAATTTACGTAGGCTCCTCCTCTGGAAGGACTGCACTACCAGAAAATTAATCAGATTTTTAAGTCAAAATGCTTAGCAGGAGGAGAAAAAAACAAAAAACTGGACATACAATCAAAATCTCAGTGTTATATTCTAAAGTTTTTTAGAGAGCTCTTGAAATAGAATACAGATGTCATAAGTTAACCAACCTTATTCTGATTGAGAGGATCATTCCGCAGTCTCTGTTTGTTCTTCTGTAATTTACTAGGCATCATCTTTCCAGTTCTGAAGTCAAAACTGCTGAGGTCAACAGTATTTCCCAGGTACCTTGCCAACTGAGGTTTGCTTCTGAACTTCTTACCACTTGGACTAGAAGAAAGATAATGTTAATTGTACAAAATAGAGCAAAATTTACCCTACACTCTACATAAAACTTTGTTCAAACTGTCCTTCCTGGTCCCTTACCACCTCACAATTGAATGTGTTACGTAAATGTGAAAATGCTAAAGGAACTCAGTAACTTCGCTATAGAAAGAGATCATGTGCCATCTAATGTAACACTTCACTAGGTCCACCACCTGTAGTAGCAGGTGTTACTACAGGTTACCCCTATGGTCACTCACTCAGCAACCACTGACAGAATCCCAACACCATCGCATGCACAACACAACATGCACCCTGCAAATGTCTTCAATCTCACAAGCTGTTTTCCAAATTGACTTTTGAAATGCTACTTTTTCATAAATACTCAGACACAATGTCAGCAGTAATCAGAAAGAACTTCAGAACAGACTCTTCTGAAATCAACACCCTTGTTAAAAACACACATACAGAGCCGTAGCCAGTTTGGCTCAGTGGATAGAGCGTCGGCCTGCGGACCACGAGGTCCTGGGTTAGATTCCAGCCTGGGCCCTGGTTGGGGCTTGTGCAGGAGGCAACCAATCGATGTGTCTCTCTCACATCGATGTTTCTCTCTGTCTTTCCCTCTCTCGTCCACTCTCCCTAAAAATCAATGGAAAGGCAAGGATTAACTAAAACAACAACAACACACACACACACACACACACACACACACACACACACACACACACACACAAAACTTGGAATCCATATATCTTTGGGCTACCAATTTGAACTCATTTACAACAGAAATTTCTTTTTGAATTTTGACAATATTTAATGCTCCCTAAAGTAACTCTGAAAGGAAAACACCTGCCAATGTGTTTATACAATGCTGACATTAGTTTTGTTAGCCAAAGCCATACTGTAAAGAAGGGCTGGCTCTCTGTGTCTCTCCCCCTCCTCCCTTCCACTCTCTCTAAAATCCAATGGAAAAAATATCCCCGGAGAGGATATTTAAAAAAAAGAAATATTGTCAAAGCTGGAAAATCACAAAAGTGCTAGAATTACAGAGAAGGCTAAACTGATACGTTCTAAAAAATGTTTTCCCTGTGTGGCATTGCCCCAAAGTCTTATCTAAATTTTCTGACCAAATGTGCTAGAATAAACTATTAAAATCAGTGGGACAAATAACCAGAAGGGAACTGTGAGAATTCTACAATACCTCTCACCGAAGACAACATGTTATATTTAGAATTTAACCTTGTACCAAATGACTACTACAGAAGAAAAACAATTCAACAGGAAGTCAAAAGAGAAAAGGCTGGAAAACTAAGCAATAAAATATTCCCCTGGAAAAGCAAAACTTCTCTCCGGGTCAAGTCTAAACCAACACACCCCTCTTTGTCACAAACTCTGGTATTCTGCTGCCACCAACTTCAAGACAACGCAAGATCAGATCAACATTCTTTTTCCACAATCACGTGACGTAAGCATTCCTGAAACACAATTCAAAGTATAGAATTCTGCCTACAGATGAAGATAACAACCAGAAGTAACAGAATAGAACAAAGCAGACAACAAGAACACGGCAGAGGAAAGAACGTTAAGATTATGTATAAGCAAGCCTCAACTCCCATTCTAACCCAGATTTCAAAATATGCTCAGTGTCATAAAATAAAATAGCCTGTAACCCTCAATGTTGTCCAAAACTTGAGTCATCTCTGCCCACCACAAACGTCCAACCTCATCTTTTGGTCCTGCCCTCTGTTGCAGCATCACTGCCCACCTGGCACCCCATCCTCAAGCTAGAGGTAATCACAATGCCCCATCCCTCAGCTCTAAATGTTCAGACTCCTCAATGCTGACAATACAGCTTCATCTCCTTAATAACACATCAAGACCCTTCAATCTGTTTCAGATGTTTTTCCTAGGCCCTTTTCACACCAGCCCTGGGTACCCTGCATTCCAAACTCAAAGTCACAAAAATAGGCATGTCTTTCCAGATGAAAGGATGAGCATAAGCAATGCCTGTCATAAAACTATTAAATCCTCCAAGCCCAACTACAATGTCACCTCCTCTATAATGCTGTTTGTGATTCTCCAATCCTAATTAGAAATAATTCTGCTATCCTTGCCATTATACTTCTTTATAACAATTCCTATATATTCTCTTGATGAGTCAAACAACCAGGAATTAAAATGCCAACTTTGAAGACCCTCAAACACAATTTATTTAGGCTTGCACAAAACAAAGTAAATTCCTGAAGGCAAAAAACTTATATCAGTTGAACAGTAAAAAATATGGTTTTCATTTGCAGATAAACTGAAATGGCCAATTCTATGCTTATTAAAAAGTTATATTGCATGTAATTAAAAAAAAATGGAAAATATTTACATGATTAATCTATTCTACTACATGAGAAATGAAATATTACTTAAAGACCCAAATTAATTTGAAAAGTTGACAGACTTCTCTGCTACTATGTCACATAACTACAATTAATTTTAATTAAGTTAAAATAGCAATATCTACACTAATAAAAGAGAAACATGCAAATTGACCGTACCTCCACTAGGCCCACAAGCCACGCCCATAAGCCAATCAGGAGCAAGTATGCAAATTAACCCAACCAAGATGGCTGCGGCCATGGAGCAAGCAGGAGGCTTGGGTTTCCCCGGCAATGGAGGAAGCCAAGCTTCCTGGACGGCTCTGGCCTCTGCTCAAGGCTACAAAGTTTCAATTACAGAAGATAAATAAATCCCAGATACCAGGGTCTCCACTTGGGTCACCGGGGGGCATGGCCAGCCTGCAAACCACCACAGGCCCCTCGCCCAGGCCGCCCCATGCCTCAAGGGAACCCCCACCCTGATCCGGGACACCCTTCAGGGTAAACCAGCTGGCCCCCACCCATGCACCAGGCCTCTATCCTATCTAATAAAAGAGTAATATGCAGATTGAACATCACTCCAACACACAAGATGGCTGCCCCCATGTGGTCAAAGATGGCTGCCCCATATGGACACAAGATGGCCGCCACAAGATGGCCAGCAGGGGAGGGCAGTTGGGAGGGACCCAGGCCTGCAGGGGAGGGCAGTTGGGGGGAGACCAGGCCTGAAGGGGAGGGCAGTTAGGGGTGACCAGGCCTTCTGGGGGGGTCAGTTAGGGGCAATCAGGCTGGCAGGGGAGCAGTTAAGCATCACTCAGGCTGGCAGGGGAGTGGTTAGGGGGAATCAGGAAGGCAGGCAGGCGAGCAGTTGGGAGCCAGCAGTCCTGAATTGTGAGAGGGATGTCCGACTGCCCGTTTAGGCCTGATCCCAGTAGGATCAGGCCTAAACGGGCAGTCGGACATCCCTCAAGGGGTTCCAGATTGGAGAGGGTGCAGGCTGGGCTGAAAGACACACACCCCGTGCAAGAATTTCATGCACCAGCCCTCTAGTAGTCCTTATAATTAGATATACCAATTACTGGTAAAAAAGATTTTGGCAGTCTGACTGGTGTGACTAAGAAGTTGAGCATCAATCTATGAGTCAAGAGTCACAGTTTGATTCCCAGTCAGGGCACGAACTCAGGTTGTAGGCTCGATCCCCAGAAAGGGGCATGCAGGAAGCAGCCCATCAATGATTCTCTTTCATCATTGATGTTTCTATCTCTCTCTCCCTCTCCCTTCCTCTCTGAAGTCAATAAAAATATTTTTTAAAGATTCTGACAAATTATTTAGTATACCTCAGAAGCGAAAAAAAAATTCTCCAAAAAAATAAAATAGCAACTTTCAATCAGATATCTCTCTAATAAGGTCTCATTAATGCAATAAAAAGATGAGTTCCAGGGTGGATTTTCTTTTCACAGACTAATGTTCTAAATGATGAAAATGTTAAGGTAGCAACTTCTACCAAAAAAAAAAAAAATAAGCATTGTTATTCTTAGGATATGGCTTAGAGACAACTAGAATGTTGTTTCTTAAAGAAGCAATTGACTTAATTTCACAAATTAACCCTGCAACAAGTAGTTCCTTATGTAACAGGTGAAATGCCAGTTACCTGCTATGTAGTAGTATCTACATACAAGAGCCTCACTAATAATAACATTCCTCTACAGAACAAAACTCATCAGAGATCTCCCAGTTTTAAATACTTCTCTCCCAAATTAAGGAAATCTAAATACTTAAGAATGCAATTAAGCATCCAGTTGCTGGGAGAAGCCAATTCACCCTCTCCAGGAGCATCTCCGCTGGACATGGCCCCTGAGCCCGGCCCTGTCCTACTGGTGGTTCCAGCAGCTGCACTGGCTCCGGCAGAGTGCTAGAGATGTGCCAAGGACTCTGTGCAAAGGTGGAGAGGGGCACAGCTGAGGCTCAGAAGTGCTTTGCCAATGAGATGAGGACCTGCCCTTTGTGAAACGCGTGTAAACGCTGCTGGAGGCCAGTGGCACCTCTCCCTGTAGGAAGGCGTGGCTGTGTATCCTCCACCTCTGCTAGCTGCTGGCAAGCGACAATAAATCTATGACTGATTAACGGCATTAAAAAAAAAGAAAGCCTCAGTTAAGAGGCTATATTCATGAAAAGTCTATGATCTAGGTTAGCAATTTAGTATGGCTTCAAATAGTTCCTATGTTTAGTGATTTTAAAAATCAAACAGAAGTATGCATTGTAAGAAAGGACTGACATACTCTACAGATAAACTAAATGAGTAAGGAAGGAAAATGGTGGAAATCAAGTTTTAACTATTAGCATATCAAAAGAAAGTAGAAATATCAACTAGTATTCAATCAGATCTAATCCATCTCCAATCCCTACCCCATCCTAAAGATGGACTTCTATGAAGCATCTATATTGAATAGCTACAGGTACTGTCATACACGCTATTGCTATTGCCCTCAGAATCGTGGTACAAGGCATTTGCTTCTCCGTAACTGTTATCGCTTGTGCTTGGTGCTTTAAGTAAAGTTAGCTTGGCTGTCCTAGTGGATTTTAAGACGAGGGATCTTCTTCTGCAGAAGATGAAGCCAATCATAGAAAAGACGAGGCCTCAAGAGAATAGTTAAGCAGGAATTCTGCCCATCACATATAGACCATCTGCACAGTAGCAACATGACCCTAGAAGTGGCTGAGACAGTAAATGCTAGATGAACAAACAAAAAACTGGTATGTCATTTAAGTTCTGGTCGCACCCAGAGTGACAAAATTATCACGTGTCTGCACTCTAAAAGATGGCTGCTGTGGGTCCCAGTCTCAAGCACACCAGGACTTAATGTAACTAAGAGCATCAAAGTGTAACTTAGGGAAATTACTTTTTTTTTAAACTCGAGTAGACTAGGGAACGATATTAGTCATTTTCAGTTTTCTCTGTCCAGAGTGACTACTTCTAATCCCAGTAATGAAATACTAATATTTTCACTTTCGACCACAAAGAACATTCCCTACCAACTACCCCATAGATACGCCAATCCTGAACCAACTTGTGATCTCACCTTTAACTTCTACCCACTAAGTACCCTGAAGAAAATAATCTAGTGAAAATCAATGAGTTGTATTTTTCCAGTTCATATAAGAACATTTCATCACTTGAACTATGTCTTTGCTTGTTTTCATTTTGACTAAACTGTTTAAAGCACTTCTTAAACCAAACTCTATCTTAGAGGTTGCTAAATATAGAGTAAAAGAAAAAAATTTTTATTTGGCATGTGGCTTTTAAATTTAAAAAAAAAAATACTAATTGAGATACCAGTAATCCTATCTAATCAGAGTAATATGCAAATTAACCATCACTCCGCTGCACCCACAAGCCACGTCCAGCAGCCAATCAGGAGCGAATATGCAAATAAGCCCAACCAAGATGGCTACGGCCATAGAGAGCAGGAGGGAGGCTTGGGTTTCCCTGGCAATGGAGGAAGCCAAGCTTTCCTCCTGCCCTTGCCGGCCTAGGCCTCCACTCAAGGCTACAAAGTTTCAATTATAGAAGATACATAAACCCAAAGAGAAATGGCGGCAGCCACAGAGCTGGAAAGAGCGGGAGGCTAGGGTTGCCCCCAGCGATGGAGGAAGCCAAGCTTTCCGCACACCCTGGCCGGCCCAGGCCTTCGCTTAAGGCTACAAAGTTTCAATTATAGAAGGTAAATAAATTCCAAAAGAAATGGCTGCCGCCACGGAGCAAGCAGAAGGCTTGGCTCCGCTCCAGGCTACAAAGTTTCAATTGTAGAAGATAAATAAACCCCAGATACCAGGGCCTCCGCTTGGGTCGCCAGGGGGCGTGGCCGGCCTGCAAACCACCACAGGCCCCTCGCCCAGGCCACCCCATTCTCCAAGGGAACCCCCACCCTGAAGCGGGACATCCTTCAGGGCAAACCAGCCGGACCCCACCCGTGCACCAGGCCTCTATCCTATCTAATAAAAGAGTAATATGCAGATTGACCATCACTCCAACACACAAGATGACTGCCCCCATGTGGTCAAAGATCCTGCCCCCATGTGGACACAAGATGGCCACCACAAGATGGCCAGCAGGGGAGGGCAGTTGGGAGGGACCAGACCTGCAAGGGAGGGCAGTTGTGGGTGATCAGGCCAGCAGGGGAGGGCAGTTAGGGGTGACCAAGCCAGCAGAGGAGGGAAGTTGGGGGCAACCAGGCCTGCAGGGAAGGGCAGTTGGGAAGGACCCAGGCCTGCAGGGGAGAGCAGTTGGGACAGACCAGGCCTGCAGGGGACGGCAGTTAGGGGCAAACAGGCTGGCAGGGGAGCAGTTAGGCATCAATCAGGCTGGCAGGGGAGTGGTTTGGGGGTGATCAGGCTGGCAGGCAGAAGTGGTTAGGGGCAATCAGGAAGGCAGGCAGGCGAGCAGTCCTGGATTGTGAGAGGGATGTCCGACTGCCTGTTTAGTCCCGATCCCACTAAACAGGCAGTCAGACATCCCTCGAGGGGTCCCAGATTGGAGAAGGTGCAGGCTGGGCTGCGGGACACCCCTCCCCATGCACGAATTTCATGCACCGGGCCTCTAGTACTTAAATAATGGTCACCGTACTTTAATGGTATTCACATTCTGTCACCCTATAAATTCACCTGTAATCATAATTATCTTTAATTATCTGGGCTAGACAACTCTAACATGCTGTGAAAATTCAGGATATACAAATTGCCCTTAAAAAGCCCACTGTTTGCATGTGGAACTGCACTCTGAAAACACTCCTCGAGTAGAACAGAACACATTTTTGCATGTTACTTTGGTATGAATAATCATATTTAGTCAAACCATTGAGGAGACCAGAGGTCTGAGCAAACACAAATATATCTTCAAAGGAATTTATAACAGATGAACTGTGAGGGATGGCAATAATCTGAGTGGAATAGGATGAACTGGACGATGAGTGGCAAGTAGCACTGTGGATAGCAGGTGGTTACCTATGAGACTAAAGATAAAGAGCATGCTCAGAGGTGCCCTACTCTCCAACAGTATCAGGGAGCACTTAGTGGGGAATAAAAATCTCCACACTGAAAATGCTGTAAGCTGCACTGGAGCCCTAACCGGTTTGGCTCAGTGGATAGAGCATCAGCCTGCAGACTGAAAGGTCCCAGGTTCGATTCCGGTCAAGGGCATGCACCTTGGTTGCAGGCACATCTCCAGTAGGAGGTGTGCAGGAGGCAGCTGATCGATGTTTCTCTCTCATCGATGTTTCTAACTCTCTATCCCTCTCCCTTCCTTTCTGTAAAAAATCAATAAAATATATTTTTTTTAAAAAAGCTGCACTGGAAAAGTTTGAGAATAAGGATATATCAACTTTCTATCTTTTTCTGCCTCCTTAAATGTTAAAGCTTACCTGTTACTTACAAGAATAAGTATTGAAAGAAAAAGATTTCTCTAACATTAAATAACAATTGTCTCCAGAAATCAAATTTTAGCTAAGACTAAATATCTGGAATTAAAGTTATCTTTTTGGACTTAGGTACTGTGATATTGCAATTTATAAGAAATATAATGGTTATTTCATATGCATGTGGTCTTCATCCTTCCCTGACTCACAAAAATCCCTTGAATTTCCTAAGTGATAAAAGCGACAATGGTGTCTCTTGCTTTGTTGAGGTGACTTCTGGATCCCACTCAAGGATGGTGCCTGGTTGCCAAC
This sequence comes from Eptesicus fuscus, assembly GCF_027574615.1. Lineage (NCBI taxonomy): Eukaryota > Metazoa > Chordata > Mammalia > Chiroptera > Vespertilionidae > Eptesicus > Eptesicus fuscus. Next base: position 86,337,731 of record NC_072484.1, read on the forward strand.
AGGAGCAACCATGTGGTTAGAGAACAGAACTTTCAGTGCCACCTCTTGACATCAGGAGGGGAGAGGGACTGCAGGTTGAATCAATTGCCAATGGCCAATGACTTAGTTATGACTAGGTAATGAGCCTTCCTAAACACCCAAAAGGACAGCTCCTCAGCCCTTCCTGGAAAAGTTCCAGGTTGGGGTATCAGGAAGCTTCCACATGCCCCAAGCTCCAGGACAGAAGCTCTTTCCTTCAGGACCTCCCCTGTGTATCCTCTCATCTAGTTACTGATTTGCATCCTTTAATAACCTTAATAATAAATCAGTGATCTAGTGAATGAATGGGTTTGCCTCAGTTCTGTGAGCCATCCTAGCGAATTAATAGAGGAGGAGGTTGTGGGAACCTCTGAGTTACAGATGGTCAGAAGTTCAGGTAACAACCTGGGCTTGTGCCTGGCATCTGAAGTGGAAGGCAGCTTTGTGGGACTGAGCCCCTAACCTGCGGGATCTATCCCCAGGTACACAGTGTCAGAATAGAGTTGAATTCTTGAATACCCTGCTGGGGTCTGAGACTTGCTTGCTGGTGTGGGGAAGCTACCACATGCACATAAGAATTAGATCTGGGAACCCTTTTCAGATACAAAACATATAATCAGAAAACTGCCAAACCAATTAATTTAAAGAATACCACTGCTTTAAAACTACATGACATACATGAGAAAAATCTATCCACAGGTCAGCTCTCCACTCCCTCAACCTTTAAATGTAGACCTTGCCTAAAATGAACCATCCTGAGCCCTCCTTTATAGTTTGATCTTGGTAGCTTTTATCTACTCGTATCTTACTTATTATCCTCCATCTCTAACCAGTTAGTATATCCAATTCCTCCATAATCACCTTTGAATCCATCCTTCCTTTCCACTACCACTACTTAAGTCAGGGGTCCTCAAACTTTTTAAACAGGGGGCCAGTTCACTGTCCCTCAGACCATTGGAGGGCCAGACTATAGTTTTAAAAAAAACTATGAACAAATTCCTATGCACACTGCACATATCTTATTTTGTAAAAAAAAACAAAACAGCAAAAACACCTGCATGTGGCCCGCGGGCCGTAGTTTGAGGACACCTGACTTAAGTTATTTATCACTAGAGGCCTGGTGCACAAAATTTGTACACTAGGGTGTGGGAGTTGGGGGGGTGGACACTGTGTCCCTCAGCCCAGCCTGCACCCTCTCACAGTCCGGGACCCCTTGGGGGATGTCCGCCTGCCAGCTTAGGCACAAGCCAGCAGGCAGACATCCCTCTCACGTTCTGGAGCTCTCACAGTCTGGGAACCCTCACTCCTTACCGCCTGCCTGCAGTGGAGGCAGGAGAGGCTCCCACCACCACCGCTGCACTCACCAGCCATGAGCCTGGCTTCTGGCTGAGCAGCGCTCCCCCAGTGGGAGCGCACTGACCACCAGAGGGAAGCTCCTGCATTGAGAGTCTGCCCCCGGTGGTCAGTGTACATCATAGCAACCGGTTGTTCCACCGATCGTTCCACCATCTGGTCAATTTGCATATTAGGGTTTCATTATAATTTATCATGGTCTACATCACCATGGTAGGCTGATTTCCTATTTGCTAAGTCTCCTTGCATTCTAAATTCTCTAGATTGCTCTCCCTAAAACACCACTATGATCTATCAGATTAAGCCCACAATGGACTTCAACTCAGCAAAAGGGAGCCAAATATCATAGCCCTGCATTTGAGATCCTTTTCCATCTAGCCTTCTAACCTTTCAACCCTACTTTCCACTCCTCTTACCCAGTGGCCTCTTCTCCAACCACACTGGTTTATTCACTCTATCATGAACAGGCTGAATCGTTTCCCTCTTCAGCCCTTTGTGAACCATGTATCTGACTGGTCCCTAATGCATGACTTTACCCCAAAACCCCAAAGAGACCAGAAATACCAATCCACCTTTTCTTCTTCCATAAGCCTTAACGAAACCATACAGCTTGTTCTCTGTATCAGGCAAATAATTATGAATTGCCTGTTGGCATCTCTTATATCCTACTTTCAAAATACTGAGTTGTGTATGGTTATAAAACGTCCACAAGTTTAAATCTTATCTTCACAAATAGCATACTGAAGTCATTATTTATGAATGAAATGATGTCAAATTTTCTTCAACATAATGAAGACTGAGTCAGGAGTAGCAGATTGAGGTATGGATGAAATACGATGGACAACTGTTGTACGGGGTACTTGGTAGTTTCTAACATGATTCCCTCTTTTACATATATGTTTGAAATTTCCTATAATGTTTAAAATATAAATATTGAAGTATGCAAGCTGAATATTTCCTCTCAAAACTGGAAAGTTCTTTTTAAAATTATGAAGAGTTTGGGCAAGTAATTTTAGCATTAAATAATTTCTTTAGCCCTGGCCGGTTAGCTTGGTTGGTTGGAGCATCGTCCCCTTACACCAAGGTGGGGTTGGTCAGGACACATGCAAGAACCAACCAATGAGTGCTGGGATGGGTGGAGCAACAAGTCAAGGTCAGTCTGTCTCTCTGTCTCTCTGTCCCTTCTTCTCTCTCTCTCTAAAATCAATAAATTTTTTTAATAGAATTTCTTTAGCAGTGGGGGGGGGGAGGAGTAGGAGGGAGAATTATTTTTTTTAAGTATCAATAAGGAAAAAATTGTTTACAATTTGGGTACTAATAAAATGTAAGAGCATTCCGTTTTTTCCTTTAACATGAATGTTTAAGGAATCACCATACAATTTTAAACAGTGGTAAAAGACCTTAGAATTCTACCTATCTTGACCACTGCCTTAAGGCACTTACTTTCTTTTCTTTTCTTTTTTTTAAATCTTCCTTGTTCAGAAGTACACTCACTTTCTGAACAAAGAGAAGAAAAGAAAACACTGGTTGTTTTGGTTAAACTGGGGATGGACACTGCTGTGGAAAAGTCAGAAGTTAAATATGTCTGGGAATGACTTCAAAATAAAATGGGGGGAGGGGGTACTGATGAAACAAGATTGGCCAGAAGTTGTTCATTCATGTGCTCAACTGGTTGATGAGCACACAGGGGATTCATTACACGGTTCCATCTACTTTTCAGCACAGGGGGGATTCATTACACTTTCCCATCTACTTTTGCTTCTGCATACGTTTGAACTTTTCCATCATAAAAAATAGATAGCTAAATATACCCCCAAAACAGACTATACATTCAAAAAAAAAAGAGGCTAGGGGCCTCCAAGATAGGCCTTTTTAAAGAAATGCATGCATCATTGCACACATGTTAAAAAGAATATTAAGGACATTTATCCTTGCCTTAATCTATGGATTCTTCCACCATAAAAAGAACAAGGAAAAAATATCAAGATACATTATTCAAAAATTTTTGAGAGGATGATGTTCTTCTTCCTCACATTTACAAATCACTCACAATTGTTCCTGACAAATGTTAAGTGCTCAATTTTAAAATCTAATTTTAAATTACATTTGGTATTACTTATATTCATACACAGCTTATGTAATCAAGTTCCCAAACAAATTAGTTTGAATTTAAATTACAAGACAAGGCCAAATCATAAAATCCACAGATATTATTCAAATTTCATTCTATTCCATACTTTTATTTTCCTTCCTTGAGAAGTTTTAGTTTTTTGAAGTTCTGATGAAATTAAGTAATACTTCACTTTACAACTTGCCTAGCCACATCTTAGTGGAAGTGGCAAACAGCAATAAAAGATCAATAAACAAGAGCTGAAAAGCGTATGAATATTCCTAGCCAAACAGTAAATTCATGAAATGAGAGTTGATGATTTATTTCTAATTCATCATGCAAGTCTGAGAACATCTCAAACACGGGATAAAAGGTTATGAATTTTCTATTAGTCCCTCTATAAAACATTTTTTTTAAAGTATCACTTCCCTTGCAAATAACCTGTTTCTGTTCCATTAATTAAAACCAAATTATGACTGTCTCACAAATGGAATGTTTAAAGCAATTTGAAAATATCATCTGTCAATTTTGTTGGAGACTATTTTTAGAGCGTGTCAGTTCCCTTTAAGCTCCGTATTTCCTCTGCGGCAGGTATTGTGGTGGGAGTCATGGCAGGTAAGACTCTGCATGACAGATTCTAAAAATCAGATGTAGGACAGATGGCAATGTTGCACCCTAACAAACTTCTCCAGCACATGACTGAAAGATGTAATGGTACTGCTAGAGAGAGTTATCAGAGCACAATTTCCACCAGACTTACATGTCTTTCATTTATGGGCCCAGGCTTTAGACAAGCAATATCAAGAAAGAAAAGAAAAAAAAACTAAAAGCAAGTCAAACTTTCAATTATGCAATAAATGCTTAATATTGCATTTCTTTCCTTTTTCCAACTAAAAGGTTTTTGGTCTGCAAGGTTTATTTCAACTGTATCTCAACTCTGAAAGAAGCATGCGTTATTGCAGGAACCATATAAACCTTTCTCAATATGCTACACTTAGCCTGCGAGATACAACTGATTTCACCTAATTTCAGTGAACACTTTAAAATGAACACCTATAGCTTGCTCCTTAGGAAATGTGTTATCTGAACATCTGAGAAATTACAGGGTCAACCTAGTTAAATATTTGAAAAAGGAGGCAGGGAGAAAATAAGGGAAACATTTCTAAACAAAAATGATCACTTCTATTACCCACAATGAAACTGCTTTAATTAATGGCAATTTCCCCCCTCCAACATTACACAGCTAGAAGATCATCTTTTGGTCCAATGGCTTCACTGCCAAATAGGATTTAAAATTTACCCTTTGTCAACTTTAAGATGCAAGTATAACAATAATACATAATTACATTATTTGAGTAGTATCCCAAGCGGATTATGCACGAGATGTTGCAATATTTGAGAAGATGAGTAGGGAGCTCTATGGAGGCTGCAGGACAGGGTGGGTAAGAGTTCCGGAGTTAAACCACCTGCATCAGGATTCCAACTGTGCACTAAGCAGCAGTTCAACCTCGAGCATACTCCTTCACTCCCCCATCCTAACTCCCCATATGTAAAATGGAGATAACTGTACTATGCTTCATAGGGCTATAAGGATCTAATAAGATAAGAACGAAAAGCATTTAGCAAAATAATACTAATAGCTGCCAAAGTTATGAGAGCTGTGACACTGCATACACATAAAATTAAGGTACGTAAGACCCTATGCTATATACTATATACCAGTGGTCGGCAAACTGCGGCTCGCGAGCCACATGCGGCTCTTTGGCCCCTTGAGTGTGGCTCTTCCACAAAATACCATGTACCCTAATTAAGTTAATAACAATGTACCTACCTATACAGTTTAAGTTTAAAAAATTGGCTCTCAAAAGAAATTTCAATCATTGTACTGTTGATATTTGGCTCTGTTGACTAATGAGTTTGCCGACCACTGCTATATACTATGTACTATGTACTATATACTAAGTCCTATATACTACACTATATAGTCAGTAAAATTTGAAGGTTGACTTCTTACTGTGTCTGGGCCTTATGAGTATCTTTTCTACCATTTTCACTGTATCTCTGATAAGCATCTTATTTGCTATGAAGAGAGACTAAATCTCTAATATTTTTTTAAAAGCTGTATCTCTGCCCTAGCTGGTTTGGCTCAGTGGATAGAGCGTCAGCCTGCGGACTGAAGGGTCCCAGGTTTGATTCTGATCAGGGGCACATATCCAGGTTGCAGATTTGATCCCCAGTAGGGGGCTGTGCAGGAGGCAGTCGATCAATGATTCTCTCTCATCATTAATATTTCTATCTTTCTCTCCCTCTCCCTTCCTCTCTGAAATCAATAAAAATAATTTGTTTAAAAAGCTGTATCTCTAACATTAAAAAAGAAAAAAGCTCTCTGTCCTTCTATGATACCCTGAACATGATAAAAATTAGAAACTTGAAAATGGATGGACTTAGTAAAATATCTCAATCTATTCCATCCTAGCACAACACCACAGATAATATAAAACAACGGCTAAGAAGCCATTTAAGACTTCTTTCACAAAATTTTAGCTGTCATACCAATTGGTAAGCAATTGGTATGACAGCTATAAACAATTGGTATTTAGCATCTGTGTATTCAGCACTGTGCATGGGGGTGGGGATTTGTGAGAAAACCACAGATTCTATGAAAATGAACATGAGAGGAATACAGGGGACACCAGGTTTAACCACACAGATGATCCAAAAAATATATATTTTTGGAAGGATCGTTTAGTGAAAGTCGGACATTTTAATATTTAACAACTGTGGCAATGGATCTCTCCCTGATTTATTCAGTCAGCTAGTTTTTTTCCAACGAAGACTACATGAGTTGTTTTTTTAAGACACAAAAAAGGGGGCAAGGGGAATGCTGAACTTTGAAATCCTCAATGATTCAGAAATCATGCCCTTAAAGCACCATACTAGCCTTCAGTAACAAACGAGATTTTGTTTTACAACTTTTACTAATACACTTTTTATTTTTAGATTTTATTCTATTTAGATTTTAGAGTGAGAGGGGGAAGAAGGGGGAGAGAGAGCGAGGGAGAGAGGGAGAGGGAGAGAGAGGGGAGAGGGGGAGGGGGAGGGGGAGAGGGGGAGAGGGGGAGGGGGGGGAGAGGGGGAGAGGGGGAGAGGGGGAGTGGGGGGAGAGGGAGAGAGAGAGAGAGAGAGAGAGAGAGAGAGATCATTTTGCTGTTCCGCTTATTCAGGCATTCACTGGTGGCTTTTTATATGTGCCCCGGCTGGTCACTGAACCTGCAGCCTTGCCTAACGAGATGACGCTCTAACCAAACGAGCTACCCCGCCAGGACACTACTATACATTTTTTCAAACCTGTTCACATATGTGCAACCCATAAATCTTGAGTTACTGAATCGTTCTCCTTAATTGGTCCTTAAATATATCTAAAGCTTCAAGAGCTCTATGTATTGATTTTAACGTCCTGGAACTGAATCCTTAGAACACAGCAGAGGTACAAGCACAGCCACTTTACAGAGGGAGAAACGAACGACAGCACTGGGAAGTGTGCGTGACAAGCAAGGCCGCGCCCCGGGAAGTGCAGTTAGAACACCAACTCCAGACCTATTTCCCTAGACTCCGACTTTCATCATCTCTCTCATGACTTTATAGACCTCAATTATACGTGTCCAAGTCCTCTTCTCTCCAGATCAAGATGAAATCTGTAGTCTCTCTTCATGCACCTGGCTCCCTATGATTATTTTATTTTGTTTTGTTTTCATTGTTCTCCAGTTCCACTGTCTTTTCTTTTGAGAGAAGTGATCAGGTGTGAATACATCATAATTTTGATAAGAGTCAAAATGTTTACTATTATGTTTCCAAGATCCAACCAGATGATATATTATGGCAGCAGCTGTAACAGTTGCCCATGACTCCCAGGTGTTTAACCCAGGGAGAAGCAAAAGTCAAGAGCCCTGGCCAGTGTGGTCCAGTGGTTACAGCGTCGGCCGAGCACCAAAGGGTCTCGAGTTCCATTCCCAGTAAAAATAATTGTTCAAATCTTGAGTTCATATAAAGGCCACGAACTTTTTCAGAAACTATACCAGTGGATCCAACACTTTATCAAACCACACCCTTTTTAAAAACAAACTTTGGATGATAATATATGAACTGCCACTATACTATCAGTAGTCCTGACAGAAGGCATAATTATACTGCTTAACTGGCGACTGGAGGCACACCTTCCTATTAGAACTTGGCAGTCTCAGGAAACCAAAATACCATTCTACCAAAATGTGAGGCTTTCTTGATGAGCTTAAGTCCAATTAATAAGTGTTAAGACACACCCTGCGTTCACAGTCAGATTTCTCTAACTCTCCCCAGGGGCAGCCTAATTCAGGAGTTAGCATTATTAGAATCAGTGTGAACCACTTGGTGCAGGTGTTCACACTGCCAACCGGAGAGTTAACGCTTAACCACCTATTAACGATATGGGGGGTGTTTTGAGCTACTGGTTTTTAACAGTCGGGTGTATACAGGGATGGTAATATGCAAAGCAGTGACTCTGCGGATTGAAAAATAATGTGTTCACCTTTGCTACAAGTAGGTGACCTTCAACATTCATCACTGAAAGTGGAAGTCCGTGTCACATACCGCATGTGTCCTCCTACCTCAGAATCTAACCTCTCAGAAGGAAATGAAGACGGGGTGTTACAACCTGCCTAGGAACTAACACTTTGTAGGTAGTGAACAGCCAACACTCCTTCCAGCCTGAACCAAGAACATGTGGCACCAATCTGTGCAATGTGTCCTTTAATTTTGCATGAACAAGTAAAAAGCATATTATGTTGTATTGTCTCATAAAAAGAACAATTATCACTACACTGGTTTGTGATTTGTCTTCGACGAATGTTTGAAAAGTTGTTTTAAATTATATCCGTTTTCTACCATAAAGTATCTACCGAGTTTGTATAAAAAAAGTAAATATCAAAAATTTACACACATCGCCAGACCAGGGTGGCTCAGTGGTTGAGCATCGACCTATGAACCAGGAGGTCACAGTTTGATTCGCCGTCAGGGCACATGGCTGGGTTTCAGGCTCAATCCCCTGTCTCGGCATGCAGGAGGCAGCCGATTAATAATTCTCTTTCATCGTTGATGTTTCTCTCTCTCTCCCTTCCTCTCTCAAATCAATAAAAATGTGGGGGTTTTTTAACTTACAACATTTTCAAAATATATTAAGTGACCACAAATGAGAACACAGCAATCCACCTTTCTGAAATAATTTTTCTAACTACTGCAAGGAAAACAATAAAAAAAATAACTTTGGCCGAAACCGGTTTGGCTCAGTGGATAGAGCGTCGGCCTGCGGACTGAAGGGTCCCAGGTTCGATTCCGGTCAAGGGCATGGACATTGGTTGCGGGCACATCCCTGGTAGGGGGTGTGCAGGAGGCAGCTGGTCAATGTTTCTCTCTCATCGATGTTTCTAGCTCTTTATCCCTCGCCCTTCCTCTCTGTAAAAAAAAATCAATAAAATATATTATAAAAAAAAACAAAAACTTTGCAATAACCAAAAGTTAGTTTGAACAAATTCGTCATCTCAAAGCCAAACAAACTATATCCCTGGAGAAACATCCCAGAGCGTGCAATTGAGTTTAATATGCTCTACTGAGGATAGACTAGTCTCCTATCCCTCAAGTTCACGGAAAGAAGGCTTTGCATACCACCTGCTTAGGAAAACAGAAGGAGCTGTTAATGAAAGAATATGCACAAGGGAACAATGTGAACATCCCTACAAGAAACAAGTGAACTTGAGAGAAGTAAGAATCTGTTCCACAATAACTTTCTTAGTATTATTCAAGCACATTTAATATTTAATGATGGGAAAATACAAAACAAGATAACCATCTTTGTATGTTTAAGGTTTTCATTTTATCTTTTACGATATCAAGATAGGTGGTCTCGGATAAACTGACAAAAACAGTTCTAATAAAACACCACTTTCATTTAATTTTTTTACTTGAAGAGATAAATAAATTTACTGAAACTACTCATCCATATACTTGAGCAACTACCAGAAATAACATATTTACATGTTATACCAGTAGTGACCGCATTCTTGTGTATGCATGTATGTATATACCCATACACGTGTGTATTTGTTAACCTCTTAAATCTATTTAAGAGGATTTGCAATTCATATACACATACACTTTAATATATTTTCCCAGGGGTAATGTATTAACCAACTCGAGGTCAGAAAGAATGGGAATCCTTCAAAATATTATTCTAATGGCCAAATGGCTGACAATAACACCCAAATACTATTTCCTGAAAAAAAGATCCAATCAGCCCACAAACACAGCCTGCAAGCCACTGAATAGGACATGCTCCTACTTTGTTCTGTAAACGGGAAGATTCCTAAGAAATGTCAGTAAATTTGTTGATGAGAAAATTCCACTGGCATCAACAGCCACAGGCATCTTCCTGATCTTACTGGGTCACCCAAACTAATGGCATGATGACATGGACAGCAGGACCAGGGCCTGCAAGACCACATCAAGCTGAAGACCTTCACCATTGGGACCAGGGGTTCTCAAGCGTGGCACCAGCGTCACGTGGGGCCAGATCATTCTTTCCCGTGGGGGCACATCCTGTGGGTTGTAGACTATGTAGCAGCATCCCTGGCCTCGACCCACTAGATGCCAGTCGCTGCTCCTTCCAAGGGGTGACCATCAAAATGCCCCCAGACATTGACAAATGTGTGTGTGTCCCCCTCCGCGCCCAGAATAATTTGGGTCCAGGAGTCCAACTGCTTATTACAGTGCTTAGTTGTCAAAGGAGTGTAAGTCCTGCGACACCGACCGGGCGGCCGGGCGCTTTGCAGGGCCCTTCCCCGGACCCCAGCACCCCAGCACGTAACCGAAACCTCGCTACGGTAGGCGGCTCATTCCTGCACGTGTGCGTGATTCAACGCTCCGGCGATGATGAGTCTGCGACGGGCTGGGAAGGGAGCCAACAGTGACTGGGTTTCGCAGTTTCGATGAATTACACCTCCTCTTAACCCTTCGGTGGCTGAGCATCGCCGCCCGGGTAACCCCTGCTCCTCCAACGACTGCCTCGCACACCTTCAACCTCCGATGCCCGGCTCTGGGCTCTCACCAGCCAGACACGGCGCCTGTCACCGCCCCGGCCTCCACTCCCACCCCAGGGCGCCGGCACCTCCTACTCCCCCGGGACACCCCAGCTCTCAGCTGGGCGACCCGCGCCGAGGGCAGCGCTTGACCCTTGACCCCGGCCTGACCCCGCCACCACCAACCCCCACCCCCCACCAACCCCCCCCCCCCCCCAGGGCGGTACCTGAAGTAGTAGACATCGCTCTTGCCGGCACTGAGCCCAGATTTTCGGATCACTTCCTCCTTCTTCCATCCGGGGGGGAGGGCCGGGCAGTCCATCCTCTTCCCGCTCTCCGTGGCCCGGGGTCCCCTGGGCCCCGGTCCCGCGCTCCCCGACGGGAAAGGGACCGGCTCCCGCCGGGGGGCGCCGCCGCCACCGCTGCCGCCGCCGCAGACGCCGTCGCCGCCAAGGCCGCTGCCGCCACTCGGGGGACGGCCGCGGCCCCGTCCCCGGCCACGGCCCCGTCCCCGTCCCCGGCCACGGCCCCGGCCACGGCCACAGACGCCGCCGCCCCGGCCCGCCTGCTTCCACCGCCCCCGGCCACGGCCGCCGCCCCGAGCGACTTCCCTGCGCACGCCGCTCACCGGGGACGGGGCGAGCGCGCTGCCCTGGCCCCCCTGCTCTATGGCGGAGTCGCCGCCAGCGCCGCTGCCGCCCGCCGCGCTCTCCCCCTCCTCCTGCTCCGGGCAGCAGCGGCCTCCCCCCGGGTGCGCGCGCATCCAGCCCCCTCCCCAGCCGGCGCTGCGCTTCTTCCGTAACCGAGCCCTTGGAATCCCGGAGACCCGCCCCGCCCGCAGAGCGGCGCGCGGGGGACGCGCGCAAGCATCATAGAGCGGACGCGCACAGAGCGGCCCTCCCGCCCGGGGCGTGGCCCCGGCCACCGCCCCTTAGGTCCTCCAAGCGCTCTGGGCGGCCATCTTGTCTCCGCCCCCTGGAGGCCACGCCCCCGCGTCGCTCGCCCCGCCCCCAGCCTCGCCCTTCCGGCTCTGGCCCCGCCCCGCGCGCGGATCCCGGAAGGCGGGTCGGCCCGGAGTCCCTGGTGGAGGGACGTCAGAGGTGATGCGGCTGCTGCGTGCTTCAAAGAGGGCTAACCTCCCACTGGGCGGTGTTACCCGCGCTTGCTTTCCAATTGCTGAACAAACAAGATACATCTCATAGTTTACATTCACTAACTCGATTATTCACGTAACAGGATGACAGATGCCCTTTCTTATCTCTGCATCAAAGCTGGCCAGCGAGCTCTGGTTGAAGGAGTGAGTCAGTGTCCCTTTGGTTATCACTGCCCTGCCAAGTCTGACTGATGGTCCTCCCAGAACTTGGTAAGGCTGACTGTATGTAGGAAAGTGATAACTTGGAACATTAACTCCAGTTGTACGTGGTTTAACTCAAAATTCTCCTTAAAAAGACCAGAATCCCTGAACCCATCTAGAATTTACCAAATTTCAGGATCTTTTCTTAATTTGGACTGCCTCGACTAAAGGCCTTTGGCAAATATCAGTGGCCTTTGCCTTGGTAAACACTCCTTTATGTTGAAAATTAACCCATTGTCACAAACTTTTAGGAATCTGTGTGGGATTTATTTGGACCTGCCCACTCATGCATAAGTGATTTTAATGAATAATGCCAAGTTGACTAGAAACTGATTTAGCCCAGCCAGCCTGGCTCAGTGGTTGAGCATCTACCTACGGACCAGGAGGTCACGGTTGATTCCCCGTCAAGGCACATGCCCAGGTTGTTGGCTCCATCCCCAATACGGGGCGTGCAGGAGGCAGCCGATCAATGAGTCTCTCTCATCATTGATGTTTCTATCTCCCTCTTCCTTCCTCTCTGAAATCAATAAAAATATTTTTTAAAAGAAACTGATTTAAATTTTAGAGAAGCACAATTTTCTACTTGTTGTCTAGCATTTATAGAAATGTGCTATCGAAATCCAAGGTGATATGAAGTGTTTGGAAGACTGAAACATGTAAAATACATTTTATCAGATCGGTAATAAATTATTTTCAGTTTTTGTACACACAGAACCTAAAAGTTGAGGGCCAGGTTTAATGTATAGAAAAAAATATTGATCAATACAAAATAATGAAAAAATTTATTTGATTTGCCTTTGCAATATGTGCAAACACCAACTCATCCACACCAACGTGTCTTGTCTCTGAGCCTGACCTTACACTTCTTTGATGTCCATAACTTGAAATACACTTTAGGAAATCTATCTAGAAATGTGTCCGGCAAAGAGTTGAAAAGTCAAGTTTTCTCAGGAGAGAAGTCAGTTGTGGAGACATGCATCTAGAAGTCACCTTGTGAAAGTGACAGTTGAAGGAGAAAAAAAGAGAGAAGAAAAGAAAAAAGAACCAATAACTGAATCTTAAGGAACACCTACATTAAGGCTCAGGTGAAGGAGTAAAAGTCTGAGAAATATGAGATCGAAGTTTAGATGGCAAACCCTCTGTGAGAGAAAGGGCTTTGATTATCACGCCTGATTAAAACGAAAGGGTAAACATAAGCAAAAATCTCGGTAGAAATGGTCATTGAGGCAATAGATGGGAAAAGATATACTTTTGGAAATGTTCACCTTTCCAAGCTATGTCTACCAAGGGTATAGATCAAATGATACAGTGAGTATAAAAGCATGTTTAAATAAATAACTCACTTAAGGTAATTACTTTGACTCCTACTACCAGATTCCATTTGCTAAATCCTAGTAGATCTAGTTCAATGTCCCCTCTGTTAAGAAAAATCTCATTTAGACATTTCGAAAGCTTTTTAGGTCACACTTGAATTTTTCTGCTATGCTACCATTAAGCAACGTAGCAAAAGGAAGAAACAAACAAACAAAACACCACTTATTTATTCTCTCAATAAAAAAACAAACTGACTACATTCAGGAACTAGATGGAGAGCCTAAAGGTGCTGAGAACAGATGCTAACTACCTGAGATAGGCCTCTTTGTTTCCCTTAAAATACTGGACAGATAATAAACTGTGTTTGGAGAACTGCATTTTATATCTCACTCCTCCAAGAGGAATGGCAACACTGTTTTTCTCAGTACATTTGGGACAACATTTTTCAATTTTATCTCTCTTGCAGGGGAAAAGGTCTCGCTGGCCTCACCTTATGGAAAAAGTGGGAGACAGCAAGAGGGAATTATGTTTGAAATCTGGTCCATCGAACAAACAATAGGGATTTAACCACCTCTGATCTCTGCCTCCCAGGTGTAAAGCAGGTGCTGAAACACCAACTGTCACCCCTGGAAGACTCTTGTTTTTAAAAATATTTTTCTGTTTATTGTTTACCAAGTAAATTTGAGGCTAAGCCATGAAAGAAAAAGTGGTTTTCAAGGAAAAAAAAAAAAGTGTTAGTTTGGATTTTTATTGAGAAAAATAAAACAAATTCAGGAACTGTTGGGAGATAATGGCTGGTTTTGAGATCTGTTATATATTTGTCAAAATATACAGGGATTTTGAGTGTGATAAAATACTAAATAAAAGGAGGATTTAGCCATTGGGAAAACTTACTTTTTTCAAACAGTGTGGTCGGAATGCATCAAGACATTACACAGGAATAAGGGCACAGCCAAAAAAACGTTTCCCGCTCCAATTAGCAGGTTTTATGATTCAGAGTTGGCCCAACTACTGTTCACCTAATTCCCAGCTAAAACGAAATGCTGCTGAAGTGGCATGTCAGGAGGCCGAATGACACTTTCAAGTACCTGCAGTATAAATGAGGATTTTTTTTAATTGCCTTTCACTTGGAGTGACTACAGAGAACCCTACACGGCACAGTTCAAACTGAGGAGAGTTAATTGCTTGAAAGGCAAGAGAAAACAAGGAGAGGCGCATTTCGAACCAAAAGGAAATTATTTCAGAAGACAGTGTCTGATACTTTTTTTTTTTTTTCAATTTTCTGCTAGTTGTTACATTAGCCATGGGCAAGTGGCTGGTACTCTGAAGTATTTAGGATTAAAACATGGGGAGATGCTTATTTGATTTAACTTCCTAAAATAGGAAACACAGTTCTACCAGTAGAAAGAAAACCATCGTTAGGTTTCAAGGCCCTAAGATACCGTGTAACAGGCTAAACGGTGGTTTGACACCTTAACTGTGTCTGCAAAGCACCAGAAGTCTAGGACAAAGGATCCCTGAGAAGAAATAAGGGCTGGCTGTGGCTGCTGCTCGCAGGAGGAGGAGGAGGAGGCGAGGCTGAGTAACTCAGAAAATCATCTGGCCAGGACACCTCCTGCGGTGAGTGGCTTTCCCAATGTCACATCCCTCTCAGTTGAGAGCTTGTCTGCTTCACTGTTTTCCAGCTTGCTCCCGCTGTCTCTGGTTTCCTCGCCCGTGAACTTGCTGCCTCCTCTAAGTGGAGAAACTCCTTTGTTCCCGCCTTCACCCCCAACCGCACCCCAGCACCTTTCTTTGGCTCATTCCTACTTTCCCCGTAGGTCTCCCTTATACATCACCTTTTCCAAGGAGCCTTCCCTGGCCTCTCCCAGCCCCTCCACTCCCGCTCCCTCCGGGGCAGTGTGCTCTGCACCATACTCTCATTAGGTATTTTCCCCTCATTTATTGTACTTCATTTTAATTAGTTGCTTAATCGTCTTTTTTTCCCCCTACCAGCCTAGAAGGCTATTCTTCATGTTCGCCACTGCATCGCCAGTGCCTACTCCTGGGCTTACCTGGAACACAGGAGGGGTTATTAGATACCTGACGAATAAGTCGAATTAATTCGTTTTGTAAAAATTGTGTACTCTCAAAATGGTGAGCAGCACATTGTCTTCTCAGTGGGAGGATAGAAGATCACAGCATTAACAGCGCTTCTGCTCTTAGAAAAAGTAGATGAGTTTCTATGTCCCAAGAAATATTTTTAAATAAATTTGAGATCATTAAAAATGAGGCTTAAATTCACTTTAAAAACAGGTTTGATTATAATGGTTTTTTAGAGAAGTGTCTTCTATATGAATTGAAAGTAACTTTAAGCTATACTAAAAATTACCATAGATTAGGGGTAAATTAGAAATTATCAAAGCCAAAAAGAAAACACTGTGGGAAAAACTATGAAGATTCCAAAATAAACAGAAAGACATTGAGAGCCCTAGCCAGTTTGGCTCAGCGGATAAAGGGTCGACCTGCAGACTGAAGGGTCCCGGGTTCAATTCTGGTCAAGGGCACATGCCTGGATTGTGGGCTCAATCTCCAGTGTGGGGCATGCAGAAGGCAGCCAATCAATTATTCTCTTTCATCGTTGATGTTTCTATCTCTTTCCCCCTCTTCCTTCCTCTCTGAAATCAATAAAAATATGTAAAAAAAAAAAATTTAAAAAGACATTGAGATATACGTGTATGTATACAATTTTATAGAATATGGGGAGGAGTCAAGATATTTGAAGTCAAAGACAAATATGTAAATGCAGGTAAATATACAAACTCAGGAATAATTGTTTAGAAATAGAGTCTCATTTTGTGATTAAGTCTTTCATGATATACATTCCACAAAACTTTTGAAAAACAGGAATAAACTATCTGACTAATGGCAATTTGTACCATATTCACTTTGGGATGAGTGATTTGGCTTCTGGGGGGGGGGGGGGGAATAGTAAATGTATTTAATTTGATGACTATTTATTTGATAATTTACTTGTTTTTAACATAAATTTGTTTAATTTTTAATTACATAAAAACTAGAAGTATAATGAAGTTGAAACAAATTTCGTATTTTCACATGTTTAAGTAACATTAGAACAACAATTTAACTCAGCATGGAGGGGTGGTAGTCCTTAGTGATTTTTTCCTTGTAAAAGGAGTATGTACTTTCTCAAGTTTTTCTATAAAGTGAAGAAGGGGTATGTATTCCATGGGGTGTGTATTGCAGGGGTAGAGGGGAACACAAGGAAAGTCAGTAATTTGATTTGAAAGAAATATAATTTTATTCAGGTCTCCTTTTTGCCTAACCTTACTTTATCATGGAACAGATGAGATAAGGGAATAATCTCTGAACATACTTTGAAATGGGAACCTCTTGTTACCATCATAAGAATGTGAATTTTCTTTGCCAGTGAAATCTCATTTTAGAGTATGTGCTGTTTAATCATTCAAAATTCACATGAATTGGGGCTGGGGGGGCGATCATTGCAGGTGGAATTTTTGCATGTCCCTGCTGAAATAATTGTTTTGTAGTAATAAAAGAGATAATCACACTGTCAAATTTTAATATTCCTTTAAAGTTCTCTTCATAACCAGAGGCAGATCAAGCCATATGTCATTTTCACCCCCATAGAAGCAGCACAATACCCAGACTACTGACTTCTCTTCTGTGAACTAACATGATCCTACCTAATAATAGACAAATATGCAAATTGACCATAGCTCCGACACGCCCACAAGCCACACCCACCATCCAATCAGAGCGAGCATGCAAATTAACCCAAACCAAGATGGCTACAGCCACAGAGAACAAGGTTTCCTAGGTAACAGAGGAAGCCAAGCTTTCCGCCTGCCCTGGCCAGGCCTAAGCCTCCATTCAAGCTACAAAGTTTCAATTATAGAAGGTAAACAAATTCAAACAAATGGCGGCAGAATGGAGCTTGAGAGAGCAGGCCAGGGTTGCCGCCGGCAACAGGGGAAGCAAAGCTTTCCGAACACCCTGGCCGGGCTCACCTGCTTAAGGCAACAAAGTTTCAATTATAACCCCAACAGAAATGGCTGCTGGCCTCGGAGGGAGCCCCAGGCTTGGCTCCGCTCCAGGCTACAAAGTTTGAATTGTAGAAGGAAAATAGATACCAGGGCCTCTGCTTGGGTTGCCAGGGGGCGTGGCCGGCTTGCAAACCACCACAGGCCCCTCGTTCAGGGCGCCCCACACCCCAAGGGAACCCCCACCTGATCCGGGACACCCTTCAGGGAAAACCAGCTGGCCCCCACCCCTGTACCAGGCCTCTATCCTATCTAATAAAAGAGTAATATGCAGATTGATCATCACTGCAACACACAATATAGCTGCCCCCATGTGGTCAAAGATCCTGCCCCTATGTGGACACAAGATGGCCACCACAAGATGGCCAGCAGGAGAGGACAGTTGGGAGGCACCCGGCCTGCAAGGGAGGGCAGTTGAGAAGGACCAGGCCTGCAAGGGAGGCCAGTTGGAGGTGATCAACCCTGCAGGAGAGGGCAGTTAGGGGTGACCAGGCCGGCAGAGGAGGGAAGTTGGGGGCAAACAGGCTGGCAGCAGAGTGGTTAGGGGGTGATCAGGCTGGCAGGCAGAAGCAGTTAGGGGCAATAAGGAAGGCAGGCAGGCAAGCAAGCAGTTGGGAGCCAGCAGTCCTGGATTGTGAGAGGGATGTCCGACTGCCCGTTTAGGCCTGATCCCACCGGGCAGTCAGACATCCTAAACGGGCAGTTGGACATCCCTTGAGGGGTCCCATATTGGAGAGGGTACAGGCTGGGCTGAGGGACAACCCCCCTCCGTGCACGAATTTTATGCATCGGGCCTCTAGTAATATAATAAAAGCGTAGTATGCTAATTAGACTGGACGGCCGAACAGAGGAATGACTGACCATCCAGACGACCTTCCGGACAAAGCCGGGGCTGCAAGGGCCGACCCCCTTGCACACATTTTGTGCATTGGGCCTCTAGTGATAATATAATCACTAGAGTTTTCAGCACACACTCCCTGATGTCTTCTCTATCATTTTGATCAGACAACCCCCTTCTTAGGTTCTTACGGTACCTTCTCACTGTGTCTTAATCAGACAAAGCCCGTCAGTTGATTACATGCCAAATGCTTCACCGGGTTGGCCTCGCTATTTGAAAGTAAATTGCTAACATGATGTCCTATAACCCCAAATACTTTAATGTGTAATTGTTACAAACGAGGACATTCTCCTCTAGAACAGCCAACATGAAAATCGAGAAATTAACATTGATCTATGACCACACTCCTCAGACTCCCATTCAAGTTCTGCCACTTCCTCCCAACAATGTCCTTGATCACCAAAGGAGCCAGGCCAAAATCGTCAGGGCACTTGGCTCTCATGTCTTTTCAGTCTCCTTCAATTGTGGAACCGTTCTTCAGTGTTCTGCTGACTCTCATGACCTTGAAGCTTTTGGAGATTACAGGTCGGTTATTTTGTAAAATGTCCTTCAATCGGGGTTTGTCTGATGTTTCCTCATAATTAAATTTAGGTAAGGTGCATCTTTGGCAGGGACATTGCAGAAGCGATGCTGTGTTCTTCTCATTACATTCTATTCCCTGACGCAGGATTCCAATGTGTCCCGTTACTGGTGATGTTAACTTTGGTCATTTGATTAAGGTGGTGTCTGGCAAGCTCCTCCACTGTAAAGTTGTATTTTTTTTGCCTTTATAATTCATATATATTTTCAAGTCTATAAGCTAAAAATTTTTAATCATAGTAAAACACAGTCAATTATGTTATAAATCAACTTTTAATTCATTGGAGGCCATTTTAAGTTGGCTTAACTCATATTTGCATGGAGCTTAGGATGTTATCTACTACCTTCCTCAGATTCTCACTATATAATTTTGAATGACTCTTCATATTGTGTTTTCTTTAGCGTACCTGAGTCTTCTGATCTGAAATTACTTTCAGCTACATCTCTGAGCTTAAAGAATTTTTAACACCGAATGATAGCCCTAAGGAGTTCACAGTGCTTATTTGCTTGGGAATAAAGCATCTACAATCATTTTCTCTTTCTGGATAACAAATTACCACAAATGTAGCATGTAAAAAGAACACACATTCGTTATCACACAGTTGCCATGGGGCGCAGCTTAACTAGGTCTTCTGCTCTTGGCGAATTCAAGCATTGCCTGAGACCAGGGTCTTCTTCCAAGCTCAGGTGCTTGTTAGCAGTGTTCAGTCCATGTAGCTGTAGAACTTAGGTTGGCCGATTTATTTAAGACCCACAGAAGAGTCTCTGGCTTCTACTTCTGATCTCTAGACCTTCTTTTAAAGGGTGCACCTGGTTAAGTCAGGCCCACCAAGGATAATCTCCCTTTTGGTGAACTCAAAGCCAAGTAATCAGGGACATTAAATTGCATCTACAAAACCCCTTCATCTTTATCTGGATTAGATACTTGAACTTGTATTGTTTCACTGGCTATTGAGTTCGTTACTTGGTTCTGACTCAGCTTTTTCTCTATTCAGTTTTCATTTAGAGTTTCACATGTCTGAACACATAAAATTGTATAAGTGAAAACACTGTTACAACATGTATGCACTATTGTGAAATATCAGGAGAGGCTCAGGTATGTCTGCGTCCTGTGTGCTTACCATGGAGTAAAAGTTGTGCAATAACAAGTAAACGCACAGCAGATTAAGTTCTGATACATTCATATTAAATCATTTTAACACTTACTGAATATTTTCGGTGCTTCTTGCCTGCCTTTTTTTGGTAAGAA
Source organism: Eptesicus fuscus (assembly GCF_027574615.1). Lineage (NCBI taxonomy): Eukaryota > Metazoa > Chordata > Mammalia > Chiroptera > Vespertilionidae > Eptesicus > Eptesicus fuscus. The sequence goes on from NC_072484.1 coordinate 86,357,776, forward strand.
ATGAAAGCAGTTATTTGATATTAATGACTCCTCTTAGAGGCAAAACTTTATTAACATTCTCTCAAGCTTCTGGGTCAGTTTAATTGAAGAGTATATTCAGTTTACAATGGGCACTGATTTTAAAATATATACCAATTGAAATTGCTTATCTTTATGAATGTGGAATTTCTGAAAAATCTGCAAACCAAACAAGATACAGAAATGGATACTGAGGTTGATATATCAGCAAGCATTGTCCACAAAACCTACATGGCAAGTCTGTGGTTACTATTCTCTAGTTACATTTCATTTATTGATAAGAATTAAAAACATAAACTTATAAAATAAATATGTGGTCCTAAGTTTCTTTTTTTTTTTTAATCTGCATTAGGGTGGTGTTGTGAGTGGGATTTTGTGTGATTAAAGAGCCTATGACTTTAAGAAGGTTTGAAAGCCACAAAAGAGTTTGAACAAGATAGTATTGGGAGGGCTGGATGTACAGTTGGTAAATGGACCTAATCAAGTAATAATTTAATTCCCCTCTTTCTTTAATAGGACTTTTGGAGCTGATATATAATTTGAGCATTTGTAGATCCACCCACTCTGGCATCACCTCCTCCAGCTGAGGGTTCATTGTACCTGATCAAAACTCCATTCCTGCTCTCCTTCAAAGACACACAATAGCCCGTCTTGTGTCACAGAGTAAGACTCATATCTGAATAAGTAAGCCTCCTACCACCAAGATCTGGTGATAGGCATTTGACCATGCAGTGTCATTCTTTCAACTGTCAACTGTCGTTTTCGTTAACTGTAGGCTGCATAAAACCCACGATACAATTTCCCAAACACAGAACATTCCTTGGTATACTAGTATGCCTCCTAAGTGACAAAAATTGCCTCTCTTGGGATGCAGCCAGGAAAGAGCCTAAATCCAAATGTCCTAAAGTGTTAGGTTTCTCAAGCTGTTTTCCCCTCAGTCTTATTGAGTGTAATAAAAGTGCACCAAACCACACACACCTAGCAACTAGAATTTGCACATCCCACGGTCAAGATAATGATCATTTGCATCAGCCTCGAAAGTTTTCTTTGCCTCTTTGTAATCCCTCCCTGCTTCCACCCCCTTCCCCAGAGCACCAATGATTTACGTTCTGTTTTTACAGATTTATTAACATTTCCTGGGACTGTATATAAGTGGTATTATCTAGTATGTGCTCTTTTTTTGTCTGGCTTCTTTCACTCAGCTACTCATTTTGAGATTAATCCATGCTGTGGTGAACATCAATCATCCATTCTTTTTTATTGCTGAATAGTACTCCACCATGTGGCTGTATCACAATTTCTTTATCCAGTCATTTTTAATGGACATTTGTGTTGTTTCCAATTTTTGACTATTACAAATAAAACTGATCAGAGTTTTCACATACAAGTCTTTATGTGGATATATGTTTTCATTCCTCTAGGGTAAATATCTAGGAATGGAATAACATATGGGCGTTATGTTTAACATTTTAAGAAACTGCCACACAGCTTTCCAAAGTCATTCCACCATTTTGTATTCCCACGAACAATGTGTGAGAGTCCCAGTTGCTCTACATCTTCATCTACTCTTGGTATAGTCAGTCTTTAGAAGTTTAGTGTTTATAATGGCTGTGTAGTGGTTTTAAGTGACATTTCCCCAATGACTAATGATGTTAAGCATCTCTTTTTGTGAAGTACCTGTTCAAATCTTTTGCCCATTTTCTTCTCGTGTTGGCCAATGTTTTTTGTTTTTTTCATAATTTTTATTATTGAATTCAGAGAGGAAGGGAGAGGGAGAGAGAGATAGAAACTTGACTATTTATTTAAACTCTACACAATTGTTGCTTTTAAAAGATCTGACTCTTGGGATTGTGTTTTCACATCACAGCATCCTGTGGGGAGGGTGAAGGGCAGCAGCCTAAGAGGTAGGCTCTGTCTAGGAAGAAGTTTGCTGAGACTTGAAAAGCACTGGTTTAGGGACCAGGAAACCTGGTTCTACCAAACAGCTCACTGACTGTGAACAAGTGTTTTAATCTTTCTGGTTTTTAGCTTCCTCATCTGTGAGATGACCCAGTTGGACTGGATAATCTCTATGACCCCTTTCCACTTTGAATACTTGAATACACACTGTTCTGGAATTCTCAGCTGTTTCTTAGAAAGCTCTTTCACGTACACTTTATCGTTTTATCCTCAAAAGAATCCCAGGCAAGTCTTTGCAGGATAGAGAGGTTAGGTGTCATTTCAGATGTGGCTGTGGAAAATTAGGTGATCGGCAAAGATAACCTATCTGATAGATAGCAGAACTGGAACATGAACTCAGGTCTTCTCAGAAAATTCCTGAGTAAACCACACAAAAACACGAGAGAAAGCAAAACTGTTTGGAATCATTAATCATATGCATGAATTACGTACTTCTACTGGTGATATTTCCCTTAGTTACTCAGACCACTCTAAACTCAAAATAAAAGTAAACAACAGAAATAAAAGTAACCAAATGACCAATGCTCTACTGTGATATGAATATAGGGGAAATTATGAGGGATTAAAAGATAACAGCTGAGCTCTGCTATGATTCACTTATGGCCACTCCTTACCAGAAATGTAGAGATAAGGTACAGGGAACAGCAGGGGGAAAAGCCACGAGGAAGACAAGGAATTGGGAAACTCTCACTACTTAGCTAGGTAAAATGAGAGAATCATAGACAAAAAATATTTGAAAATCAATAGCATACAAAAAATAAATAAATAGGTACTATATTGGAAAGAATTAAGACTAGGAAAAGATATAAACTTGATGGTTAAATTGCAATAAAAAATGCTTATGGCTGCAAAATTATATGCCAAAATGAGTGATAAAATTTAAAAGATACACACCAAAATATTAAAGTGTAAAGGGCATGAAGTATGGAACCTACTTAAATAGTTCAGAAAAATAACGTGTGTATATATGTACATGGTAAAATGTTAAAAAATTAATGGTCTGGCCGGTATAGCTCAGTGGTTGAGCATCAACTTAAGATCCAGGAGGTCATGGTTTGATTCTAGTCAGGGCACATGCCGGGGTTGCAGGCTTGACCCCCAGTAGGAGGCAGCCAATCAATGATTCTCTCTCACCACTGATACTTTTCTCTCTCTCTCTCTGTCTCCCTTCCTCTCTGAAATCAATAAAAAAATATATTTTTAAAAATTAATGAATCTGGGGAAAGCATACATGAGAGTTCTTCCTACTATATATATGAGAATACTAGCTACTATTTTTACAACTTTTCTGTAGGACTAAAATCATTTCACAATTAAAAGTTAATAAAAAGGGGGGAGGGCGCCCTAACTGGATTGGCTCAGTGGATAAAGCGTTGGCCTTCGGACTGAAGGGTCCCGGGTTCGATTCCGGTCAAGGGCATGTACCTTGGTTGCAGGCACATCCCCAGTGGGGGGTGTGCAGGAGGCAGCTGATCGATGTTTCTCTCTCATCGATGTTTCTAACTCTCTATCCCTTTCCCTTCCGCTCTGTAAAAAATCAATAAGATATATTACAAAAAAACAGGGGGGGAGGGCAATAGGAGCATAGTTACTTAGCAATTAATGTAGAAGGATTCGTAATAGAGCTGAGAAAGACTTCATATTCTATTTCATAAACAGATCAATAGACCTGCATTATAGTCTCCATTTGTCCTCTAAGTGGCAAAGACATCTTGGACTACTCCTTGAAAATCTGTGGTTTTAGACTAAATTAGTGATTTTAAGACTGTTGTGTGGATTCTGGGAAAGTATTTCAAACCCAAAAGAGCAAAGCAAGAGCTGCTCTCAGCCTGCCTTCCATCCTGCACCCATTCAACTGGAGCAGCTTCCGTTTTGGGGGGGATGTACTGAGTAGTTGTATTTGAAGAAAGGTCCCTGCTGCTTCTAAACAATTTTCCCCTCAAAGTCATTGGACTAGATGACCTTTAAAAATTATTTCAAATATGAATTCATGGGTTTCCATTATTTGGTGGAAAACTATGCTATATCAGAGGTTGGCAAAGCAGGACCCATGAGCCAAATCCAGCCTACAGATTATCTTTGTAGCACCCATGAGTTTAGTAGGATTTTTACATTTTTAAATGGTTTGGGGGAGAGGTGGGAATAATTTTTGACCCATAAAAATTACATGAAATTTACATTTCAGTGCCTGCTAGTATAAAACCTGATTGGAGCACAGCCACAGCCACGCTTATGTGCTGACTGTGACTGCTTTCACTGAGAACGGCAACCCTGAAGAGTTGTGACAGACACCGAGAGACCTTATGTCCGAATAGCCTCGATATTTATGTGGCCCTTGAAGAAAAAGTTTGCCACCTCCTGTGTGATATAAAAACCAGTATAGATTATACATTTCAGAAATCCCAGTGACTTCTGTGTAGATAAGGGTTCTCTACAAGAACCCTTCCCAGGAGCGGGAATTACAGGCCTTTGGGCAGGACTTTGAGATACTGGAAGGACGTGACATCTGTGGTGTGCTCCTCGGATTTCACCTTCTCCTTGTAAGGTTGGCCTTAGTTCCACCTCTTCCTTGATTCACCCGATAACCAATTTCTGCACAATCCAGAATAGGTACTTTCTGCTTTCTATTGTTACCTGACACAATTAGTCCTGATTGGGGAATAAAATCCCACCCAGATCCATAAGGATATGGGGGCATCAGCAGAGGTCATAGACGGGAGGTAATAGGGGTGTTTCTGTCCTGGTACTTGGCCCCATTCTTGAGGGTGATCTGATAAGCTCCTGTCTGGCTCAAAGTTTCTTTGAAGATCAGCAGAGTTAATGAATGAGAAACTACTTCATAATGACAATGAAATTATACAGGTGAAAGCATTCCTGAACTATGGCAATATAACAATAATGTATACACAGTTATTATCAAGCTAAAAGCAAGACAAGGTTAAAATAGAAAGAAAAACACTACATCGGTAATCTTGTACTTTTTTAATACTCTAAGCACATAATAGATAGCTTAGCTGCCCTAATTCTGACAGATACAACATCCATTGCTGTTTTCCCTTCCCAATGACCCATGAAGTAAATTTTTTCACTAGGACTGCCATAACAGAGGATTGCAAACTGTGGCTTAAACAAAATTTATTGTCTAATTTTGTTTTGTTTTTTTAATATATTTTTATTGATTTCAGAGAGGGAGAGATAGAAACATCAGTGATGACAGAGAATCATCAACTGGCTGCACGCCCCCAACTGGGGATGGAGCCTGAAACCTGGGCATGTTCCCTTGACCAGAATCGAACCCGGGACCCTTCAGTTGTCAAGCCAACGCTCTATCCACTGAGCCAAACCGGGTAAGACTACTGTCTAATTTTTGAGGCTAGAATCCCAGAATCAATGCCAGCAAGGTTTAGTTCCTTCTGTGAGGGAAGGATCTGTTCCAGGCCCCTTTCCTTGACTTGTGGATGGCTATCTACATATCGTCTGCCCTCTATGAGTGTCTGTGTTGAAATTCCCTTTCCTTATAAGGACACTAGTCATATTGGATTAAAGACCTACCTAGTGACTTTTTAACTTGATTACTTCTGGAAAGACCATATCTCCAAATAAGGCTACATTCTGATGTATTGGGGGGTTAGAACTTCAACATATGAATTCAACACAATTCAACCCATAACATGAAGGGTGGTTTGTATTGTGAGTTTAGGTACAAAGTCCTTTTCTTGAAGCCCCAATTCTTCAATGACCCATTGATTTCAGTGAAAGAAGCTTCTTCCTTCTTTACTTTCTCAAAATCAAGCAAGGCATGTCTTATTTCCTTTACTGAATCTATCTCATTGAAATGGCAATGAATAAGCTTTTCCTCCACAATATGGCAAAGAATGGTCGGTAAATTCAAAGACCTCCTGTGTGGAATTCCAGGCATACCCAACTTGGTGCTCTACTCTTTCAGGACACAGATCTTTCCCCAAGAAGTTAGGAACCATGGAAGAGAACACACCTTACCACCTTCTCTAAGAGCTTAGAAAATGGGAGCTTGTGGGTGTGGTTGGAGTCAGGCTGCTGGCTTAGCTGCAGAACACAGTGTAACGCGGCTGCTAAGGCCTCCTGGCTATGGAGAAAGAATGGGTGAATGCACAGGCGAATGCAGGTCATGGAGCAAGAGAGAACAAGAGAGAGGAAATTCTTTGGAAATTTCAACCAAGAGCTTCTTTAACCAATTAACTTTCCAAGATTTCACGTGCTTCCGGTGGGGCCCACCCCCCAGGCAATCCACTGTTCCCCAGCCCAGCCTTCAGGCACACAGCTCCCCTGTGCCACCCTGACTTCCACTGCACATGTGCCTATCTCTCCCTTCCGCCTCCAACAATCCAGTACTGGATACCGGAAGTGGGGGTGTTCATTCCCTTGGAGGAACAATGTTGTGTGAAGCTGTAGGTTCCTGGTGAAGCTTCCCAGGTAACAAGGCTTGCAACGTCTCACTTCCCTTTGCTTTCTTCCCTTTATTAATATCAACTAGCTAGTTACGCTGATAGCAGTGGAACATTTACACACACCAGATTTCAATAAGTTCTTCTGGGGAAGCACACTTTTTAAGAAACACCAGACATTTTTGTGGAATATCTGTCAATGTGAGAATTCAATGAGTTAATAAGGATAATAAAATCTGAGGATTAGATTAAAATTCTAAAGTTTAAATTAGAATCGTAAGTCCTATTTCTCAAAATAAATGTTTACTTTTAAACATCAAACAAAATGTATTTGCTGTTTTAATATAAGCACTCCAGCTAAAATACTATTGCAGCAGCCAGCCTTTTTTTCATGGTTTCCTGAGTGCACCCCCAGCGTTTAAAATATAGCCTTCATTTTCATTTGTCATGTACTAACATGTACTGTACATCTCAATGCAGGCAATTACTGAAAATGTCTTTGATGCAGTAAGACAGGTTCTACCTAATTCTCCTCTCCTGACTCTGCAGGGTTCAATAATAAACTCTCGAAGCGAAAACAAAACAAAACAAAAAAAAACGCAAGGTCTGGATGAAACCTTCCTCAAATTTTTGTTCCAGCAGTGACAGCTATAGGCCTCCCCTGCTAGTATCAACTGCTAAATGGTATGAAAGCTATGTAGGAAACTATTAGTGAGGCACATACCAGTTTGGAAATAATCATTAGAGAAGACTGAAAAATGTGCATGATCATCTTCACCCCCGAACATGAAATCCTCAGTTACCTTTTGCAGTAGCTTAATCTCCAGCCCATGCATCTGTTTATTCGTGAATGCCTTTCCACTGTGCAAGGGCTGAAAGTGGGCCTGACGGGCTTAAACCAACGTTAAGAAGTGCTGGTGACAGTCAATGAGTCCCAGATGAACTGAAATTATTAGTGCAGTGAATATAATGGAAAGGAAAGAACCTAGCACTTCCTGTATACTTACTCATTGACCAGGTCAGCGCTTGGCCAGCTTTAATGTGCATATGAATCATTCAGGCATCTTCTTTTTGGGAAGGAGACTTAATTTGCTTTTATTCCCCCTACATTGACATATAATTGACATTTTATATTAGTTTTGGATGTACAATATAATGATTCCATATTTGTATATATTGCAGAATGATCACTACAATAAATTGAGCTAACATCCATCACCATACATAGTTACTTTTTTCTTCTTCTTCTTAGCATGCCTATTCCCATTCAGCAGGTCTGGGGCAGGACCTAAGAGTCTACATTTTTAACAAGTTCTCGTGACTGCTACTGACTGGTCCACAGACCACACTTTGTGTAGCAAGAGCCCAGCTCCTTCGTGTTTAATACTTACAATACATTTGAGAGATAGATATTATGATTACCTTTAAAACAGACATTGAAGGAGAGATTTAAAAATTCGTAAATGAGGAAGCCTGAAATGTGTCTAATAGCAACGTCCCTACTCTTTCCAGTAGTCATTAATAACACTCCATAGGAATAACAGATGTTTTATTTTTTTTAAATTTGTGCCTCAAACATGCCTGCTCACCGGTGACATTTGTCTAAAATTCAGGTCCTCGGGCTCCCCCCCAAACTATTAAATTAGAACTTGCAGATGACATGCCTAGGGAAAGGTATTTTAAACTGGTACCTGGATAATTCTTGTGATCAGGAACGTTTAAGAAACGATGATCAGCTAGGTCATGCTGTAGCTTAGAAAACTTAAATAAGGAGTGGTGATGTGCTCTGTTTAGCTTGAGAGAACAGTGTCTGCTCAGGCAAAGAGTAGCTCAGGACCCCTTACAATGCATTTCAGCTTCACTGAAAAGGGCTGCTGGGAGCAGGGAATGAAACTTGTTGGTTTCATGACATAAGGGATAGGTTTAAACCTGTATCTTATAACAGGGTGCTAAAGTATCTAATTATGTCACTTTTAATTGTAAGGTGAAAGCAACAACAGCCACAAAGTTTTCTTTTTCTCTTTATCAAGGGGATGATCTTTGCCTACCAATCTAATTATAGAGCATCTGTATTCTAGAATTAAAGCTCATCTGAATATATTTTCCATCCCCAAATCCATAATTCAATTTCTTAGTAGGACCTCTCAGTGAGATCAGAATAGGGCTGATTCTTTATCTCTGCTTTGAAAGGGTAACCTTGTGCCAAGGATATTAGCATGAATTTTTCACTATAATTCCGAATGGTAAATAAAGGGCCCAAGACTTTTAAAGTAAACTTTGGGTACTCCTTTAGATTACTGATATTGTTTTCTGGCTTTTAAAAAACACATTTAGTGTACTGAAGTACTATACATTATTATTTTTTCATTTTTTTATTGAGGTATTATATGTGTACATATCTTACCATTACCCCCCCACTCCACACCCATACATGCCCCTCACCCCCCAGAGTTTTGCGTCCATTGTTTATGCTTATATGCATGCATACAAGTCCTTCGTTTGATTTCTTATCTCCCCCACCTCTCCCTAACTTTCCCCCTGTAATTTGAAAAAAGTACTATACATTATTAAAAGGTACTCTAGGATCTTGATACAGTTAAGTTAATGTACTTACGAAATATATAATTTATTAACTAAATACATTCTGTTACTAATAAAACCTAGTAACTTCATAACTTAGAATACCTTGGATTTTCATATATATTTCTATGTTGAAGAAAATATAATTATACATGATAATTTTCAAATGAAATATCACATTTCCTCTTAAAATTAACAAGATAGTTCAAATATGTCAAAAGAAATGTACTGAAATATTACTATGGCATAATTCATTAAGCATAGAATTTGTTGCAAGGTCAACCAATATAAATAGAAATTTGGAGACAGTCCAATCTGAGTTTGAAGCCTAGATCTAGCCAGTTACTAGCTTGTCTGACCCTCCATTCCCTCAACTACAAACTAGGGAGGACATTTCCTTGTTGAGCTATGTATTAGACTAGAGATAGATAAATGGGCAAGCATGTGGTAGATGATTACTGAACGTAATTATAAAACGGGGTATAATGGATTATCTAATGAAAGGACCTCCTTTTAATGATTATCACTTACGGGGTAATCTCAAAGAACGAATTCTCCAGTCACCCATTTAGCGAAGTTCCTATTTTGGAGTACAGTGAAGTCACATGATTATCTACATTTTACTTATTCAAATTTAACTGTGTGTACTTAACAAGAAAGAAAACTAGCCCAGCTGGTGTGGCTCAGTTGGTTGAATTGTCTTCCCATGCACCAAAAGGTCACTGGTTCAATTCCAGATCAGGGCACATGCACATTGGGGGTGAGGAGTGGGGGTGCAGGAGGCTGCCTTTCGATGTTTCTCTCTCACATCTTTCTCTTTCTCCCTCTCCCTTCTTCTCTCTCTCTAAAATCAATTTAAAAAAAAAAAACATTTAAACAAAAGAAAGAAAAATAATGGAAAGAGAAAAAATTCCCCAATTCTAAATTATCTAGTCAACTTAGCTCAATATTCCATTCAACAAGCAAATATTCTGGCCCAAATATAAGATGAGAATATAAATCTTTGTCTCAATTGGCCTCACTTCCCATGGGCCTCTCCAAGTATGAACACTTTGCTGCACAAAGTTTAATTCTTGTATCTTAAGATATATATTTCTGGTACAAAATATTCCTAAGGCACAAGCCAGCAGCTGCACTTTATCTGCTGCTCAACGGAAGAAAGAGTGCTCTGTTTTGAAGTTGGAGGAAAAACTGGCCCTGTTGGAATCATTGAGAAATATTATCTCTCTCTCTCTGAAGTAACAACTTCCTGAGGAATTTTCCAATGCAATTTTTTAAAAATCTTTTGAAATAATTATAGACTTGCAGAAGTTGCAAAAGTAGTTCATAAAATAGTTTGTTTACCCTTTACCCAGTTTCTCTCAGGTTAACAACTTACATAACTATAATTATCCAAAGCAAGAGATAACATTAGTACAAAATTATTAACTAAACTACAAAGCTTATTCCAATGTCACCAGTTTTCTCCCAGTGTCCTTTTTCCCCAGTGTCCCAGGATATGATCCAGGATCCTACCTTCCATTTATTTGTTATATTTTCTTATTGTTCGCCAGTCTGTGGTAGTTCCTTGTCTTCGTCTTTCCATTACTTTGATCTGTGACTCCATGAAGGTAGGGAAACCTATGTCAACATTTTAAAAAATGTCTTAAGTAGGTATTGATTTTGTAATTCTGTGTAAGTCCAAAACCAGGGTATTATCTATGGTGGATTGGATTCCTTATTAATTTGTCATTTTGTCATTACACAAGTAAAGGTAACAGCTACCATGGTAGTTACATTATCTGAGTGAATGTAACTGCCCAAGTGACACCAAAATGAACCAATTGCTCTTGTTCTTGGATAGTTACTGATACTGGGAGCCATGTCAAACATGGTGGGAGAGCTCGTGGGTAGTGCTCCATTTCTAACACCCCCGATGGATTGGAGATTCAGCAATTCTGGCTTCAGGTATCATTACCATTGACTTCTTAATAATTTTTCTGGCTTTTATTTTTCATATGATTCTTATTAATTTAAAAAGATACAGATAATATTCTTACAAAATTTTAGGAGATTAGCTTTGTCCAAGGGAAGGGTGGGATCAGACTCCTGAAGAAGGGCACAAAGACATACAAAGTATACAAGGATGTTCACTGTAGCGACAGATCAGGAATAAGTGTCTATCAGTATGGAATTGGTAAAAGAGTGCATCCATTAAAAGAATGCAGTAGATCTTCTTGCAGGGAAGAGAAATTATGTTCGAGATAAAGTACATGAAAAAACCTGGTGAAGAAGAGACTCTGCATAGTATGACTATCACCATGTCCACCTGTATTATTACAAGAAGAAGGCGGATGAAGTATTCTATCTAATAAAAGAGTAATATGCAAATTGACCATCACTCCAACACACAAGATGGCTGCCCCTATGTGGTCAAAGATGGCTGCCCCCATGTGGACACAAGATGGCCACCACAAGATGGCCAGGAGGGGAAGGTATTTGGGAGGGACCAAGCCCAGTTGGGGGTGATCAAGCCTGCAGGGGAGGACAGTTAGGGGTGACCAGGCTGGCAGAGGAGGGAAGTTGGGGGCAACTGGGCCTTCAGGGAAGGGCAGTTGGGGGGACCCAGGCCTGCAGGGGAGAGCAGTTGCGGGGGACCAGGCCTGCAGGGGAGGGCAGTTGGGAGGGACCAGGCCTGCAGGGGAAGGCAGTTAGGGGCAATCAGGCTGGCAGGGGAGCAATTAGGCATTAATCAGGCTGGCAGGGGAGTGCTTAGGGGGTGATCAGGCTGGCAGGCAGAAGCGGTTAGGGTCAATCAGGAAGGCAGGCAGGCAAGCAGTTGAGAGCCAGCAGTCCTGAATTGTGAGAGGGATGTCCGACTGCCCGTTTAGGCCCGATACCAGTAGGATCGGGCCTAAACGGGCAGTCGGACATCCCTCGAGGGGTCCCAGATTGGAGAGGGTGCAGGCTGGGCTGAGGGACACACACCCTCCCCCGTGCACGAATTTCGTGCACCGGGCCTCTAGTATTAATATATATTGTCAACAGTGGTTATCTCAAGGTTCAGTGGGGAGCAGGATGGATTTTCACTTTATACCTGATACCTTTTTGTCTCACTACAATGTCTTAAATGATGGCTGAAAATTTTTTTTTGTTTTATCAAAGGCACAAGCAGTACTTTCAAGATTAATAAGCACTTTAATAGAGTCTTTGAATCAACTTCAAGAAATAAATCCTATAAATATAAATATTTTCCTTTATAGAGTTTATATTCATTTAAACCAGAAAAATTGAGATTATTAACATTTCTGAGATGATGAGACAATATTAATTCATTTCCTTCAAATAACATCAAAAACAAGTCTATTAAGTTTTATCTGTGTTGTTTATTCAGGCAGTGCATCTCACAGTGGTTTTGTGGTTTGGTAAAGAAATAGGTACAGAAATTTATTTGTGAAACGAAACAAAAACTTTATTTTAAGTTGTGCTTTATAAAAAGGCAAAATGTAGTTTATCTCTGAGCACCAGGATTATGGGTTATTATGATTATTTCCATTGCTTATTTTCTTTCTGTTTTCCAAATTATTTAGAACGATCATAAACTACATTTGCAATCAGAAAGAGATCTTACAATTGTTATATTAAAGTTAGATGTCTATCAATTTAACACCGTATACCTGACCTATGTTACTCTGCTCCTACTTTCTAGATGACATCAAGTACTTCTCTTTTTCTCAGCGACTGAAGTTTGCAGACTTTACAGGCTGGGACCAAATGATTTGTATTGTGATCACCTTAGTTCCCACCTCTCTCTATCCAAAATGATGAGGCGAAGTCCATCCAGTACACCCTAACAAGCGACATTTTAAACGTTATTACTAAACTGACTATGCAGGCTTTTCATCAGAACTGCAGAACCACAAAAGGTCAAAGCACAGAGGAGCTGACTGTTAGAAAAACTCCAGCTTCTTACACCTTCTGTAGCCACAATCACATGGGAAGCAGCACATATTTTTAGGTTATACCAAGAAAGCTTGAAACTGCAGCTCTGGTGAGAGAGGGAGAGGGATTCTTCATGACATTTGAAGCTTTTATGCACAGAGTTTCAGATCCTTGGAAGAAAGTTATTAAATACTGCATGACATGCACATTGTACAACAGCGTGTCATAATTATAGTGTGATTTCAACCATCTGAAGCCTTCCTGTGTTTTCTGGTTTTTGCATCTAAGCCTTGTAAATTATTTCTGACTCATTAGCCTTTCTCCCTACGGGCAACTCACATGCTCCGTAAATATGTGCATATTTTTCTGAAATCTCTTTTCTCGAAAATGCATTCATTTGCTCTTTAGTTTCAGAATGTAGATTCCCACAGTGAAAAGCAGTTAAATAACACTTGCCTCCCTCTCCTATATCCTCCTTTCTCTAAGAAATGTCATTTATAATTAAAAGCACATATCTGAAGACCAATTCTTTTTTACAACTGGGGACCTTAAGCTAAGGAGGGCGTTAGGGAGTGGGGAGCAGGATGGTATAAACACTACTAGGCCAGAGCGCCCCAACTTTGGCCCCACTGACACTTCGGGGTGGTGATTTTTTACGGCGAAGGGCTGTCCTGTGCACTGTAGCATATTCAACAATGTCTCTGGCCTCCACCCACGGGTGCCATAGTGCAGAGCTCCAGTTCCCCGACGTGACCACGAAAAGTTGAAGATGTTGCCAAATATCTCCTAGGGCCGTGGTCGGCAAACCGCGGCTCGCGAGCCACAGGCGGCTCTTTGGCCCCTTGAGTGTGGCTCTTCCACAAAATACCACGGCCTGGGCGAGTCTATTTTGAAGAAGTGGCGTTAGAAGAAGTTTAAGTTTAAAAAGTTGGCTCTCAAAAGAGATTTCAATCGTTGTCCTGTTGATATTTGGCTCTGTGGACTAATGAGTTTGCCGACCTGCAGGCAACCCATTAGTCAACAGAGCCAAATATCAGCAGGACAACGATTGAAATCTCTTTTGAGAGCCGAAAACCGACTTCTGCGCATGGGCCACGAAGTTTCAATCGCACTGTACGTGCGCGCCCACACGTGGTATTTTGTGGAAGAGCCACACTCGAGGGGCCAAAGAGCCGCATGTGGCTCATGAGCCGCGGTTTGCCGACCCCTGGGCTAGGGAACAAAATGGACCCCGACTGAGAGCCACTGCACTAGGCCAAAGATCTTACAAAACCAAGCTCTCTGTGTTTTTGCCAATCCAAATTGTCCCTTTGACCCCAGGGTCAACCTCTGACTACCTAGCCACCCGCCAACATGAAATACAGACACTCATAAATACCCTCACTCTCTTCACGTTGAAGCCTTAACACTGTCTACAGTCCGTCCGCTGAACCCTATGCGGCCAATTCAGGACGTAGGAGAGAAGCAGGTACCTTCCCGCCCTGCACTGACATGAGTGTTCATGCTTGTCACTTTTAATGTTGTATCCTGACGTCTGAAGCTCTAAAATACACCCCCCATCGTTTCTTTGTCCACCAGCTACACTCTAAAACCCCATGCTCCCCCCATGAATATTGTTTCAAGCATACTTTCATTTATTCTGCCTTGCATTTGATTTTGCACTTAAGTATACAATTATGTTCCAGCCTTAAAATATTTATTTCCTGAAATTATCTGTTTAGAGCCTATTCATTAAACTGGAGGGAAGGTGATAGCACTTGAAAAATAAACAAACCAAAAAGTCCCTTAAGTCACAACAAAACAACACATATTAGCTCCTGTGAGTCTTTTATGCTTCTTAATATATTTGAGGAATGTTTACTCTCCCTATTCCAGGTTATCTGGTGTTCGAAGCACCAACAAAAATGGGCAGAGGGAATGATTTCCTTCAAGGGAGAAACATTATTGATGAATTCTCTTCCACGGAAAACTGAAAAGTGGGTCTACCATTACTAGAGTCACCCATAACCTTGAGTGAAGCAGCTTAGTGTCTGCTGGCCTATTTTATCTTTGGTAAAATGAGAATGATACCTACCCTCTGTGGCACATTGAATGAAATAACTGTCTTGAGCTCTGAGCCTGGTGCCTGACATGCAGCTGTTTTAGAAGTGTCATTTTTCTATGCCACTTCTCTTTGTTCCCAGCACTGGCTAACTAATTTGTGAGGTCCAGTGCAAAATGGAAACGTGGGCTTCCTTTTGCAAATATTAACCATTTCAAGATGACAATCGAGGAACATTAAACCAAGTGTGGGACCTGTCTCAGCATGGGGCTCCGAGTTTCTGCTTAGGTTGCACACTCACAAAGCCAGCCCTGCTCCCTCCCCTCGGGTTTTCAAGGTTCTACTTGCCTATTATTCTACTAAGTGAGAAGCCGCTCTTCAGTTTGACACTTGACAGGAAAATAAATGAAACTAACGAAAGAGGGCTTTATTATGTGTGTTGTTTTTTTCATGCCGACTCACTTTTTCTGAAGTTGTTGAGCGTCGGAAGCTTAGGGCTCTTACAAAGGAGCCGTTTTCATTTGCCATGGTATCCCATGTGTTATGGTTTGGGTCATTCCTGACATGGAGGAATTAAGAAAAAACCCACTCTGTTTTCTACAAGTAATTGGACCCTTGAAAACAGCCCAAGGAGCACTTAGTGGCCAAGGGGCACTTAACTCAAAAGCTCTTTACCTAGACTTACCAAACAGCATTCACAAAGAAGTCAGCAGGGTTTTACATCCGTCCCTTAGATCCTGCAATGGAGGCTTTTAGGGAACTGGTCCAGATGTCTAAGAGGAAGACTTGGTCTCCAAACCACTGAGTCTGGGCTCTGCCTGTTATTTCTTATCCTTTATGGATTCATCAATATGTCCTTTAAAGATGTTCTCAAGGTTCTCACATCCTATTTGTAAGAGCAGATCCTGTGAAAAGAACAACATAAGTGTTTGAATATATGGATAGATGTACACACACACACACACACACACACACACACACACAGATTTCTAAATTTCCTCTGTTGAAAGAAACACACACATACACAGGCACACAAGACATCTTAACAGAAGGCAGGCGTGTGATATACATTGGAATATTAAGGTATATGTTAGTTTTCATTTAGTCATTCATTTATTCTCAGGACTTTATTTGTAACTAGAGGCCCGGTGCACAAATTCGTGCACAGGTGGGGTCTGGCTGGCCTGCCCTGATTGGGGCTGATCAGGCGGGCTGGCCAGGGGGAGGGGCTGCAGGCAGTTGGTGGGCCGGCCCCACCCCCGATCTGAGTGTGGGGGGCTGATTGGGGGCAGGACCAGCTGGGAGAAGGGGCTCCCTGGTCAGACTCCCAGTGGAGGGGACAATTTGCATATCACCCTTTTATTAGGTGGGATAATTTGGAAAATCTCACCCAAGGATATGTTTAATGATTTTAGAGAGAGGAAGAGAGAGAGAGAGAAATGGGAGAGAATCATGATTGGTTGCCTCCCCTCGGAGGATGGAACCCGAGATCTAGGCATGTGCCTTGACCAGGAATGGAACCTGAACCCTCTTGGTGCAGGGGAAGATGCTCCAACCAAGTGAGCCGCCGGCCAAGGCAGGACTTTTATTATTTTACAGTGGATAAACTGAGGCTCAGAGTAGTTTACATAACCTGCACAGAGTCACACAAGTTGATGGTCTGGATTAGAGATTTTATCTGACTCATGTATTAAAATTCTACTCAGTTTAGATTTTTAAAAATTCAGGGGTCCAATTTGGTACGATCTCTTTGAATCAAACAACAAACAAAATGCAATAAACTTTAACATACTTGCTAATCATATTCGTTTATATGGCCGCCTTGCTCTTGCCATAATTTTCACCCATTCCCCCACCCCCATCCCCATAAATCGTTCAGTGTCTACATGGTAGTGATTTTCCTAACAATTGATCGGCAGAACTGGCTGGCCTCCGGGTAAAGATGAAGAGTACTAACATCGCTGACCTAAAAAAAAAAAGAGCAGTTTGGGATGGCAACCCCTCCCTTCCGGCCTCGACCGGGCGGTAGGAAACCTCCGCACGTGGATCCCCGCGATTCCCAGCCCGCGCGTCCATCCGGGCAACTGGCCAGTCGGCCCAGACCGCGCAGGCGCGAGGGCTGCGGCGGCTGGGGGCGGGCCCCCGGTTTCCCTAGAGACCGGGCGGAAGCGGCCGGAAGCTGCGCTACGGTTGGCCGCCGCGGGGGGGAGGAGCTGGGGGCGGAGCCCGAGGAGGAAGGCGCCCGCGACGAGGAAGAGGACGCAGCTCGGGCCATGGAACGCGCGGAGGCGGGGGTGTCGGTGGGCTCGCCGGGTGCGCCCGGGCCCGAGGAGCAGGGCGGGGCGGGCGGACGCCCGGGGCGGCGGCGGCGGCCGTTGGGGTGTGACCGTCCCCGCCCCGCGTGGCTCCTGGCGCGGCCACGAGGGCGGCTGTCTGCTGCCTGGTGTGTTGTGGCTGAGACCCGAGAGGGGTGGCTTCACCTCGTAGACGTTGAGGGTGCCCCTCCGAGACCCCCTGAGAGCCGAGGAGCCTCCCGGGAGGGGGAACCCTGTCCCGCAGGCGTCAGGGCTGGGGTCCCGGGAGGAGCGGCTGGGCTCGGAACCCAGCACGAGGCCCGTGCGCGGTGATCGCTCCCTGGTGACCCGCGTCCAGCCTCCCATCTGCCTTGCATCGCCGCACCCCGGGCTCTCCTTTTCTGCCCCCCTTTAAAAAAAAAAACAACTTTAAATGTTTGGAATAGTTTTAGATTTGCGGAAGTTGGAGAAATAGTTTTACCTAATGTTACTATCTTACCTCACCATGGTACATTTGTCAAAACTAAGAAATTAATATCGGCATAACACTATTCACCGAAGTACAAGCTTTATTTACATTTTACCAGGTTTTTTTCCCCACTCTATTTTTTTTTTTTCTGTCCCAGGATCCAAACCAGGTATCACATTGCCTTTCACGTGCCTTATTTTTCAGCTGATGTTAACAGTCACCTCCCCGTCCCCCCTGACATGAGCTATTTTTTTTTAAATCCAAGAAATATTTACGCATTCTTTCAATTTAGCAAGCGTCTATTGGAGGTCTATTATATGCCAGCCACTGGTGATTCAGCACTGAATCACAATCTTTCTCTTATGGGAGCTAAATATAGCCCACTGGAACGCATACATTGTCTTCTGCAGTTTTGTATTTCGGATTTTTAAAAAATATATTTTATTGATTTTTTACAGAGAGGAAGGGAGAGGATAGAAAGTTAGAAACATCATGAGAGAGAAACATCAATCAGCTGCCTCCTGCACAACCCCTCACTGGGTATGTGCCTGCAACCGGAATTGAACCTGGGACCCTTCAGTCCGCAGGCGGAAGCTCCATCCACTGAGCCAAACCAGTTAGGGCTGATTTTTTTTTTTTTTTAATGTAAGGACATGCCACATAGAATAATTTTTAAGTTGGTTGAAATCAGTGTTTAAACTTTTCTGCCCCTTCCAATTTACCCTAAATTTTACTATCAACTCCCAAGTGAGAGGATTACCTCTTGCATCTTCCATTATTAATCAAGTTTTTACTCCCCCGCCCCTCAAAATTATTACTTCTTGAGAAAAATAAAGTGCACAAAGAAGTGCTAAGTAAACAGGGCTGGAGACCTTACTGTAGATGGAGTTGCTCTCATGTCTTTGTAATTTTTAGATGTTTTGACAGATGTAATAAATCCCGGAAAGGACTTTTAAAATCACTCTGCATTCTTTTTTCCTCAGTCACCATGTTGTAAGGAACTGCCAGTTGCTCAGAGATGATAAGCAGCCTGAATATATGTGTGTGTTTCTTTGCATTTGTTTGATCAGTTCATGATCGGGTGGTGCCAGCAGGAAGTCCTTCATCCAGGGTGATAGTACATGTGGACCTGGATTGCTTTTATGCACAAGTAGAAATGATCTCAAATCCGGATCTAAAGGGCAAACCTTTAGGTAATTATGAATGTCGAGAATGTTTCTCATTGTGTAAGAGGATTAGCACTCATTTATTATGTTTATTGTATTCTGATTTATTAACCACATTAGAAAGATTTTGGAAGCAGTTCTTAAGGTGCTTTATGGACAGAATCTCTGCTTCACTACCAGCTGTAAACTTTATAAGCCTCATTTAATAAATAGTGAATTTGACACAATCCTCTTACTTTCTTTTCTATGTACTTGTGTTTATCATATTTTAGGTGAACATTATTTTTATGGTGGTAAACACGTAGTCAATTTGTGTGAAAGAGAAAGCAGATTTTTAGCCATCTTAAGCCACTAAGATTGAATAAACTAGAATTTCTATAGGTGCTGTAGATCATGGTTTAATCATTTCGATAAGGAGGGGGCTCAGAATGCCCCCTCACTGTCGAATCTTTTCTGTAGGTGGCTAGGAAGAATAGTTCAAAAATTAGAACATTTATTGGGGGAGATCCCTGATAATTGCTGTAGGTTGACACGTGTTAACAGAACTTTGCTTTATATTCATTGGACAGTTACTCAGAAGATAAGTGAGTTTTTCTAGCAGCACCAGTAATTGTACTGTTATTTTTCATCTGCTTTATTTTTTGGTAAATCATGGGCTAGAGTTGTATAGAGTTAATTCAGTATAAATTATTCTGGTTTTGTATTGCCTGAAAAAAAATTCCGTAATGATTTTTTTTTTTTTCGTAATGATTTTTTTTGTATTTTTTGCTGAAGACTCCATAGAATATATTGATGTGTGGTAAATTTCTGTTAAATTTTACTTATAGAACTTTGATGAATAGACGCTGTATTTTTAAACCAAGATACGTCATTTTATTTTAAATACTAGAGGCCCGGTGCACGAAATTCGTGCACGGAGGGGGTTTGTCCCTCAGCCCAGCCTGTACCCTCTCCAATATGGGACCCCCCCAAGGGATGTCCGACTGCCCGTTTAGGCCCGATCTCTGTGGGCAGTCAGATCCCTAAATGGGCAGTCGGACATTCCTCTCACAATCCAGGACTGCTGGCTCCCAACTGCTTGCCTGCCTCCCTTCCTGATTGCCCCTAACCGCTTCTGCCTGCCAGCCTGATCACCCCCTAACCACTCTGCTGCCAGCCTGTTTGCCCCCAACTTCCCTCCTCTGCCGGCCTGGTCACCCCTAACTGCCCTCTCCTGCAGGGTTGATCACCTCCAACTGCCATCCCTTGCAGGCTTGGTCCCTCTCAACTGCCCTCCCTTGCAGGCCGGGTGCCTCCCAACTGCCCTCTCCTGCTGGCCATCTTGTGGTGGCCATCTTGTGTCCACATGGGGGCAGCTATATTGTGTGTTGCAGCGATGATCAATCTGCATATTACTCTTTTATTAGATAGGATAGAGGCCTGGTACAGGGGTGGGGGCCAGCTGGTTCGCCCTGAAGGGCGTCCCGGATCAGGTGGGGGTTCCCTTGGGGTGTGGGGCGGCCTGAGTGAGGGGCCTGTGGTGGTTTGCAGGCCGGCCACGCCCCCTGGCAACCCAAGCAGAGGCCCTGGTATCTGGAATTTATTTACCTTCTACAATTGAAACTTTGTAGCCTGGAGCGGAGCCAAGCCTGGGGCTCCCTCCACGACCGGCAGCCATTTGTGTTGGGATTATAATTGAAACTTTGTTGCCTTAAGCGGGTGGGCCTGGCCAGGGTGTGCGAAAAGTTTTGCTTCCCCTGTTGCCAGCGGCAACCCTGGCCTGCTCTCTCAAGCTCCATTCTGCTGCCATTTGTTTGAATTTGCTTACTTTCTATAATTGAAACTTTGTAGCTTGAGTGGAGGCTTAGGCCTGTCAAGGGCAGGTGGAAAGCTTGGCTTCCTCTGTTACCTAGGAAACCTTGCTCTCTGTGGCTGTAGCCATCTTAGTTTGGGTTAATTTGCATACTCGCTCTGATTGGATGGTGGGTGTGGCTTGTGGGTGTGTCAGAGGTATGGTCAATTTGCATATTTGTCTATTATTCGATAGGATACACTGAGTGGCCAGATTATTATGATCTCTGAACACATAATAATCTGGCCATTCAGTGTGTATGTGTGTGTACATATACATATACATATACATATACATATACATATACATATACATATATTAGAGGCCTGGTGCATGAATTCGTGCATGGGTGGGGTCCGACCAGCCTGGCCAGGGGGAGTGGACATGGGCGGTTGGCCGGCCTGCCTGCTGGTCGAACTCCTGGTCAAGGGGACAATTTGCATATTAGCCTTTTATTATATTGGATATACTCTGGCCAGATTATTATGCATTCAGAGATCATAATAATCTGGCCACTCAGTGTATTTTTATTGATTTCAGAGAGGAAGTGAGAGGGAGAGAGAGAATGAAATATCGATGAGAGAGAAACATCGATTGGCTGCCTCTTGCACACCCCCATTGGGCGTGTGCCCTAATCAGGAACTGAACTTCGACCTGGTTCATAGATTGCCGCTTAATCACTGAGCCTCACCGGCTGGGCTAGAGCTTTTTATTTTTATAAAAACAGATTGCCTTACAACTTACAATTATAAGATGGAATTAGTAAATTATATTTTAAGATGTTTCTTTAATTCTGCTCTGTTTTCTCATAAATATTTATTTTTATAGGTGTTCAGCAGAAATATTTGGTGGTTACCTGCAACTATGAAGCTAGGGAACTTGGAGTAAAGAAACTTATGAATGTAAGAGATGCAAAAGAAAAGTGTCCACAGCTGGTGTTAGTTAATGGAGAAGACTTGACGCGTTACAGAGAGATATCGTATAAGGTTACAGGTACAGATTATAGGCAATGTTATTTTACCATTAATTTTTACATAGGAGGCCTGTTCATTACATGAATATTTTAATAAGTGTAAATTGCCATAAGTCAGTTCCTTTTTGCTAATAACTTTATTTTAGGTCTTGCCCACTTTTTGAAATATTTATGAGGATGACTATATAAATAACTTTGGCAAAAAATGTAAAGTTAAAAGAAGTTTGAAGTCTCATGAATGGTGTCATGTAAATATAAGAACAAATGTAAAACAGTATTTAATAGTGAAGAAATGGGAATATATACTAAAGAAAGCCAAATATTTTAATTTTTAAGAAAATATATTTTTATTGATTTCAGAGAGGGAGAAATAGAAACATCAATAATGAGAATCATTGATTGGCTGCCTCCTGTACACCCCCTACTCGGGATCAAGCTGCAACCCAGGCATGTGCCCTGACCAGGAATTGAACCATGACCTCCTGATTTATAGGTCAACGCACAATCACTGAGCCACTGCAGCTGGGACCAAATATTTTAATTTTTAATTTAAATTAATTATGAGAGATATGCTATAGGCTAATGCATTAATGTTAGTTGGGAGAGGCTTTTGTAATGTTTAACATAATTAAAAACTAGCTTTATATTTATTTGTATTTTTGCTCCTGTTTTTGTTTGTTCATTTAGTATTTGTAGCAGTTTTCAGATGAAAGGGTTAAATATAACTAAAAGTGCTAACAAACTAACAAGCAAAAAGGCTCAAAAAAATGACAAAAATATTAATGGACACCTGACATAAAGGGCAAATACATGTCCAGTAATTACCTAGAAAAAAGGAATGCTCAGATTCATTATTGGCTATGGAAATTTGAATTAGTAAATTAAGATTTTATATCCATCATACTTGCAAAAAAAAGAAAGAATGTGAGAAAAAGTAGAAACAGCCTTTATGAAAAAGCAATTTAGAAATTAAAGTTAAAGTTACATATTATATTCTTTAGCCCAGTGATATAATCAACAATATATTTTTTTTTAAAAGAAAAAGGATGCATAGGTGCCGTATGTATATGTACCTTGTTGAGGGAGCAAAAGTTAAGATGCAAAAAGTATATCACATTTATCCATGTGTATAAAACAACTAGAGGCCTGGTGCACAAATTCGTGCACCAGTGGGGTCCCTGGCCTGGCCTGCAGGATTAGGCCAAAACTGGCTCTTCAAACTGAGGGGTCCCAGATTGAAAGAGGGTGCAGGCCAGGTTGAGGGACCCCACCAGTGCATGATCAGGGCTGGGGAGGGATGCAGGAGGTTGGCCAGCCAGGGTGGGACTGCGGGAGGGCTCCAGGGCATGTCCGGCCCATCTTGCTCAGTCCGGATCAACCGGACCTTAGCAGCAAGCTAACCTACTGGTCGGAGTGTCTGCCCCCTGTTGGTCAGTGCACGTCATAGCAAGCAGTTGAGCGACCTTAGCATATCATTAGCATATTATGCTTTGATTGGTTGAATGGCCAACGGGTCGACTGGACACTAAAAAAATAAAATAAAAGCATATTAGGCTTTATTATGTAGGATAGCACAAACCCCTCCCCCACATATGTGTGTACAAGTATATATGAACAGGAAGATAAATATGAGAGGGTATATACTAAGTTTTAACTTTTTAAAAAATATACTAGAGGCCCGTTGCACAAAGATTCATGCAATAGGCCTTCTTTCCCCTGGCTGCCGGCATCGGTTTTCCTCCGGCATCTGGGACCCAGGCCTTGAGGCTAGGCTTCTCCACTCCGGCCGCAGTGAGGCTTGGCTTCTCCGCTACTGCTGCAGCAGAGAAGCCAAGCCTCTTCAGTCTTCAGTCTTCACTCTTCACTCTTCGCTCGGGCTGGAGCCTTCAGTCTTCACTCTGCACCTATGTATGTAAATTAACCCACCATCTTTGTTTGGTTAATTTGCGTACTCACTCCTGCTTGGCTGGTGGGTGTCACGGATGTACAGTCAATTTGCATCTTTCTATTTTATTAGTGTAGATATATTTTTATTAATTTCAGAGAGGAAGAGAGGAAGAGAAAGAGAGAAACATCCATGATGGGAGAGAATCATTGATCAGCTGCCTCCTGCACACCCTCCTACTGGGGATTGAGCCCACAACCCAGGCATGTGCCCTTGACTGAAATTGAACCTGGGACCTTTCAATCAGCAGGACAATGCTCTATCCACTGAGCTAAACCAGCTAGGGTTAAGTTTTTAATTTTAGTTACCTTCTGGAGTGGGAGAGGCAGTGCTGAAATGGGAGGAAGGGGAGAGGAAGGACAGCCATGCAGAAAAGACAAGACTATATTCCTCAAATAGCACTTGTGCATCTATACAGAATTGTGTGTCTGAATATTACGAAGTTGATTTTTAGTATATACAGAAGAAATTGTAAGATACAGAAAGTTGTGTATCTTGCCTTTGTTCTTAGTGATCTTTCATGCCATTCATGTAGCTCCTCCTCATTCTTTTTAACGACTGCAGTATTCCATTGAATTTTGTTTATACTTACTTAACCAGTCCTCTAGTGATATGAAGACAGTATGTCCCACTTTATGCCTAATGTCTCTGCATAATTATTAATAGCAGCTCTTTGTATTAAAAAATGTCTTGTTCTTGCCCTAGCCAGTTTGGCTCAGTGGATAGAGCATCGGCCTGTGGAATGAAGGGTCCTGGGTTCAAATCCAGCCAAGGGCACATGCCCAGGTTGCAGGCTCAATATCCAATAGGGGGCGTGCAGGAGGCAGCCATTTAATGATTCTCTCTCATCATTGATGTTTCTATCTCTCTCCCTCTCCCTTGCTCTCTGAAATCAATAAAAATATATATTTTTTTAAATTTTTGTTCTAAATGATGAATTTTATGGTTTTCCTAACAGTGATGGATTATTAGACTGTTACCAACTCTTTGCTCTTACTAATATATGCTTCAGTAGACATTTTCATATGGAAATTTTAGCATACTTTTATGGGGATATCTATAAGAGTTTAATTGCCAGATCAGAGGTAATTTGCATTTAAAATTTTGAATACTGCTATATGTTGCACATGATTTTGTCCCAGCATATTGTTAGTAGGTATGAGAGTGTTAGATATTCTCAAATTGTAAAGATTTGCCTCAGAGATGAAAAAAATAATAAATGTTTTCTGCTATCCAGCTGGTATCAGTAGATAATTCAGAGAGAAATGAAGTTTCTTCTCAATGATTTCTAAATTGTTATTAGTCTTAATCCTAAAAATGAGAATAGATCATCCTTTTGAATTTATATTAAATCCTGGTTCAGTTCAGTTTAGTAAACATTTGACTTAAGGACTAGGTTTTTTCTAGATGCTAGACATTCAAATACATGTAAATCATGGTCCATCTCTGTCCTTAAGGAATAAATTGGGGAATGGCTAATTAAAATATTGAATTGCGGTGTATTTGGAAAATCAAGTGAGTTTTCTTTTGGGCTCAGTAATAATTGGAAATTATAATTTTTTGTTTTGTCTTTAGAAACACCTGTGGAAAATATAGCTAGAATATATTATTGCTTTTGCTTTTCTAAGCAGACCATAATTCATTCTTTGACCCACTGGTTCAAGATCATATTAACTATAACCATTGATATTTAATGTAGAATATAGTAACTATAAGTATAGGAGATTGCGCTAAATCTGCTATGAGTATCTGCCCAGGGAATATCATTTTTGGACTTACTTTGTTAGAAATATATAGTCTTTATTAAAAATGTGACACAGAAAAAAAATCCCAGTTAACTGAGGGTTTTATTAAATATATTGTGGAACTGTGAATATGTGAAACTTTTAACAACATACTTGAGGTAAGCATAAAATAGTTAAATTTATTATAGTTATAACTTGTTACATCTGTGTTCCAATATTATTTAAATTTAGAGTTGTTGGAAGAATTTAGTCCAGTTGTTGAGAGACTTGGATTTGATGAAAATTTTGTGGATCTAACAGAAATGGTTGAGAAGAGACTACAGCAGCTTCCAAGTGATGACCTTTCAGCGCTGACTGTGTCAGGTCATGTATACAATAATCAGTGTAAGTGGTTTCTTATTTATTCTATTTATTATTTTGTTTTTTATATTTTTATTGTTGATACTATTATAGATGTCCCCATTCTCCCCCCCCCTTTGTCTACCTGCATCCACCCCTTTGCCCTCCCCCCCCCCCCCCACATCCCTCTGGCCATCACCTTATTGTTGTCTGTGTCTGCGGGTTATGCCTATATCTTCTTTGGCTTAATGTTCTGTGAGTTAAGTTAATTGACTTTCTGAAAATGTTATGGCTTTTGTTGCGGCCATATTTCAGTAATCTAAGATGGCTAAAATTAGGTGTTGCTCATGTAGCTCAGTGCTCTGTGCACTTTTCATTTCTCTGACATGGTCCACGCATTACCATTTTTTAAGTTTCATACCTCTTAAGTTACAGGAGTTGGCTTGATAATATACTTTTTAGAATAACTTTTTATTCTCTTAAAGCAGTGGTCGGCAAACTCATTAGTCAACAGAGCCAAATATCAACAGTACAACGATTGAAATTTCTTTTGAGAGCCAAATTTTTTAAACTTAAACTTCTTCTAACGCCACTTCTTCAAAATAGACTCGCCCAGGCCGTGGTATTTTGTGGAAGAGCCACACTCAAGGGGCCAAAGAGCCGCATGTGGCTCGCGAGCCGCAGTTCGCCGACCACTGCCTTAAAGCGATCTTTAAGCAAGATTTTGAGGTAGACCAAAATACATTTGATTTTGTCTCCTCTTGCTTCCAGTCCCCCAAGGCACCAAAACCCTCATGCTGTCCCCTGAGCTAACCCTTGTGGAAGCTCGTCCAGGCCTACCTGCCATCTTTTGCAAGCTCCTACTTCATTAGTTCAGATAACCTTTGCCAACTCTTAGCATGAAAGCAGGATGGTTCATTTCCTTCTCAGATTAAAGTATAAATGGCTGATGGTATTTCCAGGGACATTTGCATTTGAAAATCAGCTGCAGTATCTCTAGTGACTATTTAATTAGACTTTGAAACATATGCAACTCTGCTGGTGACTTCCACATTATACCACATGGAAGACAGCTACTCTGCTTTGTGTAAGACTTGCCCTGACCATCTTGCTCCTAGGTTTCAGCATGTGCTTCCTCATCCTTGATTTTTGAGAGCTGGTGATCAATCTCCGATCTAGTTCTCCACCTCCCTGATATTAAAGAAAAGGGGGAGAGCTACAGTTCTCTTCTGGAAGAAGACATGAAGCTTTTCCATCTTTTGTACCTATGGTCTCTTGTCACTTACAAAGACTAAGTAGCAAGAACGTTCCAAGTAGGTTTCTATGTAATTCTTAAAGCAAACTCAGACTTTATTGCTTGGAACATAATACAGAGAACTAGGTTTTATAACCTAAAAAGAAAATGTCTAATTCTTCATGAATTCTTCCTATTTCCCACAAGTTTTTATTAAAAATTTTTTAAACCCACAGAAAAATTGACAGAATATAATACCATGAGTACACTCATTATACTCTTCTTGTCCATACAACTATTGTTACCATTTTTCATATTTGCTTTATCTTGCTCTTTATTGATTGGTTGACTGATTGACAAGCCATTTGAAAGTAAATTGCAATATAACACTTCATTTGTAAGTACACCTGAGGATAAGGATTGTCTCATATAATTGTAAGACCATTTTCACACCTAAGAAAATTGGTTTCTAGATAATTTCCCTGCACTTTTCATAAGAGATCTCTTAAATATGGACAGATTTAAAATTGTTTTTCATACAGCCAGTACATAAAGTTTAGATTCAGTTCTTTAAAACTGTAATGTTAACTGTCTTATTAATGTAATACTTCTATGCTTACTTCTAGATAAACAGGAATATAAAGTTTTACTGCTGTCAGTAGGAATTTTTCATGAGGAGATGAGTTTTCATAATCTGTTCATCATTAAGCACGTCTGTGCATTCTCTATCACAGGCCCTTCGAGTTCACTCCCTGTAGTTATTTACTTACTTAACAGAATTCCAGTGAAGAACAGAGCAGATTAGTTAAGTGGGTGGCAGTATGGTGGTGGTGGAATATTGAATTTAGGTTAAATAAACCTTCATTTGTAAATAAAATTCATTTGTAAAAAAGGAAATTAAATTGTTTTGTGGTTCTTTTAATGACATTGGCTGTTTTTATAGCTATAAACCTGCATGACGTCTTGCACATCAGACTACTTGTTGGATCTCAGATTGCGGCAGAGATGCGGGAAGCCATGTACAATCAGCTGGGTCTCACTGGCTGTGCTGGAGTGGCTTCCAATAAATTACTGGCAAAACTGGTTTCTGGCATCTTTAAACCAAATCAACAAACAGTCTTACTACCTGAAAGTTCTCAAGATCTCATTCATAGTCTGAAACACATAAAGGAAATGCCTGGTAAGACAAATATATTTGAAAAGTATATATTTTATTGTATTTTTTTGAAAAATTATAGATATATGTAGTTAATTCTTAGAGCCTATATACTTGGTTCTTGAAGAAAACCAAACAAGCTAACGTTCTTTGGAGGGAATCTGTATTAGGAAATATATAAAAGTACTTTTCTAGTTTCACCTACTTTTGTATAGTTTGAATATGATTATGAAAGCTATAACTGGAAGTGTATAGTCCTTTATTTCCAATCCCTGGTTCATAATCTTATACTGTACATTGCATCTAAAGATTATTAACTCTATTTGAGGATTATCAATATATGTAAAAGGCTAAGTGTCCATCCATCCGACCGGAAACTATGACACGCACTGACCACCAGGGGGCAGACACTCAATGCAGGAGCTGCCATGACACACACTGGCCATTTAAAAATACATGGCACCATGAACCTGGCGCCGACAAACTAACACTCAGCTTCCCCCATGTGAGACACAGGCCCCACCACCACCCCAGAGCGATACCCCACCAAATCACAACCAAGGCTGCCAAGACCCATGGCACAAAATGCAGCCCACAGCCCAGACCAGAAACAGTCTCTGTGGGCGCCGGGTAATGATGTCACATAGCAACGCCCGGCTTCCTCTCCCTAGCAACTAGCCTCCTTTGGAGTTTTTTCAGCCCAGGAACCTGACTTGCTTTATAGCCGGGTACAAACATTTAACCAAATGTTTGTGAAGCATTTTCACGTGCCTCATCTCATTTGATTCTCACAGAAGTCCTGGAGTAGGTAGATAGGAGACTCGGTAGAATCCTATTTTCTTTTCATTAGCCAGAAAATGGAGATTTAGAAAGTTTAGAAACTTGACCCGACTGAAAAGAAACAAGAAATGGTGGAACTTAAAAATGACTTCAGGTTTTCTCACTATGCAGAATATAGTCAAACACTGCTGCAGTTAAATATTTCACCCTTTGTTCTCCCTGCATGATCTACAATAATAACCTGCTTTGTGTTGGTATTTACTGCTGTGTTGCTGACAACTACCTGAAAGAGAAGTTGGGGTGCTTCACTGGGCTGGAAAAAGTTTAGCTAAATCGGAAAGCAGGTCTAATTAAGCAAACTTATTCTATATATATATAAAAGGCTAAGTTGACTCACGCATGTGTGATACATATAAAGCTCTCTCTGGCGCCATTCACTCACATGTGTTTTGATCTGTCATTGTCGATCGTGAATTTGGTTGACACTCCTATTATAGAGAAAGGGCAAATAGTGATATTAAAATATTCTAATTAATTTTCCTTTCAATGTGCACAAATCCATGCACCGGGTCACTAGTATCTATAATAATAAAAAGGTAATATGCTAATTAGACCAGACAGCCAAACGTCCTTCCGGCCGTCATTCTGGATGTCCTCCGGAAAAAGCCGCCGCAGCGGAGGCCGAGGCAGAGGTGATTAGGGGCGATCAGGCAGGCAGGCGAGCAGTTAGGGGCAATCAGGCAGGCAGGTAAGCAGTTAGGGGCATCAGGCAGGCAGGCAGAATGGTTAGGGGCGATCAGGCAGGCAGGAAGGTGAGCAGTTAGGAGCCAGCAGTCCCAGATTGTGAGAGGGATGTCTGACTGCTGGTTTAGGCCCGATCCCGCAGGGAGCCTAAACCGGCAGTCAGACATCCCCCAAGGGGTCCCGGATTGCAAGAAGGTGCAGGCCAGGCTGAGGGACACACCCCCCACCACCACCATGCATGAATTTCGTGCACCGGGCCTCTAGTATAAAATATTAGGTTACAAGAGACCTTCCAAAGATTTAGGCGAAGTTTTTATTTTAACCCTTTGCACTCGCTTGCTTTTTTCTCGATTCCTTTATTCTACTCAGGATTTAATTTTTTAAATACCCCAGATTTTACAAAGCGCGGCAGTAGAATAAAAAACTGGAGTTTCTTTTCATACAAACTTATTTATTTGGATTTTTTTTATATTTCAAATTATTGATACATTCAAAGAGTAATTTTAATCTCGATGCTAACCGTGTCGAGTCACACTCAACATCCGAGTGCAAAAGGTTAAAGATGAGGAAATTGATTTTTTGAAAGGTTTGGTGATCTATTCAGATTGTGGGGCAACTTTGTAACCTTGAAGATTAAATATTTAGGTTTTTATAGACCATCAATAATTGGTATGTTAAATTTTGTTTCTATGGCATTGCTGGGGACAAAGATGTTATAATAGAATTCTATGAAAGCGAATTTCTAAGACAACTGAAACTTAATCCTTATATTTCTTCACATTTTTAACCCGTGTTTATGTGATTCCAAAATGTGTTACTCACTGCCTTGCCATAAGTTTTACAACTGTTAACTTTTTTGATGAATCTGAATCTGTGTTTTGAAGAACAATTACTATGTCAGGTTGTACTACATTGAGGATTGCATACTGATATTCAACACTATTACTTGGCTTTACTCTTTGAATTCTTGTGGTTTTTTTTAAACAGGCATTCTCTTTCCTTCCTTATTGCCAACTTGCCAGTCCTCTTTTATTTCAGCTTTGAAAATATCTGTCACTCCACTATAATAATATCCTCTACACACCATTGCTTTTGATTTACTTCTTTACTGTTCAAGGAAACCAGATAACTGAAAATTAATTTTTTAAATGAGAGGAGTAAAGGGGCACTAAACTGCCTGAACATTTTTCCTGTGATAAAATATGACTGCGTTTTCCTGCAAAAAACTGTATGATAGGAGTTTTGCCAATGTGAATTTTTTATTTGTTTTCTGGCTCTTAATTATATGCGGATGATAAATATTGCCAGATATGACTTGTAGATAAATATTTGGTATGTGTATAGAAATCAGTTAGATTAATTAATAAGCACATGCTAATTAATTTTAATTGCTCTGATGACAGTTTTTCTTTATATGAAAAATCACCATGATCCTTGAAAACTTTCACAGTGGTATATAACAGGTGGTAAAAATCTCATTTTATCAAGACTGAATTTATTGGTTCTCTCTATATTCATTATATTGTATTAAACATATTAGGGCTGTTAGGTTTTCAAAGTGGTTCATATAACTCAAAGGCCCTGAGCAGAAGAAGAACAATCTTAATTTTTAATGAACTTTGATCTTAGCAAAATATTCATTATGGAATTTAAAGACATGGTTGATACAGGAATGACAGTATTTTAATTAGCTTTATTTTAAGGAGAAAGCTATTGTAACACACTATGCATTTCGTTTTGTTTAGGTATTGGCTATAAAACTGCCAAACGCCTTGAAGCACTGGGTATCAGTAGTGTGCATGATCTTCAAACCATTTCTTCCAAAATATTAGAAAAGGAATTAGGAATTCCCATTGCTCAGCGTATCCAGAAGCTCAGTTTTGGAGAAGATAACTCTCCTGTAACACCCTCAGGACCACCTCAGGTGCATAATGACATTTTACTGTAGTACTTACTGGTTGTGATATTATTTGAGAAAGATTTCTAGTTTATTGCTGTTTTTACTAATCTAGTTTGCTTGTTAGGTTAGTACATGATCCCTTTCCTGTGAGGAAGCTAATTTATTATAATATATTTTAAAATATTCTTAAATTGAATCTAAGAATTAGTATTTCAATCTCAAGTTAGCCAATAGCTTATCCCAGTGGTCGGCAAACTCATTAGTCAACAGAGCCAAATATCAACAGTACAACAATTGAAATTTCTTTTGAGAGCCAAATTTTTTAAACTTAAACTTCTAACGCCACTTCTTCAAAATAGACTCTCCCAGGCCGTGGTATTTTGTGGAAGAGCCACACTCAAGGGGCCAAAGAGCCGCATGTGGCTTGCGAGCCGCAGTTTGCCGACCACTGGCCTATCCTACATAATAAAAGCCTAATATGCTAAGTGTCCGGTCATCCAGTTGGCCATTCAACCAATCAAAATGTAATATGCTAAGGCCACTCAATTGCTCACTATGAAGTGCACTGACCACCAGGGGGCAGATGCTCCAACCGATAGGTTAGCTTGCTGCTGGGGTCCAGCTGATTGGGACTGAGTGAGACAGGCCAGACACGCCCTGGAGCTCTCCCATGGTCCCTCCCTGGCTAGCCAACCTTCTGCATCCCTCCCCAGCCCTGATCATGCACTGGTGGGGTCCTTCAACCTGGCCTGCGCCCTCATCGCAATTCGGGACCTCTCGGGGGATGTCAGAGAACTGGTTTTGGACTGATTCCACAGGCCAAGCCGAGGGACCCCACTGGTGCATGAATTTGTGCACTGGGCCTCTAGTCTATATATATAAAACCTAAGCGACTGATTGGTTGACCGGTCACTATGACGCACACTGACCACCAGGGGGCAGGCGCTCAACACAGGAACTGCCCCCTGGTGGTCAGTGCGCTCCCACAGTGGGAGCGCCGCTTAGCTGACCAATGGGTGCCAGGCGCAGGGCTCATGGCTGACAAGCGCAGCTGTGGCGCAAGCCTCTCCCACCTCCACAGCAGCTCTACCGAGCAGCAGCTGCAGGCACAGCGGGGCTGAGGTGAGCACGAGTGGCGCAGTGCCCGGCCGGGCTCAGGCTCCTCCTCGGCTGCTTGCCGCTTTGCACACTACTGCATCCCTCAGGGGATGTTGGACTGCCGGTTTTAGCCTGCGGGGATCGGGCCGAAACCGGCAGTCCAACATCCCCCAAGGCGTCCCAGATTGCGAGAGGGCGCAGGCCAGGCTGAGGGACCCCACTGGTGCACGAACCCGTGCACCAGGCCTCTAATATTACATATATGGGGCAAAATATTTTAATTTTTTTAGAAGTCTTGGTTTTAGAGAAGTCTAATGATTTAGGAGATGGAGAAAAGACCTAGTTCATATTGATTGATTATTTTTTATGTGACAGGCACTTTACTAAGTACTTTATGTACATTAACCCATTTATTTATTTTTTTTAAATATATTTTATTGAATTTTCACAGAGAGGAAGAGAGAGGGATAGAGAGCTAGAAACATCGATGAGAGAGAAACATCGATCAGCCGCCTCCTGCACACCCCCTACTGGGGATGTGCCCGCAACCAATGTACATGCCCTTGACCGGAATCGAACCTGGGACCCTCGAGTCCGCAGGCCGATGCTCTATCCACTGAGCCAAACCGGTCTTGGCTACATTAACCCATTTAATTTTCACAAAGCTTCAATGTAGGTAGGTCTATTGTTTATTTATAACCTTTTCCTCTCTTTCTCTCCCTAGGGTTTTGTTTTTGTGTGTGTGTGTGTGTTTTTTTAAGACGAGGATACTGTAGGTTAGAAAAGTTAAATAACTTGCCCAAGGTTAAAGTCAAGTTTTAGGAGAGTAATAGCCTCGTTGTAATCATACAGGAAAGCTTGGAGTTGCTACTAGAGCTTTAAAATTTTCTTGACTTCTAGTTCACTTTCTAGTGGAGTATAACTTGCAGATAAAAAGAGTTAATATAAAAGTGAACTAGTAAGTGGCTCAAACTAAGCACAAGAGGTAAGTTAGTCAAGGCTGTGTTGATTTACCTGACATATACACTGGTAATTGTATATGCTTATTTGGGTGTACAGTAATCCTTATTTGTGCTTTTTTTGGTAGTCCTTTAGTGAAGAAGATTCACTTAAAAAATGTTCATCAGAAGTCGAAGCTAAAAGTAAGATCCAAGAATTACTTGCTAGTCTTTTGAACAGGTGATTTTTCCATTTTTCCATATCCTATATATTCTGTACTGGAAAGAATACTTGATGTTCTGTCTTGGAACTTAAAGATTAACTAGAGACTAATCAGTATAACAATAGATCATTTATCACTGAATTTCTCTACATTATAAGCTATTGCAAAGGTAGTAACAGATGCTTTTAACTAAATTTAATCCATCTAGTTCCATTGGTTTTTAGTAACATTGTGGTTATATTGTGAATCTTAAGCTGCTGATAGTTACCTAAGGGGGTTTTATCTATTTTTCTAGAATTCCTGCACCTCTAAATGTATAATGGTTGAGGATAGGTAGTTATTAAGAGCAACAACGATAGAGAAAGCAGAAGAACCCTTATATCTCCTTAGCCTTACTCTGTGTGAAAGAAAATGGAGTCAGACAAAAGAATAGCTAAATGGGGCTGTGTGTGAGCAGTGAGAGTGAATGTGGGTGTGTGCAGCTTACTGGTCTGTAAGTACATGAAGCGTGTCCACTGGGACTATGAGTATACAAGTAGCCTCGCATAAGCAGAACAAGACATGCACCTTTCTGACATGCTCCTTTGCCTTCATATATCTATTCCAATACTCCGTAGAAGAGTATTATCTCTGTTCCTCTCATTTCTTTGATTTCTCAAAATGGGGTGTCATGGGTCTAACAGTTTTGGGTAGGTAGGTGTGCTTCTGTAATGATGCCTGGATGACTGACTGACTAGAGAAAAGGGTTTTTGGATGACTCTAAGTAGCAGAAACTGATGAAGTGAAATTTCCTACAACTTTGCTGTCACATGCAGTGTGGTTCTCTATGCAGCTCATCATTTGCTGCATGCAAGCGGGGCTGACGATGACCTAGCTCCAATGATATGACTCAGGCTGGGCCCATGAATATGCTTGTGAAAGTGGGTCATCTGCTTTGCTTCAACTAAATAGAAGACTATTATGAAAAGCCTGGCCATTAGAAATAGATCCGCACATAGAAAAACCACAAGAATTACAACTTGTATAGGTTCTCTTATTTGAAGAATCAACCCAGAAATGAGTCTAGGTGCTGTAAACCTGTGCAATACCAAATATTAACCATTTATCCTTTTCTCTGCTTGCCATTCTCTCTTCTGTGCCATGGCCCCTTACTTCAGTGATTGAGGTGTAATACCTTTTAAGTGACTGGCAAAAAATAATCATGTGTGTGAATGTGTTTTCCTTCCTGAGTATATGTAGATATGTAAGAGGTATAAAATCATCTAATTTTTAATCCAGTTTCTAGGCAATAGTTCAAGATTGCTTAAAATATCACCTTTTTATAGTATGTCTTAATTAGTTACAGGAATCAAATCATTGTCTTTGAATTGCATATTGACTTATTAGAACAAGTTTAACTGGAAAATATTTAAATTAGTAATATGTTTACAGAAACTTTAAGATATTTATTATTTTAGTAAATCAGCAATCAAGATACTTTGTGATAAATAAGAAAAATTA
Organism: Eptesicus fuscus; assembly: GCF_027574615.1. Classification (NCBI taxonomy): domain Eukaryota; kingdom Metazoa; phylum Chordata; class Mammalia; order Chiroptera; family Vespertilionidae; genus Eptesicus; species Eptesicus fuscus. Next base: position 86,393,055 of record NC_072484.1, read on the forward strand.
TTACAGAAATCGAAATTTTCTAATTCAAAATACTTAATTTGAGTATATTTAACAGTGTACAATATTTGTATTTTGTACTTGATTTTTAATTCATTGCCATACATAAAAAAGAAAATGTTATTCTTTAATGACATATATTTTCTTTAATTAGATTTTCTATTCTTTAAGTGAATTTTCTATCTATATTATTAAAACCTTTGTTTTAGTGTTCCATCCAAAACCAAGACCATTTGTGTGGAACACTAATTTTTAAAAAAATTTTATATTTATTGATTTTAAACAGAAAGGGGAGGAGAGAGAGAAAGAGAAACATTGATTTATTCCACTTATTTATGTATTTAGTGGTTGATTCTTATATGTGCCCTGATGGGGCATCAAACCTTAAACCTTGGTGTATCAGGAGGATGATCTAACCAACTGAGCTACCTGGCCAGAGCTGGATGGAACACTCTTTAGGATGCATGTATATGTACTTCCTAAATAGAATATATAATTGATATTTCAAGTTATTGCTTAATATGGAACATAGTGGTGACATTACTATTGGCTCTCTTGGGTCTATTTGGGGAGTGCTCTTTGACAAAAGTAATCTCATTAATTTTTTTTTTCTTTTTGTGATCCTGTCTTTTTAAAATATGTGTAAAAATCTGTCACTTTTCATATATTGGTTTCTGTCAGTGAATGATTCTCTGTTTCTTTAATTTCCTGTTGATTTTAGTATTTTGCTTTTAGTTATAATTTGGACTTGGATTATAAAATTGCTTGTTATAATTACATCTTATTTCTGTTCTTTTTCTGATAGCACTCAATTCTGAGTGAGGCCTGAGAGCCTTACACTTAAAATTTCAGAGCGTTAGTGTGTAGACTTTGCATAATTTATTTGGGCTAGTCCAGGATCTTTATTGCTTACTGCCTACTTATCAACTGTATTTATAATTGTTTTAGTTACTAAATCTGTCATCTTTCTATAAATTAATTTGACAATTTTTAAAAATCTTTAGGTAATATTTTTCAAATTGCTATTTCCCCTTTCTCTTTATCTTTAGAGTATGCCAAGATGGAAGGAAGCCACATACAGTAAGATTAACAATCCGTCGGTATTCGTCTGAGAAGCACTGTAGCCGTGAGAGTCGTCAGTGCTCTATTCCATCCCACATAGTTCAGAAGTTAGGGACAGGTAGGAGCTAATTTCCTAATAATTTAATTTAATTAGACTCTTAAAAGAGCAAATTTTGAATTAGAAATATGATCCCTAGATAGAGGATTTTCACAGGGGGTTAGTGAGCTATTAAAACTCTTCATCAGAAATTTTCACTAGAAAACTTCGTTGTTGTTTAATAGATTATAAAAGTAAAGAGTTAAGAATGCTTCCCAAGTTCAGAAAAAACAAAACTATTGTAATTATATGACATGAGATAACTTCTTTTTGAGCACTTAGATTGTTTCCAATTTTTTTGACTATTATGAAAAATGATGCTGGCAAGTCATTGGGTGGGTATATACTTTGGTTTAACCTGCTGGGTTTTATGGTAAGTTGAACTCTAAGACATTTCTTAATTTTTTCCCAAAGTGGTTATAAACAGTTTACATTCTCATCAACAGTGTATGAGCATTCCAGTTTTTTCAAATTCTCACTGACATTTAGTATTATCAGTTTATTTTATGATAGTCATTCTTGAGGCTGTGTAGTGGCATTTCATTGTGTTTATATTTTCTTTTATGAATAGTGCTTTTAGTGTTATATCTAAAAGTTATTTGCCTAAATCAAAGATCACAGATATTTCTGTTTTCTTTTAGAAATTTTAAAGTTTTGAGCTTTAAACTTAGATCCACTTTGAGTAATTTTTATGTGTGGTATAAGGTAAGGGTCTTAGTTCATTCTTTTGCGTGTAGGTATCCATTTGTTCCAGCAGAATTTGTTGAAAAGACTATTCTTTCCTCATTGAACTGTCATTACACCTTTGTAAAAAACTAAACATTTTTGTAGAAATGTATTTCTTGACGTTCTTATTCCATTGATCTATATGTTTATCCTTTTACCAGTTCTACTCTATCTTGATACTTTCTTGAAATTAGGTAGTGTAAGTTCTCCAGCTTCAATTTTTTTCTAAATTGTTTTGGGTATTCATGGTCCTGGGCTTTTGTTTGTAGAAAGATCTTAAAGTAGAAATTTGATTTGTTAACTGTTTATTCAGATTTGTTATTTATTTTGAGTCTGTTTTAGTATATTGTATCGTTTAGAAATATATGCATTTCATCCTAGTTGTCTAATTTGTTGTCATGAAGTTGTTAATATTCCCTTATAATTCTTCTAATTTTTGTGAAGTCTGTAGTGAAGTTCCTTTTTCACTCCTGATTTTGGTAATTTATGTATTCTCTTTTTTCCTTTGTAATTCTGGCAAAGGTTTGTCAATTTTGATCTTTTTTAAAACCCAACTTTTGTTGTCATTGTTTTTTCTGTTTTTATTCTTTCTATTTTATTTATTTCAACTTCATTGTTTTTTTCTTTCTGCTTGCTTTAGGTGTTTGTTTTTTTTCTTTTTAAAGAATAGTTTATTGATTTCTGAGGGAGATGAAGGGAGAAGAGAGAAACATCGATATGAGAGCATAACACAGGGAGATATTTCCTGACGTCATTACTACCTTAACCAGATATTCCATATTTCAACTCTTTTGAAAACTTTTACTCATTTGGCATTTGGTAGTAATGTTGAGATGTTCTCGTTTCCATATATACTGTCAAAATGTCCCAATAATATCTATTTAGGATTTTAATTTAAATTATATTAAACTCTTAATGTTAATCCTATATAATAAAAGGCTACTATGCAAATAGATGGAATGGTGGAACGACTGGTCGCTATGATGCGCACTGACCACCAGGGGCAGACGCTCAATGCAGGAGCTGCCCCCTGGTGGTCAGTGCGCTCCCACAGGGGCAGTGCTGCTCAACCAGAAGCCGGGCTCATGGCTGGTGACAACGGTGGTGGCGGGAGCCTCTCCCACCTCCGTGGCAGCACTAAGGATGTCCAACTGATGGCTTAGGCAAGTGGGCTCCCAGACTGCGAGAGGGCGCAGGCCGGGCTGAGGGGACCGCCGAGTGCATGAATTTCATGTACTGGGCCTCTAGTTATTTTATAATGTGTTTAGATACTGTTTTCTTAAACATTTTATTTAGGAAGTTATGATGTGATGACCCCAATGGTTGACATACTTATGAAACTTTTTCGAAGCATGGTGAATGTGAAGATGCCATTTCATCTTACCCTTTTAAGTGTATGCTTCTGCAACCTTAAATCACTAAATACTACTAAGAAAGGGACTATTGATTATTACTTAACACCATCATTATCAACAACTTCATGCTCTGGCAAGCACAGTTTTGTAAGTACACTGTTATTGGATTTGTGTAATTAAGTTATAGGTCTCAGTTTGTGTTTAGCGGATATTATTTAGAGTTTCTTTGGGGTTAAGTTTTTTTGAGTGACTTACACGTATATATAATACCTATCCTATTACAGTTGCTACTCATAAGTATACTGTACTGTGATCAAGAAGAAAACATAAGCTTCACTGGGTAAAAAAGAAACCATTATAGAGATTCCCTGTTTTGGAAGTATTGAAACATTTCATAATTGTATACAGGAATATGATGATTAGCTCATACATATGGAAATATTTTTAGATACTAGAAATCAAATTATTTTGTCTGTTAATTTATACATAAGCTACCAGCACCCCACCTCAGTGTTTTGTTAAAGTATTTAAATTTTCTTGGTTTTGACATTAAATTGAATTCTGATAGCAATATTGATAGAATATGACTGCTAATTTTATAATTGTAGAAATAAGAGGTTGGCAGTAGAGAGGCAAAGGCCAGTCATATTTTCAGATGACTAAAACAAAGCCCTGTGTATGACCTTTTAGCAAATCTCTATTTACTAAATGTGGGCTTCTTTATAAAATAATTGTCTTTTACTAAATTGTCCATGTCTGCAATTAACTCTTTTTTTAAAAATATCTTATATTGATTTTTTTACAGAGAGGAAGGGATAGAGAGTTAGAAACATTGATGAGAGAGAAACATCAATCAGCTGTCTCCTGCACACCTCCTACTGGGGATATGCCTGCAACCAAGGTACATGCCCTTGACCGGAATCGAACCTGGGACCTTGCAGTCTGTAGGCTGACGCTCTATCCACTGAGCCAAATCGGTTAGGGCGTCTGCTATTAACTCTTAATTTAAAGTGTTTTTATTCTTTTATTTATTAATCAGTCAGTATAATTTTAGTAATATTTTATTTACATATAAGTTTAAAATTAGAATAGAATAGTGTTACAGAAATAATGAATTAGTGCCCTCTTCAAATTACTATTTTTCTCTGACCAATTTTATTTCATCTATTAACTGAAATTTTAAAAGGTGTTGACTATTTGCTTTGTAATCTATAAAATGAGAATTAATGTACAGTGGTATTAGAGAGGCAAATATAAGTGAAAGCACCTTGTGTGTGTCTGGCAATGGCCCGAATCTCTTCTTCTTCTTTTATTTTGAAGTTATTGTGTTGATGTTTTCTGAATTATATTTGACTGTGTATACATTTTTTTTTAACCTTTTGCACTCGGATGTCGAGTGTGACTCGACACGGTTAGCATTAGAATAAAGGAATCGAGAAAAAAGCAAGCGAGTGCAAAGGGTTAAAATATATTTTATTGATTTTTTTACAGAGAGGAAGGGAGAGGGATAGAAAGCTAGAAACATCGATGAGAGAGAAACATCGACCAGCTGCCTCCTGCACGCCCCCTACTGGGGATGTGCCCGCAACCAATGTACTTGCCCTTGACCAGAATCAAACCTGGGACCTTTCAGTCCGCAGACAGATGCTCTATCCACAGAGCCAAACCGGTTTTGGCTGTGTATACATTTTTATGATGCTTAAAATTTTAAGTGAAAAATTTTATGTAAAAAACTATGCAAATTAGAATTGAAGGTGTTTTTAAATTTTTATTTCATGAATATATAAAAGGGCAAGTAAAGGGTTAAGGGGATCAAATATATGGTGAAGGAAGAAGATTTGACTTTGGGTGGTGGGTACACAATACAATATACAAGTCATGTATTATAGAATTGTACACTTGAAACCTATATAATCTTATTAACCGATGTCACCCCAATAAATTTAATTTTTTCAAAAGTTGTTATATCTTAATAATGATGTTGGATTTTCACCATGGAAGTATATATTTTTCCTTTCCATTAAATGTTACAGTTTAGAATAGGGATTTTTAGAAAACTAGTCCTTGATGCTTTATGCATACATATAAATATTTATAAATACATATTTATACATATATACTTAAATATTTAGCTATCCCTCGGAGAATCACTTACTTTTTTAGGCCATCATTCTTTTAGTCACAGAACTGGAAGTTTGAATCCACAGTTGTTAAGATCCTTTCCAGGTGGCTAAGTGCTATCTATGAAGTAAACCTCTTCCTGGAATAGTGAGTAAAGATGCACACAATGGTGTGACTAATTGCGGTGGATTCGTCATCTCTAGCTGTTGGGAGCTGACCCAAAGGGTTGAAGTTATTGAGTAGGATAGAAACACGTTGGTCAGATAATAAGGTACATTCACACTTCAGCAGCATGAATATTTAAAGATATTAGATATCTAAATTATTGTGTTATCCTTGTGTTCTAGAAAATGAAAGATACTCATATGGAGGAATTTTCCAAAGACAAAAAAACAAATTGGGATTTTCTACCAACTGGAAAAATTGAAAGTCCAAGAACTCGAGAGTCTCCACTAGATACTATAAGTTTTTCTAAAGATCAAAACAGTGATGATTTCTCACTCTGCTCACTTCCTGAGGGTATTGACCAAGAAGTCTTTAAACAGCTTCCAGTAGATATTCAAGAAGAAATCCTGTCTGGAAAATCTAGAGAAAAAGTTCAAGGGAAAAGAAGTTTGAGTTGTCCATTACAAGCCTCTAGAGGAATATTATCTTTCTTTTCTACAAAGCAAAAGCAAGATAGTCCCTTAAATCCTGGAGGTAATTTATCTAATAGCAAACAGATATCCTCATCATCTCCCTGTGAACCAGGAACCTCAGGCTTAAATAACAGTTCCTCTTACCTGTCTAGCCAAAAGGATTATTCACATTCTTTAGACAGTAGCTTAAAAGATGAACGAATGAGTCAAGGACCTAAAAAATCTCAAGGATTCCACTTTTCAAATACAAACCCCACTGTATCTGTTTTTCATTCATTTCCAAATTTGCAGAGTGAACAACTTTTCTCCAAAAACCGCACTACAGATAGCCATAAGCAACCGACCGCAGCAGCGTCTCATCATGAAGGACTTGCAGAAAATAGAGAACAAGATTCTACTGCTGAGAAAATTACTCTTCCTTCGGATGTTGATCCTAAAGTTTTCTATGAACTTCCAGAAGAGGTACAAAAAGAACTGTTGGCTGATTGGAAGAGAAGAACAGGATCAGATTTCCACAATGTACATAAATAAGCATGTTCAGAAAAAAGGTCTAAAAAACAAGGGAAAGACTGTTGTTCTCAGATTAGCAGTTTATTAAGCTCATCTAAATTAAACACTAGTCAATATTTAATAATGTCACAATCCAATATAAAATGTTCTAAAGCAAGAATAGTTATGGGAAGTAAATTCTGACACAAAATATAAAAAATTCATAATAGAAGAAATAATGTAAAACATTACCTTCCTCTTATTTCTAAAACTATTTTATATTGCTTTTCAATAAAAATATATCTTAGCATTAGTTCATTTCCCATAAAATGAGGGGAAAGATATACTGTATATGCCTGCATATAAAAAATAGACTGGCCAAATCATTGCTATGCCATAGCAAATAACTTTATTTTTCTGTGAAATATGGAATATTTCAAGAAATTTAGCCCATTAAGAAATAGCCAAGCCCAGCTGTTGTTGCACAGTAGTTGAGCAGGAGGTCATGATTCGATTCCCAGTCAGGGCACATGCCCAGGTTGCCAGCTTGATCCCCAGTGTGGGGCATGTAGGAGGCAGCAGATCAATGATTCTCGCTCATCATTGATGTTTCTATTTCTCCCTCTCCCTTCCTCTCTGAAATGAATGAAAATATATATTTTTAAAAATTATCCAAATTCTGCCAACTCACCTGTTAAAAATGTAGATATCTTTGAAGTAGTACCATTTATTAAGGTAATTTTTTATTTTTATTTTTTTATATATATTTTATTGATTTCCCTACAGAAAGGAAGGGAGAGGGATAGAGAGTTAGAAACATCGATGAGAGAGAAGCATCGATCAGCTGCCTCCTGCACACCCACCACTGGGGATGTGCCCGCAACCAAGGCACATGCCCTCCACCGGAATCGAACCTGGGACTCCTCAGTCCCCAGGCCGACGCTCTATCCAATGAGCCAAACCGGCCAGGGCTTAAGTTAATTTTTTAAAATAGCAAAGTGATGCAAATTTCAATTAATGCCTCATTACACCTAGAACCCATCATAATGTCTGACACACAGAGGGTGTTCAGTAACTATTGAATAAAGGGTGGGGAGTTGGGCAGGCGAGTGTCTATACATGTAGAGAACTAGAAGGAACTTTCCATGCGGAGAGATGAAAGGAAGGACAGACACTAGAAGTGCAAGGCAGAGTGGGTCTGTAAGGATGTGAGGTAGTGCAAGAGGCCCATTTCCTCTGGCCAGTCTGTAGGGTCTAAAAGCAGTGGTTATGTTTTTGCATCTCTACATTTTGTAGATGAGAATAAAAGTGTCATATCCACAACAAATATACAGTTACTAAAGTAATGGATGTCCTCTTTCTCCCATTGTTATTGCCTTCACCTTTTACTGCCAGATTAAAAATTGGATATAAGATTGTGGACACCTTTAATTTGTAAGACAGGATGTTTCTAGAATACACCAAAGCGCTGTTGGAGGAGTCCTATTTATAACCTTCGCAGATACAAAGAAAAGGCGATAAAAATAAAGTACAAAAATGTGAGTAAAGGGTAGCTTAAAAATATTTTCTAGGTAAGAAGTTTGAACTAAGTTTCTGATTCCTTGAAATTTAAAAATTTCCTAATCAAGTATTTTTAACAGGGAGTTTGGGATTATCAAAAGCAGTAACTTGTAGCAAGAACATCAGAACTTATTCACCATACAAATATCTATAGGAGTTTCTACATGTAGTTTTCTGATAAGATAGTTAAACTTATAAACAGAGTTTATCACTTTTTTAGATTATCTGTTTTTTTAAAAAGTTCTAATAATCTGTGTAATCATTTCAGCCAGAAACCAGCATCTGATTTTTTAAGTTATGTTTTCTTTTAATAAAATCTATCTTTAGTATTAGATTATCTCTCTCTATAAAAGCCTAATATGCAAATTATCCCCATGGGAGTTCGACCGGGAGACCGATCGCTCGCTATGAGGTGCAATGACCACCAGGGGGTGGCGTGGGATGAAGGAAGGCCCCGGCTGGCAGCTGGAAGGCCCTGATCAGCCCTGATCGCCAGCCAGACCTAGAGACCCTACCCGTGCACGAATTTTGTGCACCAGGCCTCTAGTTTATATTTGGAAGTGTGAATTTATTTTTATTTATCTTTGATATATGCTGATATCTTGTATCTTTCATGTTCTCTAAAATTCTTAGCCACTAGCCCTTCAAAGATCGCTTTACTATTCTGGGACTCCTGATTGCACAATGATGGACTTTCTTACTCTACCTTTCATGTCCCTTAATCTCTACTTCTTTCCATTATCTTGTTTATCTGCTACATTTTGGCAATTTCATCAGTTCTTTCTTATGTTCACTGATTTGTTTTTCAGTGGTGTCTGATCTGTTTAAAACACTAAGAATGGTTTTAATTTTAGTATATTTTTCATTTGATTCTTTTTCTACCTGTTTATTCTTTACAGTCTTGTAAAAAAAAACCTCAAATATTTTATATTCTACTTCTGATTATTTCAATACTATTTTAAATTTTTATAAGTTTCAGCTTTCTGACACTGATGTGTACCATTTTGGCTTATTTCCTTAAGTGTGTGAGTCAACCTAAACTGTGGGAAGACAAAGGACCTAAATTGTGGGTGCTTCCCTTCAGAGATGGTTTGCATTTGCTTCCAGCGAGGCAGTGCCAATGCACTGGCAGCACTTTAATCCCTTCTAGGTTCTGACTGAAGCAGTTGTCTTCCTTTGAGTCGCCTGACCTTGCTGCTGTCTTAAGGTTTTGTCTCCAGAGGTCATCTGCAGGCCATTTGCTTTTAGGGTAAACTCGACCTTCCAAGCCTTTTGCCTGATGCTTCCTGCTCCTTTCCTGCTTTTGTTTCAGCTTTTTTTTTCTTTTTTTTTCTTCTGTGTGAGGGTAGAGAGAGGGCTTTTCTCTTATACAGTAAAACCAAGAAATGAATTACAGAGTCTGTTCGGTATGAAGCATGTCTGTTCCACCACAGTGCAGAAGTACAAGTATATTTGGATTTATTTTTCCATCTTACTTTTTACTGCCCATTTTCCCCTTGTTCTGTGCTATGCTTCTTTCCCATCCTTATTCCTTTTCTGTCTTTTTGGATTGGCTGAGTTTTCTACTTAATATGTTTTCCCTCTACTGATTTGAAATTTAAACATTCTAAGTACTTTGTATTACCTTTATAAATTTAACATGCTTAACATCTAAAAATGGTAAATATCTATCTGTACCCTCATGGCAAACATGAGGATGTTAAAACATATTAATTCTAATCAAATTCCTCCAGTTCTTTATTTAACTTGCAAATTTGATATTATTAGTATTTTATATGGCCAGTGTTTAGGTTTGCCCACATGTTATTTAATTTTTTTGGCTCACCTTTTTTCTTGTATCTCAGACATTCCTTCAAAGTAGAATTGTTTTTACTTTCTGAAATTATGTCTTTAGAGCTATGGATATAGAATTCATTTCTCTTGGGCTGTTTTAAATACTCACTTTTATCTGTGCAGTTTTTATTGAGTGTCCAGCTACGACTTTCCTTTTACCATGTTTTAACAGATAGCTCACTAGTGCTCTGTTCATTTCTCTTTCAGTCTTCTCTGAGTTTCCCTTTGATAGCTTTTATTGCTCTGTCTTCAGCTTCACTAATTTTTCTTCCATAGTATCTCATCTGTTATTTCTAGTCAGTGTAGTTTTCATGTCAGACATTCTATTTCTCTGGATACCTGAATTGGGTTAATTTTTGTATCTTCTCTGTTTCTATTTAATATACTCAGTTTTTCTCTATCCTTGAATATATGGAATATTAATCTTTTTAAAGTCTTTTTCTGTAGCTCATTTGTGCATGTATTTCTATTGGTTTGTTTTTCTCTTTATTATGGGTCATATTTTTCTGCTCTATGTAGCTTGGTAATTTTTTAAATTGTATGGCAGGCGTTGTGCATTTTACTTTGTTGGATAATGATTGTTTCTGTTTTATCATAAATATGTACGAGTTGTGCTTTATAGCTCTATAAAGTTACTTTATTACGTGCAACCAAAGCAGCATTTAATCTAGAAATAATATTACCCGACTACAGGGTAAAATTCTTCTGAAGACATTATGTCACCTGTGATTTGTGAGTTTTTTTACTCTGGCTGGTCATAACATGACTTATGTCTGGTCCTAGGTGGGCCCAGGAGATTTTTCCCTTTGCACCTTTCAGCTGGTTCCTCCCCACCCTTGGGTAATTTCTTGTATGAATCAGTACTCAGCTGAAGACTCGAGAGTTCGTCTTTGCAGCTCTCTGGGCAGCCTCTCTCGTCTCCAGTACTCTGTTCGATTCACAGATTGCTAGATTCTCTGGCTTCCCCCGCCCAAACTGTACCCTAGAAACTCTTCAGATGAGTGAGCTAGGGCAATTGTAGGACCTTACGCCTCAACTTTTAAAGAGTAAATTCTTATTCTCTAAATGTTCTTTCTATGGCATCCTGTTCTTATTTCTTGGATATCTTTAAAGATGTTAGTGATAGGGCTTCCAAAGATTTCCTCGAACTTGAATTTGCTTTTATTTGTTTGATTAAGAGTGGGACTAAAAATTTGGAAGCTCTGGTAGTTTGGGCAGGAGTTGTCAACTGTAAATTTCATGGAGGATGATCTGGCTGGGCCATTTTTGGGGAAATTCCTGAAGTCAGTAACAGTAGGTCTTTCCTTTTGGATGGGTTATGTTTCTCAAAGATGATGTTTGAGATAACCTATTTGGATTCTGGATGTTCCTGTCTTGTGGGAACAAAGTAGGGGGAGGGGACTGAAAGTTTCACCATTTAATATGCATATAGTCATTTAATCCTCTTCTTTTTAGTACACTTCCTAGGTTCTCAACTGTATTTGGCATTGTCCTGTTCAAAGATCATCTTGTTTTATTCTTTTCTAGAGAATAAACCTCTAGTCTTCTATTGGAGTTGGATAGAGAATCTAGGAATTTGGGGGGATGACTAGTAAAGTTGTACAAACATGAGTCATTTTTCCCCTTTCTATTTTTCCCCCCAAACATGAGTTATTTTTGTAATACTATTAGTCTATTCCAGTGGTCGGCAAACTGTGGCTCGCGAGCCACATGCGGCTCTTTGGCCCCTTGAGTGTGACTCTTCCACAAAATACCATGTGAGGGCGCGCACGTACAGTGCGACTGAAACTTCGTGGCCCATGCGCAGAAGTTGGTTTTTGGCTCAAAAGAAATTTCAGTCGTTGTACTATTGATATTTGGCTCTGTTGACTAATGAGCTTGCCATTCTGGAAGAGAGAATTGTTAGGGAGATGGCAATTGGACTCCTTGTTCCATTGTCTGGTCACCAGCTTATGGATGTCAAAAAGTATTTGTGGAAGTGAAGTAATGATTTCCTGATATTTGCATTACAGCTGTAATACCGGTATATGCTGTTGCATATAACAGTTCCAATGTAGACTTAGAGGTAGTATCTCTCATAGCTCCGTAGTATTCTGGTAGACATCCCTGAGGACCTAGATTCTGCCCTTCCTACTCTTTCAACAGTGCTCTATATGTCTAATCAGCTGTGTTAAATCTGTCCCTTTCTGCTTAAAACACCTAGGTTGTTTCTGTTCTGCACTGTTCCTAGAATGATACAAAAGTTCTATTTTATTTTTTAAAAAGTCTACTTGGACTTTTTCTTATATTATCTGTATTAAACCCAGTTTTATCAGTCCTGTTTTTACTCATTATTTTAAACATTTTTATTCTTTGTTAGGTAATATACATGTTTGAATTTTTTGGTGGAAGACTGATTCTTTGTCTTATTTATTATTTATGTTGGCAACTTATTCGTGCTTGCCTTTTCCTTCATGTGTCCTGTGATTTTGGTGTGGGCTCACCTTTGCTGAGCTTTATTTGTGGGACTCCTGTAAGGTCTGCATGCCACATGTCCCTCCAGAAAATATTTGCACTTGCTTCTCCTAGCACTTTGGGGAACCACCAGCTTGGACCACTTTAATTTCTCATCTTGAAAATGAAACCCTAGATCTGGGGCAGACTATGGACATAAAATACGCTAGGGATACTCCTATCCCTTCCCTCCCCCATTAATTCTGTCTTTTATTTTGTGGTTGGGTTATTTTTTTCTAGTTCACCCTTTTACTGAGATGAGAATAGTCCTGCAAGGTTCCTGGTCAGTGTTATCTTTACCTTGTGGGAGTCCAAGGTTGTGTGTGCTGTCTGAAAACTTAGATTTATTTTGTTTTCGTATTTATTGCATTCCTCGTTTTTGCATACTGCTACCACTTGTAAATAAATTATTGAGTTGTGTGGAATTCACTTTCATCCTGTTACCTCACAGTATTATCTGCACTATTTTTTTCCTGTAATCTCTCTACATAACCTGTTCTCCTATAAAATTGATCCGTGTAAACAATTGGTGTCTCACTTTTAGTTCACAAAGTCCTGCTTTTGATATATACAGGTGAGGCTCTCATAATTTGGTGATACTTGGGATATCCTTCCTTTCTTTCCTAAGTTATATTTATTACATAAAAGATACACAGAAGTTTAAGATATTAATAATAAAGTGTTTTTCAAATAGATCCTTTGAAAAAACTATAAACTTTCAAATGTTGTTTTGGAACTTCTATGGATATTTTAAGCAAGGAGAAATTTAATGTAGTGAATTAAATGCTTACAAAATCATGGGAGAGCTAAAGGTGTGGGTTCTAGGCTGGGACTCCAGAAACAAATCTGAGGACTAGACAGAACCAGTCCACCGGGTGAGCTGTCTCTAGAAACCATCAGTGGAACTATGAATGCAAGAAGCTGGAGTCCGCACGCTGTCACCACTGCCACTGCTTCTCAACATCTAGGAGCTGGAGAGCAGTCACCACCACCATGACCCCGTGATCAGGAAGCTGCTGCCCCCTCTCGTTGATGCAGTCACCTTTTGGCACACAAGACTGGCAGGTGGACGCTGGAACATGGGGCGGGGCCGGGGGGGGGGGAGCCTCACTTCTCCTTGTCCTCAATAGCCAGCAGAAACAACGACGACGACAAATAAGGAAAGTGGCCTTGCTCCACAACTGTCACCAGACCGGCCAATGGGTGTAACCTAATTCGCAACCAGAATTAGGTGCAGTCAACCCGAGGCTGCCTGTGTTTGTTTTCCATCGTCTCTATTAGAAGCCAGGTAGAATGGAGGTAAGCAGGATTCTGGATACACAGAACCTTTCAGCTGTATGTGTATATATGTCTGTTTGCATATGCACATCTATATAAAATACATAGAGCCTGGCCAGCATGGCTCAGTGGGTGAGCATCAACCTATGAACCAGGAGGTTATAGTTCAATGCCCGGTCAGGGTACATGCCTAGGTTGCAGGTTTGAATCCCAGTGTGGGGCATGCAGGAGGCAGCCAATCGATCCTCTCTCATCATTGATGTTTCTCCCCCCCCCCCGCCCCACTCCCTTCTGCTCTGAAATCAATAAAAAAAATTTTTAAAAAAACATTACTACTGAATTTTTAAAAAGTGGTTTCTACAGTATATTTGTGTCATAGTAGCAATTTTTTTGTCCCACATTACAAAATTGTACTGTAATAAAATTCAGCCTGCAGTTGATTTATGTAAACTAATGTGGATACAGATATACTGATAGAAAATTTGAGATATTAATAGAATATTCCATCTTTGGATGTAGCCAGACTATCATATTCTAGTTCATTGTAAACAAGTTCTTTGGTGTAACACCCTAACAGTGAAAAGAATTGGGAGGCGCACACTCCCAATATCTGAGTATTTAAGTAGGGATACACCAAGGCTTAGCTTTAATCTTGGTATTCAGCCAAATTCAGTTATTTGCCTTTGGGTAGCTGAATAATCAACTAATTCAGGATCATTTGTGACATCACTGAAATTTTGTATGGAATTATGTGAATATGTAGGTTACCATTATATATAGTCAGTATTGATTCCAGTCATTAAAATAAGGCATTAATTCAGATTTATTATTAGCATCTGGGTATTTGCTTTCAAATAGAGGTTCAACAAAATAAAATCTCATAAGTTTTCTCTAACAATTCCTTCAAAGTATAAATTTTATATTTCAAAGTAAAATGTTCATTAATCAATGATTATGAAAGCTATTTTATGTAGAAAACAATTATTAACAATAGTAACTATTGAATAGGGAAAGAGGTTGACATTTGATATCAATATTGAAAGAATAGCCCTAGCCCATTTGGCTCAGTGGATAGAGCATTGGCCTGTGGACCAAAGGGTCCCAGGTTCAATTCTGGTCAAGGGCACATACCTTGATTACAGGCTCCTCCCCAGCCCATGCCCTGGTAGGGGCGCATGCAGGAGGCAATCAATCAGTGTGTTTCACATTGATGTTTCTGTCTTTTGTGCTCTCTTTCACTCTCTAAAAATAAATGGGAAAATATCCTCAGGTGAGAATTATATACACACACACACACACACATATATATACACAAACACACACATATATACACATATATATATAATAAATACTTGATAACTTTATGATGACAATATATTCTTTTTGAGTTGAGAAAAAAATGTGTGGTTAATTTTTGGAATTATTAAGAAGCTGTTTTGTGAAACATTTGCTAAAACAGCTGTCTGCGTACCTTGGAAAACAAAATATACCTAATGAACTTTGACTTTAGTCAAGGGTATCTCCAGGTAGAATGTAGAAAGCGCCACCTGGTGGGTTTTAGCTATATAGGCTGAAGTACTAAAATAGTTGAACTTTAGCGGGTGGAAATACCTACTTAGGTTGCAAGCGGAAGTTAAAGGTGATATAGAGAGCCAGAGCTACTGAATTGGAAAACAAAACTGTTGTCTTATCTCTAGTCACACAGATAGCAAAGTCTCAAAGTAAGACATGAGCACAAGTCCAACTTCAAATCAAGATTGTGACTATCAGACATTTTGATAAGACTTCCGAGAGTTAAGTAGATTTTTCAAGTGGACAAAAGTCCAAGGGTTTGGTCCCACAGAAGCCTGATCCAAAAGTGGCAGTAAGAAAATCTAGAAAAGCATATGTTGATACCACTTCTAGGTGTGGCTTTGGGGTATATAATGGATCATAACCAGATATAGAAAACTCAATGTGTGAAAAAGCGGGGTACTAGCAAAAACACCAACTTGCCTAAAAGATGAAGCTATAAAAATGCCTTTTGGGCCCTAGCCGGCTTGGCTCAGTGGATAGAGCATCAGCCTGCGGACTGAAGGGTCCCAGGTTCAATTCTGGCCAAGGGCACATGCCTGGGTTGCGGGCTCAATCCCCAGTGGGGGGTATGCAGGAGGCAGCCGATCAATGATTCTCTCTCATCATTGATGTTTCTGTCTCTCTCTCCTTCTCCCTTCCTCTCTGAAATCAATAAATAAATATATTTATTTTTTAAATAGTAATAAATAAATAAATATGCCTCTGGGCCCTTGACTGTTTTTGTGTAGGAAGCAGCCTAAAAAAGTTAATCAGCTACAAACAAGGATTATTTCTTCAGAAAGAATAGAGGAAGAGGCTGGAAAAGGAGGACATCTCAGACAGCGACCCCTCAGGCAGAGTCATGAAAACCATTGTTCTCACTGGAGAACCATGAGTCAGGGAGCAGGTCCCAGAGAGCATTTCCCCATTGCCAGAATGAGGCCCAGTGGGATATCAGAATTGTTATGAGCCAGTGACTATATTCTTCCCCCTTTCCAATGGGTATGTTTATTGTGGTTATCCTGTCCCTTTTTTAGAAGTGTACTAGAGGCCCAATGCACGAAATTTATGCAGGGGGCTGGCCCTCGCAGCCCCGGCTTCGTCTGGAAGGGGGTTGGCAGAGGCAGAGGCTGCGCTGTGGGACCCGGGAACCGCACTCAGGGTTGGCGGCTGGCACAGGGGTGGGGCCGTGGGCTATTCACAGCCCCGGCTGCCTCAGCCCCCACTGCTGCCACAGCAGCTGGCCCTGCCTCGGCCCCCGCCATGTTGGCTTTGTCCTGAAGGACGCCTGGAAGGTTCGGCTGTCCGGTTAATTACCATATTACCCTTTTATTATTATAGATTGTGTGTGTGCGCAGGCAGAAGGGCAGGTAACTTGTCTTTTTATTTCATAGGTCTCTGGATCAAGAGCTGCATTGGCACCTGACGTAGATCACAGAATCCTGGATTGAAGTGACACCTGGGTGGCGGAGGGAGGAGGCAGGTGTGCTATCCCATCGCCGACTGCCTTGTTTTAACTTGTTGATGCCAGGTGGGAGTGGAGGCCCAGATGCCCACTGAGTCCTGATCAGACACCTAAGGGGGTGTCTTCGTTTCCTGTAACTACACACTAGGTAACTAGGTGTTCCTTGGTTTGTGGCTGTAGAACTCCAGTCTCTGCCTCTGTCTTCACAAGGCCTTCCCTCTCCACCCGTCTCTCCACTGGGCATCTCTTGTAAGGACACTTGTGATTAGATTTAGGGCCCACCAGGTAACCAAGAATTATTTTACTTTGAGATCCTTAACTTACATCTGCAAAGATCCTTTTTTCAGATAAGGTCACATTCAGGGCTCCAGGGATTTGACAAAGACATGGCTTTTGGGGGGCCACCATTCATCATACTACAGAGGAGAAAACTGGTGCTGGTGGGGATGGAGGCTCAGCATCTTGGCGGGCCTGGGTGACCCGGGATGAAGGGAGGGCAGTGAGGCCGGATGTGACTAGCCCTTCTCTGCACTAGCTGGCTGTTTGGCTGCTCCTAGGTGAGGTGGAAGCTCACTTTGCCACGGGACTCCACTGACACTCCCCCAGCAGGGATACAAAGCCCTGCAGCCTGCTTCTGCGGGTGGGAGGTGGAAAACAGCTCCCTGCTTGGCCAACCTGCACCACCTGGAAGGTGCTCAGTGCTGCCTGCTCCTGGCAGGGCAGAGGGAAGACTGGCTCCTCGCTCAGCCTTGCCAATAACCACCTGCTTCTGTGGGACATGAACAAGGTGGGGTGGAAGATCACCGCTCCTCTTGGCCCCGCTGAAACTGTAGGGGGAGGGGGGGCAATTCTTAGCTTTCTGTCTGGCTGGTGGTGGGTAGGTATTGTCAAGAAGGCTTTGTTCTGGTAGGCCACCCTCATTTATAGCCACTCCTATGACGAGGAGGCTTTTTCTAGAAAACTGTTGTTGTTCCTGCCTATTGGTGGTTCCAGGTTGGAGTCTTCTGTAGCTAGTGCCTTGTCCGGAGTATATGGGAGGCAACAAGGAAACCCAGAGAACTCACTGCTATGTCATTTCTCAAGTCCCAAAAGTCCCTAGGAAGTTTGCCCTCTTTCCACCTCTGCTCGTCTTCCTATGCCTGTTTGTCATTATGTGCAGGGTCTTTTACTTGTAAGAGAAAAAGGACTTGGGAGGATGGGCTACTACATCTTGGCTAGAACCAGAACTTGATTCATGACTCATTCAATTTTAAATGCTAGATATCATTGGTCATAATTCCAGTGTAATTCTTTCCAATTTTATGTTCATATTTTTTACAATTATCAATTTTAAGCAGTAAGTGAAGGAAAACCAATTTAAAATATATTTTAATCTTTAATTAGTGATGATCTCATGTGCTTTCTTACTGACTTTTTGCAGAACATTTTCCAGGGGGGGGAAAGCAAAAGATAAAGGGCATTAAGAACAATTGTTGCCCTAGTTGGTTTGGCTCAGTGGATAGAGTGTTGGCCTGCGGACTGAAGGGTCCCAGGTTTGATTCAGGTCAGGGGTGCATGCCTGGGTTGCAGGCTCAATCCCCAGTAGGGGGCGTGCAGGAGGCAGCTTATCGATGATTCTCATCATTGATGTTTCTATCTCTCTCTCCCTCTCCCTTCCTCTCTCAAATCAATAAAAATATATTTAAAAAATAAAAAGAACACTTGTTATTGGCCAAGCCGGTGTGGCTCAGTGGTTGAGCATCGACCTATGAACCAGGAGGCCATGATTCGATTCCCGGTCAGGGCACATGCCCGAGTTGTGGCCTCAGTCCCCAATAGGGTTCATGCAGGAGGCAGCCAATCGATGTTTCTCTCATCATTGATGTTTCTATCTCTCCCTCTCCTTTCCTCTCTGAAATCAATAAAAATATAATTTAAAAAAATAAAACAAAAAATACTTGTTATTGACCATCAGTCTTATATGCGATTCAAAACTATATTTAAGACTGTTCTCTTGTACAACTATGAGTTCTTATTTCCACAATGTACCTTCAATAATTTGTACAAGAATACTGTCTAGAAAAGTTTAACAGTACTTATGCATATTGACTTAGAAGTAAACTGCAGTAACTACACATGATTTTATATGGCCTCGTTGTAAACAGCCTCATTTCTTCTTATGGAGTGACTGGCAACTATGATGACATCCACGTTCTGGCGGAGCTTTGTGTGTCTTTATTCCATCCTTTGCATTGAGGATGAGGCTCACTAAGTTGGAAGGCATAGTTGCTTCAATTATTGATGGGGACAATTTCCCCCTCATTTCTGTCTGGACAAACATCACTAGTTTGGAATGCGCTGGATTACTGTAAACAAAGGAAGAATTAAAAACATAAATAATCTTTAGATTTATCTATTGAATTTACAGGCTTGTCTTATTCACAGTGGAGTCTCTCCATAGTGATTATGATAGGAGACATAGCTATAGAAGAAAGGAAAGAAAAAAGAAAAAGTACAATGATTTTCACACTCATAAACGTTTTATATGAAAATAGTAACTAGTCCGACTGTGTCTTACAGTCTTCAGTTTTAGTCAGCTTTTCCTTTTTGTCACATTGACTTTTTTAAATTAAAAAAGTAATGTATGCTTTTGAAAATTTAAATACAGAATTTTCATAATTGTTCCCTTCATTCTGTTCCTCAGAGAAAATCACTATTTATAGTTTTGACTGTATCTTTTTGGATGGTTGTCTAGTATATACAAAGACAGCACTCATAGTTGCCTGTGCCTCGGGCATCGGCTGCGCAGCAGACATCTGAGGCTTGCCTGCGCCTCGGGTCAGCCCTGGGCGGCTGGGGGGCTGAGGGCAGGTCCGGCCACACCGCACACCTGTCCCCCCTCCCCCCCCGCAGCGGGGTTGAAAGGCCTGGGGGACTCTGGCGGGGCTGAAGGGACTGGGTGCCTCCACCTTGTGGCTATGGGTACCACCATATTTTGTGATGGCATGACAATCAATTTGCATATTCCCTCTTTATTAAATAGGGTAATTTAATCCCATACACATTTATATTTTAATATTTAGATACTTATAGTTACAGAAAATAAAATTAATTTTGAAAATTAAATACTCATTTTTGCAAAGAACTATGATAGAATGATTAATAAAAGAATTCAAAGCATAAAGCATATTTTATTAGGATAAAGTTATGTGAGAGAAAAAGAGTAAAAATACGGGTTCAGGGAGAAAAGGAATGATGTAAAATTTCTGACTTAAAGCTTGTATATATTTTTTAATTGATAATGTAATATGTTAAGGAATTTATATTCTATAGAATACATTTATAAGGGCATTATAACAAATTTTTAAGTAGTCAATAATTATAATATGCATTCTTATTTTAATCCTATAAAAATTTTAATAAGTTTTAAAATACGCAAGCCAGAATATGGTTTTACAAAATTTTATAGGGGTATGAAGACCACTGGTCCAAACCCACGTGAGGATCCATTTTCTTACACCCTTCTCTGTGCAGAGTTCAGACTATTTTTACGGTGCTTCAAATGCTGGATTGGAAATACGCACTAGCAGTTTGTAAGGTCTTAAATCTCTACGTGAGTTCACTAGGGCTTTACACTCAAGAAAGCCTTCCAATACTTCCAATATTCCCTAGAGAGTGCATTTACTACTGACAATTTGTCTTGTTTACAGATGTCAGCTGTCCAAGATGTTGGGCTGCATGGAAAGAGAAGGTACACACGAATCACTTTTTGTCTGTACCTGTCTCTGAGACTGTGGATGAGACTACATCTTTTCTCCAGCAGGATGCTGGGCAGAGTTCCCACCCTGCGTGGGGTGTCTAGGTCCGAGCTTCTGTCCATGTTTTTTGCAGTGGAAAGGGAGGTGACAAGGTGCAAGAAGGGGACTTTGCCTGAGAAGCACACTTTAGAATATGTAGCTTCCCAACTAGAGTCTTGCCAGCAGCTGATTTACCATGTTGATTGGGAGTAAATCCTTCCCTTGTTTTCTCTCCTGCTGTGGAGAATCGAGTCTTGGCCACAGATTCATATATCAGCATCACCTGCACCAATTATCCTGTTTATTAATACAAATACTTGTAATTTCTTTTAGTCCTCTAATTCAGTAGAGAAAACATAAGGAATACAGGTCTGAAATGTAGTTTTATTTTTACTTCCTTCACATAAATATTTTTTCTCATACTGAAGTTTATATTGGACCAATATAAAGTTTTTACATTTATCTTTATATGCCAATATTTTTTACTTAATATAAAATCATTTACCAAAAATTAAAACTTAAGGATTTTGTGAAATGATATACTCTTTATGTACATGAACTTACAGAATGGTATTTTATGTTACCATTTTTATTATCTCTAGGCTGGCCATCTGTAGGCAATGACTCATCTCTGACTTCCAACTCTTACCTGAATTTACCTACCAGAAGTCTCATTTTGCAGGAATCTGTACTTAGTAGGCAGTCTATTAGAAAGAATGTGTTCAAGATAAAGCATTCATTGCTGATAAATGTAAGTATTATAATTCTAGGGAATTTATTTTCAATTCACAAAAATTCCTTTGTAATTCACAGAACTGACTCTAATGGAGAAATATAAAACATCAGAGGGGATGTTTTTTTAAGGTTAACCCCAGAGGGGAAAAACTTTGTGTATGTACGA
The DNA here is from genome assembly GCF_027574615.1 of Eptesicus fuscus. Lineage (NCBI taxonomy): Eukaryota > Metazoa > Chordata > Mammalia > Chiroptera > Vespertilionidae > Eptesicus > Eptesicus fuscus. The sequence continues at coordinate 86,414,400 of NC_072484.1, forward strand.
CTTGTCCCAGAAACCTCAAATCATAATTTATAGCGAATTATCTTTTCTGATTATACTTCATATGAAAGTACTTATAACAGTTATTTTAAAGATAACATTTGGGGGCCATTTTCCCCCAATAGAATGTGCTGGTACATATTCTACTAATGAGTTAGGAATCCTTTAATTAAATCATAAATTGAACTAAAAAACCGTTATAATAAATAAATGCAAATGATACTTACTCTTTCAGAGGTGAACAGACAAAGCCACAAGCATGGTTATAACCACGGATGTAATGTGAAGATGGAGGATATCCTGGAAAATCCACACTTTTAGCTAAGTGATTTAAATAGAAATAAAATGAAACCTCTTCCACAAAGGTAAAAAATTCTATTTCAAGTCGTATGTTTTAAAAAATATATATAACACAGCTTTTAATTTAACTTAGATATTATCAGCACTGACATTGGTTTTATACATGGGCTGTATGTTTGTACATATGAATGTGTGCACAGGCCAAAACTGAAAAAATACCAGTTTGAGCACAATTGTCCTCTCAAACATTTTCACGCTAGTATTTCTAAAGATGCTGTTACCTTTTACATACAGGAAAAACTGTTCAAAGTATCATTTTATTACTTTCTGAGATTTGAAGCAAAAGAAGTAAACAAAAAAAAAAAGACTATTAGGAGAATGGGTTTATAGATTTTTTTGTTAAATCATTTTTAAATAAAATATTGAATGTATTTATTTGGCATGTCAAAGAAGATAGTTTAAATGTCCTTTTCTGAAAATTCTCTAAATTCAAAGTGTAATTAAAAATCAGAAGTTAGCCCAACCGGTGTGGCTCAGTGGTTGAGCATCGACCTATGAACCAGGAGGTCACAGTTCGATTCTCAGTCAGGGCACATGCCCGGGTTGCCAGCTTGATTCCCCAGTAAGGGGGCATGCAGAAGGCAGCCAATCAATGATTCTCTCTCATAAATGATTCTCTCTCTCTCTCCCTTCCTCTCTGAAATCAATAAAAATATATGTTTGAAAAATCAGTAGAGTTGTTTTAGGAATTAGGCAGTATAATTGTATTGTATATGAATACAGAAGGGAGGTGATTTGATTATGATTGTTTATGATAATTATATGTACTCTTTCGAAAAATATTTTTAAAATATATTTATTCTGTGCAACTGAATCCTGTCAGAGAAGATGGATTTTTCCATGTGATTTTAACATAAACTATCAATTCTGTGGGAAGTACAATGTTAAGCAGTAGCTTTGGTCTAGCTTAGGAAACAAGTGTGGTTGAATGAATTTTCCATTTTTATTACTTGTTTCATCACCTTAACAGAACCTATTATGTTGGCATAATGGTACTTCCAGAAGTGATATTAACATATTTTCCCTGTTTAAAATATGGAGATTATGCTTGTTCGTAAAAGAAAATTTGTTTTATTCCACGAACAGATATGGGTCTTTTGTGAGGAATATTGGGTTGGTAGTACTATTTTGAAAAATTAGAAAGACTTGTGTTTTAATTCTGGTTCAGCAGCTTATCGCTATCTAACTTGTTTCCTCTGAACTTTACTGGTGAGATAAAGTATGCAATATATTTAGCTCAAAGCATAGTAAAGTGAACAACAGCAAAAAAAAAGGCGAAGAATAAAACTATCAGTATTCATTGATGATTCATTCAAAGAAATTGCTTAAAGCAAATTCAGTACTGATCACTGAATGACTGATTACAACCATTTGTTGATTTTGACTTCATACTTCTTTCTTACCCCTAAAAATGAGAAATGGTCTGCTTTCAAAACACAGAAAATAGCAGATCTATGACTCAGACACTATTTTGCGTTGTGGACAGTGAATAGATTTTTATCTGTCCTCGTTTTAAAACTGAGATAACTAAATGACAACTATATGAAAGGGGTGAACATCAGCCCTTATCCATATGCTGCACCAGAGCTAAGTTTGTATGAGTGCTATTAGCACAGCTATGACTCAGTCTGGACTCTGAAACTTAGTACCACGGACGCATCAGAAACCTTGTTGGGAAATAATAATTAACAGCACTAAACTGTCCCTATCTCCAGGTAGCTTACAGGGAAAGCTATTCAGATAGTAGTGGTCAAATTAAACTGAGTTATAGAGACAAACAGGGCTCTAGGCCGCTGTCCTGCCAAAGATCCTTCCTCATGACTTATCTGGAGTTGTCTGGCTCCAGTGATCTTCTATGAACTGGTAATGTTTCAAGTGAATAATACATGTTAAGAAATGGTCTCACATTGGGGTTTTACTGGGTGACACATTTTGGGAGGCTAAGGATACATCAAAACCTCTAAAAGAAATATAAGCACGTTGTGTAAAGACCCATCTAGTGAAAATAGGAGTTTTATCCGTTACTGGATAAGCTCATTCTTTGCAATTCAAATATAAAATGATATATGTAAAGATTACTTTTGTTTCTCAGTAGTTTTGAAATGTTTGCTGTGTAGATTCAGCCTACGGGGATTTACCTGTACTCAGTGCTGTGGTTAAATGCTGCAAAAAGGCCAGGAGATGCCACAACCATTGACTATGATGCAAAAGGCACCTCCAGAGTTGGGTAAAAACAGCAGGCTGGTCTACATTATACATGTATGTATTAGTCTCACCAAGTAAATAAAATATAAAAAATGGAAAATATATTTCTTCCAAAATGTGAGTTAAAGGGAAAAATTATTAACAACTCATAGTAATTCTAAAATGTGGGCAAAAATATTTCAACTTACAACTGATCACATTCACATTCCCTTCATAGCGCTTGAAGTGCACTATGTCGATAAAGTCTCGGGGGGAAATTGAGCCCATGGCAAAACTTTGTGTAATGGCATGACATATGAATGTGTCCTGAAACAAATCAAACCATAAAGATTGCAACAATTAGTCAATATCTATTCCTGTATTGCTCCCCAAAGAATTTCACTGTAGACGATTGGCCTCTACTTGGAAAAAGCAGGACTTTACAATTTTAAGAACTTATCACCCAATCAACCTGCATTTCCTGTGTTAAAGGAACATTAGATATTATTATACCAGTAAGTACAAGACAACAAAAGCAAAAACAAACAAGTGGGACTACATCAAACTAAAAAGCTTCTGCACAGCAAAGGAAACCATCAACAAAATGAAAAGGGGCCCTGCCAGTGTGGCTCAGTGGTTGAGTGTCAACCCAAGAACCAGGAGATCACAGTTCGATTCCTGTTCAGGGCACATGCCCAGGTTACAGGCTCAATCCCCAGTAAGGAGCATGCAGGAAGCAGCCGATCGATGATTCTCTCTTGCCCTCTCCCTGCTTCTTGAAATCAATAAAAACCTATTTTAAAAAATGAAAAGGGAACCTACAGAATTGGAGAAAATATTTGCAAATCATATCTATTTCTATTTATATAATTACTAGAGGCCCAGTGCGTGAAATTACTGCATGGGAGGGGGGTACCCTCAGTCCAGCCTGCACCCTCTCCAATTCGGGATCCCTCTCACAATCCTGGACTGCTGGCTCCTAATCGCTCACCTGCCTGCCTGCCTGCCTGCCTGTCTGGTCGCCCCTAACTGCCCTCTCCCACCCCCGCCGCTGGTCTGGTCCCCCCACGCAGCCTGCTTTTCAGTCGTTTGGTCATCCCTCACTAACCTCCCTGCCAGCCTGCTCGCCCCACGAAGCCTGCTGTTCAGTTGTTTTGTCGTCCCTCACTAACCTCCCTGCCATACTGGTCATAGGCAGCCATCTTGTGAGGGTGTGAGAGTTAATTTGCATATTACCTCTTTATTACATAGGATTAATGCATAAAATTCAAAAGTAATCTTTATATCATCTACACTTTGACATTTTAAATGAAGAAATTAAAGCCTAATAGATAAGTACAGAACTAGAACCCAGATTCCCTGATTTCCAGTACAACTATTCCACATTGGCTAGGTAATCTATTATGAAAAGTATATCGATTTAGCACCTATGGTGTAAGGCCTAAAACTCAGTGACCAATATTATGTGTTGACAAGACGTCTGGTGAAAATAGGAAGGGTCTTGAATGGCCTAACTGCAAGTACCTCTCCGTATTCCTCCCATGGATACGGACCTTTAGCCAAACAACCCTCCTTATCAACTGGATCAGGCACTGTGTCTGCTAGCCTGGAGAATTATTCCAACAGCCAATCACATCCTCCTGCAGGATTCGGGATCATCTCAACCTTCTGGTACCATAGAGCCTGCCTCCCTGGTTATTCTCTGTTCCTCAGTGCAGCTCCCATGACTCACGGCCTGGCATGAGGTGTCCTTCAGAGTCTAGCCGAGCTACTGCATGGTATTGCCTCGGCATCCATCTTGTTTGGCCAAGCAGCCTGCAGGGGCCTTAAACTGACACTAGCCCCTCATGCAAGTGCATGCCCTAGAGACCAGCCCACACTCACAAGCAAATGCAAGTTCTGATATGACTTTCCCAGTAGTCCTGGGGTCACCAGTCTCCCCAGCCTCGCAGGGTCTTCCTCTTGTGAGACCCTTAGATAAAACACCCCGGGGAGAGCCCCAGCCGGCTTGGCTCAGTGGATAGAGTGTTGACCTGTGGACTGAAGAGTTTCCAGTTCGGTTCCGGTCAAGGGCACTTGCCTGGGTTGTGGGCTCAATCCCCAGTAGGGGGTGTGCAGGAGGCAGCCAATCAAACTCATCATTGATATTTCTATCTCCCTCTTCCTTCCTCTCTGAAATCAATAAAAAAATATATATATATTATTAAAAAAATAAAAAAAAAAAAACACCCCAGGGAGCTTACCAAAACGCTGCTCTTTTTCATTTGAGTTGACCGATCAGACCTTAGCCTGGGAATTCCCTCGCACACCCCACCCACAGACCCTAACAAAGTCATGTGCCTCAGGCCCTGCCTGTCTCTGCCTGTGCCCTGCCTTGCCCTCCCTGCGTGGCCTCTTGAGGCTTTCCTGTGTGCTTCCTCCGGGACCTGTGGGTAATTCCAGTTTCTCTCGTGGGCTGCTGTTGAAACATGGCTCACCACCTGGCACCCTGTGCTCCACTTCACAAATGTTAACAAAATAACAGTCCTCCTCTGGGCTGTGATTATTAATAAACTACTGTTGGTCTCATTTGCCTAGTGGCAGGTATCATGTTTTACCACCCCTATGACCCTTGGGCAGGAATCCCACGCTCACCAATGGGATGAATGAGTCATTTAAAACACACTCTTAAAGAGGAACACTATAAATATTCATGAGAAGGTAAAATAATTCTTCTTACAGGGTAAAGCTATTCAGAGACACTGTGGTATACTGTAAAGGGCCTAGAATTTGGGGTCAGATCAGGTATAAACCCTGGTTCTATCATGTCCTGGCTGTGCTGACCTTGAGCAAGTCACATAATTTCTCTGACTCTATTTTCAAGTTTTTTAGTGCTAAGTCTTGTACTCCTTCCATTATTACAGCTGAGTTGCAGCAACAGCAGAAAGACCTGAAGTGCTAATGGAACCATATAATTAGTCTAATACAATCGTGAATGAAACAATCTAATGTTTGGATTTTTATTTGCAATGAACCACATTTTTCTTTTCTTTTTTATTTTTTCTTTAAATATATTTTTATTTATTTCAGAGAGGAAGGGATAGGGAGAGAGAGATAGAAACATCAATGATGAGCAAGAGTCATTGATTGGCTGCCTCCTGCACACCCCTTACTGGGGATCGAGACTGCAACCCGGGCACGTGCCCTTGACCAGAATCGAACCTGGGACCCTTCAGTCCACAGGCTGACACTCTACCCACTGAGCCAAGCCATCTAGGGCTGAACCATATTTTTCAAACTGAAGGTATAGATCCCAAGAGGGTCATGGACGTGTGTTGTTTGTTACCTGACTAACCTTCCTGAGCTTCTCTATAATAACCTCCCCCCACTCCCAGACTTTAAAATCAGCTTAATAAAAGCAGGCAAAGCTAACCTACGGGTTGTAAATAAATGATAAGATGGTGGCAGATTTGTGGGACATTTGTTTCTTTTGGTAAGTGGAAGGTAGTTTGAAGACTCAAAGAGCCAAAGACCCAGGGATGTGGAGTTTTATAAATGCAATTGTTGGCGAAAATCATAAAAGTTTGCTAACATTCACATTTACCACCTTTCTAATAAAGTTATTGTTAGCCAAAAATGCGCAACTCAATTTTTACAAACATCTTACTGAGCTGTAATTTATATATCATAAACTATAGCAGCCTTAATAAGAGATCTAGTGACCTGCTCCCAAGTTCAGAATCCCTTACCCCACTTCCGTCTTCTTGTTTCTGTCTCTTTGCACATCTCATTATTACTCTCATTTATATCATTTTTTTCTTCTCCTGAATTTTCTTTTTTTAAATGTATTTTTATGGTTGAGAATATTACAGATGTCCCCCATTTCTGCTCCCCCCACCTTTGATCTCTACTCAGCTCCCACTCCACCCCAAGCCTTCACCACACTATTGTCTGTGTCCATGGACTAGGCATATATGCGTCTATCTACCCTCAGCTCATACTGATCTTTTCTCCTCCCCTCTTCTAAGCCCTACTTGCTTCTATGATCACTTTCTACACCAATTACTTATATTTTCTTTCCTCATTGTTTTTACTCTCTTCATCTTCATTTAACTGAGATAATGTGTTTAAACTTTCTAAAACCACAACCATGTACGTTATTTCACATTTTATCCTTTTAAAAGTTACATGCTGTTCCTTCTTAAGTCCCTACAGTATGTGTCTGTATTATTCCTGTTATCTAAGCTATTATCCTATATAATAAAAGGGTAATATGCAAATTGACCCTCACAGCTGAACAACCAGTCGCTATGATGCACACTGACCACCAGGGAGAGACGGAGTTAGCTTGAGATCCCAGTTAGCTTGCTGCTGGGATCCTGCCAATCAGGCCTGAGCGAGATGGGCCGGACACACCCTAGAATCCTCCCGCATCCCTCCTGGGCCCCGATCGTGCACCAGTGGGGTCCCTCAGCCTGGCCTGTGCCCTCTCGCCATCCAGGACCCCTCAGGGCATGTCAGACAGCTGGTTTCAGCCTGATCCCGCAGGTCAATATAAATATACTGACTTCCCCGAGGCATGTTTAATCTTTTCTCCACCTAATGTTGGAGAATCCAGGAGTTTGTCCCCTCATAACCAAAGGCCCACATCTTCAAGAGAGCTAACCAGATTCAGAATGCGGTATGCATTCAAAACAGAAAGAAGCTAACTGCAATTAAACTCTTGAGTGATAAAGAAGGAAGTTTTAAGGCTTTTATAAAGATTTCAACTCAATGTGAATCTATAAAATATGAAGTGTCTACCTAATATAGTTTAATAAACTTAAATCACTAAAATATAAAAATAAAAATATATTAATACAGGAAAAGTTTAATATTAAACAACAAATTACCGAATCAATCTTGTGTATCATAGTGTACACTTTCAATGATTTATCCCATGTAATTCTAATTTCAGGCTTGTAGAGGAAATCAGCTAGTTTAGATGTTGATTCTGAAATTATTCCTTCAACACGATATCTATAGTTAACAAAATAAAGAAAATTCAAAATTTAACTAATTCAGTCTAAGTTGAAAATATAATGTTATCATAGTATAACACAGACTAATTTAGCAATCAACAGTAAAGAAAATTTGAGGGTCATATCAGCAATTCAAAACACTAATATTCAATTAGAAGTAGCAAGGTTTATTTAAATATATTACAATAATTAATATAAATTATTTCAAAGTTCATTTTTCTAAAAACTTTGTTTATAATGTTTCTGTAGATTTTTTTAAAAAAATAGTTTTATTGATTTCAGAAAGGAAGGGAGAGGGAGAGATAGAAAGATCAACGATGAGAGAGAATCATTGATCTGCTGCCTCCTGCATCTCCCCATGGGGATGGAGCCCACAACCTGGGCGTGTGCCCTGACCAGGAATCGAACCTCAACCTCCTGGTTCATAGGTTGGTGCTCAACCACTGAGCCACGCTAGCTGGGCTGTAGTTATTTTTCTAGAGGGGCAAATTTCATTTAGGATTTTTCTAAAATCTCTCTTACAAATATTTATCTGGTATGTTTATAATAAGTCAATAGTAATTGATAAGAAGTTTGTGTGGCTATGCAGCACCTTTCAGCCCCAAATCTTAATTTAAGCATGTAATATGGTATAAATGAGAGGTCAGCAAACTTTAAATTCTAGATACATAAATGCCACTGAATTCAAAACAATAATGGCAAATAGGAAATTGTACTTACATATTTCCATGGAATTTTTTAGAAGCCTTGCTAGAAACAGTTATTTTTTTCTCAAAGGGGAAAAAAAATTAAATAAGTTAGCTGTCAAGTACAGAAAAAAATGAAAAAAAAAAACCCACAAAATAAAACAAAGCAAAAATGGTTTGTTTGTAAAAAATATTTTTTTACAATCAACTGTTTCTCATTTAAAAACAAAAACTTGAAACATATTTGTTTTCTTACTGAAGATTTAACCACTTTCCAGCCTGATGTATCTTGATTGTAACCTAAAATATCTTGAGCAGTTTGTTGGGCAAGTACTTTATAGTCCATCTACCTGCAAAGTTTTAAAAAGAAATGATTGGTAAGAATGTTTTAAATTGGCAAAAAGTTTTAAAATGCTGTGTTACATTTGATTACTGTTTCTACAGTGCCCCGCACATGGCAATGAACAGTAATTACCTGTTGAATGCCCGCAGGCAAGAGTCCCTTCCTCCCTATTCTCAGCGAGACCTGGCTCGCCTCCTGTCTCTGCCATGGGCTAATTGTGAACCACATTATTTGATATTTCTGTTTCCCCATTTTCTCAAGTTTTGAAACTGGGATAGTACCTAACCCTCTAGAAGTAATGTGAGGATTAAGTGAGATAATGCACTTCAATGTCCTTCCCCATTGCTAGGCATATAACAGTCAATCAATAAATCATTATTATTTCTATCAATCATGCCTTTTTTTCTTTTGCAAAGCACCACAATCTGTTGATCAGGTGTTCTTGGAAATTCATCTTTTTAAAGTGAGTGGCAGTGGCACTAAATGATTTGACCCCTGGCTTCCTCTCCAAAGGCAACTCCTGCCTTCAATTCTCCCACTTAGCTGCTGTTCCTCAAAAGCAACTAAGCATCTTCCTACTTCAGGGCCTTTTATTTATTTTTTTAAAATATATATTTTATTGGTTTTTTACAGAGAGGAATTGAGAGGGATAGAGAGTTAGAAACATCGATGAGAGAGAAACATCAATCAGCTGCCTCCTGCACACCTCCCACTGGGGATGTGCCCGCAACCAAGGTACGTGCCCTTGACAAGAATCAAACCTGGGACCTTTCAGTCTGCAGGCCGACACTCTATCCACTGAGCCAAACCAGTTTCAGCATCAGGGCCTTTTACTTGCTGTTCCCTCTGCTTTAACATTCTTCCCCAATACTGACTCCCCTTCATTGGTGTCTTTGTTTAAATGTCAGACAGGATGTAAAGTTAGAATCAACTCAGCAGGGGTTAGGTATCCAGGTGGTGTGGCAAAGACAGTTGAGTAAGATATTGTTTCTGCTGTGAATGAGTTCAGGAGCTGGAGTCTCATTGATCCTTTGGCCCATCATCTAGTTTTCAGTTAAGAGAAGCTGGCTGGACCTAACCGGCTTGGCTCAGTGGATAGAGTGTCGGCCTGCGGACTCCAGGGTCCCAGGTTCAATTCCGGTCAAGGGCATGTACCTTGGTTGTGGGCCCATCCCCAGTAGGAGGTGTGCAGGAGGCAGCTGATCAATGTTTCTCTCTCATCAATGTTTCTAACTCCCTATCCCGCTCCCTTCCTCTCTGTAAAAAAATCAATAAAATGTTTTGTGTTTTTTTAAAGAGAGAGAGAGAAGCTGGCTGGTATGGTGGGAAGAGGGTGACAACACAGAGCTGGATTCATATCCTGCCTTTGCCACTCTCACCAGCTATATCACTTTGGATAAATTGCTTGAGTTTCAACTTTCATATCTATATCTTTTTCCATAGATACAGATAAGGAATAATAATACCTATCTCATGGGGTCATCGTAAGGATTGAGTTAATATGTGTAAAAGTGATTGAAACAGTGTGCAGCCCCTTCTTGGTGATCAAAAAGGTTAGTTTCTGTTCTTAAAATGGACACATCTAGTACTACCTTTTAAAAAAACTCTCCAAAGAGCTGCCTCAATAAAACTTTTTAAAGTTTCATTATCAGGACACGTCCTCCTTAGCTCTCACCTAAAGCTCTTTAGGTTGGAAGATAAATCTGTTTTCTCCTGTTTAGTTCTCCATCAAGGCATGACACCTGGTTGACATCTCTACTTGAAAAGCTTTCATATACCACTGTAACTCCTCTTTCCTAGTAGATTCTTAGTTTCTTTATCTTTCCTAATAGATCTAGTCCAGAATTTTAACTATTGGGACTCTTCTCCAAATCCTCCTGGGTCTCCATATCTCTTTAACTGTGAAGGAACAAAGTGGAAGTAGAATTATTTTGATCCATGAATTACATCAATTTATTTGATATGTTCCTTTATATCTTCTCAGTGTCCTTTATTACACTTTATGCTCTTATCAGGAAACATGTGCACATTTATATGCTCCAAGATGGAGGAAAAAGGTAGTAAGAGAAACATTAAAGATATTGTCAATGAAAAGGACCGTTAAATTTTAAAGAACGACAGGTTAAAAAGCATTTAGGTGGAATGTGGATTTAAAAAGTCTAACTTTTTTTTTTTTACAGGGAGGAAGGGAGAGGGAAAGAGAGCTAGAAATGTCGGTGAGAGAGAAACATCCATCAGCTGCCTCCTGCACACCCCCTACTGGGGATATGCCCGCAACCAAGGTATATGCCCTTGACCGGAATCGAACCTGGGACCCTCCAGTCCGCAGGCCGACGCTCTATCCACTGAGCCAAACCGGTTTCGGCAAAAAGTCTAACTTTTTAAAAATATATATTTTTATTTATTTCAGAGAGGAAGAAAGAGGGAGAGAGAGATAGAAACATTAATGATGAGAGGGAATCATTGATCGGCTGCCTCCTGCAGGCCCACTACTGGAAATTAGACCTGCAACCCGGGCATGTGCCCTTGACCGGAATGGGACCCAGGACCCTTCAGTCTGCAGGCGGAGGCTCTATCCACTGAGCCAAACCAGCCAGGGCAAAAAGCCTAACTTTTTAGGCTCATGCCATTAGCAGTCCGTGGCTGGCCCCTGACCTGGATTTGTCTCAGCAAATATAAGTTATTTATTTCCAACCAGCAGCATACATGATATTGACTAATTTAGGAATTGCACAGATTACAGAAACAAAGCGGTAGAGAGTCAACTGCAGGGACTTTGTCCTATTCATTGTCAAATCACCTAGCTGCTAGGTCCTAGCACTTACTGCCACAATAAACATGTGTTTAATTGAACCACTCAACTGAATTTTATCGTTTCTGGATTTTTTTTCATTTGCTAAGAAAAAAGGAAGATTAAGCCCAGCGGGCTAGAGAGAAGGAAAACAAGAGAGAGCAAGCAGCAAGAACACCGTGGTATCACCTGGTGATGTGACATTGGCTGGGTGGAGTATGTTCCGGTGGAGTAACGAGGGTATCTTCGCCCGCAGGGTCAGTGGAAAAGAGACACAAACCAACGCTGCGATGGCATCTTTTTTGACACGCCACTCGGTTGAAACTGGATTCTTCGCACCTCATACCCTGAGCCAGCCTTGTAGACGGTTCACACACGTTGTTACGTGGGCCTTTACATCTGTTTGTACAGCATCATCTCCCTCTTTCCGGGCTGCCGGGCCGGGTCCCCAGTCCGTACTGGGTCACTGCCATTCTTCCTGGGAATCAAGGTCCCCCAGGAGTTTGTGGGATCCGAGCCCTCCTTCCTCCAATCCCGCATCTGCTTTGAGGGTGTGGGGCTGGGGAGCCCGGGGGGGCCGGGCTCGGGGAGGAAATGGGGAAGGAACTGAGGAGGGAGGGAAGGAAGCGGTCTGGGACGCTGCCCCGGCCCAGAGGATGTCTCATCCTGGGAAGGGGTGCTCTGAAAGCGAGGAGGCCAGCTCACTTGGAAGGGCTGGGGAGGTGGAGCCGGCTCTCGGAGACCGAGACGCCAGCCGCCCGCGCCCCAAATCTCCCCGACCGAGTGCCCTCACTCAGCCCCGGAGCCGGCGGAGGGAGGCCCGGCCGGTCCTCTGCGCAGACTGGCCGCGAGCAGCCGAGACGGAGGTGGGAGAGGGCGCGCGCGGCAGCGACGAGGATGTACGTAATCCAGAACTCCCACCCCAGAGGGATGCGTGGGGAGAAACTACACTTCCCAGCAGGCAGTGCGACTTAACGCCCCGCGGCGCCGCGTTCCCCTCCGGCCCTCCGCCCCTCGGCTGGCTCGCCCCCGGCGCCCGAGCACCACGCAGGCGCGCCGCGAGCCGGCGCCATGTTGGGTCGGTTTGAAAGCCCGCGCGGGCGTCGCGCTCCGCTGTGACGGCGGAGGATGCTGCGAGCGAGCGGAGCCTGAGGCGCGGCGGGGGCTGACAGGGATGCTTTGTGGCGTCTCCCGCCGGGCTACCGGCCTGGGTTTTCGGCGGGCAGTTGTACGAAGTGTGCGTTTCTATTTCTCTCTAGTCTGGACCTTTGTCGGCGAGTTCGGCCCGAGAAAGCGGGGCAGGGGTTCCGAGGAGCGTCCGGTCCTTTGACAGCCCGAGGGGGGAAGGCTCCGGGACGGGCGGCGGGGGCGAAGGGGAAGACGCCTCTTGCGGGAGGGCGCTCGTTGAGTCCCTGCGGAAAAGGGACAGTTTTAGGGGGAGGACCGCGGGCCTGGACCGAGGGTACCCGGCGTGGGTCTCGGGGAATCGAGGTGTCCATTGAAGTGGGGGTGGGGGGTGGGGGCTTGGGCTTTGGGGGCCGTCACCCCGAGGATTTCGGTCGCTCCTCGTTCGCTCCCGAGGCGCTGATTCTCTAGCCGGAAGGATGGTTTCCGAGCAGCCGTGTCTGGTCGCGGGGATCCCGAAGGAAGGGCGTCTCCGGGACGCGGCCGGGCGGTTGGAGCCCCGCGCCCGGAGGAGACCCGGGAGGAGGCGGGGTGCTCCGGTGCCGGGGCGCCCGCCCTCCCGCTGGCCCGGCTCACTCGCTCTTCCTGGCTGCAGACCAGGCACACACGCCGGCCCCATCGGAGACGCCCCGGGGCCGTGATTTCTAGGCGGCGTCATTGATGGTGAGCCGTTCCCTTTAGGTACTTCAGACGGGACAGTGTGTTTTCCAGTCAAAGGTGGTTGACATTTTTTTTCATTCGTTTCACCTTCTGTTCGGGATGATGGGCTTCCGTATTTATGCAGATGCGGACGGGTGTTTATGGAGGAGAGAGTGAGATGGTTGGGATTTGCCTCCCAATGATCCTGGGGGAGAGGTGGGAGGGAAACGGACGTGTGGGTCTGTCGGGAATTGTTTGAAAGCAGAGTGGTAGCTGCAGAGGGGTTTGTTAAATACTTTTTTCTACTTTTGTTTACTTTTGGAAACTTTCCACAACGATGGTTCGATGATCGATTTTTATTGATTTATTTTTGCCTCCGGAGAATTAAAATAAGTGTTATTACCCACGTACTGAGGACCGTAATCCATCAACGGTGCCTTTTAGAGTTTTGTTTTTGAGGTTTTGTAAAATTAAAAACCGGTAACTTGTCCTGTGTTCGAATAAGGGAGAAGACGTTTGGTCAAGCTTAATATTCAAGCAGTATTAACGAGAAAATGGAAGCATCTTTAGGAAGTAGGGTCAAGAAAAGGCAAAGCTGACAGGGTAGCCATTCACTTAAAAACCCGTCACCTGGTACTGAGCGTCTTGGTTCCTAGCATCCGGGTTCCAGGCGTGCGATTGCACAATAAATACATCGTCTGCAGGGTGAGCTGTGTGCTCTCCACCTAGAGTCTCGTCTCCTTCGGTCACCGTGCATTTGACCCCTTTACCCCTCTCCTACCCTCTTCCCCTCAGGTACCCATACTGTTGTCTGTGTCTGAGTTTGTTTCTGTTTTCTGTTTTATGGCCCACATGTGAGTGATGACATCCTACGGTTTTCGTCCCTTTCTGTCTGACTTCCTTAGCTTAGCATGATACTCTCGCGATCCATCCATGTTGCAAATGGCGCTGTTGCACCTTTCTCACAGCTGAGCAGTATTTCATTGTATACATACCAGTCACCCACCCAAGGACCCTTAGGTGGTTCCCTGTCTTGGCTGCCGGGACTCGCTGCCTGGCCATTCGTTAGTGTTACACCAGCGGCACCGCATTCGGGAAAAGCAGAGGCTGAACATTACGTTCTGTTGCTGCTTCCACGGACCGCTTTCAGCTCTTGCAAAGGCAGTGGCACGGTTGAAGGCTGGGAGGAGGAGGTTTTACTCTGTCTTTACTTTCTTAAATGGAAAACTTGCAGTATTTTAAAGTCAAATTTGACAGTTAAGATTACATTGAAAGTTGTTATAAGTTAAAACATTCCCAAAATACAGCCAAAAGTTAAACATACTAACTTTATAATATCATAGCATGAATTAAGTTCTAGACATTAATGTTTTATTTTCAGTTCAGAAAATCCATTGATTTAATTTTAAAAGAATGTCACATTGTGCACTGAAGTAGTGCCTGTTCATTCTGTTATTTCTTAGGGCTTCAAATATCTTGTTATAATAAGGTAGACAGGAATTCAGCCAATTTTAATGATGCAAAAACAGTAAGATGAATACATTAAGTCAGTTTTCTAATTAAGTCTCCTTTAAAAGAGAGGTAGTCTGAATCTGTTTAATATAAGAATTGAATATAGTGAGGATAGTACCAAAAATGAAGGTCAGAAAATTATTATTAACAACTAGAGGCCCGGTGCACAGTCCCTGGGCCTGGCCTGGGCCCTCTCACAATCCAGGACCCCACCAGTGCACAATTGGCCAGGGAGGGACCAAGGGAGGGCTCCAGGGCCAGTCCCCATCGGCAGGAACCCAACAACAAGATTAGCTACTGACTGGTTGGAGTGTCTGCCCCCTAGGGGTCAGTGCACATCATAGCTAACAGTCGACTGGTCGCTTAGGCTTTTATAGAGATAGATGTTTTAGGAAAAGAGCATTTTGCACATTCATTTTATGGTATGACTTGTAGTTTATTTATATTTTGTTCTCAAGTCTTTTTGGGGTGAAGGAGTTGGCTAAAGTTACATATTGGCATTTGCAACATTCTCCACTGTTCCTTTTTGTTTTTAATACCTCATTTGATGCATTTAAAATTTATTGAGGACCTACTATCTGTAGTGCATGGTGGTAGGCTTATGAATTGAGAAGTATTATGTATAAGGGAATGTTAAGTATTGTGATGTCATAGAATATATCACCATAAGAAAAGACTGTGTAAATCAGTTGTTTTAGGACGTTTAAAGAAAGTGAGTACCCTTTCCTTGGTACTTTTCATGCATGTTCTCAGATAATCTTTGTATACATAATTCTAGGCACATAGTAAGTACTTAATAAATGTTTTCTGAACAAATGATGAAGGAATTCACAATAACTAAAATAAAAATCTACAATGTGTATTGCTTTTAAAGGATTTGTAGGTAATGGATTTTATTCTTTAAAGAAAATTACAAAAAAGTTTAAATATTGAATAATTTCTCTGTATATGGCTATTATTCCTTTTGGAACCTTAACCTTTTGTTTTTGTATTACAGTGGTTTCTAAGAGAAATGAACAGAAATAACCCATTTTGAGGAAGGCATGGCAAAACCAAATACAAAACACAGAGTTTGTTCTCGGGAATCTTCAGTATCTTCTCTGTTAGCAAGCTGCAGCCTCAGTGGTAGTAATTCCTGTAACCCTGATGTCTCTGTTCAGTATAAGGATAAACTGTACAGTTCTGCATCTCAGGCTCTACAAGCCTATATTGATGATTTTGATCTAAGCCGGATGTATCCTGGTGTAAGCACTGGAAAGATTAACATTGATAAATGTCCTGCTAATATGCCAGAATTCTCCAACTATATTTATAAACCAAACCATGGTATGCTTTTATTGTTTGTTTTCTTTTTGTCCACTGATTTAAATCATTTGAGAGATGTGTTGTAGTCTTTGAAATCCAGATGCTTTTTTTTTTTATTCTTTTGGGGTAAAAATTACTTTTATAATGTTGAGATCTGACTATATTTCTTAAAAAACTATATACTTATCTGGTACTCAGGAATTTTCAGCTAAGATCCCCTTGCAACCTTGGAGTGGAAGCTCATGAATTACAGCAGGTGGCTGATCCTAAGTCCTTAAGCCGTTTATTACAGCATTGTGGAAAAAGTGTTGACTTGGTGGTTTTAGTTTTCATTTACTAGCTTAATGACTTTAAGTGAATCTCAGCCTTTCTTAGTTTATGCTTGTTCCTACGCAATTGATTGCAAAGGATTATATTAGTCTTCCTGATCTGTATTCTATGGAACAGTTATATTCACACTACATTGAGTTTTTCCTTGATAAGGCTTTTATGAAGACAAATTTGGAATATGAGTCTGTTGATAACCAGTTACTGAGCACTTATTAGCCCTAGTATGGAAAAAGTTTGCATTCAAATCTTAGAAGGATATGGGCACTATTCCAGAAGAGAATTAGAACAGCTATTCGCTATCGCAGAGTTAGTAAAGAAAACAAATTATTTTTCACCTAATTTATTCACAAACTTTTCCAAATTATGTATTGGCAGCCATTACTGAGTGACCAATATTAATGTGAGTGTGTCAGTGGATTGCTATGTCTAGATGAAAAAAGTTGAAGAAACAGTAAATTAAAGAACATGGAAAAAGTCAAGAAGTTGTAGAGATGAGGGTAGAAATTAGTTAAAACAAATTGATATGTGAGGGGAAAAAAGCACATTCTATTTCGTCAACCTATCCCATTTATTATTTTAATCAACTTTATTGAAGATCATGAGAAAGTGGCAAAAATGGTTCTTTAATTCTTTTTTTTTCTTAAATTCTTAATTCTCATTTACTGTTGAATATTTTGAAGTGTTTTTATATGTGATATGGGAAGATAAACAGAAGTATGCTTTGTTTTTCAGCTTTTGAAAAATTTGATCACAAAGAAAGCTCCTTGTCCTTATCTTCTAGAAGACGGACTGTTAATGACATAGACTCCATTAGCCTCACAACTGATGATCTGTTAAAACTTCCAGCAGATGGATCATTTCCTTTTACTTGTGTTGGACCAGGTCATCAAATTACCAAGAAAACTAAGAAATGCATTGGAAGACTGAGTTTATCGGACACTGAAAAGAATCAAAATTTTCAAGAGCCCTGCATTGCCAGGAGCAAGGATTACTTAGTTACTCCTGTTGTATATACAAATATAAATGGAAAGCAGTGTCGTAAGCTAAAAAACTTAAAACTTGTGAATAAGACAACTAAATGCACTTCTGAACCATCCTTTTTAAAGAAATCATCTTTCAAGGACAGTTCAGAACGAGATCTTGAGAAGAATTACCCACGATGGCTCACTGGCCATAAATCTGACCTTAATGTTTCAGGGATAACTAGTATACCTGATTTCAAATATCCAGTCTGGCTCCACAATCAAGACTTGCTACCTGACACAAATAGTCAAAGTATTTATAAAGTATTTAAAGATGAGCAGTGTTCCCCAAGACATAGTTATCAGGCACAAAGAACTTCTCGACCTATGAATAAATTAGATTGTTTTGAATATTTTGAACCTTCAAATATTTCAGATTTCTTGAGTGGTGATAAAGGATTTGTTAATGAATATAAATGTGATTCTGAGCATAGCCAATGTCAGTGTGAGAATCCACTTCTTCCAGGACAATCCAAAAAGCCATTCAATGGTAATTGTTTTTTGTTTGTTTTTAAGAATCAAAGAAAATGCTGTAAATTTGACCTAATATCTAGGAGCTTTTATGTTACATTATTGATGTAATGAT
Source organism: Eptesicus fuscus (assembly GCF_027574615.1). Lineage (NCBI taxonomy): Eukaryota > Metazoa > Chordata > Mammalia > Chiroptera > Vespertilionidae > Eptesicus > Eptesicus fuscus. The sequence goes on from NC_072484.1 coordinate 86,432,340, forward strand.
CAGATTGTATATATTTTTTTCTTAATTAATGTAGTCTTTTAAAATAGGTGACAAAATTGAATTACTTATCCTGAAGGCCAAGAGAAATCTAGAGCATTGTACTAAATTACCGAAGTCTATGAAACAGGATGATAGTCCTTGTTCATTAGATAAACTGGAAGCAGAAAGATCGTGGGAAAATGTTCCTGTTACTTTGTAAGTATGTTATTAATGGAAAAGTCATCTAAGGTCATTAGTTTTCCATATGAAAACTATATGAACATCTAATTTATTTTTATATAACTTAATTATAACTAGCAATGGTAATAACATGGTAATTCTGTTCAGTGTTGCTTTGCTTGATACTATATTTTTCATTTGTTACCACAAGATCGTGGGTTATGTAACTTAGTTACATTATGTAACTTTTGTCTTTGTTTCATGTTCCTTTTGTTGCATTACAAAATATTGATATATGTTTACTATGAGGAATTAGAACCAAAAGCAACTATTTTGTAGGAGGAGGAGGGCTATGGAAGTCTTGTTACTTTCTACTATATTCTCCATAATTTCCAAGATTATTTTCATTTGTATATTTAACGTTTCAATTACATAGTTTCTCAGAATAATTTAAGAAGTGTTCACCTAGATAACTGTGAATGTGAACTTAGAGTAAGGATTAGGAGTTTAGATAGGAAAGCTTTTTTTAGTGATATTATTATATCTAGACTTATTAGAAATGCGTTCTTGGTAACCCTATATCCTGCTTTAGTTTCTGATATTTATTCAGTTATCTAAACTTTTATTTTGTCATAGATGGAGTTTATTAGTTACTAGAGGCCCGGTGCACAAAATTCGTGCAGGGGTGGGGTGGGGAAGTGTGTCTCCCAGCCCAGCCTACACCCTCTCTAATCTGGGATCCCTCTCAATCCAGGACTGCTGGCTCCCAACTGCTCGCCTGCCTGCCTGCCTGATTGCCCCTAACCGCCTACCTGATTGCCCCTAACCACTTCTGCCTGCCAGCCTGATCACCCCCTAACCACTCCCCTGCCAGCCCGATTGCCCTTAACTGCCCTCCCCTGCTGGTCTGGTCACCCCTAACTGCCCTCCCCTGCCAGCCTGGTCACCCCTAACTGCCCTCCCCTGCAGGCCTGGTCGCCCCCAACTGCCCTCCCCTGCAGGCCTGGTCCCCCCGCAACTGCCCTCCCCTGCCAACCCAGTCACCCTAACTGCCCTCCCCTGCCAGCCTCATCGCCCCTAACTGCTCTCCCCTGCTGATCTGGTCCCCCCAACTGTCCTCCCCTGCAGACATGGGTTCCCCCAAACTGCCCTCCCCTGCAGGCCTGGTCACCACTAATTACCCTCTCCTGCAGGCATGGTCCCCCCAACTGCCCTCCCCTGCAGGAATGGTCCCCCCCCCCCAACTGCTCTCCCCTGCAGGCCTGGGTCCCCCCCAACTCCCCTGCAGGCCTGGGTGCCCCCCAACTGGCCTTCCCTGAAGGCCCAGTTGCCCCCAACTTCCCTTCTCTGCCGGCCTGGTCACGCCTAACTGCCCTCCCCTGCAGGCTTGATCGCCCCCAAGTGCCCTCCCCTGCTGGCCATCTTGTGGTGGCCATCTTGTGTCCACATGGGGCCAGCCATCTTGTGTGTTGGAGTGATGGTCAATTTGCATATTACTCTTTTATTAGATAGGATGGATCCTTTTTTGGTTACTTTTCAATTGAATGTCTTTATTTATTTATTTATTTTTAAATGTGTGCACTGGCTACAATACTGGTTTGGAATTCCAGCTGTCAGTTCTTCGCTGAGATCTTGTACAAGTTTTGTCTACTTTGTATAATTCTACTTTATACAGGGTCTTGTACAAATTCTTTTGCTTTGGCGTTTTTGTGTGAGGATTCAATTGATTAGAAAAGAAATACAAGATACTTAAGTCAGGACGTAGTAATCTCGTAAATTGTAATTAGGTGATTATTCAAAATACATTTTTTTTTGTTTGTTTAACTTTATTTTTCAACTAGAGGCCGATGCACGAAATTTGAGCAAGGGGCTCGGCCCTCGCAGCCCCGGCTTCATCTGGAAGGACATTGGCTGTCCGGTCTAATTAGCATGTTATGCTTTTATTATTATAGATCATTGGTTCAATAATATTTTTTAAGTGAGTTTGCTCTAATTTTTAAATTTATCTTTATTTCTTTTTAGAAATATATATATATTTATTGATTTCAGAGAGGGAGAGGGAGAGAGAGGTAGAAACATCAATGATGAGAGAGAATCATTGATTGATTGCCTCCTGCACACCCCATACTGGGGATTGAACCCGCAACCTGGGCATGTGCCCTTGACTGGAATCGAAGCCGGGACCCTTCAGTCCGCAGGCTGACACCCCATCTATTGAGCCAGACCAGCTAGGGCTATCTTTATTTCTTAATTTCTCTTTATCAGTTGTTCTATGTAATTGTAGATTACCATAGCTGCAATACTTTGCTTTCAGTTGGAACCCAAATGGGTGAGCAAATAATATCAGAGGTATTTAAGAGTAAAAATTTTAATGTCGTTTATAATTAGATAATATAACTTCTGGATAGTATAATTATTATTATCAGTGGTTTGGCCCAGTACTTTGTATACAGTAGTTGATGTTTAGAAGATTGGGTTCATATAGTGATGGGTATGTTTATATATAAAATTAATGATGGATTGTGAGATGAAGGAATAGACCTAGCCTTAGTATGACATTGACAAATTATTATCAATCTGTCATAAAAAAAAAAAAATTGGCCCTAGCTGGTTTGGCTCAGTGGTGGATAGAATGTCACCCTGTGGACTGAAGGGTCTCATGTTTGATTCCGGTCAAGGGCACATGCCCGGTTTTTGGGCTCAATCCCCAGTAGGCGGTGTGCAGGAGGCAGCCAATTAATTATTCTCTCTCATCATTGATGTTTCTATCTCTCTCCCTTTCTCTCTGAAATCATTAAAAAAATATTTTTTTTAAAAATTGACCTGGATGTACTCAAAGTAATATACTAAAAGATGGAGTACAACTGCAACCAGATAATTGCTTTTTTTGTTTTAATGGAAAATTCCAAACAAATACAAAGTAGAAGAGTAGTATAATGAATCCTTATGGACCCAGCACCCACCTTCAATAATCAGGTAAATGCTTTTGATAATGGTGGGTTGGTGTCCAAGCTCTTATAAAGATTGGGGGGGAAAGACTACTTGAGAACAATAAAAAGCTGAGTTAAAAATCAAATGAGTCAATAATGAAGTGCTGCTAATTAAGAAAAATTATCATTGTGAAATTTACATGTTATAAAAAGATAGATATCTGAGTACTTGAGTTAGAAACATCATATATATATATATGTACATATACATATATATATGTATATATGAGAGAGAAAGATAGAATGAGTTTATTCTCTGTGACTAACAGAATCTGGTTTGGGGAAAATTCTTACTTTTGCTAGGGATGCCCCTTTTCCTGCTACCCCTTAAATTAAGAAAAAATTAGTATTTATTGAGCATCTATTAAAAGTACCAGGTACATGGGGTTAATTTATGCAATACTTCTGTGAGATAAGTGGGACTACAAATGTAGAAATTGAAGTTTGGATAAATAAGTTATGTAAGGTCATATAGTGACTGGGATTGGGATTTGAACTCAGGAATTATAATTTCAAATTTGATTATTTTTTCACTCTAATCTGTCTTCTATGTTAATGCCAGTTCTGGAGTGAGACATCTGTCCTATTGCTTTGACATGGCAGAGAGTATAACTGCCATCCCTGTAGAAAATCTTATAAATTTGTGGGAGTTTTGTGTATTATCATTGGGTAACAGTGTTTAATTGGAAAAATGTACTGCTTCTTTCAAACAAGTGAACTTTGAGAGCATAGCCTATAGTTAAAGGATTATTTGTTTAGTTGAAGACTGATGTCTTCAATTCTTTAAATATATTTTATTACTGATTTCAGAGAGGAGGGGAGAGGGGAAGAGAGAAACATCAATGATGAGAGTGAATCATTGATGAGTTGCCTCCTGCATGTGCCGCTCTGGGGAATCAAGCCTGCAACCTTGGCATGTGCCCTGGCTGGGAATGGAACTGTGATCTCCTGGTTCATAGGTCAACGCTCAATCACTGAGCCATGCCAGCTGGTCCAACCTTTTTTTTCTTAAAGCTTTAAAGATGAAGCAAAGAGATAGAGAGGGTTAGATTCTGGTATAAATTCAGGAAGAAGATGAGAGAATTATCAAGCAACATCAATATGAATCATATCTATAACAGTTATTTCTTGGTCACCATTTATATTTAAATGATAACCATTCAATTATATAATGCCTAATTTTTATAAATTGGGAACTTAATTGCTATCTTGTCTCTTAAACCCTATGTAGTAAGTCTCCTGTTCCTATTAACTCTGATGACAGTCCTCAACAAGCTTCAAGGACAAAGTATGCTAAAAGCTTCCTTGAAGACTTTTTAAATGATGATGATCAGGTGGGTGAAGTTAAATCTTTTTAACTTATTAAAAGACTAGAGGCCCGTGCATGAAAATTCATGCACTGGAGGGCAGTCCCTCAGCCCAGCCTGCCCCCTCTCACAGTCCGGGAGCCTTCAGGGGCGGGAGGTGACCCAGCAATCAGGGGAAGGCAATGCCCCATCAAACTGCTGCTGCTGCCACTGCCAACAGCTAAAGCCGCAAGCCTTGGCCGGGCCTGGTTACCTAAGCCTTGGGCAGCCCTGGGTGGCTGGGCAGCCACCATCCGAGGCTTGCCTGCACCTCGGGCCATCCCTGGGCGGCTGAGCAGCCGCCATTCGAGGCTTGCCTGCGCCTTGGGCTGGCCCTGGGCGGCTGCGGGGGTGAGGGGACTGGGGGACTCTAGAGGCAGGCACACAGAGTGGCCGGGCCTGCCTGGGGGCGGGCCTGGCCTTGCCATGCACCTGCTGCCCCAGTGGGGCTGAGGGGACGGGCGCCACCATCTTGTGGCTGTGAGCGCTGCCATCTTTGAGGGCAGGACAGTCAATTAGCATATTCCCTCCTTATTGGCTGTGGGCATAGCTATCTTTGAGGGTGGGGCAGTCAATTAGCATATTCCCTCCTTATTGGTTGTGGGGGCCGCCATCTTTTGTGACGTGTGATGGTCAATTAGCATATTTCTTTATTAGATAGGACTAGAAGCCTGGTGCAAGTACTCATGCACCAGTGGGGTTCCTCAGCCTGGCCTCTGCCTTCTCACAATCCAGGACCCCTCAGGGGATATCGGAGGCCCAGTACACGGTTTCGGCCTGATCCCCACAGGTCAGGCTGAGGGACCCCACCAGTGCATGAATTTGTGCACAGTGCCTCTAGTATGCATATAGTATCTTTGGTTAATCTCTTCCCGCTCTCCGCCTTCCCCCCTCCCCTCTGAGATTCATCATTCTGTTCCATGTTTCCAAGCCTGTGTATTGAGCGTCTGCCCCTGTTGGTCAGTGCGCATCATAGCTACCAGTTGAACAGTCACTTAGGCTTTTATATATATAAATGTTTAGCCATTATACTTAACTGAATCTCTTCACCAATAAGAGCACACTTCTAATATTCTTTTTTTTATTGTTTAAAGTATTACATATGTCTCCTTTTTCCCAATTGACACCCCCTCGGCCACTCCCACCCCTGAGGGCAAGCCCCCACCACCCCAGTGTCTGTGTCCATTGATTATGCTAATGTGACACTTCTAATATTCTTATGCTAGTCAACAATTTCCTCTAGATTTGAAGTTTAAATTATACACATATTTACTGTCTGTGTTGAAATATGTTAAATGACAAAAATCTTAAGAGGACTATTTGCCACTTTGTGGATAGTTTTCAGGACACAGTAACGCATGTGTATATGTAAAAATAATAGGTTGGTAAAGACTTTTAAAAAAAGAAGTTTGAAAATAACCATTACAGATTCTTTTAAAAGAATCCTGAACACCTTATGTAGCTAAGTGCTATTGCCTTCTTGGGATGTAGATAAGATCAGTGCTAATTAAGTTATGAGTGTTTTTTAGGTAGCAAGGAATGTGTGGCCCATGAAGAGATGGAAAACATATTCTGTGTGTCAAATATATTTAAAAGAGAATACTATATTTAAAATATAGTTCTTGCTCACCTGATAATCAGCTCCATTTACACACCTGAAAAGAGCAGGTTGACTTACCTGCTCTCTGGGGATGTTTTAGTTCTAAAAACCTTTGATTTTTTTTTTATTTCTTTTTTTTTTTAAATAAATCTTTATTGTTCAGATTATTACAGTTGTTCCTCTTTTTTCCCCTCATATCTCCCCTTCACCTGGTACCCACCCCACCCCATGCCCTTACCCACCCCCACTGTCCTCATCCATAGGTGTACAATTTTTGTCCAGTCTCTTCCCGCACCCGCCACATCACCTTCCCCCCGAAAATTGTCAGTCCACACTCTTTCTATGCCCCTGATTCTATTATATTCACCAGTTTATTCTGTTCCTCAAGATTTTTTATTCACTTGTTGATAGATATGTATTGGTTGTTGCTTTGTTGTTCATAACTTTTATCTTTACCTTTTTCTCCTTCTTCCTCTTCTTAAAGAATACCCTTCAGAATTTCATATAATACTGGTTTGGTGGTGATGAACTCCTTTAGCTTTTTCTTATCTGTGCAGCTCTTTAATCTGACCTTCAATTCTAAATGATAGCTTTGCTGGGTAGAGTAATCTTGGTTGTAGGTTCTTGCTATTCATCACTTTGAATATTTTTTTGCCACTCCTTTCTGGCCTGCATAGTTTCTGTTGAGAAATCAGCTGACAGTCGTATGGGTACTCCCTTGTAGGTAACTGTTTTTCTCTTGCTGCTTTTAAGATTCTCTCTTTGTCTTTTGCCCTTGGAATTTTAATTATGATTTGTCTTGGTGTCCTCTTTGCATTCCTTTTGTTTGGGGTTCTCTGCGCTTCCTGGACTTGTAGGTCTATTTCTTTCACCGGATGGAGTAAGTTTTCTGTCATTATTTCTTCAAATAGGTTTTCAGTATCTTGCTCTCTTTCTTCTTCTGGCACCCCCATAATTTGGATGTTAGTACGCTTAAAGTTGTCCCAGAGGCTCCTTACACTATCTTCATATTTTTGGATTATTTTTTCTTTTTGCTTTCTGGTTGGGTGTTTTTTGCTTCTTTGTATTTCAAATCTTTGACTTGATTCTTGCGATCCTCTAGTCTGCTGTTGGATCTCTGTATATTATTCTTTATTTCAGTCAGTGTATGCTTGATTTCTAGTTGGTCCTTTTTCATATCCTTGAGGGTCTCACTAAATTTTTCAGAGGTTTCTAGAAGATTCTTGAGTAACCTTATAACCGTGGTTTTGAACTCTATATCCAGTAGTTTGCTTTCCTCCATTTCTTTCATTTGTGACCTGCTTCTTTGTCTCAGCATTTTGGCTGCTTCCCTGAGTTGATAGAGTGGCTTTGTGTGCTAGGTGTCCTTTGGGCCCAATGGCTCAGCCTCCCCAGTTACCTGAGGTGGACACTCTTGGTGCACCCCTTTGTGGGCTGTGTGCACAGTCTTGTTGTAGTTAAGCTTTGATTGCTGTTGGTATCACTGGGAGGAATTGACCTCCAGGCCAATTGGCTGTGAGGAACAGTTGTGTCTACAATGGGAGAACTTCTGTGCTGGAGACACCCTTATGGGGCAAGATTTGCTTCAGTAGGGCTTTGGCGCTCACTGAGTCTGCCCCCTGAATGTGGCTCTTGTGGATGTGAAGATTTGTAATCTGGATGGTATCACTCTGACCACTGGGTACACTGGCTCTAGGATCTCCAAGGAGGTGCAAAGTCAGCTACTGCCTGAGGCCACCCAGCAGGAGCTACAGAGAGATCTGCAGATTCCTCTTCTTTTTCGCGGTTTGGGGTGCCCAGATGAGGCCCAGCTGTGAAGCAATGCAAACTGCTGTCCAGCCTTGGGCATTCTTTTGGAGGCTCTGGGGCTCTCTGACCCGGCTGCAGTTTGTTAGGTTTTAGATTGCAAAAGGCCAGGCCATTCATATGCCAGTGCCTCTGTGCACAGCTTGGATGGGGTTGTAAATTGGTTGGGGCGGGGTCTCAGGGAATCACCAGGGCAGAGCAAACAGCAGTGGCTGACCATCAGCCCTGCCCTGAAGAGGTCCCCAGGTCTCTGTGTCCCGCGGCACCGGCACTGAGCAGGAACAATGATCGTTGCAAGCACCTCTGAGAGAAAGCCGCCCTCGTGTTCCGGCCCGATGCCAGACACTCCAGTTTCTCCCTGTGTGAGTCTGGGTCCCCAGAGTCTTGCCCGGAACTGGAGTTCAGAGCAGTCGGGAGCTTGTATCTCCCTCCTGATTGAAAAAAACAACAGCGTACCCAGTTGCCAGCCCCTTTCCACGTGCACCTCCGCACCTCCTCCCAGTCTCAGTGCGCTTTTCTTTTTCCTTCTAGTTGTAGAATTTCCACTCAGCCAGCCTTCCCGTGGTTCTGGATGATATCTGTTTTGCCTTTTAGTTGTAGTTTTGATGTGGTGCGCGGCAGCAAGTTCAGGTATTTACCTATGCCGCCATCTTGGTTCTGAAATTATTTCTTCTAAAAATCTTTGATTTTAAATGTACTAAATGAATGCATTGCAAACATAAACAAATACTAATCATTTTGAAAGAGCAAAAACTAGAAAGGATATGCCACACTGTTAATAATGATTGTCACTAAATAACTTCATCTGGGAACTAGGGAAGGGAAAGTGATAAGTTATGCACAACATTTAAAAACACTCTGTTGACATGTATTGTTAGGAATTTTGCATTAATTTTGTATTGGGGAGAATATTACAAAATATAACTTTTTGCCCCCAAATTTGGATGGTTAATTGATCATCCGTTTTAACCTCAGAGCTGTACTCTGTCTGGAGGAAAACATCATGGTCCTGTTGAAGCCCTGAAACAAATGTTATTTAATCTTCAAGCTGTACAAGAAAGTTTTAATCAGAATAAAACTATGGAGCCAAAAGGAGAGATTAAACAAGTAAGCACAAACTTGATTTATGAATTGGGATCTGTGAAGAGATAAGATTTCTTTCTAGATCCTCTTTAGTTGGACCTCTTGTTTTATGTTAATAAGCAGAACACATGTTGTAGAGTTGGATTATTCTTTTTTTTTCCCAGAAACTTATTCACATTGAATACTATTAGATTTCTGCAGTTGTATATCCATGAATGGGTTGTTTTATTTAGCTTATGGTTATAAATACACCATCTTATTTAGATATGATGATATCACAACTATGGTATGAACGGATTGTAAAAGTAGTTTTTTAATTCCCTACAGAATTATTCTGTGTACTCCAACTTGTATTTATAAATTGGGGAGATCTAGAAAACCTTTTTTTTTTTTTTAATCCTCACCTGAGGACCTTTTCATTGATTTTTTAGAGAGAGAGGAAAAGAGAGATAAACATCAGTGTGAGAGAGAAATATTGATTGGTTGCTGCACCTGCCCCACTTGGGGACTGGTATCAAACCTGCAACCCAGACATGTGCCCTGAGTGAGAATCAAACCCAAGTCTTTTTAGTGTGTGGGACAACACACCCACCCACTGAGCCACACCAGCCCGGGTGAAAACGTTTCAACATTACACTTCCCACAGACCTTTGTCATCTGAAATTTAATTTGGTGCCATGTGTTTACTGACTTCTGAATACAGTTATGTAAAGTTTTATTTTGAAAACACTGAATTTTCTTATATTTCTTAGGAATTTGGAAATCTGTTTCTGCTTTGGCTACTGGTCTTTAGGGGTTGATTTTTTTTCACAATAATATAGTGTTTATGAATATATTCTTATTCATAACTTGGGAGAATATTTATATAATCCTAAGTCTGATTAAATTCTAATTCTGCCACTTACTAGTTTCCGTTTTCTCTTCTGCAAAATGAGGTTGTTAAGCCCTAGCTGGTTTGGCTCAGTGGATAGAGCGTCAGCCTGTGGACTAAAGGTCCTGGGTTTGATTCCAGTCAAGGGCACATACCTGGGTTGTGGGCCCGACCCCCAGTAGGGGGTGTGCAGGAGCCAGGCGATCAAAGGTTCTTTCTCATCATTGATGTTTCTATCTCTCCCTCTCCCTTCCTCTCTGAAATCAATAAATATATATATATTTTTTTAAATGACATTGAGAAATTGAGACAGATTACCATATTTTCCAGCGTATAAGATGACTGGGCATATAAGATTTTCCTGGGTTAAAAAGTCGTCTTATACACCAGAAAATACGGTATATTGGACTATATTGATGGGATTAGATATAATGGATTATATATATTGGACTACCTTATTTTCCGGCGTATAAGACGACTTTTTAACCCAGGAAAATCTTATACACCCAGTCGTCTTATACGCCGGAAAATACGGTATATAAAGTACTTATTATAGTGCTTGGCACCTGATAAAAGCTTAATAAATATCTTATCCTATATAATAAAAGCCTAATATGCTAAGTGTCTGGTCGCCCAGTCGGCAGTTCAACCAAACGAAGCGTAATTTGCTAAGGCCACTCAGTTGCTCGCTATGACGTACACTGACCACCAGAGGACAGACAGTCAACCGATTGACCAGTTGCTATAACATGCACTGACCACTAGGGGGAGATGCTCTGACCAGTAGGTTAGCCTCTGATGGGGTCCAGCTGATCGGTACTGAGCGAGATGGGCTGGACATGCCCTGGAGCCCTGCTGTGTTCCCTCCCCAGCTGGCCAACCTCCTGCTTTCCTCCCTGGCCCCGATTGTGCACCAGTGGGGTCCCTCGGCCTGGCCTGCGCCCTCTCACAATCCGGGACCCCTTGGGGATGTCAGAGAGCTCGTTTCAGCCCGATCCCACAGGCCAAGCCAAGGGACCCTACTGGTATACGAATCCGTGCACCAGGCCTCTAGTTAATAAAATAATTGCCCTAGTAATAAAAACATTAAAAAACTTAAATAGTAATACTTAAATTATTTAAACATTAAAATACATAATAAATATTTTTATTGTCATTGTTTGTTTTGATATGATTATTCAGTAGAGCTTTCTGAAATTTAGTTTTCATTACAAATGAGTAGATTAACTCTTGGGATCTATCACGGCTTGCTCTTTGGAGTTGTATTTCTTAATTTTTCTCTTTCCATTCTAATGATCATAACATTAACATAAAATGTGTAATTTATTTTTCTTTCCTTCTCCTTTTAAACATTATTGAGACAAGACCAAGTTCATTATAAAATCATAATTTCAAGCCAAGATTTGATTTTGTATTGGACATAATTTCAAAGCATACTTTAGGACAATTAAAAGATGAATCTAAATATAGTTATGTTATTTTTAGAATAAAGAGAAAAAATATGTAATACTTTACTGAAAAATTTTTGCTAGAATTATTTCTTTGGCAGTAAAGACTTTTTACTGTTCTTTTAAGTCACATATTAGATAGCATTTATGATTATAATTATATAGTATTTTCAGTATTTTGTTACATTTGGTCTTTTTAATAATAGGTTTCAGAAGATGATTTCTCTAAATTACAATTGAAGGAAGGTATGGTTCCTATTACTAAGTCACTTCAAAAGTAAGTATTCTCTAGTAATTTCTGAATATGTTATGGGTACAAATCTATTTTAGCCATCTCTTAGATTGAAATCAGAAGGTTACAGGATGGAATTAAGTAGTTATAAGGATATTAAACTTCTTGGAACATATTGTTTAATCTTGAAGTTTTCTCTTAAACCTGTGTTTTTCCCTATTTAAAATATTCTTAGGACCTAATGAGATAACCTTAGACACCTAAAATATAATGATGTGAATGGCCTTAATTGATGCTCTGAACAATTTCTGAACAATAGCAACAATTTGAACCTAGTATTGGTGTGGATGTCCTGGAAAAACAACTTGATCATGACATGTATTTTCATATATTCCCTCTAGAAGAAACATAATAATCATAAATAATTCATTATTTTACCTATACCCAAAGAAAACTAAAGTAGATATAATGTTGTGGATATAAAGATAATCTAAATGCCCTAAAGGTGTTAATCCACCTATTTTCTTAGTTAAATTGTCTTAAATTAAAAATTGGGAACGAATACACGTCTTTCCTAATTGGCAGAGGAAGGGTATTTATTTATAGGTTTGGTTGTATGAATATAAAGTGCCCTCAGAAGATGGTATACTGAGCTTAGGAAAAGCTAAAATGAAAATTTTTTACTTTCATAACACCATTTCTCTTGGCTATACACAGTGTTGTATCATGACCCTTAAATTGATGTTTTCCCCATTAGCCTGTTTTTTCACCTTTTTAGGAAAAAATAATTATTTCCTTCTACAATTTTATCCTCCACTTCTCTAAGTAAATTATTTATTCTCAGTAGGGCAGATAGAGGTTGAATGACAGGAACTGCCAGCTGATTGTGTAGCCAAGGTAGGGAGACTGAAGATTTCATTTCTGCTTAACTCTTTTATTCCTTCCCATCATACCTCACTCCTTCCCTCTACTTCCCTCCCTTCTTCTTTTTTTAAAAATATATTTTTTCTTATTGATTTCAGAGAGGATGGGAGAAGAGAGAGAGAGAGAAATGATGAGAGAAAAATCATTGATTGGCTGCCTCCTGCATGCCTCCTGCTGGGGATCAAGCCCACAACCCGGGCATGTGCCCTTGATCAGAATCGAACCTGGGACCCCCTCAGTCCACTGGCCGACACTCTATCCACTGAGCCAAACTGGCCAGGGCTCTTCCATTGTTTTTTAAAGGTATAAAACAAAGTACATAGGACTAAAAAGGAACCAGTTATATTGAATTATAGTTATGAAAATATTAAAACAAATTGCTAATTACATTTAAAATACAGGTAAGTTAAAATTCATTTTGTAAAAACATAATTAATATGAAAGCCTTTTGCATCGCTTGAATAAAAGCATTAAATTATGTCATGGTCTTTTACTTATTTCTGAACAATAAAGAGAATAAAGAGAAAAAATATGTAATACTTTACTGAAAAATGTTGATCAGCAAACAATTAGAGAAAGAAAATATTGGAAAGCATTGATTTCTGGATCACCAGTGATACCTCACTGTTCACTGAATAAACAACTTGGCTTAAAGTTGTCTAGTGGTTGACCAGTTATGTCATATGAAATTTGGATGTAGACAGAAAGACTTAGATAACATATGTTCTAACAGTTGGTTTGATACCTATTGTAATTTTATAACTATCATATAATTGTTATAATTTTGAAGTAGTGATGAGTTTAAATGTGATTTTGATACTCCTGTAATGATTGTAATGTGACATGAAAATATCTCCAATTTCTGTGGCATATGAGGTCACAGATTTGGTCTGTTGCTTACATGCATAATGGAAAGAAATTCTAATTTATAGGTGGTATTTAGTGAAAATAAAGATGAGGATGTTTTTTCTCTATCCATTTTCATAGGCCCTTTAAATCCAAGGGGTCTGGCCATTGGGGTTGTGAGTAAGATAAGACACTAGTCACTTGCCTTTTTCTTTCTCTTGAATCACAAGAGATAATAATACACCTGAAAAGAAAAAGGAAGATAAGTCCCAAATATATTTGCAAATTATCTTTTTTTCTCAGATCTGTATGCCTCTAGGAAGAAAATAATTCTTTAGGTAGAGAGATGTACTATAGGATGTAGAAATGATAGGGTCTAGTTAATTTTTACCTCTGATTGCTTAGTAACTTTGGGTGAGTTATTGTCATTTAGTTAAAGCAAATAAGAATCTCAAAAATTAACTAAAGTTGCCAAGGGTAGCAGAATCCAATTTCTTCTTTTATCTATCCTATATAATAAAAGGCTAATATGCAAATTTTCCCCTCAACCAGGAGTTCGACCAGTAGGCAGGCCGGCCAATCGCCCATGGCCCCTCCCCCTGGCCAGGCTGGCTGAACCCCACCCATGCACGAATTCATGCACCGGGCCTCATACACACACACACACACACACACACACACAATTATCTCCTATATAATAAAACCCTAATATGCAAATTGACCCAACAGCGGAACGACTGGTTGCCATGATGCGCATTGACCACCAGGTGGCAGATGTTCAATGCAGGAGCTGCCCCCTGGTGGTCAGTGTGCTTCCACAGGGGGAGCACCACTCAGCCAGAAGACGGGCTCACACCTGGTGAGCACAGTGGCAGTGGTGGAAGCTTCTCCCGCCTCTGCTGTAGGCAGGCGGTAAGGAGCAAGGGGTCCGGACTGTGAGAGTCCCAGACTGCGAGAGGGATGTCTTACTGCCGGCTTAGGCCTGATCCCTGGGGGGAGTGGCCTAAGCCGGCAGGTAGACATCCCCCCAGGGGTCACAGACTGCAAGAGGGCACATGCCGGGCTGAAGGACCCCCACCCTCCCGTGTACAATTTTTGTGCACCAGGCCTCTAGTGTATATATAAAAGCCTAATATGCAAATTGTCCCTGCGGGAGTTTGACAGTGAGACTGGGAGTTCGATCGCTCGCTATGACATGTGCTGACCACCAGGGGGCAGCACGAAACAAAGGGAGGCCCTGGCCAGCAGCTAGCAGCTGGGGAAGGGAGGCCCTGGCTGGCAGCCAGAAGGAAGGCCCCGATCGGCCCTGATCGCTAGCGAGGTCAAGGGACCCTCCCCGTGCACGAATTTCATGCACTGGGCCTCTAGTTGATTATATTTGAGTAAGTGTCTAAGAAAGAGACACTTGGTTGAAATAGATATAATGCAGTAATTAACACTAATAGTTTTCTCCACCTCTTTATCCTGGGTAAAGTAGAAGGTGTATTTTATTTAATATACATTTATTGAACCTGTGTTAGAGACTATAATAGGTTGTTATAGTAACCACCTTTAGCTCATCTTAGAAATTAACCATTAGAGATTACACGTTGTTATTTGTTTTTCTTGATCTCTTATTTATCAGAGATCTGAAATATGGTTGACATTTTCTGAGTGGCCCTTGAATCTGAAGGATAGGAGAGGGAAAACTGGGACAGTATTTTCAGAGGAAGATTGGAAAAAGCTAAAGGCCTCTCTCTTCCTGGTTTGTTTGAAGAATGACTGAGTTTTCTCCACGGATACTTGACCTGTAATCTTAGCTTCATTTTAGCGAAAATCATGTTGTTGGTATAATACTACATTATTCAACATAATTGTCATTTGTTTCCTCCACGCTCAATAAAAATTAGTTTTCCTCAGAACTAACTGATCCTTTAGTGTTTTTTTATTTTAGCTATCTTGAATGTACATGTAAAGGATAAACTATACACATTATTTCTGAAATGATATACACTGTTGTGAAAATTACTTGAAAAAAAAATGTTTTGTTACGTGTGATAACCTATTGTTTCTTACTAAGCTTACTTGGAAAACTTTCCAAAAAAAATCTTGGAATGTCAAAAATAATTTTTTAAAAGTAAATGTTTTTATAGAATTTTAGATGAATTATTTGAACCCTCAATTATTCAGTTATCAAGATTTTATAAAGGAAAAATTCTCAAAGTTTGATATTTGCTATTCTATAAATTCATTTCTCTTACTAACTTTGAAGTTAATAAACAATGTAATCACCATTTCTTGCTGTCTGCGTTGCCTATTCAGTCCTTAATATTGGTTTATAATGTGTTTTATACTTTTTAATGAAGGGCTTTGCACCATTTATCTCGCCTGAGGGACCTGGTTGATGATACCAGTGGGAAACAGTCACCGAAAATGTGAAGAGGAAAATAAAAGTTTAACAAATAAATAGTCACCACAAAAACAAATATGTATTTTTTTCCTATTGCTTAAAATGGCAGAATAATGATAAGCAATACACTATTCTGATTGGTTCAATTATTATATATTTAAAAAACAAACTTGAAAGTGTCTGTAGGTTTTGTGACCTATCCTCATTTTATGCCAAAATACCAGAATGTGAACTGGAAGGACCTACACTATTCTATAGTCCGACTTTGGTCTTCAGGCCAGCAAATGTCTAATATTCAAAGATGGATGATTTCCGTTCTTGAAGCTCACGTGGACCTAACCTTCAGCATCCTCGCCGTTATCGTCTAGTTCTGGATTAAGAAATTCTTCCTGGTTTCTATTTAAAATCTCTTAAATGGAATAGACTTTTTGTTACAGTTAACATCCACTTTTAAGGAACTTAAAGGAATATCAAAATTCTTGTGTATCTTATCCATATGGAAGTATGTTACTTTTAAGTTTTGTAAATCAAATATTTAAGATATGTTGTATTTGCAAATAACGTTAATAATGGGGTGGTTCATTGTTAAAAGGAATATTGCTTTATGTTGTGTAATCCAAGAGAACTTGGTTTAATTAATGCTTTGATTTGATTCTCTAAAAGGTAGTCTTTTTTTTTTTTTTAAGTTTTATTTTAGAGGGAGAGAAAGAGAGAGGGAAACTGATTTGTTGTTTCGCTTATTTATACATTCATTGGTTGATTCTTATATGTGGCCGGACTGGGATCAAACCCACAACCTTGGTTATCAGGACAACGCTGTAACCAGCTGAACTACCTGGCCAGACTTAAGATAATCTTGATATTACTTGACAGTTTACAAAACATTTTGTGGGGGGATATTTGAGAATTCGATATTTTGATACTAGATTATTTACCAGATTTTAGTTTGGGGGTTAACTCAAATTAGTAGAAACTATGAGATCAGTGGCCAATTGCTTTATGAAATTTTATAACTAAAGAAAATGAATATGGGGAATCAGAAAGTAATACTCTATTTTAAAGCTACTTTGTAAGAACTGAACTTTCTCTAAAGCAGACTGTAGTCTAAAGTTTGTCTCTACCTGGAAGTGAGCAGAGCTGTATTCTTGACCACAAAACTAAGAATTTAAGTTATAAAGTATAACTAACGAAGCATATGAAATTAAAGAATATCTATGTATACAAATGCTACAAATTAACTCTTTACCCCGTGGCAGCATCCTTGCCAAGTAGCTTTATTGTCAAATAGGAAATTCTAAATACATTAGGTCAGATAATTTTTTAATTTCTCTAAATGTAAAGCTCTATCTATATAAACTCTTTGCTATAGAACTTACTTGTCAAAAATGTAGAGTGAACCCTGTCTCTTTTTTTTTTCTTGGCCAGTGAGCCAGTTGTCAGTGTTCTCTGTGCTCAGATTGAGAGTCTCTTGCCTCAGTAAGTTTGTTTGGTTTACTGTGTGGAGGTACCTGCCAGGGACATCTGTTTTCTTATTATCTTATGGTCTTCTGCTTCTCAGCTAATAGTTTGCACCCAGTCAAACAGGCGTTATTTTGATGATTTAAAAATGTGGTTTAGCTGTTGCAGGTTTTTAGCAGGTGAACCTCAGGTGGATCTGGGCTGATCATGCTCCAGGCTTAGTGAAATCCACTGTTAGACAAATTCTGAAGAAGGCAGAGAAGATAGAGTCATCACGTAGCAAACTTCTAATTATATTATATATGCTGATCAGACAGTATATACTTAGAAAGCATCTCCAAAGGGATTATGGGTAATGACCGAATGGCACTGGTTTGCTTACTGCCCCATTTGCAAGAAAATATCTCCAATACTAAATAAGATAAAGTCTGCTTTAAAATTTTATGTTATAACTAATATTTTTAAGAAACTTGATTATATTTAATGGAGTACATTTTTTGTTAAATATGGAAGTTAATCTTCTACCTGAAAAGGGAATAAATTTATCATAATTATTAATTTCAGCCTTTAAAAAAATATTTAGGAGAGTCAACTAAGAAAAAAACCAAATGATAAGTGTTCAAGAAATTTAAAAATTGATTTAATTTATTACATGTTAAATATTTCAGTTTTTGTTGTTTTTGCTAATGCTCACTGAGGACATTCTTTCCATTGATTTCTAGAGTGGAAGGGAAGGGGAGAGACAGAGAAACATTGATGTGAGAGAGACATATAGAATGGTTGCCTCTCAACCAGGACTAGGGATCGAACTTGCAACCCAGTTACATGTTCTTGACTGGGCATCGAACCTGCAACCCTTTGGTCCAAGGGATGTTTGCTCTGTCCACTGAACAACACTGGCCAGGGCTCTTTCAGTATTATAAAAAATTATTTTCTTTTGTTCATGGATTTTTAGAGAGAGAGATGTTGATATGAGAGAAACATTGATCGGTTGCCTCCTGTACGCACCCCAACCAGGGATCGAACTCACAACCTAGGTATGTGCCCTGACCGGAAATCAAACCCACCACCTTTTGTTGTACAGGATTGACACTACAATCAACTAAGCCACCTGGCCAGGGCTCAGTATTTTTTATTTTGAGATTTCCTGGGGAAAAAGGGAGACTACAGTATTGACTGCTGAATTGGGAATTTAAAGCAGAAAATGAGAACAATTAGATTTTAAAAATTGGATTGGGAATATAAAATTTTATCTTTTTTCTCAGGTATATTAAAAATATTAAGTAGAGAAAAATTTAATAAGACATTAAAATTTTTGAATATGAAACAAATTTAACCTAATTCCAAAAGTTATTTGAGATCAAGGGATAAAAGTGTGATGTATATGTGATGACAAAACTCAACTATATTTTCTCTGTTATCAATAAGAACTCTACTTTTAATTTTTTTCTGTGATAATTTATTTCAGCTTCATGGAGATTTCTGACCAAATTGAGGAACTCTCTCTTGGGTTTGTTTGAGTTAATTGTCTTCTCTTTTTATGTTATTTCTTGTTGAAATTTCTATATGTGGATGTTTTTGGTATTTTGTATTTAATGTTTATGATACTGTCTTGTTAAATTACATATAGGTATACCAAAATGTGCCTGAAGATGAATCAGGACAAGATTCCTTTCTCCCACCTGTATTTTGAATACATACAATTACTCATAGATTTGGATTATTGTTTTAAGTTTTCCTGTCACACCCTTCACTGTGTCTCAGAACCTATTTGATGGAAGTGCTATCGTGAAGAAGTGAACTTGCCAAAAGGCACGTGGCATGAAAGCAGACAAAAGCAGTAATAGGCCAATAAAATTGGTCATTTCTTAACAACTGAAGTTTCTTCAAATGTGGAAGACGGTGTGTCATTCTATTCCCTCTATCAGTTGGAAATTTCACACATGGGCCGGTGTTCGTTTTGTTGTAGAAGACCGAAGAAACCCAAGCGACGCTTAGAGAAATGGAGTCACACAGCTTTATCACACCGGCGGTCTCAGAGGCGTCGCCTCCAGAGTCCGAGCAAACCAATATGGTGGAAGCCCTTCTTTTATCCCCTTTTGGTGTCTTTGTCCCCCAAATATGGACGGGGACTTTGGACCTTTCGTGGGCTTTGCAAGAAGCCCTATGGGTTGGGATGGGGGTCTTGAGATCACATCTAAGGGCCTGGCCTGGTGCCAGTGCTGATAACCCCCTTTGGGGGTTGTGTGTTGCTCATGGTTTATGGCCTCTGTAAAATGTGAGCATTTAGGTAACAGGTCTTGCAAGACCAGATTGTGGAGGAAAGTGACTTATAGGTTATCAAGAATGTACAGTAGGTTACTGCACAGATTCAGATTGCTAGCCCCCCAAACATCAGGGTTACATTGGCATTAGCCTTAGCCTTCTCAGTTTGGGGTGCAGTGCCTATCACAATGATTGGGACAAACCTAGGCCTAAACCCGAACACATTGTAGAGCAATAATTGTCAGATACTTTTCCTGTGATATTTGAAGTTACTCCTTCCTACTTCTCTGCTTCCTTTCTTTTTAAATAGTCATCAGTGGTCAATAGCATTTTCCTTTTTTAACAAGAAAATCTTTGCTTTTTACCCTCCCAGTTTACATTATTGTTATCTTGATGGGACTTGTCTGTGTAACAACCTTTCTCACAATGTAAAAAATTTAATAAATGTGTATATATGTATGTATGTATACACACATATATAGATATATAGATTTCAGAGAGGAAGAGAGAGATAGATACATCAATGATGAGAATCATTGATCGGCTTCCTCCTGCATGCCCCACACTGGGGATCAAGGCCACAATCCAGGCATGTGCCCTGACAGAATCAAACCATGGCCTCATGGTTCATAGGTCGATGCTCACACTGAGCCACGCCAGCCAGGCAACAAATTTCACTTTGATCCGTCCTTCAGCACCTTAGCTGAGACTGGTCCAGTGGCCTCCTCATACCTGTTTAAGCCTTAAACCTTTCTCCCTGCACTTTCAGCCCTTACACTGAAGACGGACTGCTGCACACCAACCACCACTGTGGTTTATTTAATCAAATATCTGCCAACTAAGTGCTCAGATTCTCCCAGACTTTCCATGGACATAGTCTCAGCTTTGTGTATATTATTCCCATACTCCAAACACTCCGTTTTCTTTCACTTAGGTTATCTAAACTCCAGATTCTAAACCATACTCTGCTATTTCTTTCAAGCTCTGACCTGTCACATCATTTATATTTTGTTCCTTTTTTAACTTTTTAAATATTTTTTATTGAATTCAGAGAGGAAGGGAGAAATAGAAACATCAATGATGAGAATCATTGACTGGCTGTCTCCTGCATGCCCCCTACTAGGGATCCAGACATGTGCCCTTGACTGGAATCAAACCCAGGACCCTTCTGTCCGCAGGCCTACGCTCTATCCACTGAGCCAAACCAGCCAGGGCTGCCTTTTTTTTTTTTTTTTTTTTTTTTTAACTTGAGCCGCGAGGATCTGGCTATTTGTTGGAATGAGAACCCATGAATTCACCCACACCTTTTGCCAAATCCCATGGCTTTTCACAGGTCTTTATTCTCGCAGCTTTTGACAGCTGTCCATTTTCTCCTTAAACCACCTGTCACACCACTGCCTGCATTGCCGGAAGGATTGTTGTAAATTCCTCGTTGCCTTGAGTCATTTAACCTACCCACCAACATAGGTACAACTTCTACACTTTGTGCCTCAGCAACAAATCTTATCCAGCGAAAGCCCCTGTGGAAGCAAGAATTTCTTCAAATTTAGTGTCATTGTAGGTCAAGATGCAAATTCCTCCCCAATTTGCCTAGATCTGGTGTAGGTGGACTAAACCAGCCTTTTCTCAACACGTTCAGATCCCGGTTCTAATACACTTTTTTCTTTCTCGCACCAAAAGCGCTTTATTTCTGCTCATTACTGTCGCTTATTAATGAACAATAGTGTTTTTCAAGCTTCTCTGTCCCCCCTAACTCTCCACTTCCTTCTGCAAATACATCCCAGGAGTCCCCGGGGAGGAGGAGAAAGCCAGTATGTGGGGCTGTTAAACTGACAAGATTTCCGGAGGAAATACACACCTAGATGTCGGTCCCCGGATACTCGTGAGCGGACTGTCTCACCCTCCTCAAGGCCGTTAGGTTCTCCGGAGGGAGCATGGGCGGGCGGCCCAGCCCGCTGGCCTCGGAGCGCACCCAGCCCCAGCCCAGCCCCAGCGGCGGGGACGGTACCCAGGGCAGCGCTGAGCGGCGGCAAGCCCGGGAGCCCCCCCGCCCCTCCCCCGCTGTGACCCCCGGCAGGCCCCGGAGCCCGGTTTTAAGACGTTCCTGGAAGCGGGAGTGGCCCTCCTGGTGACGGAACGGAGTCAGCCACGTAAGGAACAGCACGGACCCACAGCGGTGCTGCTGACTTGGACCGGGAGGCGGAGCGGCTGGACGCCCCCCCGCGGAGGTCACCCGCTCCCCGGCTCCGGAGCCCCCTCTCGGAAAGCCCGACGCGGCGGCTCGTCTCCAGGGCAACCGCTCCGCTACCCCAGGCTCCGCCCCCAACCCGCCGCGAGGACCGGAAGCAGCGTCCCGCCCCCGCGCCCGGCCTCCCCGAGAGCGGGTCGTCCGTCCGCCCCGAGGTGAGCGCCGACGCCTCCTCCCCGTCTCTGGGCCGGAGGAGCGTCCGTCCCGGGGATTTGGGGGGCGGGGGAGAGGGGCGGAGCCACCGGGTGCACCCCGCCCCTTCCTCCGCGCACCCCCTTAGACGCTCTCCACCCCCGTCGCGCTTCCCTCCTCGCGGCCCCGCCTGCTCCCGCGTGTCCCGGCCTCTCCCCGCAGGTCCGCGCATCCCCTCGTCCCCCCCCGCGGCGCCTGCCCCCTCCGGGGCGTTGGGGGGCTGTCCCGGGGCCTTAGCCGCCAGCCTTCGTGGGGCCGGGCCCCCACCCCCGAAGAGGGGTTTCCGAGTGAGAGGCGGTCCTCTCCGCAGGTACCCCGGACCCTGGACTTGGGGCGCAGCCCTCCTTCCGGGACCGGGACCGGGGTCGGGTCGGGGTGCCGTTCCCCGTCTCCTGTGTACAGCTGAGCGCACCTGTGGACACGGCACAGGTTCGGCGGCGACTCCCCTGCGACTCGCAGAGGCAGCTTTAGCCTAGGGCCCCCCTCAGTGTAACATCCCAGGAGGCTCCCCACCCCTGCCCCCCTTCCCGCCGCTCCTGGCTCCCCCCAGGCTCCATCCTCGGAGCTGGGGCTCCTGCCTCCGGCCTCTGGACCACGCGGCACGTGGGCAGGTGTGGGCGGCCTGGGTGCAGACGCCAGCCCGTCCCCTGGCCCGTGGCCGGTACCTGAGCCCCCCGGCCCGGCGTCTCGTCTGCAGCCGCCGGAGCATGGGCTCTGCTCAGTGCATCTTCGGTGCCTAGAACAGGGCTTGGGGTGTGTGTGGGGGGGGGGGGGTCAGGCTACGTAAGGGAGAAATAGGGGCGCCTATAAGATTTTTAAGTCGGTCATCAGGTACTAGTCATCATCTACCTGAGGGTGGGCATTGAGACGGGACTGTGTCAACTGGTGCTCAGTAAAACGTTCTGTGAAGAAATGTGCCCCCTCCGCGAACACGCTAATGATACTTGGTTGCTGCTGCTCTCATACATAGTTACGTTGCGGGTGGTATTGTGACCTGATCGTCTTTTCTGTAATTTATGTGATAATCATAAGCAAGGCAGAATTTGCCACTCCCATTTGACCTCAATAAGGCAAGGCCTTGGGACGTACTTGAAGAAAATAATTTCAAAGGAGAAAGATGGCATATTCATGAAAATGTGCCTCCCAGCGTTATTTATAATAGTAACAGTTAGAAACAACCTAATACTGTACAGCAGAGACACTTAACTAAATAATATAAATGTTCCGGATGGGAAGTAGACGTGAGTATGGGGGGAAATGGGAATACATTAAGGTAGAGGGAGTTGCAATTACTTTTTTTAATGGTTCCTTTCATGTCAAAATAATATTGTTTTAAAGATTAGTAAACATTACGAAAATGCACACAAAAGTGCTTCTCTCTCTGAAACGGAATTTTTGGACTGGAACCCAGATGCTTTGTCCGCCGGAATGGATGAATGAGTCCACGGACAGAAAGTGGAATAGCAAAGGTGGAGATTTATTGAAGAACAAGTACAGACTCCCACATGGGGAGAGGGAAAGCGTCCCACAGCATGGACTCACACTAGGGAGGGGGGAAGGGTCCCCCTGAGTTCCTTTTCCCTGTGGCTTATAAAGGCTGCAGATCCTGGTGCCTTGATGTCCCCTCTGATTGGTCACCATTCCCCTTGAGTTTTTAAATTAGGGTACTTAGGAGGACCCTAATTAAGTTAATAACAATGTACCTACCTGTATAGTTTAAGTCTAAAAAATGTGGCTCTCAAAAGAAATTTCAATCGTTGTACTGTTGATATTTGGCTCTGTTGACTGAAGAGTTTGCCGACCACTGCCCTAGACTGGTTACTGTAGTTACACCTGGCTCACTTGGGACATCCTTCCTTGTTTTCCTATTCCCTTTGGGCTTCCTTCTTCTCCTTCTGGATGAAGGGCTTCCTTCTCTTTATTTTGTAAATATAGACCTTTTGCTGTTCCCAGCTCCCCCATTCTATGGAAATGTACCTGTTGCAGCTTTTCAGCTCCCCTATTCTCTGGAAATATACCTTCTGCTGCTCTGCAGCCCTGTGCTCCCTCCATGGTCCCCGTAATTTCCAAAATTTCTAAAATGTCCTAAACCTGCCCCGTTTTAGCCCTAAAATTCCTGTTTCTGAAAGGGCAGAGCAGGACAGCACAAAATGTACTGTACCCTCCACCCTGTGTAACTATGTATATAACTCCTTTTTCTTAGAAAACCGCGAGAATGTAACAATTGCATGAACCTGCCAATAGGAATGTAGAGAGGTGGACTCAGTCCACCTTAAGCAAGCTGCCCAGTGTGCCTTTGTGTAACTGGACCCCTCACCCTACCCCTGACCAATCATAAACACTCTCCCTGCCCACTGCTTGAGACCCCCTTAAAGCCTTGGTGTTGGCGAGAGAAGCTCTCTTGGTCCCCGGTGAGCGCTGGAGATGAGAGCTCGTGCTAGCACGAATAAAGGTTCTCTTGCAGTTACAGCGGGTCTTGGCTCCTTCCTGGGGGGTTTTTGGGGATTCTGAACACTGGGCATTACAGTTTCATCCCGAGACTATTTCTTAGAACTCCTTGCAGCAGGCTAGAGAAAATGAACTGGCTCTTTGAGCCTGTCCCAGAGCCAGGGCTTTCCCCAGGCTTCCCTACCCCTGTGTGTGCCAGGAGCTCCTGTGCCATCCTGGCCGGCCTCTCGTTGTGCTGGTCACAGTAAGCCAGCCTTGTGGGCATGGCTCTCAGAAGAAACTGGGAGTTCCTCTTGCCTGTGAATGAATGCATCTGAGCTCTTTGGTTCTCTTAAAGAAGGGAGTCTTCTTTGAAAGCGTAATGTAGGTAAAGATTGAGAGCAGCACTTTCTGGCCAGTCTTGTTTCCGGTCTTAATCGTTTCGTTCTCAGAAGCATTTATGTGTCTTTGCCTTGTTTCCACTTGTTTCCTTCCTCCTATTGAAGGAGAATCCATTAAGGAGAGCTTCCCCTCCCGGAGCGTCCAAGCCTGGCCGCCCTGCGCTCCGCCTGCCAATGTCGGCCTCAGCGTCCCTCCCGCCCGCTGCCGAGGAGCCCCACTGCCTGGTGGTGGTGAAGATGGAGGGGAAGGAGGAGGCCCGGGGTCTGGGACCCGGCCTGCCCCGCCGAGGCCGCTGCAGCCCCGAGACCTTCCGCCAGCGGTTCCGGCAGTTCGGCTACCAGGAGGCGCCCGGGCCCCGGGAGGCCCTGGGCCGGCTGCGGGCGCTGTGCTGGCGGTGGCTGCGGCCCGACGTGCACACCAAGCGGCGGATCCTGGAGCTGCTGGTGCTGGAGCAGTTCCTGGCCGTCCTGCCCGAGGAGCTGCGCGCCTGGCTGCGGGCGCGCGGGCCGGACAGCGGGGAGGAGGCGGTGGCCCTGCTGGAGGAGCTGGAGAGGGAGCTGGACGGGCCGGACAGCGGGGAGGAGGCGGTGGCCCTGCTGGAGGAGCTGGAGAGGGAGCTGGACGGGCCGGAGAGCGGGGAGGAGGCGGTGAGCGGGGACCGGGAGGAGCTGGAGAGGGAGCTGGACGGGCCGGAGAGCGGGGAGGAGGCGGTGAGCGGGGACCGGGAGGAGCTGGAGAGGGAGCTGGACGGGCCGGAGAGCGGGGAGGAGGCGGTGGCCCTGCTGGAGGAGCTGGAGAGGGAGCTGGACGGGCCGGAGAGCGGGGACCGGGAGGAGCGCCCAGGCTGGGCCAGGGGCTCTGTTCAGCCGGTGGGGGAGCGGGGTGAGTGTGCCCCCAGCTGTGGCGGGAACCAGGACGTGGCTCTGCTTTTTCCTCCCTTTCCCTGTGGCCGGGACACCTCCTCCATAGTTTCGTCTCTCTCACTTTATCCTCAATTCCTTCCTCAGCCTCAGGTCACCTGTTTCCAGGTTTGGGGACAAAATGCAGAGGACATGGCGGCTCGGGAAATCACTCGGGGGTCGCCACGTGGCCCTCCCCAGCCTGCGAAGCCGCAGCGCCCATCGCGGGAGCGCCAGGCACCCAGACCACGCGGTGAGGGCGCAGGGGGCCCAGTCTTCCCCCCCCCCACCCCCGTGGGACTCTCTCTCTCTCTCTCTGTCGTGCTGATGGACGTTCTCACAGCTGGTTCTTTCTCATAGATCCTCATAAAATCTGCAGATGTCTAACATTCTTGGCATCATCTCCACCAGGATTGTCAGACCTTTCCCAGCAGCATGAGCGTTTTTTTCAAATGAGCTTTTGCGCGGAGTTCCGATATTTAAAGCAGATAAAAGCACAGCTGCTCTGGCTGACGCGGGAGCCGGCAGCCTCGGCCCACGAGGGCTCCCACGTGGCCCGGTCCCCCTCTTTCACGGTCAGAGGGGCCCTGGGATGTGGCGTTGCCGTGGGACCTCTTGCTCGGTGACTGAGGACCCGGGACCGGTATGGACCGCGGCTTTGCGTGCGTCCCTCCTGCTCCCCGCTCTCTGTGTGGCGGCTGGTTGGCTCCTGCCCCTTCTGCGTCACTTTTTACAGAAATGCATCAGAATGGCCGGCACAGCGGCTGCCCTCCCACTGCAGACACTAAAGAAGAGGTGCTCTGGG
The DNA here is from genome assembly GCF_027574615.1 of Eptesicus fuscus. Taxonomy (NCBI): domain Eukaryota; kingdom Metazoa; phylum Chordata; class Mammalia; order Chiroptera; family Vespertilionidae; genus Eptesicus; species Eptesicus fuscus. The sequence continues at coordinate 86,458,730 of NC_072484.1, forward strand.
AGGGAGCCCCGCTTCTTCTCTCCCCCCCTCCCCCGCCCCCTCTGCTGCCTTAAATCCAGGAGCGGCTGCTCAGCAAAGGAAGGGTAGGTTTTTCCCAGGGAATTTTGGTTAGAAACTATAGAAAAAACAATATATAAAAATGTAGAGGGACACTTAGAAAAGATGTCTCACTCTTGTTTGACAAGAATCTACTTCCGAGAGGCTTGGCATCTCCAGTGAGCATTTGGCATCTCCAGTGTCGGATTGCCTGGCTCACCCAGGAGAAGGGAAGTCTTCACCCCAGCCTCAGCAGCTTGGTGTGCTGATGACTAAAGAAGCGGTCGGCCATCATCAGCCATGAAGCCAGGTCCTGGGCTCCTGTTGTTGGCAGGAACCACGTTCCAGCTGTGACTCCTCACAGAGGCCGCTCCTACATTTTTTAAAGATGCGTAGAGGTTGCGGGCTCAATCCCTGGTAGGAGTGTGTGCAGGAGGCAACCGATCGATGTTTCTCTCTCACATCCATGTTCCTCTCTCTCTCTCTCTCTCTCTCTCCCTTCATCGCTCTCTAAAAATCCATAAAACATATTTTCTTAAATGCACAGAAATTTTAAACCAAAAGCCGAAGGCCCAGGCTCTTTCCATTCAAGGCAGAGAGAACCGGAATCCTGATAGGCTAACAGAACCATGCCTTACGGCTGCTACGTCATCTCTCTGGTACAAAGTCCTGTCATGTCAGAGCTTCTGCGGATGATTTTGGTCTCCACCCTGTCAGGTGCTAACTGTTGCCAGGATTTCAATAGCAGTGGCGGGACATTAAGGTCACTTTGAAATTTGAGCTCCTTACCATTATTAATAAGATGATTTCCATATCATAGAAGAGTGGCTGTTTTTGGTAGAGGGGTACTCGGTGCCACCCTTGATCTCTTGAGGTGTTGTTATCCTAACTATTCTCCCACCACACCTTTGTGTGTGTGTGTGCCTGATTTGTATTTTCTGACCTTCTTTTCCATATTCCTTTGTGGCCCCTTGGCTTTCTTTATCTCCTTCCTTAATTATTGATTCAGGTGTCATTATTGAACTTTGTTTTGTTTATTGACACTCTTGTTTTATTACTACCAATGCCACATATGAGCCCTCTCTTTTTTTATTATTATTATTATTGATTTTAGAAAGAGGGGAAGAGAGGGAGAGAGAAACATCCATCTAAGGCTCTTCCTCTTTTCGTCCAGACTTCCTTCAGTCTCAGATATCTTGTCCCTACTCACTGTTCTACCTTTTACATAGAGCTTTTCATATTCCTAGTTGACTACCTCCTCAGACTATACATTTTTCTCCTTTGCTTTATGTTTTCTGCTTTATCCTCTTCATCCTCCACATTGTGATGCTATTGTAAAACATGCTAGCTAATGCATAAACCACGTATATTTCATTTGGATCATTCTATTTTCTTTCTTTCCGAACAGAGGAACTGGTGACATTGGCTTTTCTGTGTGTTATTTCAGATAAGGACGCTAGAACTAGAAATGTGAAATCAGCTTCGAGGCATAAGACTTCTTCGGGCCTAGAACTGCATGGCGATGTTTCTAGCACCGTTCACAGGAATGCTTCCCAGAGTTCCACACCGAGAGGAACCGGCAACCAAGATGGCACGTGTGATAGAAGACATAGAAATCCCTCTCGGAAAAAACAACGCAAGTGTGATGAGTGCGGCAAAATCTTCAGCCAGAGCTCAGCCCTCATGCTCCATCAGAGGATCCACAGCGGAGAGAGGCCTTTCGCATGTGACGTGTGCGCAAAGGCGTTTAGCCGAAGTGCGGTCCTCATTCAGCATCGGAGGACCCACACGGGGGAGAGGCCCTACAAGTGCCACGAGTGCGGGAAAGCCTTCAGCCAGAGCTCCAACCTCTTCAGGCACCGGAAGAGCCACACGTGCGCCGGCGCTGGGAGGGAGTCAGAGCATCTACTCGGAACTTTTCCCACCGAGGGAGACACACGGCACCAGTAGCTTCCGAGTGCAGACCCGGGGTCTCAAAGAGCAGTGTCCTTTCCAAGGTCAGAAAGGAGAGAATACAGACCCTCTACGTCAGCCTTGTTTGCTTTTCTGCTACTGTATTGATAAGCAGAGAAGAAAAGGCTGAGTCGAACTTCTGATTTCCATCCGGAGAGTAGCTCTTGAAAAGACATCCTCAGACACGTTCTATTTCTACTCTTAGCGCCAGTGATGACATAGTACAGCGGACCCTCAAACAACACTGGTTTGGACAGCACGGAGTGTACTTTATGTAGATTTTTCTCAGTACGTATACAGTCGGCCCTCTGTATTCCTCGGCTTCAGCCAACCACAGATTGAGCCTGCAGCTGCAGGGGGCCAGCTGTATGCATTCTAGGCCATTAATACAAGGGACTTGAGCACCCGCCGATTTTGGTATCTACGGGGGGTAGAGGTGGGGGTGGGAAGGTGACCCTGGAACCAATCCTCCACAGATACTGAGGGACAACTGTGTATTTCTTTTTAGAAAAAGGCATGTCCCCCGTTGAGAAAGAATGTGAGTTACTCAGTATAAAAATAGATAAGCATTAGAGTTCCCAGGCCAAAGATGAAAGCACTTTTTAAAAACTTCCCATTTTGCTTTCTGTTATGAGGTTTAAAATATGCGAATAGGATTGAGGAGGCCCAAGAGAATATGTACCTCAAGATCTAGGCTGGAACGCCCAGGGTCATTGTTAGGAGGCCGGTGAGTAAAGGGACTTAATCTCTTACAAAAACTCACAAGAGCACATACATTACTGATGAGGCTAAGAAATTTCCCGTGTAGGGAAAAAACAGTCTCCTTTACAGTGTGATTTGGAGATCGCTCAGTGAAAGCATTAAGATGACGACGCGTCTTCAGGGAGTGGCTTCAGCCTAAGGAATGTTCTGGTAATAAGGTGGGTTGTCTATGCTTATGTCAGGTTGATGACCCTCTTAACATGAAGGCAAAGAAAAGGGAGATGAAGAAAAGACTGTCCAGGCGAGACTGACGGGTGCGATCCGGGTGTTGGCGAGTGCGGTGTGCAATGGAGGTGCCCCGGCTTTCCCGGAAAAGGAGCCCTTCCCAGCTGCGGGAGGCCTGTCCCCCCGGGTTCCTCCTGCCCCCCCCCCCCCGGGTTCCTCCTGCCCCCCCCCCCCGGGCTCCTCCTGCCCCCCCCCCCCCCGGGTTCCTCCTGTCCCTTTAGCTGTGACCGTGTTTCAGGCACCACTGGGCAGCCTTGTCAGGGTCCCATACGTTCTTAATAAGATGATTTTGCAGACAGATGTTCACAAAATGGGACCCCGGGTTTTGACGCTCTTGTACGAATGAAACCACTGAAGTCAATTTAGAGTCCACCCAAGTTTTACCCACATTCAGTCAGATTCCCTGTGTAAATGGAAAGGGACCGATGTGTGTGTGGTTAAACGTGTTCTGACAGTATGCAGCAGGCTCTCCCCTTCCTCAGGGAGTCTGGGTGAGACCGTTCTGAGAGTGTATGTATCGTCACGTTACCCAACATGGAGAACTTCTCTGTCTGCGTGGGCTTCCTCACGAAGTGTAAGCGTGTCATCAGAAGATCCAGCGTGTCCAGTGCTTGGAGTAACCCCAGACACACGTGGGGTTACTGCTCACTCTGTTCATAGGATGAGTAGGGGAGAAGTAAATGTACATTTTAACTGGGATTTGCTGAGGTCAATTATATTTCTAAGGAATATGACTACACACTGAGTTCTGTATCTTTTCTGTTACTGAGAATGCAGGGAGTCTGTCTGGTGCTGGCCTCTCAGTTAAGAGGAATGAGCCGCCTATTAAAGTAGCAGGGCCTCAGGATGTGTGCACTGACTCCCTGCGTAGTGAGGGAGAGTGTCCTGGGCGCCGTGGGAATAAAATGACGTCTGCACCACGGATCCCGAGGGACGTGTGTCTGCACGTGGTGCTGCGGTAACCGCACAGAGTTCGTCCTGTCGGTGGTGGACGGCCTGCGCCTCTCCGCCTGACAGCGATGCGGAGCATGTCCTCCAAGTGCGTGATGGTCTCTGAGGGTGTTGCTGAGTCCTGGGGTGATTTTGCACTTACAGACGTCTCCTCGTGGGGAGAAGGTGCTAGTTTATCTCAGTGGAGAAGTCCTATGGCCGGGGCTGACTTGGATACAAATGAGCATGCCAATAGCACCCCATTAGATCCACTCATTTTCACAGACAGGAAATGCTCCGGAGTGAAATTGTTTTAGATGCATTTCACCGTACCTGGGCCTTCAGTGTTCTATCTGTAACCCAATGTTCCCTCTTCACTTCACTCCCTTTCTTTCTGAAAACATGTCCATCACTGTCCTGAGGCTCCCGCAGTGGGCATGTGTGGGTTTTGCACCAGAAGCCCGGAGGGCGGGTTGCTGCTGGCTCTCCACCAGCCGCTGGCCAGTGCCGGCCTGGCTGGGGAGTCTGCCCTGCGGTTGGCCTTCCCCTCACGCTTCCTGTCCCAGGTAGGCGAGACAGGTCCCAGCTCCGGAACGACTTCTGGGGTCATGACAGGAAGGAAGTGGGAAAGGCACCGACATGGCTGTCGCCTTTCCCAGGAAAAGGGAAGGCTTTCCGAGAAACCCCACAAAGGCTGCTGACGATTCCTGGTTGCGTGTCTGGTAACGGGATTGGGGACCATGTGGCTCAACCAACCAACAGTGTTTGCCGTCCTCCTCCTCGGCCACCTTCCTCTTCGTGGGCAGATGACTATGACTGTGCCTCCGTATAACAGAAAAAAAGATAACTCAGAGCAGTGCTTCTCAACCTTCCTAATGCCGCGGCCCTTTAATACAGTTCCTCACGTGGTGGTGACCCCCAACCATAAAATTATTTTCGTTGCTACTTCAGAACTGTCATTTTGCTACTGTTATGGCTTGAAATCCGCTAACACCAAATCTGAAGGTCTGCGCTTCTCTTCCCAAGTGAAGGCTTTTCTTCTTTCTCCACCTCCTGGTGCCTGCCTCCCCCTCAGCACGCCTTGTTTAGGCTCCCTGGTGGTCTCCGCTGCCTTGTAAATGCTCGTTTCCTTGTCTCAGTCCTTAAGGAGAGGCTAAAGCTAAGGAAGAAATCCTGACCTCATTTCAGTCATGTTAGTCCTCTGGGATGTGTGTAGTATCTGCTTTTCACTTGTTTGGTTGGTTGGTTGTGGGTTTTTTGCTGTTGTTGCCATTAATGAATGAATGAAAGAAAGAGAGTTTAAGGCAAAGTTGAAAAATGTGGCTGGTGAAGAAACGAGTGCTTTTTAGATTTAGACAGATTGTTACTTAAACAGACAGTGGAAGCAAGATGGGCCAAAAGTCCCAGCTCCTCGCGAGCTTTTGTCACCCACCAAAAGGCCGACACCGGAACAGGAGCCGATGGCTGCACTGAGCCGGGGGCGCCTCGGTGCCGAGGGCCAAGGCCACGCTGCATCTAAGCCTTTTTTTCTTTTTTTAAATCCTCACCCAAAGTATTTTTTCCATTGATTTCTAGAGAGTGGAAGGAAGGGAGGGAGGAAGATGGGAGGAAAGGACAAGGTGGGGGGGGGGGTTAGGGGCAGGGAGAAACATAGATGTGAGAGAGACACATCTCTAGGTTGCCTCCCTCCCACACCCCCACTGGGGCTTGCTTGGAACATGCAACCGAGGTACGAGGTACACCTTGACTAGGAATCGAACCTGAGACCCTTCAGTCCATGGGCCAATGCTCTAGTCACTGAGCAAACTGGCCTTTTTATGGTCTGCAGCCGTACTGTGTGTGGGGGGGGGTGCGGGGAGCAGAAAGCCTGAGTCACAATCCAGGAATTAAAGAGAAACTGTTTCATGACAACCTCCTTGGGAGGCTGGGGACTGAGTGGCACGGGGCCTGCAGCAGCTCCTCACGCGCTCCTGTTGCGGGGGGTTCCGGGTGTTCCGCCAGGACTCAGGTCAGCTGCTGAGCCGGCCTTGCTGTGTGGCCCGTGGAGGGAAGTCCCGGTTGTCCAGCGCTGGCACGGAGCTATGCCTGCTTCAGGTCGCTCAGAGGAGCACCATGCTCTGTCCTGCCTGGATCTTGAAGAAGGATGGGGCTCCGAGGATGGTGTTTCAAAAGAGGTGTCGGTCCCGCCCCCCAAAGAGTAAATGAGAGGAGAAAGCCTCATGTGGTTTCCATTTACTCTCCTAGAAAGAATTAGGAATTACAGAACAGGGTCCCAGCAGAGTTTTGTATAATTTTGCAACATTTTTAACTTCCTTATTTGTTTGATATTTTGTTTCCTTTTTAAAAAAATATGTATATATTCTTTTTATTGATTTCAGAGGGGAAGGGAGAGGTAGAGAGAGAGAGAAACATCCATGATGAGAGAATCATTGATAGGCTGGTCCTGCACGCCCCACACTGGGGATCGAGTCCAAAACCCGGGCATGTGCCCTGACCGGGAATCGAACCGCAACCTCCTGGTTCATAGGTTGATGCTCCACCAGGGAGCCATGCCGGCGGGGCTGATCTGTTTCCCAACATTGATTACAGCAGAAACTCTTACAGTAAAATAACACGAACCGGGAAGGCCTGAGCTAGCCGTTAGGGTCACAAAAGCGGGAAAGGTGGCACGAGCAGCCTGAAGCAGATGGTGGCAGGAGCCAAGGAGGAGACGGCAAGGCTGGATTTCTGAAGCCGCCTCAATGGAGGAGGAAAGAGATCAGGGTTAGCAGGGTTGCCGGGAAGATGAAGCCTGGCCACGTATAAAGAAGTCTCTCGTGCACAAACCCCTCCCAGGCGGAGGGCGCGTTGCAGAGGGCCCTGGCCTGACTCAGCACGTGCACAGTAACTGACCATGACTGGTAGCCGTCCCCAGAGCCAAAGCCCGCAGACCCTGCAGCGCTTCTCCGGGGCTGGACCTGCACGTCTCACGCAGACGTTAAACCACAGGGCTCTGGAGTGCAGTTTCCCATGCCTGACGTGTGACCTCGCAAGGGTGGCGATGTGGCAGCACAGTTCCCTCATTCATTCAGCAAATGTGCATTAAGTTCTCTGAACCCGGCAGGCAGCAGCCTGCGACTAGGCGGGGATCCTGTGGTGAACAAGACAGACAAGTTCCTGCCCTTCCCGGGCAGACAGAACAGAACAAAACAAATGAAAAGCAGGGACGGGGGTAAGTGAGATCCCGTCCAACAGTGCCCTGAGGGGGGAAGGCCTCCCCGGGGAAAGGTGGCCCGTGAGGCCCAGGATCGGGGGCCACGGTGAGCTTAAGGGGAGGTCAGGCAGGGAAGGTAGGGGCAGACACAGGGGGCCTTGCAGGCCCATGTCAAACGGTTTTTGTCATCCTCAGTGGGACCCAGGGAAGGCCTTTAAGTAGGAAATAAAGTAGTATGATCCATGTTAGTGAATGGTCACCTCAGCAGCTGTTTTGGGGTATAAAATGGCCAGCCTGAAGTCAGATGACCACAGATTCAATGTGAGAGCATTCCCAAAGCTCTGAACTTTCTTTTTTTCTTTTTAAATATATTTTATTGATTTTTTAAAAAATATATTTTTATTGATTTTTCACAGAGAGGAAGAGAGAGGGATAGAGAGTTAGAAACATCGATGAGACAGAAACAAGGGTCAGCTGCCTCCTGCACACCCCCGACTGGGGATGTGCCTGCAACCAAGGTACATGCCCTTGACGGGAATCGAACCCGGGACCCTTCAGTCTGCAGGCCGCCGCTCTATCCACTGAGCCACACGGGTCAGGGTAGCTCTGAGCATTCTCACCTCGTTACCCTAATAGATAAACGGGTCAAAATCAAGCTCCGCAGCATCGCCGGTGGGAGCCGAAGGAGGGGGGCCTGCCTTGTTTTCCAAGCCCGCTTCCCACTCACTGGTTGCGGTTCGTCGCTGTGCGGGGTCAGCTGGGAAACGGGGCCGGTGCACGTT